>NC_047662.1:12326262-12926262 GCF_011762505.2 Arvicanthis niloticus | reverse complement strand
ATATTCAATGTACTTGATAAAGGAAAAGAATTAATTTCTTGGAAAAAAAAACAATCAGCAGAAGGTTTTGAAAGGTTTGGGAGAATGGCTCAGTGGCTGAGTGAGTGCTGTGCAAACGCAAGGACTGGAGTTCGAATCCCTAGAACCCAAGTAAAAGCCTGATGGGCGTGGCAACTGGCTTGTAGTCCCACAGGCCCTCTCAATCAAACCCAGAGACAGGGCCTCTCAATCAAACTCCGAGCAACCTGGTTACTAGGGACAAGAGGAACTGGGGTATTGAAATAAAGGTCATATTTGTATTGTAATTTTTAAAGGTTTATTTTTAATTGTGTGTGTGTGTGTGTGTGTGTGTGTGTGTGTGTGTGTGTGTGTGTGTATACAAACATGAATGTCCTTTAAAACCAGGAGGGGGCATCAGATACCCTGGAACTGGGATTACAGGTGGTTGTGAGTCACACAATATGGGTCACTGCACTCAGGTCTTCTACAAGAGCATTAACTGTTGAACCATCTTTGAGCCCCTTGGCAGATATTTTTCTGGCCACCTTCTCTCTAAGGCAAACAATAACCTTTCTCTTTCTTTCATTTTTACCCAGTGTTGTAAAATCCCCGTTGTTAAAAATACAGGAGATATTTGTGTTCACGATACCGCCTGTGGCCACATTTAAGATGGTAGAATTTAGATTTATGTAAACAAAGGTCCAGGGCAGGGAACCCGAGTGAACTTCTATCACAGCAGCAGGTGTGGCCTCCTGCCCTTGTCCCTGCTCGGGCCCCAGGGGCAACCTACAGGAAAAACAGAGGCAACTAGCCTGAGAATCCTGGAGGGAGCCCCATGGCCTCCTCCAAACAGCAGAGCCAGAACCTTGTGCTTTGGGGAGAGCCGCAGGTCCCACCAGGGTCAGAGCCTCGCTCTCTGAGGTGCGCTTGCTGATGCGGATATTCAACTTACACTTCTGCATAGTTTCAGCTCTTTCTCCTGAGCCTCCCTGCGGTCCTTCTGAGCCTCCTCCTTTCTTATCTCTTCTTTCATCACTGAACACTGCGAGAGAAAGGGTGGCAAAGAAGAGACCAAAGCTGGCGGTGTGGAGGTGTCTGGGGGAGGACGTTCCCAGGCCCCAGGCGGCCCCAGAGCACTTTGTGCCGTTTCCATCCCAATTGTACACCCACATTCCAGCAGGGCAGACAGCTGACCGGCACACAGATGCTTCAGGGGCTCTGGTTCCTGCCTCTCCGAGATCCCAAATCTAAATTCCTTTTAGGAAGCCAGCAACCCTAATCATGAGAAAAATTAGTCTTTGAAGAGCTGGGTGAAGGAGCATGTGTGTGTTGCCATTGGGAACCCGAGTAGCTCGGTGTTACTTCATAGGATGTGACCACCAGGCAGTGGGAAGGCAAATGCAAGCCTCATGAAGAAGTGCGTTTTGCTACCAATTAAGAACAGGTGCTGTTTAGTTGTAACTGTCAACTCCAAAAACCTATAATCACCTAGGAATAATTTGAGGAATTATCTGTATTAAGTTGGCCTGTGTGCACATCGATGGGGGGAGGGATTGTTGTGATTCTTAATCAATGTAAGAAGACAGCCCATTGTGGGTGGCACCATTCCCTAGGCAAGGGGTCTTGATCAGTGTGAGAGAGGATAAGCAAGCAGGGAACTGTGGGATTATTCTCTCTTTGCACTTGACTATGGTCATGATGCTTCAAGTTCCTCCTTTGATGCCCCTCAGAGATGGACTATAGCCAAATAAATCTATCTTTGGGGGATGAGGGGAGGGGTCAGGATATTTTATCTCAGCAACAGAAACGAAACTCAGGCAGAGTGTACTCTAATGCCCGGTGGTTGGATCCTGTCAGTGAATCTGAAGGCTTAAGGACCTCCCCCTCCATCTTCTTAGTGTGATGGTTTGACTGTGAAATGTCCCTCATTGTTTGAACACTTGGTCCCTAGCTGGTGGTGCTGTTTTGAAAGGTTCTAGAATCTTTGAAAGGAGGTGGAACCTTTCTCGTGGAAGGGCGTTACTGGGGATGGGCGTTGAGATTTGACAGCCCAGCCTCACTTTCTGTCTGCTCTCTGCTTCCTAAGGGTGCTATGTGAACACCCCCAACTCAGGTCCTCATGCTTGTACCTCCCAGCCTCCTAATATTTTTTAAAAAACAGTCTCATGCAGCACAGGCTGGCCTTGAACTCTTGATCTTCCTGCCCCAGCCTCCCAAGTGCTAGGATTATAGGCTTACATATCATATGAACATAATGGACATGTTTACTGAGTTAGACTCTGTATTGTGTTAATTCTGATCCTGATTCCCACTGTACTTTAAAAAACTGCAGAGAGGAGGGGTGGAGAGATGGCTCTGTGCTTAACACTGGCTGTTCTTCTAGAGGACCCAAGTTCAGTTCCCAGTAGCCACACGGCAGCTCACAAATACCGTTAATTTCAATTTTAGGGGATCTTGCTCCCTCTTCTGGCCTCCACAGGTGCTGCACTCACAGGCACACACTCATGCACAGACACACATAGCTCAAAAGAAAATACATCTTAAGAAAGAAAAGGGAAACTTGTATTTCTATGTTAGTCTTTCTAGGAGGACACTTCAGGATTCTCCTTATGTCCCTGGACCCCATGATGTAGAAGGAGGCTGTGTTCAAAGTCAAGGTCCAAGGAAAATGAAGAGGGACATGTCACACAACCAGGTCCCCTCCCTGAGCCCTGAGGAGACGGTGCCTCAGTTACTCACCCTGCTGCTCAGGGCTTCCAGCTGGTACTCCTTCTCCTTGTTCTGGATCCTCAGTCGGTTTACCTCCTCCTGCAGCTGCTGTACTTGCTCATTGCGCGCGGACACGTCTTTCTGTAAAGATGTCACCATCCCTGTTTTAAACAAAGCCAGGAGAGAGACCAAAGACACAGTGAGGACCGCCGCCACTGCCGTCACTGTCAGCCGCTGGGGAGACCCTGGCACCGAGGAACGTGTTGGGCCCAAGGACCCCAGGGGCTGGAATGAGGCTGGGACCATGTTGCGTGGCTGTTTCTTACACACAGACACTCTCCCTGGGGCTCAGAGATGTTCCTTCTGCAAGTTGCCAGGCTCAGGATGGATATCTGACTTTTCTTCAATCTCTCTCCACCACGGTGTTGTTGTTTGTTTGTTTTTGAGATAGGGTCTCTCACAGAGCCCAGAGCACAACGGTTATCCAGACTGGCTGGCCAATGAGCACCAGGAAGGAATCCTCCAGCCTCTGCTGGAGTGCACACCAGCATGCTGACTTTTTACATGAGTTCTGGGGATCAAACTTAGGTCTTCTTGCTTGCGTGCTAAGTACCTTATAACTGAGCCGCTTCCCTAGACCTCTGTTTCAGAATTCTCGACACTCTTCCCTTTCTCCTAATGGCTCTGTCCTCTTCTGGTCTCTAGATGCATTGTTCTCGGCTTCAAATATCCACAAATGGCTTCCTGGCACTCTTAGGAGACAATCCCCCCATGGGATCTGGCCCTGTCTTCTCCTCTGACCCTCCCATCTGTCATACAATCTTTCTTTCCCTGAGACACACTTCCCTGTTGCTCCTTCAACAGAGCTACCTGCTTTCTTCCCCAGGACCTTTGCACATGTGCTTGCTGTTAGCAGAACACTGCTCCGGCAGGATGCCTCCTGTTTGCACATATTCCTCTCCTTACTTCCAAAGCCCTCCACTACCATCTTTCCCCATTTTATTGTCTTTATAGCGTTGCTCTGTCCCTCAGACATGCATGCTTACTCACCCATCTGCCTGTCATATGGATCCAGGCTAAGTAACCTCTGTTGCTGGCAAGATGGCCCATGAGTTGACTGTCCCCCTCCCACAATCTTCAGCGTTGAACTACCTCAGTTGATCAGTTAGCAAACTGTTTTCACTCGGGGCCAAGAGCGCTTCAAGGAAATGGTTCTCAGGAATACAGGCCACTCAGCACCCTTGTTCTCCCTGCTGAGACGGGTGCTAACTGGCATTCACTCAAACATAGACTATGGAGGTAGTGCCTGTGCTAAAGCTGGCTGGTGAGCACACTTCTGGGGAAGCTCACCAATGGTGTGGCCTGAGGGTGGCTCTGTCCAAGCTCAGAGAGCAAAGTGTGGCGATCGATTGGTGATGTCTGCTTGGGCCACAGCAGTGGGTGGTGAGGTAGTGCCCCCAGGAAGAGCTCACCTGACGTGATGGCATGGTCTCTCTTTAAGTTCTCGCCCTCGCTCTTCAGGGATTCGATTTCCGTGTTGCGCTCCGCCAGGGTCTGACTTAGCACCTGGCTATAGCCTTTTTGAAGAGCGTCAATCTGTGGGAGGGGGAAGCACATAGTCAGAGGGTACCAGCCCAGCTCCAAGACACATGGGTATTTCCCAAGTCTGTGCAGAAATTCTTATCTGTCAAAAGATCCTGTCTTGCTGATGACAAAGGTACAGAGGCCCAGGTGTCCCAGGGATACCTGTCTCCTTAATGTGCCTCCTCATGCCATTGGAACTCTGAGCCATAAGTAGTCCAGCCCTGGGGTTTCCCATCAGGCGCCACTGACTAGATGTCAAGCGGAGTTCAAGAGAGTGACACAGGTTGTAACCTTTTCCTTGGATGACAACAGACATTTTTCACAGGACTCTCTAGAAGACCTGTTCAATCTACAGCCCATGACCTGTCTGTGTCCCAGACTAGCTATGGATCTAACACAAAAATCAGAGACTTGCTTGAAGCATTACGAGTTTGTAAAACAATTTTATTTGGGGATGGTGGTTGTGCATGGAACAGGGTGCACGTGGAGCTCGAAGAGTCGTCTTTAGGACTTGACGCTCTCCTTTCATCCTATGGGCCCCAGAGATCGAACTCAGGTAGTCAAGGTTTGGGGACAAGCACCTTCGCTGGCCCATGATGACATCATCATCATCATCATCATCATCATCATCATCACCACCACCACCACCATCATCACCATCTCCATCATCATCATCATCATCACCACCACCACCACCATCACCACCATCTCCAACATCATCATCATCACCACCACCACCACCATCATCACCATCTCCATCATCATCATCACCACCACCACCATCATCACCATCTCCATCATCATCATCATCATCACCACCACCACCACCACCACCATCATCACCACCACTACCACCATCATTATTATTTTGTGTTTTTTTTTAATAGTGTAATTCTTACACATGAATTTTGTTGGTGACACTGCTGAGCTGCAATGTCAAAAAGCTGGACACAACTGCCAGTGCCCCAGACATAGCCTCCGACCTGACTCCTTCTGTAGAGCCTCATAGCACTCTGAAGGATGTCCCCATACAGTTCCCACTTTGCAAGTGAGGAAATCAAGAACGGGAGAGCTGGGCTTGCCTGCTCAGGGCCTCAGGGCTGGCCTGTGGTAACTTCATTCAAGCCCTGCCCACAGGTGTCTGGCTCCCCATCACAGGGCTGAAAGGACCTGAAGTTAGACACTAGAGTCTGGGGCTGGGAGATGTCTCAGTTGGTAAAGTGCCTACTGTGCAAGCATGAGGACCCGAGTTCAGATCTCCAGCATCCATGTCACAGAGCCTAGTAGAGTGGCATGTGTCTGTAACCCCAGCCCGGGGGAATGGGGACAGTCGGTCTGTGAAGCTCACTGGCCAGCTAGTCTACCTGGACTGTGACCTTCAGGATCATTGAGAGATCCTATCAAAAAATAGAGGCGGAGAGTGACAGAAAAGACACCTGAGATGGGTGTGGTGATGCACACCTTTAAGCCTAGCACTTAGGAGGCGGATCTCTGACTGTGAGGCCACCCTGGTCTATAAAACAAGTTCCAGAATAGCCAGGGCTACACAGAGAAACCCTGTCTTGAGAAACCAGACTGGGGACAGAGAGGAGCACCTGGCTTCAACCTCTGGCCTTTATGTGTACACACCTGTATGCACACACAGATACGTGTGCACCACCACATTAATGTTACACACACAGACACACATAGACACACACAGACACACACACACACACACACACAGAGAGAGAGAGAGAGAGAGAGAGAGAGAGAGAGAGAGAGAGAGAGAGACTGAGAGAGTGCACGCTGAAATGTATACTGTATAGCCTGTACATGAGGGAGAATGTCTCCCACATCTGATCCCTGCCATGTCTAGGTTATGCTGGCATAAGAAACACCTGGGTCTTGTCTTTTTTTTTTCTTTTTTAGACAGGTTTTCTTTATTCTGTATGTAGCTCTGGCTGGCTTGGAACTCACTAGGTAGTCTGGGGTGGCCTCAAACTCACAGAGATCTGGCTGCCTCTGCCTCTGTCTCTCCCAAGTACTGGGAGCAAAAAGAGTGTATCACCATACCAGGCCTGGTCCTGCCTCAGCTTTTAATTCTGGGAGTGTGGTCATGATAGTCCTGCCTTTACAGGGCTGCAGAGAGATTTTATAAGCTGACAGACTTAGAACTGCTCAGACAATGCCTGGTGCACCACATAAAGATATTAGCTACGATTATATGATATTTTGCTTTAGCTTCTGGCTGCGTTGGGGGAGGGAAGACAGACTCTCATACTTTTGTGTGTGCCTGTGAATCTTGTCTAGACAAACTTAGTTGTTGGGTGACTGCAAACTGTCACACCCTGTCACAGGCCTGGCATTAAAAAGACAAAGGGTAGGTCCCGTCCCACCCAGATAATTCAGACACAGACACACACACATGCTTGCATGCATGCACACAGGCAGACACACACAGACACACAGACACAGACACAGACACAGACACAGTCACAGTCTCTCTCTCTCTCTCTCTCTCTCTCTCTCTCACACACACACACACACACACAGGTTTGCGCACACACACACACACACACACACACAAACACGCACTCATGCACACAGGTATGCACACACACACACATACACCACACCACTAGATGGCACCCATAGGCCTGTGTTGGGCTTCCCACTGACCCTGATTAAAAATCCTTGGTAGAATCAACAGGAGAATTTTATTCAGCCATAAAGAAAAATGAAATTTCAGGGAGATGGATGGACCTGGAAAATCTTATATTAAGTGAGGGAACCTAGACTGATCCCAGGAAGACAAACAGCATTTGCCATCTCTCAGGTGTGGAGTGCAGCTTCTAATATATATTATTCGTAATTACCAATAACGACATCTGCTTTCTTTGACCTCACACTAGCCTTTATTTCAACCCTATTGGGGACTTTCATATTTCGCCCCCACCTTAGATCTACCCTCCTTTGCCTAGAAGGTATAATACCTTCCTTATTTATCAAATCTTTATTTATCAATATCTCCTTTAAACTCTAACTCCAGAATTTCACCACCAATTCCCCTTGCGATCCTAGTGTTTGCGGCATCTGAGGCAGCAGTGGGATTAGCCCTCCTAGTCAAAGTTCTTAACACATATGGGACTGACTACGTACAAAAGCTTAATCTCCTACAATGCTAAAACCTATCTTCTCATCTCGAATACCCTTTCTACTAACTTGTCTATGGAAAACAAAAACACACAAAAAACCAAACCAAACCAAACAAAAAACAGCTGAACTAATGTAACCTCACACAGCGTTCTGGTAAGCCTTATCAGCCTCTCATTATAATGACAACATGATGAAAATAACTTTTCAATTATATTCTCCTCAGACCCTTTATCCACCCCACTAATCATTCTTACCCCTAATATTATCAGCCAGTCAAAATTGGGGGCAGGCATGGGAAGGGATGCCACTGAGAATTCAGGGCCATCAGACAGAAAACATTTCAACCAAGCACCCTGCCCGCCCTAAGGTCTCAAATTGCAAACAGTTTTCAGCCTTCTTCACAGCCTTCATTACCTAAATCAATATCCAGATTGTTTGTCGTTGGCACAAACCCCGGGATGTTTATTGCCTGGTTTGGCTGCGTAATAAAACGGGTATTGGATCCTAAGGAAGTCAGCGGTGCCTGGAAGAATGACTGCTGGGGGGGGGGGTGATAACCGCCCTACTAATTAGTGCAGGCAGGCGCTGTGGGGGGTGAGCGTGTTCTGGTGGCATGGCGGGGATGAAAGAGGATCGAGGGCAGATCTTTAGGCACCAGCTTTTAGGGGGCCTTTGATAACACATAAAGTAACCAGAGCCATTAATCATCCTGCTGCACAGATTATACTTCTGCCCGAGGGTTCAGCTGGCAATAAAATGGTTTAGAGGCTAAAACAAGAGCGTTGGATTTAAGTCTGCCGTGTCTTTGAGTTCAGACATGTTCTGACGACAAAATTCCAGACAATGGATGGCTTAAGGAAGGAAGGGAAGGCTGTTTTTTCTTTTTCTTTCTTTCTTTCTTTCTTTCTTTCTTTCTTTCTTTCTTTCTTTCTTTCTTTCTTTTTTAATTTTTTTATGGCTCACACTTTGGGGGCACAGTCCATCCTGGAAACAGGAGCTCCAGCGAGGCAGCTGGTGACATCACATCTGCCATGAGGAAGCAGAGAGCGAGGATGCTGGCTGCTGGTGCTTGGCTTGCTTATCCCTTTTTATTCAGTGCAGGATGCCAGCATAGGGGATGGTGTTGCCCACAGCGAGGGCGGAGCCCACAGCGAGGGCGGGTGTTCCCCTCTAGATAGAACCTCACAGGTATGCCTGCTGTCCCTTGACCTCCACATGTGTGCTGTATCATGAGCACGCACGTGCGCGCGCGCGCACACACACACACACATACACACACACACTCACATGCACACACAAATAAAAACTAAAACAAAACACCCCTTTCAATGATAACTGAATGTATAACAAATGAGTGTGGTTGTTTCTAAATTGTTCCCAAGTGAAAAAAATTATTTCCAGATATTACTAGTTGCTTGAATCAATACTCAAATTGTGACCTGCTGCCATGGACTCAAAGATAGGTGAACATCTGTCCTAATTTGGTTTCCCTCCCTCCCGCCCTCTCTCCCTCTCCCTCTCTCCTTTTCCTCCCCCTCTTTCTCTCCCTCTCTCTCTGAGACAGGGTTTCTCTGTGTGGTCCTAGAACTCACTCTGTAGACCAGGCTGGCTTTGAACTCAGAGATCTGCCTGCCTCTGCCTCCTGAGTGCTAGGATTAAAAGTGTGCACCACCACCACTCGGCCCTAGTTTGATCTCTTTTGCTGTGATAAACACCATGACCTAAAGCAACTAAGAGAGAAAAGGGTTTATTTCATTTTACAGTTTACAGTCCATCATGAAGTCAGGACAGGAACTCCTGGCGGGAACCTGGAGGCAGGAGCTGACGCAGAGGCCATGGAGGGTGCTACTTACTGGCTTGCTCCTCATGTGTGAGCTCCTCATGGCTTGCTCAACCTGCTTTCTTATAGAACCCAGGACCACCAGCCCAAGGATGGCATCACCACAGTGAACTGCGACCTCTCAAGTCAACCATTAATAGTTTATGTATAAAACCAAAGTGGCCATTCATCATTATTACTTTGAAATGATATGTGTGCAGGTGTGTATGCAGGTATACATGCACAGGTGTCATATTCATGTGAGGGTAGGCACACAATGTGGGGGTCAGAGGTCAACCTTGAACCTTATTTTTCAGAAGTCATCAACTATGTTTTGTTTTGTTTTTTTTGAGACACGATTTCATCCTGGGACCTGGCTTGCCTCTTTGGATAGACGACAGCCTGGCTGGCTGAGGTTCCCAGAGCCTGTCTCTACCCGACCAGTGCTGGCACCACAAGTATACACCACCATGCCTTGCCTATTTTAAATATTTTTCATGAACAAATGTTTTTGAGAATTTCATACATGAGTACTGTATCCATATCATCCCTACCCTCCCTTCCCCTTTGACTCCTCTCATGTCCCATCCCTCTCAAATTTATGACTTCTTCATTTTACACACATACACACACATATATATGATTATTGCCACATAGACACACACATATGTGTTATATATAAAATAAATTATTGTCATACATACACCCACATACACACACATACACACATACACACATACACACAGACACATATACACATATACATATACACACACATACATACAAACACACATATACACATAAACACATACATATACACATACACACATACACATATATACAAACAGATATACACACACACCCTGCCAACTCCATTTAGTGTTGCTCATGGCACATGTGTTCAGGGATGACTTGGGGTTACATAACCTATCAGGAAGTTCATCCCTGGAAGAGACTGAGTCTCTCAGCAGCCACCGACTGCCTGTAGCTCTTTATCCGGGGTGGGGCCTTGTGAGTCCCCACCCACTCTGCGTGCCTTGCTTTAGCTCGGGTCCTTGCACTTGCAAAGCATGTACTTTAACAGCTGAGCCATCTCCTGGGCCCAGCTGCTATTTTTATAAAGCAGAGGAATTTGGATCTCGTTTCCAGAGAATAGAAGCTTCTGGGAAATGAGACCTTCTGAGTGGGAGCTTACATTTGATGACACTGCCCATGACAGGGCTTGGGGAGGTGTCCGGGTTGGAGGAGCTGGGGGCTCATCCCTCCTGGGCTAGCTGCCTGTAGCTCTTTCTGGCTGGGGCAGCATGGGGTGTGGCAGGCAGTCATTAAGGCAGGAAAACCATGCTTTGGGGTAGAAATGAGAAGCCGGGGTAGGATATGGGAGCAGAGAGGCGGGGCAGATCCACGTCTGCAGCGCCCTGCTACCTCCAGTGAACTGTGCAAGATCCAGGCAGCTGCTGGGCATCTCTGACACCACCATAGTCTCTTGGTGGGGTGTCAGAGGACTGTGACAGATCTAGAGAACATTCTCCAAGGCCAGACACACGCGGCCCTGGGACACAGGGCCCCTTCTGTCTGTACGCTCCGCGATGCCCCAGATGCCTTCTTCCAGCTCCCCCGATCTGTGCCTGGGCTCCACTCTGATTGTGGCGTCTCTACGCTTTGATGGGCTTGTCCCAGAGTCCTACCTGGCTTTTCATGCTCTCAATCTCCTTCTGCCTGAGATCGTCGCCTTCATCCAGGCCCTGGAACTTGGGGTCACACCTGCCGCTCTGCCTGACTGCGGCTGCGGCTGCCTCTGACAACCTTTGGCTCAGGTCGGCCACCTCCGCCCGCAGGTTCGCGATCAGCACGTCCTTGTATTTGGACTCCATTTCTAAGTCAGACAGCCGGTTAACCTCTCTTCCCAGCAGCAGGATGATCTCGTCCTGTGTCGGGACAAGAGAGAGGCTTAGCAGCAGGGGGCGTGGGTGGCAAGCTGGGCCCGTTTCTACAATCTAGGGTGAACAGGGTGTCACTCTGGGAAAGGCGGGTGGCAGAGAGAGGGCAGGCAGAAGGGCAAGGAGACATTGCTGACTCTATCTCCTGGAAGGCCCTGGAGAGGCTAGAGTTGGGTTAGAACCATGTATCTGTACCTAGATGCTTACAATGGAGCCTCCCAGGCACAGAAACCTTTTTTACCTTTTTTACTTTCACGTGGTAAACCACAGCCCCGAGGTCAGCAGACATCCTGTGCATTCCCTTGCGAGGATCCAATCTCAATGCATTCTGTGTAGCCCAGGCTGGCCTCAAACTCGTGATTCTCCTGCCTCTGCCTCCCTCAGCAAATCCTAGCGGCATGCGCCACCACAACCCACTACATTCTGACTATAACAAGGGCGTTATTAATTTAAAAGTTTTTATGTATTCCGAAGGGGTCATTTCTCTCTTTCTTCTCTTCTGGAATCCTCTGTTTTCCCCTGGCAACCCCCAGTGAAAATGTATTTGGGGAACCAAGTCAGGAAAGAGAACCCTGAATGCGGGCAGCTTAAGAACTCTGGGTAGGTGGGGGAACTGTGGGCGGAGCTTCCCACGGGTGGCGCCAATGTGCCTCCTCACTAGGAAGACACAGTAACCAAGACATTTCTGTTTCTCCAAGGCCGGAAAAGGTGCCCCAAACCTCTCAGAAGGATAGACAGACCAGAATGACAAAATTCTAGCTGCATGCCCGGGGGAACGGATGGTGTCACGTGCATGAGGAAGCCCGCTGGCGTTGCCAAGTGTCCTTCTCTGGGTCCTTGTGAATGTGTTTATGTTACAGCTCTTCCGGCAGACTCTGTATCTGTTGTTTTGTGTCTTCAGCACATTCCCCTGCTTCATCCACAGTGAGCCACTTAGGGCCTCCACAGAATTGGTTACCTTTTTGTGCCACAAAGATTTACTGGGCACCTACTGTGTGCTGGGTTCTGCACTGGATATAAACAAACCTTCCAGTACAGTGTCCTGCAATGGCTCCTGTATCTCTGGCAACGTCCCGGGTCTCTATGCCCTCCTTAAGGGAATGAACGCCATCCTCTCCTTCCGTGTGGTTTTGGAGTGAATGCCAATCAAGTAGCTCACTTCCTGTCCTGTCCCTGTGACCCAGGCTGGTCAATGTGGGGCGGGGGTTCTGCTTCTCTTTGGATCACTGACCTTAAGTATAAAGCTTGACCATAATTATCCTGTCCAGCACAAGGAGCTAGCCTGCTGGGCAATGTCAAACTGCAGGAAAGACAAAGAGTAGAACAGGCAACAGGGATATTCCAATGGCATCACTGAAGATCCTGCATGCAGCCATCCTGAAGCTTGCCGGCCTTTCAACTGTCCAATCAGATTAGCTAACGAACCTTTTCCATCCCTACTGTCAACTGTCTCTTGTCCTTGAAGGTGCCTTGGGAAATCAGGGCATGAAAGGCTCAAAAGAGCAAAAATGATTCGGTTTTCACTTTATTCCCACCTTACTGGGTGCTACAATGGCGGTGGATCAAACATGACAAATACTCTGTGGCTTTTGTCACTGAGTGGTATCAATTTCTATGGTCCACCAAGTCTCAACCAGCCTATGGCTCCGGGGATGGACGGAAGCTAGCGACGGCAGTACCAAGTGAGCACTGAGCAAGCTGTCAAGATGCTGTGATTTCTGCCCTGGGGACCTGGGGGCTGCTCTCTGGGGAGAGGCTGCATGCAGAGGGCTTACCATTTCCCCCATCTGGCTGAAGGCCCAGACCTACGGCTGCTACCACCTGAGAGCACTGGCCCACAGCACTCTGAGTTGATTGTCGGTGTGTGTAAGCTGCAAGGCACCTGCAGGGGAATGGCGTGCAAGTCCAGTCATGGGAGACATGGGAATGGTGGAGATGCTAGAGTTTGGGGTGGCTTGCTGCAGGATGACAGAGAGGTAGCTTTTCATCGTGCCACAGCACCTCACGGTCTGGCCTCAGGATGCCAACCTTAGAACTGCCTCCTGGCCCTAGCTAACAATGCTCTAAGACAGGGATCCTGAGTGCCAAAGGACCCAGTGTTCCTGCAAGAACATCTTGGGCTCAGATCTCAGTCTATTCAGAAAGTGAGGAGTTGTTGTTGGGCTGTATGTTGGGTCTCATGTAGCCCAGGCTGGCCTTGAGCTTATTATATAGCTCAGGATGACCTCAAGCCTCTCATCTCCTGCTTCAACCTTGGAATGCTGGGATCCCAGGCGTGTGTCACCTGCCTGGTGTATGCAGTGTTGGGGACCGAAGTCAGGACCTGGCGCATGGTGGTCGAGCATGCTACCAGCTGAGCTGCACCTGCCTGCTCAAGGGTTTCCTCTCTGATTTCAAGCTGCAGCTGGATGGGGAGCGGTCAGTGTCTGAGCTGGCCTGTGCTGAGTCCCGTTAGGGTTCAGCCTCCAACTTCTCTCCTCCATGCCTCTAAGAGCATCACCGTGGCTCTCCTATCTCTTACCTTAGTTCCCCCTTCTGCCCACAGCTGGTATATTTTCCCACCACTGTGCTATCACTTGGGGTTGGCCAGGTGAGAGAGGTGCCAGACCTGGGTTCGAATTCCGGTCTACCTTTCACACTGTGCAGACTTGGGCATGTCAGCTAACCTCTCTGAGCTGAAGTTTCCTCGTCAGTAAAGTGGAGGTGACGAAATCTGCTCTGAAGCCTTCAGAGATGAAATGAGCCGATGAGTGTCAAGTTAGGGGCTCAGCCTGGCTCACAGTAAGTGCTCAACAAACTGTTTGGAGACTGTTATTATCTAGGACACAGTTGTCTATTAAATAAGTGGTTCCTTGGACATAGGACACAGAGAAGAGGTGACAAGTTTCCCATGGCCTCTGCCTGCTAGGCCCCCAAGGCTCCCCACTTACCTTGTCTTGCTGGCCTAGTTCCTGGTCCATGAAGATCTCAGTGGGAGGTACCGCCCCGGAGAGTCCGTCTATCACGCATTGCTCTGACATATCCATGGCGTTGGCCCACACTGTGTGACATCCACAGAGAACAGGGCGCTGTGGGCTTCCCAGCTTGGAGGGGCCCCACACCCCGAGCTACTCATGGTTTTTCCTTGTAGGTCATATTACATTTTGCTTTTGAGAGACGGCCTTGTTATACAGCCCTAGCTACCCAAAACTCACCATGTAGCACAGGGTGGCTTCAAATTCTCTGCGGTCTTCCCGCCTCAATCTTCTGAGTGCCGGGGTTACACACATAAGCCACTGCACCTTGCTCTGTGTTTTATATTTTCTCCGGCATCATCATCATCATCATCACCACCACCACCACCATCACCATCATCATCATTATCATCGAGTCTCACTATGTAACCCTGGCTGGCTTGGAATTCTCTTTGAAGACCAGGCTGGCCCCACACTCACAGAGATCCACCCGTCTCTCCCTCCTAAGCGCTGGGATTAAGGGCATGTGCCACCATGCCCAGTCCTTATTATATGTTTTTTCCTTGTGTTTGTATGTATGCCTCTGTGTTCCTGTGCACATGTTTGTGAGAAGGTGTGTGTGTGTGTGTGTGTGTGTGTGTGTGTGTGTGTAGGTGCTTGCCAAGGCCAGAGGCTGACATCTCATGTGTTTCTCCCTCATCGACCATCTTATTTTTTGTCAGTGTCTCACCGAACATGGAGCGTACTGTTTGGGTTTTACTGGCTGCTGGCAAGTTCCAGTCATCCTCCTGTCTCTGCCTCTCCCTTGTTGTGACTACATATGCACACTACCCTGCTTTTCACGGGATCTGGGGACCTGAACTCAGGTCTTCCTGCTTTGGTAGCAGCCATTTTATCTGCCCGGTCCTGTTCCCAGATGGTTCTCTGACTTAGAACAGCTCAGAGCCGTGTGTACGTGGAGAGGCAACGCCATCGCTGTGGAAGGACAGGCAGGACAGCAGCCAGCTCACCTTGCTTCTCCACTGCTCCGAGGCCTGCCAATCACTGATGCACCTTTCTCTGCTGCACCAAGATCTGGTGACCACGAGGGGAACATTAAGCCTCTCTCTGCCTTGGTTTCCACATAAATAATTCAGTGACGCTAACAGTCTCTATCGCAGAGAGCTATTATGAGATTAAATACATAAGATATAGATTGTGCTGGCTCTGAAATGCACTGTGTAGCCCATGCTGGCTCTGAAATGCACCATGTAGCCCAGGCTGGCCCTGAACACATGGCAATCTTCCTGCCTCAGCCTCCCGAGTGCTGGGATCACAGACACGAGTCGCCATTGTGGTTTTACGATTTTCAATTTTCAACTACGTGTAGGCGTGTGTGTCTGCCTGTGGGTAGGCGCACTTAAGTGCAGGTGCTGGAGGAGGCCTGAGGTATTGTGTCCCCAGGAGCTGGAGTTACAGATGGTCGTGAGCCTCCATGTGGGTGCTGGGAACTGAACTTCAGTCCTCTGCAAGAGCAGCCAGTACTTTTTATCTACTGAGCCATCTCCTTAGTCCCCTATCGCCTTTTTTTGTTTTAGATAAAGTTTTGGGGCTGGAGAGATGGCTCAGCGGTTAAGAGCACTGGCTGCTTTTCCAGAGGACCTGGGTTCAATTCCCAGCACCCGCATGGTGGCTCACAACCATCTCCAAGTTCCGTTCCAGGAGGTCTGACACCTTACCCTCTTCTGGTTCTATCACCACAACACTCATGAGCTGCGCAGGGACGCCTGCAGGCAAGGCATCCTTGCCCGTCAAACCAAGTAAGCAAATCTTTGAAAACCTTTGAGCCATGTGGGGTGGCACACACCTTTAACCCCAGCACTCGGAAGGCAGAGGCAGGCAGATTTCTCTGAGTCTGAAGCCAGCCTGGTCTATATAGTGAGTCCCAGGATGGCCAGGGCCACATCCTAAGACTCTGTTGCAAAAACAAACAAACCAACACACCGTTAAAAATAAAGTTTTACTGGAACCTGGCCCCAGTCATTCACTTCAGCCCTTACTTTTTGCTCCACAAGGACAGAGACCTGTAATCCAGCTACCCGAGGGACTGAGACACACAAAGGAAAATTAGTTTTCTCTAGTGGAGTCTCAGTGGGTGTGCAAAACATACTTAAGGGCAGGCCCGTGCCCAGCAGGAGACGGCTAACGCAGACCGACTCAGTGGCGGGTTTGGAGGATATGGCTTGTTTCACGGTGCTTTGTTTGGACATTTCTTTTTAACTTTATAAGTCTTTTGGTTATACTATGGTTTCTAATTTTGCTTTCATAGGGTTTTGTGTGTGTGTGTGTGTGTGTGTGTAAGGATGTGTATAGCTCACACTCTGCATGGACGTGTTTGTGACTTGGTTCTTAGCCTCTCCCCCTGTTTGTTTTGTCCTAACCTAGTTTGTTTGTTTTTTATTTCATCTTATTCTTATTAATTATTCTTGTTATTTTTGATGCCTGTTTGTATTCTGATGAGAGAGAGAAAGAGAAAGAAGAGGGTATGGATCTGGGTGGGTGGAAAAGAAGGAAGGGTCAGGGAGAAGTTGGGGGAGGGGAAATCATAATTAGAATATACTGTATGAAAAGATCTATTTTCAATAAAAAATACCAGAGAGATAAACAGATACACACACACACACACACACACACACACACACACACACACACACACACACAGAGAGAGAGAGAGAGAGAGAGAGAGAGAGAGAGAGAGAGAGAGAGAGAGATCACAGGTTCAAGATCAGCCTAATAGGTTACATAGTAAGTTCAAAGCCAGCCTAGGTAACTTAGTAAGACCTTGTCTCAAAAATTTGAGAAAGTAAAACTGGGCCGTGGTTGGGTCCATGGCTCGGGGATAGAGCACTTGACTAGGAGGAGGGAAGCCCTGGGTCTGATTCCTGGCACCTCAAAGGCCTTTGCACAGCTGTACCCGCTGCGTACCCAACGGCTGTGCCTCCCAGCCAGGACAGACGCTGTCCTTCAAGTGTAAGCCAAGTAACGCCTTCTTCCCTGAATTTCTTCTGGTCATTTGAAAACAGCAACAGAGAAGTTACTCTAATACATGTGGGAAGGAGTCTCACCCCCAACCACGGGACAGCGTCATGATGGACGTGGACCCGCCAGCTCTAGTGAAGCTTTTAGGAACCTCAGTCCTGGCCAGCTCCGTCACTTCTATCTCATGACTATCCTGAGCCACAGCATGGGGTTGAGTGACTCCATATCCCTCACTAAAGACACCATAACACTCATTGTGGTGTTTGTGTGTGTGTGTGTGTGTGTGTGTGTGTGTGTGTGTATGTGTGTGTGTGTGCGCGCCAGGCTGTTGGGCTTGGGAATAATTTGTTACACAGCAATTAACAACTGATACCCACTGTATGTGTAAACTCTACATTAAAAGACAAAAACGCTCTGGGCAGTGGTGGCACATGCCTATAATCCCAGCACTTGGGAGGCAGAGGCAGGCAGATTTCTGAGTTCGAGGCCAGCCTGGTCTACAGAGTGAGTTCCAGGACAGTCAGGCTTACACAGAGAAACCCTGTCTCGGGGGGGGGGGGGAAGAAAAAGAAAAAGAAAAGACAAAAACGCATTAAACTTTAGTTTCTGGTGTCCGTGCTAAAACATTTAGGGAGAATACTGAAGATATATACAATGTGCTTTGAAATGCATAAAATAACAAGTTGGGCATCAATGAAGGATGAAACAAATAGATTTAAAATAAATAATAAGGGGCTGGAGAGATGGCCCAGCACTCCCTAAGAGCACTGGCTGTTCTTCCATACAAACCGAGTTCAATTCCCAGCACCCACATGGCCGTTCACAACGGTCTATAACTTCAGTTCTAGGGGCTCTGACACCCTCTTCTGGCCTCCGTGGGTACTGCATGCATGAGGTGCACAGACTTATGGGCAGGCAAAACACCCAAACATATAAAATAAACTAATATAAAATAAAATAGTTTAACAGAATATTATGGATAGAATTAGGTGGAGACTCTGCAAAATCATTTCTGTTTGTCAGCAGTAAGGACAGAGCCAAGGGCCTCCTGCAGGGGGCAAGCATTCTCCCACATGCACAGGGTCTTTCTACTTTTTATTTGGAGGCAGGATCCTGTGATTACCCAGACTGGTCTCGAACTCACTCTGTAGCTCAAGCAGGCACTGAAGCTGCGATCCTCCAGCCTCATCCTTCCAAGTGGGACTCACTCTGTATGTTTGGAAATGTTTGAGTCCAAATGCTGGTGGGGTGACAGGCTGCTTCCAGAGCCTGGTGGCTCTCGTTTGATGATGGTGATGTCGGCCCTACAGGCCCATTTGCCTCCTCCCTCATCCCAACATCCCACAGTGGTAAGTATAATTTTAGTGATGGAGGAGGGTGACTAGGTGAAAGGTCATGAAAGGCCAGGGGTGGAGCAGAGCTCACCAAGAGACTCGGGGCAAGCCACCATGGAGGAAGCCTGGGGACCGAGTCCAAGGCTTGAATTGACATCTGCTCTGCTGCCAGGGCTACTGTGCTAGGCCTACAGCCATGGAGAGAGGGTCCTACCCCCAAATTCTCTGAGACTTTTGAGGATGGTTTGGGATAGGAGTTGGACACCACCCTAAAGGCTGTGTGTTCCCCGCACTACAAACCCATGAGTGGGCGCTCACATATGCAGAGTGTTGAATTATACTAGAGGGCACGGATCTACCCTCGGGGAAGGCACTTTCTCTGGTAAGCCTCACTTTCTTCTCACAGGCGCTGTGGTGACCAACCATTTTACAGCTCCCCAGGGGCCCTCGTGGGCAAACGGGGTTTCAGTTGACAACACGTCTGCTCATGAGCCAAAGAGAATCATGCAGCCCCTGCTGAACACTGTATGTTCATGGACACGGATACACGCACGCCCACACCCTGCCCAGGGAACTGCGGTGTGGACCGGGGCTCTGCTGCAGAGTCTCAGAGACAAACCCGGGAGCTCAAAGGAGGAATCCAGATGTTAGAGTTGCACAGCTGGATGTTTCCTTAAATTTATCTCTAACATTTTTTAAATCTTCCTTCCTTCTCTTTCTTTCCTTTTTATTTCTTTTTTCTTTCTTTCTTTCTTTTCTTTTTCTTTTTTTTTTTTTTTTTTGGTTTTTTGAGACAGGGTTTCTCTGTGTAGCCCTGGCTGTCCTGTCCTGGAACTCACTCTGGAGATCAGGCTGGCCTCGAACTCAGAAATTCACCTGCCTCTGCCTCCCAAGTGCTGGGATTAAAGGCGTGCGCCACCACCGCCCAGCTGTCCTTTTTATTTCTTGAGAAAGGGTTTTATTGAGTAGCCCTGGCTATCCTGGAACCCACTATGTAGACCAGCCTGGCCTGGAACTCACAGAGAACTACTTGCCTCTGCCTCCCGAGTGAGTGCTAGGATCAAAGGCATGCACTAGCATGTCCAGCCGCACCGTATCTGGTTTTATGCAAACCCAGGACTTCATGCATACCAGACAAACACTACTGACCTATGTCCCCTACTTTCCCTCTTTATTTAAGTAACCTTTTTAAAAAAATGTTTCATTGATTTTTGACTCTGTGTGCATGTGTGTGTGCTCACACGGACACGTGCTTATGGTCCATAGCATTTCTGAGGAGGACAACTTGCATAAATTAGTTCTCTCCTTCTACCTTACGGGTTCTGGGAATCAAACTCAGGTTGTCAGATTTGGTGGCAGGCCCCTTTCCCTATTCAGCCCTTTTGCCTGCCCGCCATTATA
Source organism: Arvicanthis niloticus (assembly GCF_011762505.2). NCBI lineage: Eukaryota > Metazoa > Chordata > Mammalia > Rodentia > Muridae > Arvicanthis > Arvicanthis niloticus. The sequence goes on along the minus strand of NC_047662.1, from coordinate 12,906,365 downwards.
CTTTTTACAACTACTTATAGTCTAGAGTCAGAGAAAAGTGAAAAACCAAGGCCAACCTATCTTCATGGCTTTAAATCCTTGCCTGAAACCACCTCCCCGCAGAGCCTGGCATGTACCTTGCTTGATGACAGGCGACTTTGGGTCCATCACAAAGGAAAACATCTTCCCACTGGCACTCATGGGCCGCTGGTGAGGGGCAGGCGGGGCCATGGTGGGTCTGGGACAGCCCTGTGACCAACTTCTCTGCATTGTTGCTGGCTGGATGCCATGGTGGAAGGGCATGTCGGGTGGCGAGACCGACAGGTGTGGTTGCTGGTGTGACTGTGGACTTGGCCAAGGTGCTGGGCCCGTCACCCATGGGCAGGAGACCTGCAGGACGGAGCAGAGGCGCAGGGGAGGTGTTGTTAGACACAGCATGGCTTGTCCTAAGACCCAGCTTGCAGTTGCTCCCTCTGAGAAACCTTCTCGCACGTTCCTCAAGTTTGGGACAATGAATGACCCTGCCACGGGACCCTAGGTCAACATCATACTCCACCGAGAGATCCCAGTCCCCATTTAATGCAGCCAATGTTGATGATGATGAGGCTGGGCAAGGTCGTGTTGTAAAGATATGACGTGAGAATCAGGCCTGAGCACTTGCAAGGCCCTTCTCACAGGCACTGACAGGCACCTAACCGACTCCTGGGGCCAAGGTCTCTCTCCTGGGGGGTGAGTTCACATCAAAGTGGGTACTGGTGGCCTCACCCTGCTCCCCATCCCCTTCCCCGCCTCCTGCCTGGGAACCGGAGAGCCTGGCTTCAGGCTGGTGCTGGGGAACCTTCCCATCCCCGGGAACGGATAACTGGGGGACCTCACTTTCACCACGGGGTTTGCAGGGTTTGAGTCCTCTCCTCAGAGCTTCTGCCATGTTGTGAATTTTGGTTCTGGGACCTGATCTCTCCTCAGAGACCCTGCCACCCTGTTGTCTCTCTGTCTGTCTGTCTGTCCGCGGTGTTAGCAAGTAACTCTAATAAGTTCTAGACCCTCAAGGATCCATCTCAGTGCCCTCCTGAATCCACCAGGACTTTTCACATGTGACATCTCCCAATCCAGGGACAGAGCGCTAGCCACTGAACTGATGGGATGCCACTGCAGGGACCAGGCCTTCCCTCCTCCTTACCCACCCCTGTGTCTGCAGCTCCTACAGTGGATGCTAGGTGCACAGACTGGGGCATGAAAGGAAGGGCGAGGCAGGTCACTGAGAGTCAGGCCAGCTCCCCTCCCCCACCCCAAGTCAATTCTTCTGTCCACACTAGTGTAGAGAGCAACTCTAGTAGTGTTTGGATGAATCACCTGTCAATCAACATGCTGTTGGCCCATTGGCTTAGGCAGGAAATAAGGAGGTGGAAATTCTAGGTCAGAGAAAGGGCTCTGGGGGAGAAACAGGCGGGATAAAGAGGATTTGGTCCCAGACACAGAGGAAGATGGTTGCACGTAACTGAGGACCAGGTAACCAGCCACACGGCCGAACTTTGAATAGAATAACGGGATGATTAAGTTATGAGCTAGTCAGAGAACGATCCAAAGCATTTGGCCAAGGCATTTGTAAATATATTTAAGACTCGGAGTTGTTATTCTGGGAGGAAAATACAAGCGTACAGAGAGCTCAACACACTATGGTCCGTCTACACGTCCCAAGGCTGAGAACTCAGGGGAGGAGTGGGACGTCCCTGCCTTCGTCCTCAGCCTCCTGAACATGTGGTGCTAAACGGGCACCTCGAATCTGAGACCCCATGAAGGTGTCTGGCTGCTTCGGTGGAGATGCTGGCAGGAGCCTTCCCCCAGGAGGAAGTCAGCATCTGTCCTCTCGGGAGAGGCAATGTGGTGTGGAGCTGACGCAGAACTTGTAATGAGGCGTCTCCCCTGTGCTTTGTCCTTCAGTGATGACGGCAACGGAGCTGTTGTCTGCTGCACTGGGCTCACCTATTCCCATGAAGCCCTTGCACGAGTCGCCCAGGTTCAGGGCACACTGGAAAGGGCCAGGCTCCAGATCTCAGCTTCCCTCTCTTTTGCCTCCCTCCCATTCTGTCTTTTACCTCCCCTCCTCTCCCCTCCTCCCTCCCCTCTCCTCCCCTCTCCTGTGTTCTCCCTCTCTCTCTATGTCTATCCCCCAGCTCCTGCCCCTGACACACCATATGCCTGTGCCCCGCCTCTGTTTCCTCTCTCTGGGAATACCCAGGATACTTCACAAGGGCCAACCTGCACTAGGAGCTTGGTGGCCCCACTATTTCCAAGTTCCTCTTTTTGAACACTAGACCCTGAAGAACAGACAGCAGGTTCTAAACTGGAGCTTGCTGGGATGTGTTCTGCAGCGTCTCCATCAAAGGAAGGCTGCCCCCTGCACAGGGGCCTGACCCGGTCTAAAACAGATCAAGGATCCTGGGCTTCCCTGAAGACTCAGCCATCGAGGAGAAAACCATCCAGGGGAACCCAGTCACCTGGGAATGCTGACCCACTGACCCACTGACCCACTTAGAATCTGTTGACAGGAAGGGAACATAGCCCAGTCCTCTTCCTGGCCGGGCCCACTGGCCTTACTTTTTTCTAGACTTATCTAACTGGATTAATGCTTGCTGAATAGGCAGGCAGAATGGATCTCAGTGAACCAACTGCCAGAGTTCTGAGCAACGAGGAAGGCCACCTCCCTGAACACTCTATGCTGCTGGGTCACGGTGGTTCTGGGCAATCTCCCTGTCCCTGTTTCGTGGGATAGGCTAAGTAACTAGCCAGTCACATCCCCTCATCCCCTTATTTGACTACAAGGATTGGTTCAAAGAACGTGTGCTCCAACCAGGACTGAGCAGACTAGGCTAGACCCTAGGGTCTCCTAGACTCTCTAGACTTGAGAATGTAGTGATGTCAAGGGAAGAGAGGTGACTCTGGGACTCTTAAAAATTGTAAATTGTAAACCCCAGAGAACATAGTGAGTGTGGGGGTGCACACTTGCAACCCAGAGCTTGTGAGGCTGAGGCCAGGAGAGCATGAGGGCTATGTGTCTCAAAGAACACCCCAAATTCACCCTCTCGGAAGCATTTTTAAAGTATGCTTATGAGTGGTGTTCAGTACATCACCCAAGCCGCTTTGGGCTGTGTCTTAAAAACTCAAGTTCTTCCCACACCCTTTCCTGCCCCCTTCTCTTTTCTTCCTCTTTGAACTTGACTGCTCTGCGGACCCCATACAAGCTGAACCCCTTTCCTGACTCAAATATGAGCTAAATGGAACAATGTTTCTTTAAAAAAGATGATGTGTCTATGTCTGTGTATGGAAGTTAGAGCCGCTGGGCTCCTGGAGTAGGGGCAGCAGTTGCGGACACTGATGTGGGTGCTGGGGACTTAATTCGGGTCCTCTGAGGGAGCAGCACATATTCTTAACTCCAGACCCGATCTGGGCCATTTTATGACTGGCTTATTTCTCTTAGGGCTTCGTCCTCGAGAGTTAAAGCACTGTCTCAGGTGTCTGTGGTAGAATCAAATGGGTGTGCTGTGTTCCCTGTTGTAAGACCCCAGGAAGGACCCCCTCACACACACACGTTCTAAACAGCCATGTGCACACTGGTAAGAGCGTGTCTGTCCTCAGTCAACTTGTAATCTAGATGAGACCTGGCTGGTGCCTCAGGAGGGGTATGCGGCTGAGTGGCCTTAGGATTACGCACCCCCTAACTTCAGAGAGGTTAGAGTGCCAGAGTGAGAAGGAGAGAGAAAGAGAGAGAAAGAGAGAGAGAGAGAGAGAGAGAGAGAGAGAGAGAGAGCCAAACACTGTGAATCTCAAAGACTTAGCTGAACACCAAACTTTGACTACGCTGTGGGATGGATGACAGCCTTTGTTCTTTTAAAAAAGTGTGTGTGCGCGCACATGCACTTGGACATGTATGTGTACATGTATGTGCATGTGTGAGTGAGAGACATGTATGTGTACATATATGTGCATGTGCGTGTGTCTGTATGTGCATTTGTGTGTTTGTGTGTGTTCGCCTGTGTGAATGTGCATGTTAGCCAGAGGTTGACATTGGGGTGTCTTCCTCAGCTGCGTCTCCATCTTAATCATTTTTTGAGACGGGGTCTCTCATTGAAGCTTGCTGTTTGGGCCATAGAGACCCCTATAGCCTTCTGGGCGATTGGTCAGGTTGAAAACAGTGAACTCCAGGTTCAGGGAACGACCGGACTAACAGGGAGAATAGTGGAGGAAGACACCAGCATCAGCCTCTGACCTCTACAGGTCAGGTGTGTGCTTTTGCACACACGTGCATATGCCACACCCACTCACGCCACCCCTGCTCCCCTGCAAAGTCAGTGATGGAAAGAACATTAACAACGCAGCCGGCACTTTGTGCCGAGCAGACGCGAAGGCTGTTAGGAGCTGGGGTCGTTGATGGACAGGTGAGGTACACTCCCCATCACGTCTTCTTTCACACACCAATAGCCTGTGTAACTCACTCCTGAGTTGTCACTGTGAGCTGCAGGAGGGATCTGAGGTTTTAGACAAAACCCGACGGCAACATTTGTTGAGACTCAGTGTGGTCTGGGAGTCACAAGAGCAAGTGTCCACGTGATTACTGTTTGTAAGGGCCGCGTCGTATGTTCTACGTAACCACACGCTATCCACACAGGCTTAGTTTTTTCTATAGAGCTACTGATTAAATGTTGACTGACAGGTTACTGGTAGTGCCAGACAGACACTCACTGACGGTGTCTGCTGACTCGACCAGCACTTGCGAGGGGTGGGGAGGGGGGGGGAGGAAGGGATTTAATTCTGGGGCTGGGGCAAGGAAAAGACACAGTGAGCCCCAGGGCATCTTGCAATAGCAGGAAACAGGGAAACTGCAAGACAAAACAAAAGCAACTGAGAAAACAGTGTGGGCGTGTTGCAGGGACCAGTACCCAGCCTGAAAGAAGTCCCCAGTAGCCAAGGCTAGACCAATTTGAGCACCGTAATAAAAGACAGGCTGAGGGGCTGGGGAGATAGTGTAGTTGGTAAAATGTTTGCTGTGTACGTGCAGAGACCTGAGTTCAATACTAACACGCACATAAAAAGCCACATGTGCCATGGAAGTGGAGACAGAAGGGCCCCTGGGACTCACTGCACAGCCAGTGAGCTCCAGGCCACTGAGAGACTGTGTCTCAAAGTAAGGAAGATGGTATTAACACAAAGGCTGTCCTCTGGCTTCCGCACACAGCTACACATGTTCTGAAGCCTCACACTCTCTCCATAAAAAATAAATAACAGACAATGTTTTCCAATGTGTAAAATAAATAGACCCAAGATTGTCCTGCTACATACAACTGAGTAAAATAAACAGTGCGGGAGAGGAGGAATCCCCCTTGCAGAAGACCTCAGGGTAAGCAGAAACCTCCGTAATGGAATACCTGTGCCTACGCTCCCCCGTGGGGGCTGAGCTATAACTAGTGACTTCCTACTTGCTCCCAGAGAACAGAAACAGTGATTCTGTCACAGAGAAGCCGGCAGGCACTGCCCTCATCCAGGGAGGTGACATCCATGGGAGTCCGTGGACATCGGGTGCCCCTGAGAGGGTGGGGCACTAAGTCTATGTCACCTTAGTTGGTCAGGGCCTTCTGAAAGCTTTGACCCAGTCTAATCAGAGGAGGCATCTGGTGTATTCAGACTAAGGGACAGTCTCCAGGATGTCTGTCCAGGGCTCCTCAGGACCATCAAGGAGAAAAAACCTTACACAGTGTGGGAGTGCAGGGGCTGAACACAGCATAGGTCCTGGCTGGGACTTGGGTCCTGGGGTGCAAATGCAGTATAGGTCCTGCCTGGGACATGGGTCCTGGGGTGCAAATGCAGCATAGGTCCTGGCTGGGACATGGGTCCTGGGGTGCGATTATAGTAACAAAACAGAGCACAGCCCCTCTCTGTTTGTGATGTTTGTTGACAATGGGGCAACTGGAAAAGGTGTCAGTGAACTATTACCATTACAGCCTTTCTGTAATTATGTCAAAGTAAGGCTAGTGTGTTCATACGTGTGTGTGTGTGTTCATATGTGTGTGAATTCATGTGTATATGTGCATGTGGGTGTGTATGTCTGTGTCTGTGTGGCAGAACTTCAGGTTTCACCTCCCTCCTTCCTTCCCTCCCTTTCTTCCTCCCTTCTTCCCTCCCTTTTCTCTTTCTCCCTCTCTCTTCTTTCTTTCTCTTGCTCTTTCTCTCTCTCTCTCTCTCTCTCTCTCTCTCTCTCTCTCTCTCTGTCTCCCCCCCCTCTCGAAACAAAGTCTCTCATGGCCCTGGATCTGGCACAGGATGCTAGACATCTGGTTTGTGAGCCCCAGAGACTGACCCGTCTCCATCTTCACCTCCTTAGGGCTGGGATTACAAATGCGCCACCCTGAGGGTCCTGAGGATCAAACTCAGTTTTTTGTTTTTGTTGTTATTTTCATTATTGTTGTTTTGTTTTATGGGATCACACCACTTTCAATGTAGCCTTAGCTGTCCTGGAACTCCCTACGTAGATCAGGCTGGTTTTGAACTAACAGGCTACCTAGCGCAGCGTCTTGAGTGCTGGGATTAAAGGCAAGAGCCACCACACAGGGATGAAATTCAGTTCTGCAAGTTTGCAAAACAAATACTTTATCAACTGAGATAGCCCTTTCAGCCCTGGGTTGTTTGTTTGATTTTTAGATCTGTAAGTTACAAGAGCAAAACAAAAAACAAACAGAGCACAAATTCTACCAAATAGGGTGCTCCTTGGATCCACTGCCAAGCCTTACTTCCTCTGATTTTGCTCTTGTCACTACACGATAGCTGGACAGACATGCAGGGAGGCAGAGGGTGGAGTACAACGTCCCCCAAAACCTCCTCCCCAACACCTCCTCCCCAGCATGTGTTCCCTGGCAATGACAAGACTGGCTGCCAGGAAGGCGGGACACAAAAGCGCAGTTCCACAGCTAGGCCAGCAGAGGACGCTGTTTGGACTCTGGGCAAACAGCCTTCAGGGGTGGGTCCATAATTTCAAATGGGGTAATATTTAAGCCCCACCCCTCGAAGTAACATTGTGGTGGGGGTTTTTTCAATCTGAGGGACCAAGATTATATTTTGTATGACCTCGAGATGCCAAGTGATGTCCTTAAGCTTTGAATCTGCCTATTCCCAAAGCCTTTTTTGTTTTGTTTTGTCCCTTGTCCCCCTGCATCTGGCTTATCTTGTTCTCTCCTCTTTGTAAATCTTCAGGTTGCAGCCTTTCCTTCCAGGTGGAAGGTGGGTTAAGCATGTGACCACAAGTAGAGATAGGAAGCCATGGAGGATGCTCAGAGTTCTGCACCCTCCCTCTGATCCCCCAACCCCAGCCCTGATGCCATCTATGTGGGCTGTAGGCAGTACCACACCCTGCCTGGGGTTGTCTGCTGTCCCAGGCCCTCCCGTTCCAGTTTCTGGAACTTTCCTTTGACGTAAAAGGCCCCTGCTGTGGATCGCATATGCATCAGCAGGTCCCTCTAGAAGCTGTGAGTTCAGCACAGAGGAAACGGCAGGAGTCAGCTGGGGGAAGACAACGCTTGTCCTGATCAAACCCGCCAGCCCTTCAGTTCCTGTCACTCCACTCTGCCGCAGACAGGGTGGCCTTCTCAAGAGCGGAGATTACTTAAAGTCAGTGAAGATAGAAATCCCTGGGCGGACGGTGCCTCTCACCAGGCACCCGCTTCCTTCCAGCGTCCTCCCCGAGGAGACTTTTCCAGTGGAGAAGCAGACTGAGCCATTTTAATCTCTGGATCCTGACAGGGATGCTCTTCTCAGGCGGTAGCAGCCCTTCCTGCTATGGCACCGTCTCTGTGACCCCGTGACCTATCTGTGTGTATCCTTTAGTCTATTTTCTGGGTGGCGCTGGGATGCACCTTAACTTTTCTGTGGAAGAGACATTTTCCCCTCTCTCAACTCAGAATGTTTGTATGAATACATACGCACATATTTGTTCTTTTATTTCTTCAAATTTTCATGTGTGTATGGATGTATGTATGTATGGGGGCACGTATGTCTGTGAGCTCACATACACGTGGAAGCCAGAGATCAACACCAGCTGTCTTTTACAATTACCTGCCACCTTAGTGTTTGAATCAGTCTCTCGATGAATCGACTGCTCGTGGCTCGGCTAGCCTGGCTGGCCTTGCCACGCAGCTCTTTTATGTGAATGCTGGGGACCAAACTCACTTCTTCAGAGCTGGGGAGGCGACAGCTCAGTAGCTAAAGCATGTGCCACACAGGGTGTGAGGACTGGAGTTTGAATTCCCAGAACCCACGTAAATGCTTGGTGGCCATGGTGGCCCCACCTGTAACTCCAGCCTTAGAAGGCAGGGCAGGCTGGCTACTGAGACTATCCATATCTGTTAGCTCTGGGTTCGATTGAGAGATCCTGCCTTGATGAATAAGGTCAAAGTGCCAATGAGGATGATTTCTGACATAAACTTTATTTTATTATTATTATTATTATTATTATTATTATTATTATTATTATTATTTTGGTTTTTCGAGACAGGGTTTCTCTGTATAGCCCTAGCTGTCCTGGAACTCACTCTGTAGACCAGACTGGCCTCGAACTCAGAAATCCGCCTGCCTCTGCCTCCCAAGTGCTGGGATTAAAGGCATGCACCACCACTGCCCAGCTGACATAAACTTTAGACTTCCACATTTTCTTAGGGTTTACTGCTGTGAACAGACACCATGACTACGGCAACTCTTATAAAGGAGATTTAATTGGGGCCGGCTTACAGGTTCAGAGGTTCAGTCCATTATCATCAAGGCAGGAGCATGGCAGCATCCAGGCAGGCATCGTGCAGGAGGAGCTGAGAGTTCTACCTCTTGTTCCAAAGGCAGCTAGGAGAAGACTGACTCCCATGTGGCTAGGAGGAAGGTCTCAAAGCCCACTCCCACAGTGACACACTTCCTCCAACAAGGACACACCAAATCCAACAAGGCCACACCTCCTAATAGTGCCACTCCCTGGTGCAAGTATATTCAAACCACCATACACATGCACATGAACACTGTTAAACACATCCATGTGCCCACAAATATGCACACTCACATGAAAAATCTAGAGAAATCCAAGACCAAATTCATGCTTGCCAGCCAGCACTTTATCCACGGGACCGTCATCCTGTTCAGTCCTGAATCCATATAATCCAAGAGAGCTGATCCCCTCAGACCCAGGAAAATGCCTATGAAATGGTGTGGCCAATCAGAGCCTCTGGTATCAGTGAGAAGTTCCAGATAGTCACATGACCGCCTAAGCCAAATCAATGGGAAAACAAAACAACAAAAATTGGTGCTGGGGCTGCTGGCAAGACCTTGCTCCCAGTTTGCAGGGTACAGAATCTGCTGAGACAGTGACCTAAGGAAGCCAGAAGACATGGATTCCTGAGCATCCTTGGAACACCTGGATCAAGCCAGACCTGAAGCAAATGCTTTCCAGTTACATGGTTTTGTTGGGGTTTTTGCTCAGTTTGATCTGGGTTTCTGACACCTGACAACAGTAAAATTTCCTGGACAATCAGCTCCCTGAGACTTTAAGCAAGTGCCACTGTGTGCCCACACACCTTGTGCCCACAGGCAAGGTGCTCTATAGGTTCCCACAGGCTTATTGCACAGGAAACTTAAAAGTAGAACAGTGGCCCAGGGAGGGAGAGATTTAGAGTAAGACAGCGAGGGACAACTTAGAGAAAGGGGCAGTAAATAAAAAGCCATTCAGCTACAGCCACAAACCCGGGTTCCAGCTGCAGCAGTGGCTCTCAGCCTTCCTGTCACTGCTTTAACACAGTTCCTCATGCTGCGGTGCTGTCAACCATACAGTTATTTATTATTATTATTATTATTATTATTATTATTATTATTATTATTATTTTTGGTTTTTCGAGACAGGGTTTCTCTGTATAGCCTTGGCTGTTCTGAACTCACTCTGTAGACCAGGCTGGCCTCGAACTCAGAAATCTGCCTGCCTCTGCCTCCCAAGTACTGGGATTAAAGGCGTGCGCCACCACTGCCTGGCAATACAGTTATTTTAGTTACTACTTTGTAACTGTAACTTTGTTACTGTTGTGATCTGTAATGTAGATATTGGTGTTTTTCGGATGGTCTTTTAGGGTTGCAACCTGCAGTTGAGAACCACTGAGTTACAGCCTGCTTCAGAGCACAAACAAACCCACTCAGCTCCCACCTTCAAAAGTTACGTTTCTGAAACATTCTAAAGTTCTCAAAGACAAAGGCCCAGGTTCCTTTCGGAACACTTGTGAACAGTTGTATATTAATGACCTAGCACATTTTACTGGTTACCTGGAAGTGGTTATGTTGCCTTGTATGCAAATGTACATATTTGCATGTGCATCTCCACCGGTGCTGTTTTAAAGAGACAGCGGACTGTTTAAAGTCTAATTTTTTTCCCCTTACGTCTCAGTTAGCTGAGTAAACTATTAACTGGCACAGCCCTAGGCAAACAGGGGAGGGCTCAGTCCCTTCTCTCTCTGCCTCTGTTTTAAAATTCTTCTTTGCGGGGTTGAGTAAAGCAAGAGCGAGCGCTGCAGTGTTCCCAGGGAAGGTTGGTGAACTCATAGCAGGGCTGGTGGTAAGGATTTCTGACTTTGCCAGTGGATCAGGAAGGTACGAAGGCAGCACCCACATGAACAGGCAAGGCTGTGTCCCTATAAAACTTCATTTACAAGCACAGATACTGGACTCCGCTTTGCTTAGTGCAAGAAATAAAATAATAGTTCATTTTTAAAAGTGCCTTGAGCCAGCTTAGGTCCAAATACAGACAAACAGAAAACACTGGGCCCTCACCCAGACTCTGCTAGTCCAAGTGCCTGTCAACATGAACTCAAAACAGAGGAAGGGCTGGGCATGGTGGCGCACGTCTTTAATCCCAGCACTAGGGAAGCCGAGGCAGGCGGATCTCTGAGATCCAGGCCAGCCTGGTCTACATAGTAAGTTCAGGTTAGCCAGAGCTACATAGAGAGACCCTGTCACAAAACAAAACAAAAACAAAACAGCAACAAAATGAGAGTATAATGTTATCAAGATGATTATATCATTATATATTATATATTATTCTATATACCATATATAATATAGTATATAATAATGCATATACAATATACTATATAATATATTATATATAATATGTTATATATAAGTATATATAATATATAGTATTTTATATTATATATTATTGATATCAAAATTGTGCTTGATAAGCTTTAAAATAAACAGGCTGTAAAACATGTGCACACACACAAATGAAAATAAGATAAAAATCTTTTAAACAAATGAAATAGAGACAAATGTAAGCAGGAAAGGAAAAGACAGGGTTCAGGTCACGTGTAGGATTGTACCCTCCTGGTCACTCAGCCAGTGAGGAAAGGGCTTGCTGGGGTCACAGTAACTGTTCTCTCTGCTCAGTCGTGTGTCAGCCACGCTGGTCTAGCATTGAGGCTTGCAAGGTTGTAAAGTAGCCTCCCCCGAGTTCACTAGTCTGAATCTCAGCAATGTTATGTGTGTGTGTGGGGGGGGGAGCATGTCCCACACTCAGGGACTAGAGCTTGCTCACCTGCTCACCTGTCCCCTCTGGGTAAGGGGACAGGATCACCTGTCCCCTCTGGGTAAGGGGACAGGATCACCTGTCCCCTCTGGGTAAGGGGACAGGATCACCTGTCCCCTCTGGGTAAGGGGACAGGATTTATCTTAAGCAAATCTAGCTCCACTTGGTTCTCTGCCTCTTCCCACTTGACAGGAGATGAGTGTGTGCTCTCTGGGCCTCCACTATGAATGGTGACTACCTGCATTTCGAGGAACTGAAGTAGATGTCCCTGGAGTGCCTGGTGCCCTCCCTGACTCCTTAGCACTGTCTACCAGGCGTCACTGTCATTATCAACCCCGGAAGAGAGAGGGAGCGACCAGGCTTGCCAGGAAGCGCAGCTGTGCTCGGGGCAGAAGCTGAGGTGGAAAAGGAAGCCTGTGACCTAAGTGTGTTTTCTTCCACCTAAGGCTCTCCTTTCCATGGCAGGCTGTGTCAGCCCTGTCAGCACAGGGAGCAGCAGGCTGGGGGGATGTGGTGAGGGATGTGACTTGAGCTTTCACGTCACCAGCACATACTCGGTTCTGGTAAAGTCCTCCTAGATTAGAGCCCAGGAGATCTGGCCACTAATGAGAGGAAACCTGGGGGCTGGGGACGTGGCTTGCTAGGTAACCAGCTTGACACATGCAAGCGTAAGGACCCAAGTTCGTGTCCCCAGAACCCATGTGAAGCTTGACGTGGTAAGTGTACCTCTGTAATCCCAGCACTTGTAAAGTGAGACGGGGCATGGAGATAGGAGATTTCTCCAAAGCTCATGGGTCAGCTGGTCTGCTATACACAGTGACAACTAAGGCAACCTGTCTCAAACACGAGGAAGATGAGGAACAACGCCTGAGGTTGTCCTCTGTCCTCTACACATGTGCCATGGTGCGCACACACGCACACAGAGACAGAGAGACAGAGAGAGACAGAGAGAATCTTTAAGAAGATAGAAAGCAGAGAAAACTGAATCCTTGTGGGTTATCCTCATACATTTACAGGATCTCAAAAGGAGAAGAGGAGCCCATGACTCTCGTGGATCTGCTGGGCAGAAGTTGGAAACACAAGCCCTGAAGGACTGGGGATGGGGCTCCGTTAGTGGCATGCTTCTCTGGCATGGGTTATGCCCTGGGTTCCATCCTCAGCACTACAGAACCCACTTGCCGTGGCGCACTCCTCTGATCCCAGCACTTTTGAGGAGGAGGAAGAAAGATGAGGAGTTTAAAGACATCCTTGACTACATAGTGAGTTCAAGGCCAGCTTACGCATCAAATGCAAGACAGAGGAAAATGTCCCCCAAACGTTGGACGAGATTCATGAGATGCTCTCTCTCTATCCCTCTGCCATTTTGTTTGTTTTTGTAGCACAGAGGTCCAGGTCATGAGACCAACAGAAAGTGAGTTCACGGGAAAGCAGCTGAGCCCACCCGGCCGGCCCATCACACATCCTGTGGAAGGGAACCTAGGAGATGCATCTCTAGGCAAGCCGGTGACGGGCTATCTAGAGTGTTACCTGAGGTGGGGAGTGTAACATAGCCTGAATGTACCTGATGTGGGTACCATCCCACAGGGGAGACACAGCCTGAATGTACCTGGTGTGGGTACCATCCCACAGGGGAGACCACAGCCTGAATGTACCTGGTGTGGGTACCATCCCACAGGGGAGACGCAGCCTGAATGTACCTGGTGTGGGTACCATCCCACAGGCTTCGAAGTCTTCATGAAAAGGAGAGAGTGAGCAGAGCAGGGCACTCATGGCTCTCCGCTTCCTGACCGTGGGTGTCATGTGACCAGCTACTCACACTCCTGTCACCATAATGGGCTGTGCTACCCTCGGCCTGTGAGGCAAAACCATCCTTCCTCCCTTGAGTGGCTTGTGTCATGGCTTTTGGTACAAGTAACTGATACACACCAGGCAGCTGCTTTTACAGACTCAGAAGGCATAATGGTGGTCTGAGCTACTGGGGGGCAGGGGAGGGATGGGAGATGAAAGGTGAGGGGTGAGGGGTGGGATGGGGTGGGGGTGTAGGGTGAGTTGTGAGTTGGAAGGTGAGGGGTGAGGTGGGGGTGAGGACAGGGGTGGAGGTGAGGGGTGGTGGGGTTAGTATTTGAGGGGCTGGAGGTTTAACTTTCATAAGCTGGTTCTATGAATGGCTGCATAAAGGAAAGAACGAACTTAAAGCAAACAAACTTATCTCCATGGATGTGGGGAAGATGCTAAGTTCCATGACAAGTGTATTTTTGCCATAGTTTAAAAACAAAAAAGGAAGGAAGGAAGGAGGAAAGGAAGGAAGGAAGGAAGAAAGAAAAAGAAAGAAAGAAAGAAAGAAAGAGAGAAAGATAGAAAAGAAGCAGGTGATCAAAGGAGTTGGTACCACCACAGGCTTCTTATGGAGGGTGGGTTTCAAAAGCACTTTGTAAAGGCTCCAGGACTCTTCAGGACTTACTTAAATTTACTGAGAATTCACTTGATTTACCATGCAATAGACAGGTGAAGTTCATGCTGAGTGACTCACCCTTGGGTGACGCTCCTGACGGCAGCTGGCAAGCAAATGACCTCCACACTCAGGAGGCGGTCAGGGGTGGCGGGGGTCGGGGATAGTGACGTTCGCTCCCTGTTGTAGCTGTGGCCATATTTTCTCAGGGGTACACACACCTCAAAACCACCAACCCCGCCCTTAAAAACCAAGTAGTTCATTGTAGAACCGTTTCACTTTGATCAAGTGTAATTTTTAAACAGCAGTACTGGACCAGGGGGCTAGTTCCGTGGATGAAGATGCCTCCAAGCCTGATAACCATGGCTTCCTTAAGCCTGAGGCATCCTGAGTTTTCAGTTCTCTTTAACTTAAATCGAGATTATAATTTAGACTGTGACCTCAGACCTATTTCTGATCTGGGCCAAAATAACAACTGGCATGTGTCCGTCACCTACTTGGCCATGGACGTTCATGGTTTATAGATATTTACTGTTGATGTCAGGTACCATGGAGAAGACTCTATCCTACAGAGGACCCATGTGCAACCAGAGAGAAGCAGCAGAGCTGAGCAGCCCGTAAGGGAGGCGCCATCCGGCTGCTTCCAGCCTCTCTGAAACCACTGAACTGGTCACTTTGAGGCAGTTGCATGTAATTCAGGAAGTGCCCATCAGGGGGCGCTGACACGCCTCCCTCCCCAATCCCCCTAGGGGGCACCAGAACTGGGATTGGGTGGAGTCTTGTTGCTGTGCCATGTGTGGGCAGTGTGGGATTGCGCAATACTTCCGGTGGCTGTTATCTGAGAACCGGACTGCACGCACAAGCCAGCATAGTCCCACCCCCACACCACGCAGAGGCTGGGCTCACCGGGGATGGGTTCTCAATGACAAGCTCGTAGGTCAGCCCCATAGACCCGAACCGCAGAATGTCCCCAGGGATCAGCTTCACAGCCACATTCTGAATGTGGCACTCGTTGACAAATGTGCCGTTTCGGGAGTTAAAGTCCTGGAGGACGAAGGTGCCATCCGTCTCGTTGAATTCGATGAGCGCATGGTGGTTGTCAATGTCTGTGGACTGAGATGGGGGAAGTGATGGTCAGAAAAATGATAACAGCAACATCCCTGATACCCTGATACTTGCTGCTCACGGGTTTCCAGAAGAGGACGACACTGAGCCTCCTTGCTTGGTCCTCAACAGTCCTCATTTGTGTGCGTGTGCATCTGCGTGTGTGCACACGCATGTGTGGAGGCCAGAGACCAACACTAGGTAGTGTGCTTAAGTTTACACCAAGATACAACTGTCCATCTTGGAGGGAAGATACTTAAGACACCAGATGTTAAAAGGAAGATAAAAACAACAGAATGTTCTAAGGGAGAGGAAACCGTCCATCCTGCTGGGCTTTTTAAACTCAAGAAGTAAACAACTCAAAGGCCTTGTTCAGGAAGTTCCTGGAACTGATCAGATATACTAGGTCCCCGCCCTCATTCCCTCCCCAAGCTTATATAAGCAGTAAGGCTTGCAGGGACTGACACTCAGACAAGTTGAGCTGCCTGGAAGAAGCAGATACCTGGAAAGGACAACTCCAATCTCTTGAGCTGCCTGCAGAATGTACAGTGAGCTCCAGGTTCCCAGCTTTGTGAGCTGTCACTCATATTGGGGTAGGCTCTTGTAAGTGGCCCCTCACCTATATTCCTGTAGGTAACCCCAATAAAACTCATAAGTTCACCACGTTGGAGTTTGGTGGTGCTGTAGTTTGGTCTGTCTCTGTTCTCTGTCTGGGATGAGTAGACATTCAAGTCTCCCCAGGAACAGTGCCACACAACAGATAAGGTCATTATTCTTTCTTTGCCTTAACTTTTGAGACCAGACCTTACTGAGTCTTTTCTTTGGACAGCCTGGCTCCTCCCGTCTGCACGTCCCAAGTCCTGCCTTAATGATGTGTGTGTGTGCGCGCGCACGTGTGTGTGTGTGTGTGCGTGTGTGTGTGTGTGTGTGTGTGTGTGTGCGCGCGCGCACGTGTGTGTGTGTGTGTGTGTGCGCGCACGTGTGTGTGTGTGTGTGTGTGTGTGTGTGCGCGCGCACGTGTGTGTGTGTGTGTGTGTGTGTGTGTGTGTGTGTATGTGCTGCTGCACCTGGCTTTTCCTATGGGCAATGAGAATCTAAGCTCAGGTCCTAGCCTAGTTTTTGTCTCTGTTGCCGAGATAAACACTGACCGTTTTAAAAACATCTTGGGGGAAGAAAGGTTTATACCTCTTACAGTTACAGTTGGTCACCGACAGAAGTCAGGGCAGGAACCTGGGGGCAGGGACTGAAGCAGAAGCCATGGAGGAGTGCTGCTTACTGGCTTGCTCCCAGGCTTACATTCAGCTATCATTTTTTTTTTTTTTTTTATAGCCCAGGCCTACCTTCTAAGGGATGATACCACCCAGAGAGGGCTAGGCCTTCACACATAAGTCAGCAATCAGGAAAATACCCCACAGACATGCCCATGGGCCAATCTGATGGAGGAGTTCTTCAGTTGAGCTTCCCTCTGTGAAGCTCAGGTACGTGAAGTTGACAACCAAGATCAGCCAGAACAAGTTTCTGGACAGACTGACGTTTTCAGAGTAGAGGGGACCCACAGATCTGTTGCTACCACTGCTGTCTGCCAAATGATACCATGCACATATGATGGAGACTGTTAATCTGTGGGCCGTCCTGGTTTATCCAACTGGGACTACCTGAATCAGAGGCTTCAGGGGTGGGGGGTGGAGGGTAGGGGGGAAGAGGACTTTCAAAGACTGAGGAGGTGTCTCTATCGGTAAACTGCTTGCTTGCCTTGTAAGCATGGAGGCCTGAGTTTATCCTCATGTTAAAAGCCAGGTGTGGTGGCACATCCCAGCCTTGGATCCCTGAGGCTCACTGGCCGGCCAGCCTAGCCTACTTGGTGAGCTTTGGGTCACTGAGAGACAGTTAAAAGAAATGTGTGTGTGTGTGTGTGTGTGTGTGTGTGTGTGTGTATGCACTCGTGTGCTGTGGGGAGGTGGTACCTGAAAATTAACACAGGAAGTTGTCACCTGATCTCCACATACATCATGTGCACACAAACTCCCACATGCATACAAACTTGTAAGCACACACGTATACAGTCAACACACACACACACACGCACACACACACACACACACACACCCTAAAACCAGACTGGCCTTTCAGTAGCTGGATCTAGAGAGGAGTCTGAAGGGGAATCCACAGGCACCCAGACACTGTTGCTGGTTTTAAAGATGAAGGTGCCAGAAGCCATGGAATGTGGGCAGCTTCCAGAACCTGAGGATGCTCTGAACTGACAGCAAGCAGGGAAAAACGGTCTCATCTTGGCTACAGCAAGGAATCGAATTCTTCCAAAAGCTGGAATGGGCAAGGAGGGACACCCTCCCCAAGATGTCGGAGGGGCTTCCAGGTAGACCAACATTTTGATCTTGGCTTTGAGTGACCCAGAGTAGAGACTGGATCCACCCAGATTTCTGAGCAGATAGCTGTGAGATGATGGATGTGTTGTTTGGAGCAGAAAGTTAACACTTGAAATGTTCTATTCTGACTTAGCTGTCAGAGGCGGGCCTACCACTTCCCAGCAATGCAGTCTCATGAAACAACCACTGCAATGGTTACCCACTGCACATGCTCAGAAATGGTGACAGGAGGGGACTCTACAACTTGCCTGCACGCTGAACCCCACTGGGGCACAGCCGTGTTCACCTACTTGACCACCAGAAACCAATCAACCCGTTTCCCGTTGTTCATTCTGCTTGCTCAAGGTTCTCTCTCAGAGCAACAGAGATAGCTCAGCTGCAAAGCCCTCTGGGAGAAGGCTCCATCTTCCAGATAAGTCCTGAACTGACTGCTTGCTTAGCCTTGCTTGGCCACTTTACCAAGGCTCTCTGGTTATTGTTTTGCCAAGCATTGGATCCAGACTCTTGCACTAGCTGCCTTGACAGTTGGATGTCCCTTCTAGCCCCACGCTGACAGGCTTCTGTTTAAAGAAGCAACCAGGTTTCATATACTCTGAGGACCTGTCCTTACCCCAGATAGGACCTAATGGGTATCCCCAGTACAGCCTCAAGACACTTGTAGGAAAGCATGTTGTTACACTGGATACCCAACAGGTGGCGCCAGCCCAACATGTTGTCTCAAAGGAAGAAGCACTTCCCTGGCTTACTGGGAACGCTCATTGAGCAGCTTTAGACGGCTGCCCTATTGTCTCTGTGAGCTCACAGGATTTTTTTAGGTGTTCCCAACACCATGTGGAAAAGCTTGGAGTCAGAGTCTCATGTATGAAACTGCTTTGCCCCTCCCGTCTGGCTGTGTGGTTTTAACCTTTTAAGACCTGTTTACACACACAAGGGAGGGTAAAAATAAAGGTGGTTTGTATGCCATAGGCATTGTGTGTGTGTGTTTTCATATGTGGCAGTGTGCGTGTATGTGTGTTCAGGTGTGTGCATTCATGTGCGTGTGTGTGTGTGTGTGTGTGTGTGCGCGCGCGCGTGCCTATCTCAGGAGTCTCTCCTTAGGTGCTGTCCACCTTATTTTATGGCACAGGGTCTCTTATTGGTCAGGGACGTTCCAGTATGCTAGGCTGGTTGGCCAGGGATCCCCTCAGTTATCCCTCTATGGAAGCAGCCTCATAGACACACCTTCAAAAGGTATGCCACCTGCGGGATTCTAAAACCTGTCAAGTTGGCAATGAGATTAGTCATCACAGAAATCAGGGAGTAGGAAGAGAGAATGTTCCCCAGAACGGAAGAGGCTAGCTGGGATGTGGTGAGCGGTGGAGCCTGCTTTTATTTTTAACCAGCATAATCGGAAGCCTGTGAAAAGCCCACAGGCCACTGGATGGGGACATTTCTTCATTCAAAAAAAAGTGAAGTCCTTTCTCAGCAAAGTTTAAGTAACAATCACCAGGCACAGTGATGTGCACCTGCCATGTAAACTATTTAGTGTGTGTGTGTGTGTGTGTGTGTGTGTGTGTGTGTGTGTGTGAAAGAGAGAGAGAGAGAGAGGCAGAGAGACAGAGAGACAGAGAGACACAGAGGCAGGGGGATTGCTTGAGTGAGCACGTTCATCTGATAAAGAAAGAAGGGTTGGGGAGATGGCCCAGTTTGTACCATACTCACAAGCAAGCAGGAGGACCTGACTTTTGATCCCCACTGTAAATGCCGGACGTAGCAGGGGCTAGTGTAACCCTAGCCCTGGGGGCTGTGGGAGGGTGAAGACAGGTGGATTCAAGGAACCCAGTCTTTGAGCTCCAGGTTCAATGAGAAGGTGTCTCTAAAATTAAAGTTGGGACTGAAGAGATGGCTCAGTGGTTAGGGTGTTTGCTGCTCTTTTGAAGAGCTCTGAACTTCATTAGCTGAGCTCCGAGGGATCCAGAGCCCTCACCTGGCCTCTGCAGGTGCACGCGCACACACACACACACACACACACACACACACACACACACACACACACAGAGAGAGAGAGAGAGAGAGAGAGAGAGAGAGAGAGAGAGAGAGACAGAGGGGGAGAGAGAGAGAAACAGAGACAGAGAGACAGAGAGATAGAAAGACACACACAGAGACAGAGAGACAGAAAGAGATAACAGACAGACAGACAGACAGACAGACAGACAGACAGACACAGAGAAACAGAGAGACATACAGAGAGAAATAGAGAGAAAGAGTGTCAGTCAGTAGCCACCTCCAATATGAAATTGTACAATATGCTTCAGGAGGGTCTAGCACTGAGCTGAGCTGGGTTAAGTTGGGAGAGGATTGCTGAGTCGGCACCGCAGGCAGAGTGGCCCTTTTGCTGAAAGTCCTGCTGTTTCTTTCTCCCCTTGCTATCCCAGGCTAGACCAGAACCCTCATAGTCACATGAGAAGTCCCACCTGCCTCTCAACCACCTTCCCCGTTTTATTTATGAGGCCACTGCTCTTCTGTCAGTACTTTGGGCTCACCATGGCTCCCAGCACCCCAGAGCCTTCGCACATGAAATCCCCTTGCTCCCGTGGGTAGTGCTCCTTGACCTATTCTGGCCTTTCCTTTAGAGCTGTGATCTGGCCATGTGCCGCCCTGCGACCATTAGCACCTGTCAGTCAGGCCAGGTAACCATCTGTGAAGTGGACCTGTGATGACAAAAGCTTTATCACTG
This sequence comes from Arvicanthis niloticus, assembly GCF_011762505.2. NCBI lineage: Eukaryota > Metazoa > Chordata > Mammalia > Rodentia > Muridae > Arvicanthis > Arvicanthis niloticus. The sequence continues at coordinate 12,886,140 of NC_047662.1, read as the reverse complement.
AGCCACTCTGGCCTGTACAAACCTCGTGTGTTTGCTAAGTGTAGCCGCTGTGTGATTTCAAAGCCTTTTTTTTTTTTTTTTTTTGGTTTTGGTTTGTTTGTGTTTTCTTTTTTCCCCCTCACTCTCTTTCCTTAAGTTTCTGAACTTTATCCAGTGGCATGACTTTTAAAATTTTTATTTTTATATGTGTGCATGTGTGTGTTGTGAGTGTATGTGTATGCATATGTTTGTGTGTGTGTGTGTGTGTGTAGGGATAGGGGTTAAGGAAGTACCCTTGGAGGCCAGAAAAAGTTGTCAGATCCCTCTGGAACTGGAGGTACAGGTGTTTGTGAGTCTCACGTGGGTGCTCAGAACCGAACCTGGGTCCTCTGAGAAATCAGCTAGTGCCCTTAAACTCTAAGCTCTCTCTCTACAGCTGCTGCTGCTTCTTGTTCTTCTTGTTCTCTTGTTCTCATTGTTCTTCCTCTTCCTCTTCTTCCTCTTCCCCTTCTCCTTCTTCTTCGTGTACGTGGGTCTGTGCACATGCGTACATTACTCATTGTTCTTCCTAGGTGTCGGATCCTCTGGAGCTGGAGTTACGGGGGCTCTGAGCCTCCTGTGGGTGTTGGGTTCTCTATTAGCAGCCGGCTCTCTTAACTGCTGCGCCTTCTCTCCACTCTGGTGACTTCCACTTGAGCGAGGCCAAGGACACTCTGACCAATTATTTTTATATCAACCACCACTCAGTTTCTGCCTGTGCAGTAACTCTTCTCATTAACCGCCTTTTCCAAGCAGCTTCTGGGCTCCATAGGTGCCCCCCTCGTACCCCTGACCCCTGAGAATTTCTCTCGGCCTCATTTTATGAGATCATCATAATGATCGCGGTGCTATTTACTTAGCATTGTGTGCCAGGCGCCTGGTTGCCTTTTCTCATTCAGTCAACACACGAACCCAGAAAAGTACACAGCTTACAGATAGGAATACAGGCACGCATACAGCCACGCAGTCAGGAAACGGCCCACAGAGGTTCAGGCCCAGATCTCTGTTCTCAAAGCCTGTGCCTTTTCAAATCTTTATGATTCTCTAGTCTCTGAGTTGGTTCAAAAAGAAAAATACCTGGGGCCCAGCAGGTAAAAGCGCTTGTGATGCCAGACTGCACAGATGCGTCCAATTTCTGCCACCCATGTAAAGGTGCAAGGACGGACCCCATCCCACCAACTCCACAAAGCTGTCCTCTGATTTTCACACCTTACCTCCTCCCTCTCCCCCTCACCCTCCTCTCGTTTTTTTTTTTTTTTTTTTTTTTTTGAGATGGGGTTTCTCTGTGTAGCCCTGGCTGTCCTGGAACTTCCTCTGCAGACCAGTCTGGCCTTCAAATCAGAGATCTACCTGTCTCTGCATCGAAAGTGCTAGGATTAAAAGTGTGTGCCACCACCAAGCCTGGCTTAAAGTTCTTCAGTATGCTACAAGGAAATACTGATTCTTTCTCTTGGTTTTTCCACTGTGGGCACTGAACAGGCTTTCTGTGCTCTTGCACGGAGACTGTCGTGTAGGAGACCATGTGGAAGGGGGATGTGACAGCTGATTTTGATGGTCCACTTGACTACATCCAGAGCGCTGGCCCTGGGCCTTGGTGAAGCACACCTCTGGAGTGTCTGGGATGGTGGTTTCCATGGAGATGCCGAGGACTGCAATCAAGTACGATGGAATGATTGGGGTGGTGGTGGGAAGTGTGTGTGGGGTGAGACCTAAAAGGAGGAATTGGGTCACTGGGTCATGTGCTTGAGTTGTGTCTGCCCTGGTGTCTTATACATTCCTGTTGTTACCTATCTGTTCTGAGGTCTGCCGGTCCTCTACCACACATCCCTGCCACCGAGATGCTCTGACCACACACCGGGGCCAAGTTCCCATGGAGTGAACCCTCCTGGATGCTGTGTGCTCAGACAAGGTTCTCTGTTGTTTCTGTTGGCTATTTGGTCTCAGCCGTGAGAGAAGTAACACGGGAGATACGGCGAGCTGTTGTTAAATTGGTTAAATTTGTTTTAAGATTAGGCGAACTTTCCAGAAATGCTAACTAACCTGTTATATAACGGCAGGATGCTGAATGCCCTCTCTCTAGAATCAGAAATGAGGCAAATATGGAGGTTTATAGGTTTATGCGGCCTTTGTCACCCTCAGTACCTAAAACGGAACATCTGCGGACGGCATTCGCCGCTGGTGAGGCGTGTCAGACCGTCTCCTACACTGCTGATGGAGATGAAAGCCACTGGACAAGTTTGACAGTTTCCCTAGGTACCAAACAGACATTCCATGTGGCACTACTGTCACATTCCTAGGCTTTCACGCCTACTCAAAAACCGTATACAGTGCACAGTGCCGTGCTGGGTGGATGCTTTGTAAACTCGGTGCAGTCTAGAATCATCTCGGAGAAGAGACCTCAATTAAGAAAATGCCTCAGCATCAGATTGGCCTTTGCACAAGCCTGGGGGGCATTCTCTTGATTAATGATTGACGTGGAGGGCCCGGGCCACTGTGGATGTTGCTGACCCTGGGCAAAGGAGGTCCTGGAAGTGTTTAAGAAAGCAAACCGAGCAATCCAGTAAGCAGTAAGCAGTAAATAAGTGGCCTCTGCTTCAGGTTCTGCCCCCAGGTTCCTGCCCTGCTTGAGTTCCTGGCCTGACCTCCTTCAGTGATGGACTGGGCTGTGGAAGTGTGAGCCAGATTAACCCTTTCCTCCTCGAGGTGCTTTTGGTTGTAGTGTTTATCAGAGCTACAGACAGAAAACTAAAATGAGCAGCTATTGATGACGACCCCAAACTAGAGATAATCACCATGTCCAGTATATGAACGGCTAAGCAAACAGCAGTATGTCCGAACCATGGAATGCTACTCAACAAAAAAAGAAGAAACAAGCTAGCAACCTGAGCACATCTCTAGGCCTGAAGGAAAAGGAAACCAACTCAAATCAAACCCTGAATCACACACGCTATGATTTTACTGATGTAGCCTTCCTCAAACAACAGAATTATCGACGTGGAGGAGACAGTACTGGTTTCAGGGCTTCAGGGTGGTGGTGGGAGGGGCTGCTGTAACTAGGAAGTCGTATCTACGTCTCCAGTGGTGAGGTGCTGGTGCATCTTGGCTTCTGCATATGACTCTGCACTCATAATAAAATCACGGGCTCCTACCCTCCACAGACAACCCCTGCCTACACACACATGGACAGCACGGTGGCCCGAGCTCTGCACTGCTTTGACACTGATATAAGTCACACTAGCATCAACATTGAGGAAACAGTGTGAGGGGCCGCACTCAGTCTCCCTCTACTATCTTTGGAACCTTCTGTGAATCTTCACCTGTTTCAACATAAAGCTTATTAAAGGCATGTGGTGAAGGTCTCGGGAATGCCTGCTCCTCTGCTCTGGGAGGCTCCATCCCATGTCTCTCTAAAATATTTTAGTCCGTTTGAATATTTAAAGAGCCTCCGAGTCTCTGTTTTCATTATTCATCTCTTTCTTCCACTTCCTCTGCTGTCAGTGAATTGAGGCTTTGGACCAAACCACAGCTCATCAGAAAATAAAACTCAATTAAAGGAGACGATGGTTAAGCCCAAGGCTTCACCTCAGAGCTTCCTGGGCTCCGGAGGCCCCTCAGAGCCAAGCTATGGAAAGGGAAAGCCTTGGAGGGGCATTGGAAAAAGAGACATTTCCCTGGGCACAGGTTGGGGAAGGGCACTTCAATGTTCTTGTCCTGTGCACACCTTCCAAGCTCCCCCAGAAAGCTGCTTCTGGACAGGGGACAGCTTGGGACATGTGAGGATATGGATTGAGTAACTGACAGAAGGCCCATCAGCTTCAGATAACAAACGCCAGTTCCTCTCTGCCACCAGGAAGATTCCTGCATGGATCTTGACCATACAAGGATTGAGGTGGGTGCTTGCCACATGTGGCATTTGGGCTTAGGGAGACCTGAGTCCTCTCCACACTGAGGGGAGCCGGGGCACGTGGGACAGGCACGCACCGTATATCTTACCTGTAAGACGAGGTCTGAATCTTCATGCTTTCCGATTGTGGTGCTTTTATTCAGCATAAAAAAGCCATCGGCACTCTTCAGGTATGCTTTCATCCTTTCTGGTTTCCCTATAGGAGGGTCCAGAAGGGGTTTGGTTAGAGGAACACATTGGAAGTCTGTGTGGATGAATATTCCTAGTGTCACAGAGTCCCATGGGAGAGGGAGACAGGGAGTGGCCAGGTGGTGAGCCAGCTCCATCTTTTGAAGGCCATGTCTCCTAACAGAGATCACTAACAGGGAAGTATTGAAATGTGATAATCAAACCCAAGGCATCTCTTTCTTTTTTTTTTTTTTTTTAAAATGTATTTATTTATCTTATGTGAACACGTGTGTGCTTGAGGGTATGTATATGCACCAGGAGCATGCAGGAACATGCAGAGGTCAGAAGAGGGCACCAGATCCTCTGGGACTGGAGTTACAAGTGGTTGTGAGCTGCCTTGTGGGTGCTGGGATCTGAGCCTGGGCCCTCTGCAAGAGCAGGAAGAACCTGTAACCCCTGGTTCTCTCCAGATCCCTGATGGGGGATTTCTTAACCAGAGAAACAAAACAGAGCTCTAACTACCCCAGCCACAGCCTGAATGCCACCGATGACAGCTGTCCCCTCCGTCAGCCACTGTTCATTTCGTTTGGTTATATGACGCAGTGCTTACTAGTTCAGACACTGTGGATGAGTTACTCTCTCCCAGGTTGCCTGGCAACAGCAAACTCTGCTATTACTGATGCTAAGTTGGGCCTCTCAAACTTCAGTTCAGAGACTCACAAGCTCCCAGTGAGTTAAAAACACCAAGAGTCAGCCACCGAAAAAACGGGCTTTAACCGATTCCTTCTTTGTGGATCAATTTCCACAAAGGGAGTGATTTCGATTTTTATTTTAAAACTCTCTCTCTCTCTCTCTCTCTCTCTCTCTCTCTCTCTCTCTCTCTCTCTCTCTGTGTGTGTGTGTGTGTGTGTGTGTGGTACTTGTACACCTCAGTAAGCATATGGAGATCATAGGACAACTTGCAGCCATCTGTTTCCTGTTCAGCTGTGGGTGGTGATGGGGATCAAACACAGCTCCTCAGGCTTGTCTGTCAAGTATGTTTACATGCTGAGCCATCTCACTGGCCCAGGGACTGACTTCTAAAGGCAAAGTAGGAAGATGAAGGAGTCTATGTGATCAGGACTCTGCCCCAACTCCCTCCATCACCTCATGATGGAGATGTCAAATGGACAGAGGTCTTTAAAGTGGACAGTGAGCCAGGTGTGGTGCTGCATGTCACTAACACATCACTAGGGAAGCTGAGACAGGAGGATTGTGAGTTTGAGGGTAGGTGAAAGGAGCCAGAAAGATGGCTCAGAGGCTAAAAGCACTGGCTTCTCGGGTTTGTAAAGGACTCAGGTTTGATTCCCAGCATCCACATGGTGGCTCACGGTCATTCATCATCCAAATTCCCAAGGATCTGATCCCCTCTTCTGACCTTTGTGGGTACTGAGTGTGAAGAGTGCACAGACGTACATGCAGGCACCTCCCCAGACAGTGCACAAGTGTACATGCAGCCACCTCCCCAGTCAGTGCACAGACGTACATGCAGGCACCTCCCCAGACACACTAAAAGAAAAAAAAAAAAAAAAAAAAAAAGGAGAGATAGAAATTGAATTCCTCTGAGCTCAACACCTGGATTGTATAATAGTTTGCTATTATTTTTATTATCATTCTTGGGTTTGGGGTTTTGAGACATGTTCTCAAGGTAGCCCAGGCTGGCCTCAAACTCACTGTATGGCTGAGAATGAATGAACTCATTTTCTAGTCTCCTCCCAGGTGCTAGGATTACAGGTGTGTACCACTGTGCCCAGAATGCCCTGTTTTCCGTCCCCCGTACCCATCCATTCATACTTCTGTCTTACATCCCACTCCAAAATAAGTTCTGCACAGTTAAAAAAAATCAGCAAGCACTTCAGTGATGTCCGACATTCCTAAACGTTGATGATAATGTGTCTTTCTGTTTGAATCCTAACGGAGCTACATCCAGGTGCCTAGGAGATGTGTCAATATCAAGTCTAAGGACAACAGTCCTCATTTTTCATTTCTTCTGAGAAACTTCTGGAAAGTAGAGTTACAGAGACTGGGGATAGAAACAACCCCCCCTCCAGCTGTGATGTGAGGACACCCAGGGTCTCTGCCCTCCACCACCACCCTGTACTGAGCCTAATCAGGGACAGGCATTCAGGGACCACCTTGAACGCCTGACTCTTCTGCCTTCATCTTCTGGGAACTGTGTTCATAGGCATGTACTAGACACCCACCCACATGACCACCAGGGTGGATGCAGGACAGCCAAGGCAGGGGGAGGGGGTCTTCTGCCTGCATTCCCTCCCTCGTTAGCTTAGCTTCTCGCTTTAGGGTGAAATCTGAGGGCCTTCTGCCATCCTGACAGTTCTGGCCACTATTTCATCTCCCGTGCCCAGAGCTGCCGTGCCAAGCAGACAGAAGTGCTCTGTAAATACTGAAACGCAGCTCAGCTCTGGCCAGGGAAGATGTGACCTTTCCTTCCCTCCCCCTCCGGGATCAATCCTAGACAGAATTTTGGAAGCTCAGCCTCCAAAATTTCTCTCTCTGCCTTGGGTAGGTAGTGTTTCTCCACCTTAGTCTAGCCCTGTATAGTCTCCCATCTGCCTGAAAATACTGTAGTCATTTGAGGGTGTTAAACTGTGGGTTGGTTCTGTCTTGATAGCATGCTTCGAGCCAAACAGCTTCCATCATACATGGGTTAGAGATGGGTTAGAGGCAGGCTTTGGAAGATAGATTCTGTTGACGACTTCTCAACAGATATACATTTTCCTTCGAGTTATAGCTGGGCATATGAAGTCAGGCAAGGGGATCTCTCTGCCCCCTGGCAGATGTCCTCCTAAGGAAGAGAGTCCCCTCCTAATCCCAGCTGCACCAGGTGGACATCCTGGGGCCTAAGGTCTCCATTGGGATGCCTCTGGGGACAGGGTGTGACTGCACTGTAAGAAGGATGGGTTGGCGTCTGAACAGCTGCCCTGGAACAGGAGCCTGTATTGGAGAACTCCGGGCGGGGACACGCCTCCTCTCATCGCCACCGCTTTCTGCCAGTCATCCTGGAACCTCACTCACCTGGCAGGAAGAGGAAGCTGGGGCTCTGTTCTCCTCCGACAGCCCCGCGGACTGGGAGCTGCTTGCCAGACCCAGGGAGAAGCGGCCCGCCGCCCTCTGCCGAGTCTCCAGCTTGGCCCGCGCCCCGCGCGCCTGCCCGGCCTGTGTACGCACGTCGCCATGACAACGTGGCGGGCGAGGTCAGCAGGTGAGGGGCGTGGCTTGTGCGGAGGCGTGGCTGCGTGCACAGTTCTCTCTCTCTCTCTCTCTCTCTCTCTCTCTCTCTCTCTCTCTCTCTCTCTCTCTCTCTCTCTCTCTCTCTCGTGTGTGCAGGGTGGGAGTCGGGTTTGATTATGTATTCCAGGCAACACGAAAACGCCTCATTTCTCAGAAGAAGAAACTGAGGCTCAGAGGCTAGGCTCAAAAGCTTTTATAACAGTGATCAAGACGCTGTGGAGAGGGTGTGGTGACAGGTGGGTTGGGAGGTTGGATAATCTTAGAGGTCAGCACCCAGTCTTACCAAGACCCACTCCCTCTGTGGTGTTGGGTGTGAAGTGAGCTAGCCAGACAGAACTGGGATTCTTTCTCTGTGCTAGGGACCAGCTATTTCCAACCCCACAGCCCCTCCCTCCCACCACTGTCTCTCCATGCATTGCCAGGAGCCCTATACACAAGCAGACTGTGACTCCAAACCTGACTTGCCTACCCAGTGGGCACAGGACAGGGATGTCCTGGGAAGACGTGCCTCTATTCATACCTGTATGCAAACATCACCAGTAAAGAAAGACCTGTTCATTCTACTGGACTCAGTGAAACCTGGGAACACTGTGAGGGGGAACTGCCCATTGTCAACTTTCTGCATCCTATGTGGCTGCCAGCCCGTCCCCAGTGAAGGAATGCTAAGCCGTCAGCTGAACTGACTTTCAGATTGTATGGGGCTTTATAGCGATGCTTCTGGGGGGTGGAGCGGAGAGGTGAGGACCTTCCCCTTAAACAGTGGCAGGGTATTAAAAATACTGCCCTTGAAAAAAAATAGTCAAGATTTCAGTGTCTAAAACCAACCTGTTTGATTGAGTTCTGAGTGACTTCGAGACGGGGGTCTGGTGGGGTGGGGTGGGGACCCACAGACACACTTAAGGGAGTGACTGCAGCAGTGAGGTACTGGAAATGTCAGTGACATTCATAATTCCTGTGAAACCACTGTTCTCTTGACAGAGAAATGAAGCTTGGAGCCACAGAACAGGGCCCAGGGCCACACCCACTCAAGTCAAGCAGGATCTGAGATGGCTAACTTATGGTTTATGATGATGCAACAGAGTTATTATGTGTTTAGCAGGAGTCAAAATTTGCATTTCGCATTTTGTTCTTTCCTGGATTAGAGGCCGTACCATGGAACACAATGATCCCCTTTCTCCATACTTGGCAGTAGCCGTGGGCTACAGCTGTCTGTCACACCCTCACTGAGGAAAGTAGCCTGTTCCTTGCAACAGGCTGTACTGTCAGGTGTTCCACAGGTTAAGTGTATCCAAGGCATTCTCTCTCTCTCTCTCTCTCTCTCTCTCTCTCTCTCTCTCTCTCTCTCTCCCCTCCCCCCCACCCCCATGCATATGTTTATTCGTGTGCAGGTTTTCCTATGGGTGTCTGTGCAGGCATGCATGTATGTCTGTGTGCATTTGAAAGCCAGAGGACAACCTTGACTGTCATTCTGTCATTCATCAGGATCCGTTCTTTTTTTTTTTTAGACAAGGTCGCTCATGTCCTGAAGTTTGCCGTAACACTAAGCCAACTGGCCAGTCAGGCCAGGGGCCTATCTGTCTACACCGCCCGCCACCCTACCCAAGAAATGGGATTAGAAGCACATGTCCCTGGGGTTACAAGCTGGGGTTACAAGCTCACGATCCTTTGCTCGCTCAGCACATTGCTGACCTATCTCCTGAGTTGGACATTTTCAATTTATGATAAGCAGATTGAGTCGTACCCTGTTTGTAAAGCAGGGGACATCTGCAGAGGAAAGTGGCAGCTCTCAGGCACCATAACTGACAGCTGTCAAAAGAATGGCACCTGCTTGCTACCTGCTTCCCGAACTTCTGGGCAGAGACAAAGTCTAAGTAGAAGGGGCCATCTCAGGTCTACCCCACGCCCTGTCCTTCTCACTGTATCCTGAGGGTTCGACTTCTCTCCTGCAACTGCGGCCCCCACAAAATCGCATTGCTCCCTGTCACCTCCCCTGGCTGCCCTTGTCCCCTCCCTGGACACCTCTGGATGTTCCTCCTTCAGTCTTTGCTTTCCAGCGGCAGGTGAATCCTGGCTTCAGTTCCAGCGAAGACAGCTACGAGGCTCTGTGGCTGGCTCAAAGGAAGTTACAGGATGTGTACGTTAGTCTCCAACCACCCTCACAGGCCTGCAATGAAGATGGTCCTCTTGATGCTCCCAGAGCCTGTCGAGTCAATAATCCACATTAACTGTCACATGTCAGCTTCTGTAGGCAGCAGATCCTGACACACAGATTGTGTGAACCAGATGATAAACCATGCAAAGGTCTTTCTGTTGACCCAGTGTCGCAGGTACTCAGGGCTGCATTCACTATCCCCCCCGCCTTTTTTTTTTTTTTTTTTTTTTTTTTTTTTTTTTTTTTGGTTTTTCGAGACAGGGTTTCTCTGTATAGCCCTGGCTGTCCTGGAACTCACTCTGTAGACCAGGCTGGCCTCGAACTCAGAAATCCGCCTGCCTCTGCCTCCCAAGTGCTGGGATTAAAGGCGTGCGCCACCACGCCCGGCCCCCACCTTTTTTTTTTAAGTGAGTTATTTGAGTGGACTGAGAGGTGTACCCTGGAGAAGGTGGAAGCCACTGGGATGGGGAGGAGAGTGACACCCCAAGCAGGGGTGTACAGTACTGTGGCTCCCAGAGCTTTTTGAGTGAGGAATATGTCATGAAGGTGCTCTTGTCTCTACAGTAAATTCTAGAAGAGCTTGGTGGGTGGGTGTCTGTCAGTGGCAGAGCCACATCATGTGAGAAAGCTCATTCTGGGCAGCAGCTTGAGGTGACCTCACCCTTTGTCACCCATCACCTCCTGGAGGGTTTATGGCTTTTCACAGGATGCTTCGTCATCTCAGAGGTGCATATGTGGGGCATGAGGTGGATGTTTTGTGGCATTCCTGGCTCTAACTTTTCCCTTCCTTCCCGGACAGGTTGGCTGGGGCCTCTCTGGTCATTTTTTTCTCCTCAGGTTTCCTCTGAATCATTCCATTTGGACTGATGGCATCCGGAGCCCTCCCCACACTCAACATAGACTCTCTTTCTCTCTGAGAACAATCGCTCTTTTCTTTCCAAGCCCTGGTCCACCCTCATCTTTTGCCCTGTCTTCTCATCTCTCCTGGGAACTAAGTGTTGTTCAGAAACTTAAGCCTCAGAGATAGTCCGTTCTAACCCAGGTCTGAATGTGGACCAGTCGACAGCTGAGAGACAGGAATGGTCCCCAGTCACTGGGATCCAGAAGAAGCACTGTGGGACTTGGAACTGTAGTAGAGAAGGGGGCTGTGGCCTTGTTCTTAAATGACCCCCAACACTCATGTAGAAGGTGTCATCTCCAGTTCATGGTGCTACTGAGACGAGGTGGAAACCTCTGGAGGAGGTGGACCACTGAGAGCGTGCTCTTAAAGAGAACCTCTCTCCTTCCCTCTCTCCCTCTCTCTTTTTCTTCCTCTCCTTTTCCTTCTGCACATCCCCTTCCTTCCTCTCCCTCCACCCCAGCCACCATAAGCTGTTCAAACTGACTTTGACACGTATTTCACACCTGATGCTCTGCCGCTTAACAAGCCCAAAATTTGGGGCCCGAAACATGTCGGCCGAAACCAGTAAAACTGCAACCCCAAACAAACCTTTCCGGTTTTGTAAGTTGATGATTTCAGTTGTTTTCTAACACTGAGGAAAAGATGAGGCACACAGGAGAGACAGCCTTCTTCCCCCAGGGTCTGATGGGTCAGAAGAGGAGAATTCCACCCGAGTCTTGAAGAACTTACTGGATTTCAGGATGCAGAAAGAGAGAGAACAGGAAGGTGGCAGAAGAAGCTGGGGAGGCAAAGGGTGGGACACAGGCTGGGTGTGGCAGGGGCGGAGAGGCAGGTACTGAGACTCAAAGATGGCCCCCGGTCAGCTCTCAAGTCTGCTGGTCTTCATGTTGTATAAAAAACTTCTTGCAGCATGACAGAACCCAACACCAGCATGAACGGGGCCAGCATGAGAACAGACTCACTGGTCACCATAAACGGATGTCATGAGGTCTTGCTGCTCTTTAGCTCTCAGCAACTGTCCTGACCACAGATGGAATCTCTGGAGAGTAGTCACAACGGGGCAGCCATAGCTCCAGCCCTTGCATCCTCTCAGCTTTGAATCCCAGAGGGAACCCTGAGGTTCCCCTGCCACCTTGCCCTACCGAGAGGATTCATCCAGAGATCTCGATGCTTCTCAGTGTTTCTGATTGGCTCACACCATCCCTAGAGCTAGAGATGGAGTCTCATCTGCCACAAAGAGACTGAGAGACTGGCCTGAGGCTGGCAAGAGCATGAGGACCCAAGTTCGAATCCCCCACACCTGTGTAAAAAAAACTGAGCATAGTGAAAGAGGTACCCTCTAAGGAAGAGTTTTAACCTTGTGGCATTTACACAAAGGCTAGTGTGGGTAAACTATTTTCATTCACTTTGAGAATCTGGATTTATAGATTTTTAAATTTGTATTTGTGTGTATGTGGGGGGGGGAGTCACGGGTCAGAGAATATTCTGGTGTCCTCATCCATCTCTTTCTGCCTATTATTATTATTATTATTTTTGAGATGGAGGTAGGTCTCTCTCTCTTTGAGTCTGGAGTTCCCTGAAGACTAGTCTGGAGGCCAGTGAGTTCCAGCTACCCCCTTGCCTTCACCCCACTCCCGAGCACTGTAATTATAGGGGGCACTCAGACACACTGGACTATTTTTTTATTTTAACATGGGCACTGGGGACTGAAACTCAGGTCCTCATGCTTGGACAGCAAGTGCTCTGACCCACTGAGCACCTCCCCAGTCTTGGTGCATAGATTCTCCTTTCCTTGGAGAACCAGATCATCTATTGGACTTCCCTCCCCCCTCCCCCATGTACTGGTGTTTCTTTGGGTTCTGCAGGCTCTTGCAGTTTTACCTCTCAATTACCTTGATTTCGTAGAGTGACCTGTTTCTCCCCACAGAGGGGCCATGTTCAAAGCACAAGTGTCCCATGGAGTTCTCTGTCAGGACCCACAAGCCCCTGGGGTCAAATGCTCAGGGACCCACAAGCCCCTGGGGTCAAATGCCTGGGGACCCATAAGCCTCTGGGGTCAAATGCCTGGAGACCCACAAGCCTCTGAGGTCAAATACCCAGGAACCCACAAGTTCCTGGGGTCAAATGGCTGGCCTAATTTTTTATTTTTTTTTGGTTTTTGTGTTTTCATCCTTATTTTAGTGTGAGAATGGTGACTGAGCTCAGGATGGAAGGATGGACAGTGTTAGTCTCTCCCTCGTGTCATTCTGATCTTTTACCATCATTATTGTGTGACCATTAGTGGTGTTTTCCCTACAGGGCCTTTGGGTTCTGCTTCCAGAAGATGAAAAAACTTATTTAAAGCCCCCCTCATCCCCAGTGGGTAGAGCTCTGTGAAGAATATTGGTATAATATGGTCATTTATTTTAAATTTTAATTAATTTTGTGTTGTGAGTATGAATGTGTAGTGTGTATGAATGTGTGTGTTATGTGTAAGAGTGTGTGTGTGTATAGTGTATATGTATGTAGGACATGTATGAATGCCTGTGGAATGTGTGCATATGTGTGAATGTGTGTGGTATGTATGTGTGTGAGAGTGTATGTAGTGTGTGTAGTGTATGTGTATATGTGTGTGAGTGGTTGTATATAGAGTATGTGTGTGTGGTGTGACTATGTGGTATGTTTGTACATATGTTTGTTGGGACTGTTTACCAGGAATTTGGTTTTTATTGCAAAACTTTTGAGGCTTAATGAAAACAGAGAAAGTGTTTAGCCCTGCTCTGCCCTTTATTGGTCTTCCACGTTTTCCCAGCATCCCCTTTTTATTTTTAATTTTTATTTTTCTAGGGTAATTTAAAGCCAGCCGGGCCACTTGTCACAGACCCTTCCTCACCAAGAGAATCTCTCTATTCTTTCACTCTGTTCTCCTGTGAAATCTTCACATCTAACCAAGCTAATGAGGATTAGTGAGTGCCTGACTTCTGGCTTAAGCTAGTTCCGTTCTCTACTTCCGGTTTTCTTCGCCATCCTCTTCCTGCAGGTCTGTTAGTATCAGGCTCTCCAGATCCTTCCTCCTGCCTCTGCCTCCTTCAGTAAATCCTACCAGCCTGAGCTGAGCCACCAGAACCCACGGTGCCACGCTCTCAAGGCTACATTTGGTTGCTGTATCTCCGAAACCTCTTTATTCTACAGCAGTATTCTCACATTAAACACTTGGTCACCCAAGGGTAGCTTGGGGAAAGTGATGGAACACTTAGGAGGCGGAGCCTTGCTGGAGGAAGTACGACACGGGGGCGGGGCTTGATTCTCAGGCCAGCCTGCAGCCATGATGGGCTGTCTGGTTCTGGAACAGCAAGTCAGCACCAACAATTTCTTCTCTAAATTGCCTTTTGTCGGCGCATTCCATCCATCACAACAGAAAAAGGAATAACACAGTCTAGCAGAGTCTCCCAGCCTGGATTCCGCTGCCCCTGAAGGCTGGTTCTGTCTTGCGTAGATGTTAGATCCAGAAGCCTAGACTCAGCCATCCTATTGCTCCGAGTTCTTTCCAGCCAGGCTGTAGACCAGGCTGGCCTCGAACTCAGAAATCTGCCTGCCTCTGTCTCCCAAGTGCTGGGATTAAAGGCATGCGCCACCACCGCCCGGCCAGCTTTGTTCTTTTAAAACTATATTTATCTGCCTTGTTTGTTTATTTATTTATTTACTTAGGTGTGTGTGTGTGTGTGTGTGTGTGTGTGTGCGTGCGCGCGCGCGCATGGGTGTACTCGCAGGTACATGCATTCCACAGCACACATAGGATTAGAAGACAACTTTTGGGACTTGGTTCTCTCTTTCCACTATGTGGGCCCTGGGTAACAAACATGGGCAGGTGGTCAGGCTTGGCAGCAAGCCTTTGCTCTCTGAGCCAGCTCGCCAGGCCTACAGTTTGGATTTGTTAATAAAGAATGTGCTCCAAGAAGCAGTTCTAGCACAGAAGTTCAGGAGTTGTCCATATGTGTTAAACAGTGTGTGTGAATGTGTGTGTGCGTGAATGTATATGCATATGTGTGTATGCATGCCTGTGTATGCATGTGCATGTATGTTTCTGTTTCTGTGAAAAATGCCACTAAGGTTTCTGTAAAAACTGTATTGTCTGTAGATAGCTGGAGTAGTCTGGACATTTTAAAGTGTTGATGTTTCCCATCCATGGACCTGGGGCGGGGGGAGTCTGTCCACTGCCTGTGTTCTCTCATCTTGTTCCATCGGCATTTTGCAATATTTGCCACGGGAGTTGTTCACTTCCTGGGTGACCTTGCCTTCTAGGTGTTTTATCTTGCTCTTTTTGAATGGAATTCTTTTCTTGATTTCTCTATCAGTATTTTGTTGTTGGTATTCTGACTTGCATGCTGAAATTTCCATCACCACCATCATCATCGTCACTTGAGATAACGTCTCCCAGTGTGCTCTGCACAGCTTTTGCTAGGCTGACAAGAAACAAGGGACACACAGACACACAGACACACGTACAGAAAAGCTGGGATCTAGTGGGCCATGCCCTCTGGTGGAGGTGAACCATCAACAGCCACAGAAACTCAGAGGGTTTACTGTACTCATCTAAATCAAGGAGGTGGGCTTCCTGGCTGCAGGTGAGTGAGGGGCTGACTCAGTAGGAGGACTCTGTAAGGAAGTAACTCGAGCTGTAACCTTCCCAGAGGAGGAAGCTCTGGTTGACAGTTTCAGCTGAAGGTCAATTGTTTGTAACATCCATGCGAGGAAGGTTTTGCTATGCCCCGGACCTCAACTGAGGAAATGGATCTGAGGCATGGAGTCCTTAACTTGGCATGGTTGTATCAACAACACCCATCCACTCAGCCTTCCATCTGCTCCCTACACGTTTTCTCAGGGCTTCCTCCACTTGCTATAGTCTCATGTAGCCCAGGCTAGCTTCAAACTCACCAGGTAGCCGAGGATAGCCTTGAATTTCTGGTTCTCCCTGTGTCTGCCTCCTGAGTGTGGAGATTACAGACATCCACTACCTTGTCTAGTTTATGAGATGCTAGGACTGAGCCCAGGCTTCGTGTGTGTTAGACAAGCACTGTATGCACTGAACTACCCCTCAATCCTAGTGAGTCTACTTCAAAAATTCTTCTTCACATTTATTTATAGTGTGGTGGGGTAGGGTGGGCAGAGAACAGTGTACAGAGGCCAACTTGTAGGGGTTACTTCTTTATTGCCACTACACAGGTTCCAGGGATCGAACTCAGGTTATCAGGCAGCAAGCACCACTCCCTGCTGAGCCATCTTGCCCACCCAGCTATTCTATTGTTAACGAGGCCACAGTTGCTATGTGGGATCAATGATAACAGACTGGTGTATCTATGCTAAAGCCCTCATCAACGGGTTCTTTTTTGTTTGTTTTGCAACCTTGTCTTCATTTTAAATTGCGGTGTAATACAATGCAACATTTCCTGCTTCGTGGGTTTTAAGAATTTATTTTGGGCTGGAGAGATGGCTTGCCATCTATTGTTCTTCCAGAGGTCCTGAGTTCAATTCCCAGCAACCACATGGTGGCTCACAATCATCTGTAATGAGTGATGTGCCCTCTTCTGGAATGTAGGTGTGCATGCAAATAGAGCACTCATATACATAAAATAAATAAATAATAAATAAATAGGTCTTAAAAAAGAATTTATTTTTTATAACTTTTAATCACTTGTGTGCATATGCATGTGCATGCATGCTTGTACACATGTGTGTATGCACGTGTGAGTGTGTGTGTGTGTGTGTGTAGGTGCATACAGATGAGTGCAGGTTCCCATGGAGACAAGAGGGTGTTGGATGCTGTGCAGCTGAAGTTACAGGCAGGTTGGGGGTCACCCAACATGGGTGCTGAGAGCTGAACGTGGGTCCTTCGGGAGAGCAGCAAGTGTTCTTAACCACTAAGCCATCTCTCCAGCCTCTGCTTTACCCACTAAAGCATACGTTTTACAAGTGTTATGTGTCCTTATATGCTGTGGGAGCCCGTCACCTTGCAGAGCTGAAACCATATTTCTTAGATTCTGTCCCCTTCTCCCAGGCTCAGCACAGGTTTTCATTTCTGTTTCTATGAGTTCAGCTCCTGTTTGTTCCTCATATAAAAATATGTCTCTGTGCCCGTCTTTAAGCCTTATTTATTTGTGTGGAATGTGTCAGGGCATATGTGTGTGCTGAGTGTGTATAAGTATTCAAGAGGCCAGAATAGGGCACTGAGTGTCTTCCATTGCTTGCCAACATATCGCCTTGAGACAGTATTTCTCCGTGAACAGGAAACTGTTTTAGTTATGGTGTCTGGCCAGTGAGCTCTGGTGATCAGCTGTCTCTACCGCCCCACGCTGTGGTTACAGGCGCGTGAAGCTTGCCTGGCTTTTTACATGGGTGATGAGGGTTTGAACTCAGATCCTCGGGCTTACAGATCAAGCTCGAACTGAGCACAGGCAAGCAAGCCATCAAGCACACATTTGCCTCTCTCTGGTCCTGATTGTGAAGTGCCCATCAGTTTGAATATCTGTTCCTTGTATATCAAGCACCACTGAGCCATCTATCTCCGAGCCCTTTTTCACTTGGCACAAGAGTCCTCAAGTTCATCATGGCATAGAAACTGTCAGAATTTCCTCTTGTTTTAAGGTAGGTAACACTCCGTGGTACCCTTTGCTTATTCATTCACCCCTCCATTTTCTGTAATGTTGATTCCTTTGTTGAGTGTTAACTAAAGCTTTTCTAGGAAGAGTTTTTCTTCCACTGTTTATCACAAAATACAATTTGTAACCCAACCAAAAATTACCTGGTAGCAGTCTTAATGAAGGATTGCGTATACTAGGTTAGCCTGTAGGCAAGCTCATGGGGATGTCTTATTGATGTGGAAAGACCCCGCCCATTGTGGGCAGCACCATTCCCTAGGCAAGGGACCTAAGTTACATGAGCGTGAAGAAATTGAGTGAAGCACAAGCAAGCAAGCTAGCCAGCATGAACACATTTGTTCTCTTTTGTCTTGATTGTGAGTGTGATGTACTATATGTTTGAACATCTATTCCCCCTTGACTTTCCCAAGACAATAGACAGCAACTTGACGTTGTAAGCGGAAATAAACCTGTTCTCCCTAAGCTGCTTTCTTTTCTAGGTATTTTATTTCAGCCACAGAAACAAAACAGGAACAACTATGTAGCTTTGCTTCACCCATGGAAGCCACGATGAGATCTTATGCCCATAGGGTGCCCCTTGCAGGGTTCCATGGGGACCCCGTGGTGGCGGCATTTCCTGTGTCCTTTGTTTGCCCAGGTGGAAGCCACTGAATATTTATCCATTACTGCTAACATTTACATAGTGTACCGTGCCCTTCTGAATAGATCTTTATCTCTGTTCTACTTTCCTGCACAAGGAAGTTGGGCAAGATGAACTCTAGAACCGTCCTACTCCAGGCCCTGCCCTCAGAAACGCCTTTACACTTGTCTCACTCCTTTGATTTTCTGTCCTGTGACCCAGAGTTGGTTACAAAACTGCATGGTATAAGCGTGGAAATTACCACTCAGTTAGAGTCATCCCCCTACTCCCTAATTTTTCCATGTGTGTTTTCAATCCAGGGGTATTTTCCTCAATCCAGGTGACATTTGACAATAGCTGGAAACATTTTTAACTGGCACACGATTTAGTCGTGTTTCCGATGCTGTGATTAAATGCCTGAGACAATCAACTTATATGGGGGAAAAAGTTTACTTCAGCTCATCCAGAGGTGTTGGTCTATGACTGTTGATCTGGTTGCTTTGGAGCCTGTAGTAACACAGGTCACCATGTGGTAGGAACATGTGGTAGGGGAGAGCTGCTCATATCAGGTGACCAGGAAGCACAGAGAGAGGGGAGAGGGCCAGGGTCTCAATCCCTGTTGAAAGCACACCCTCCTGTATTAATTTTTTTCCTCGCTATGGCAAAATACCTGATAGAGACCACTTGAAGAAGGAAGGAAGGGTTTATTCTGACTCATATTTTGAGGGTGAAGTCAATCCATCATGCTGGGGACAGCACCATGTGACCTGGCTGGTCACATGGTATTCGTGGCCAGGAAGCAGAGTGAGAGATCAATGCTGGTCACTCAGCTCACTTTTTCTTTTTTATTCAATCAAGCATCCCAGCCTAGGGGATGGTGCCACCTATATTCAGGGTGGATCTTCCCACCTTGATTAGCTTACTCTGACTTGCCCCTAGATAGTTTTAGATTCTGTCTAGTTGGCCATCAATATTAACCATCCTGGTAGATATAACTTCAAAGGACCTATTACCAGTGACTCACTTCTACCAGCCAAGTTCCTCTTTCAAAGGCTCCACAGCCTTCAGATGACGGCATAGCCAAGGATCTAGTATTTAAAACATAAACCTAAGGGAGATATTTTAGATTCAAACCATGATGCCCTAGTGACTTGAAGTTCTCCAGCTAGGCCCCAACTTTTTAAAGGATCTACCGTCTTCTGGTGGTACCACAGGCTGGTGACCAAGCCTTCTCATAAGCCTTTGGGGACAACTCTGATCCAAATAATAACGGTCCACTTTGGAGGTGCTCTTGGCAACTCATGAGGACAAGTTGAGGTTGCTGCCTTTTGGTCAGCGTCATCCACCCTCAACTGTGACAAGGTCAATGAGAGACAAACAGTGGAGATTAAATTGTATGGATTCAGGTCAATGTGTACTCAATGAAAGGGTGTGTGAAAATGGGCTCATCTGTGGTATAGTGTGGGGGTGACTCAATGGGAAGATCGCTCTCCTGGCACGCACCAAACAGTGGGTCGGATCCCTGGCATAGCATAAACTGGGTAAGGTGGCATTCTTATGTCTGTAACCTCAGTAGTCATGAGGTGGAGGCAGGTAGATCAGAAGTTCAAGGTCACCCTAAGCTACTTAGCAAGTTCAAGGCCAGCCTGGGATATATGAGACCCTATCTTAGAGGGAAAAAATGTGCATATCTAAGTATTCCAGTCTCCATAAAGTAGACCCGTGGGACAGCCTGCCCTCATGGGACAGCCTGCCCTCAGCATATTTATGGAACACAGCCGTTGCCGTTCCTCCACAGACTCTACTTTGGTCTTATTTCTGGCCCCGACTTAGCCTCTCGAGACCTTTCTATTATTGGCTTAAGGAAAAGAGTAATGGACAGATTTTATTGCTTTCAGCAAATGGAAACATTTTAAGTCAGAATTTTTTTTTAACTTGGAAAACAAACATAAAAATCAAGTCTTAAAATTTGTCGTTGCAGTTGTGGCTTGCTTTGTGGCATTTTGATGGATGAAATGAATGTTTTTAATTGACCTAGAATTATCTTAAAATTATCTGTTAGTGTGTGTGCGTGTGTATGTGTGTGTGTGTGTGTGTGTGTGTGTGACGTACATGGGTGAGGGAACATGCCACAGCTTGTATAGAGAGGTCAGAGGTCAGAGGACAACCTTTGAGGATGCTGGGTTTGCTGTCGACTTGGTATATATATGCTAGATTTATCAAACAGGAAGAAGCTTCAATTACAAAAACGCCTCCATATGATCAGGTAATAGACAAGCCAGTAGGGCATTCTCTTAATTAGTGCTAGATATGGGAGGGCCCAGCCCATTATGGTTGGTGCCATCCCTGGACAGGTAGTCCTGAGTTGTATGAGAAAGCAAGCTGAGCTGGCCATGGGGAGCAAGCCAGTAAGCAGTATTCCTCCATGGCCTCTGTATCAGGTTCTTGCCCTGTTTGAGTTCCTGTCCTGACCTCTCTCAGTGATGGACTATGATGTGGAAGTGTGAGCCAGATTAACCCTTTCCTCCCCAACTTAGCTCTCGGTCACAATGTTTCATCACAGCAATAGAAACCCTAACAAAGACACTGGGAATTGAACTCAGGTAACCTTTACGATCTGAGCCATCTCCCCAACACTGCATTACTGTTAAACCTTTTTTTTTTTTAATAGTACTTTTATTCATTTATTTAATGTGTGTGTGTGATGCTTGCTACGGCCCATGTGTGGAGGTCAGAGGACAATGTGCGAGAGTCAGAGACGGAAATCAGGGCATCATCAGGTTTGTGCTACATTACCTTTACCTGCTGGGCCATCTTGTCTACCTTGGCACTACCTTTATAGTCACTAAGACGATTCTCTTCCTCCCACAGCATCTCCTGTAAGGTGTGTCTTTCTGTAACCCTTTCTCTGCTGCCTTTGTGCAGACTCTGATGCTAAACTGAGTTTACTCCCTGCAAAGGCTCACATGGTGTGCTTGTACCGAAAAAAAGAAAAAAAAAAAAACCCTACCAACAAAATAACTTGTGGATCTGACTTTTAAAACAAGCAAGAAATTTATCACAAATAAGTTGATTTCTGTTCTCAGTCTCTATCATTTAATTTTGAAGGGAGCAGAAAATTTGATGTGGTGGGTACGTTTACGAGCTAGCTTATAACAAATCCTCCCTCATTTCCATGCAAACACTATTCTCATGGCTTTTGGGATTTTATTCAAGACGTAAGTTTGCTGTCTCTGCAGTGTATTATTTTCCTCACCGATGCTGGTGACTGTTTTCGGCTGGGCACCGTCCTCAAGGGTAAGTTCAGATATGACAGTGCAGGGACAGGAACCGAGAACTTTTGCCTGCTTCTGAAGCTCCACACAGCTCCTGAATTCTCCACAGCGCCGAGGCTTATCTCCGGGCACCACTCGGTCTTATCTGACGTTTCCTTTCTTCTTCCTGAGAAGATTTATTATAACCCTGAAAAGCCACGCCATGATTTCTGCTTCCAAAATTGTATTCTGGTCGTTTTATTTTGCTACATGCCCTCGGTTGGCTTCGAGTATGCTGTTAAACAATCTACAGATTCCCAGAGTGTCTTTGACTTCACAGGCACCGTTGATCGTTATCTTTGCTGTATCTTTCATAGAATGTTAATAAATTCCAGGTTATTCCAACTTTGTAAAGTTCTCTCAAAGGCAAGCTGGGAGATAGGAGAAAGGGGCCAGAGGTGTACCCCTATAATGCCACAGAGAATTAAACTCTAAGTCTAGGCTGGGGAAGGAATAGGAAAATAGGCTTTCTAAAAGTTACCTTTTTTTTTTTTTTTTGGACACACTTGTTCCAAGACTTAAGCCACACACTGAGGCTGATGACTAAGGGTGAGAGTTTATTTCCTTTAAAAAGAATTCTTCTCTTTGTTTATTATTTTGCTTGTGTTGTGTGCAGACACACATATGCCATGGTGTGTATGTGGCGAACCAGAGAATGGGTGATGGGACCTCAGAAATCAGGCTCCCCAGGGGAGCTGCCGCTGGTGAGCTGAGGGTCCTTGGTTCTTGTCCCTGGCACGGACAAGATGTTGTGGCTTCCCACAGCATGCCTGACAATCTGAGTTTAATCCCTGTGACACAGCGTGGAAGCAGAGAACTGACTTTTTACAAGGTATCCTTTTACTTCCACAGATTCACTGTGGCACACGCACGCACGCATAGACTCTGTTTCTACACATTCTGGTTTTGGAGATGAGGGTCTCACATAGCTCAGGCTAGCCCTGAACTCACAGATGATGGAGTGGCCATGAACTTCTGATCCTCTGGCCTCCAACTCCTGAGTTCTGGGATTACTACCAACCTGGTTTATGTGGTTCTGGAGACATAACTCAGGGCTTCCTGCACGTGAGAGAAACCCTCTACCAACTGAGCCACCTCTCCAGCCTTTCCACGTTGACTTGTACCTTTCACTGTCAGCCCATCTCGCTTGGGGCTAAGCCTGTAATTTACCGTCTAGCTTCCTGGAGCTAATTGTGAGACATTCAGAGCCCAGAACACTTTCTCTTTCTCAGAAACCAAGGAGCAGCAGGACTCCCAGCAGGCTGCTCCATACAGGATTCTTTGGACTCAGGTCTCTGTCCCAGGCTTTTCTGCAGGGCCAAGGTGTGCATGCAGAGGTCTCTGTTCCCTTCCTTAATAATCTGTGGTCACTGGGGTATTTCACAGTGGCATGTATTGTACAGTAGACACTGTCCCCAGCCCCATTGGGAACATATCTATCTCCAGTCAGTTCTTAGGGCAGTTGACAGCTTTAGCTTCTTGGGATGCTTGGGGAAGGGGATTGGGGCACTTCTCGAAGTCTCCAGTGCCTTCTATGTGGCCTGTGAGTTGATGAGGGCAGCCTCCAGTCTCCTTACAAGTGGTCAGTGTTCTTTTACCAAGTTTCTTGGCAGAGAGAGAAAGTAAGGACTGAGGTTCTGGAGGCAGAGGGTCTGAGCTCAGAGCTACTTGTTAGTGGTGCAATACGGGGTGCTTTAGCTAACCCAAGCCTGTGAGCTAACCCGCAGAATAACAAGGGAACCAGGCTTGGGTACAGGTGGCATGGGGTAACACGGTTGGTGCTTAGAACACAGCACCCCTCCCCCCATGAATTATGTGTCCATGTTCACTAGTTGTTATTATTGATATTGCCGCTAAAATGACTCAATGCTCAGGTGTGCTACATATAAAACATTTTATTATAAAATGCCCAGTTTCATGGCGTTTGAGAAGGCATGGAGTAACTACTTCCTCTCTTGCCTTTCATTGCCCACAGGAGACCAGTGTACCGAATCAGACAACCATCTGTGTCCCACACTGAAAGTAATCAGGCCTTAGACCCTCAAAGAACCAGCAGCACAAGGGGCCCCTAGGGACCTCCCCCAAAACTCACCCACACACGGCCATCATTTTATTCACAAGACAGTCCCAGGTCCTTTTGGCCAAGGCTGAGCTATGTTCGCCACTGGTTCAAGGCTCCAGTGAGGACAGCAAGCAGAAAACTCAGTTTCCTTTTGAAACACAGCGACTGTGGTCGAAGCGAAAGGAGACAACCTCAGCCTAAACGAGTCACTAGGGATCCTGTCCCCAGCTCAGGAGAGGGGTGTGTGGGCTGTGATCCCGAGTGGGAGAGGAAGATGCAGGGATGCCAAGGCCACACGTCTTGCTATGGTTTAGAGCATCACAAACTCTCAGCATCCTTCTGATGCCTCCACTCTGGGCTCTGTGAACCGTTCGTAGTAACTCCCTCTACCCAAAATCCTCATCACAGTGGCTAAGTGTGCCTTGACCCCTCGGCTGGGGCTGAAGTGGCTTTGGCTGAAGTCTGTTGGTGTGGAGGGTGAGACAGGAGGGAGTGTAGATAGACAGTCTTTCAATCAGGCGGCCGGGCATCGGGGGCCTTTGCCTGGACCTCATCATACTGCGGTGGAGGCGTCAAAGGCTCAATAGAGGGAGGAGGGATGTTCTTGTCTGGGAGCGTGATCCTGAAGTCTTTGAGATGAAGCTTTTCGGATTTAATCCTTCGAACTTTGAGTGGCTTCAGGCGTTTGGCCAGCTTGGAGTTTTGCCTGTCGGGAGCATGCCCGGGGCTGGTCTCTGTCTCTGCCCTGGTGCTGGTGGGGGTTGCCTCGTCCAGCCCGGTTAGCGACTCATAGGAGGGGAGAGAGATGCTCAGTCTTGGGTTCTGCTCCTGTCCCCTGGTTTCCTGGTAGCCTGTGTTCATCACTTCCTCATAGCTCGGTACGTAGTATCGTGAGTCGGCCTCCTCCTCCTCCTCCTCCTGGCTGCGGGATAATAAACACAGAGTGTCAGCACACACTCAAGTCCCTGAAAGCCTACAAGAAGTGGACTTGGTATTGTATTTGAATGCTAGGTTCACACATACCAACTCTGCAAACCACATGAGGCTCTAGAAATAATCAGTATTTTAGCATAGAGAAACCAAAAGAATATAGAAGAACCATTCTTCTATTGCCAACTACACCATTAGTAAAGGCTTTCATTATGCCCATTTTACAGATGAGAAAACAAATACATCAAGGTTGTAATGGTTAATGCGATTGTCAACTTGACAGGATCTAGAAGCGCCTAAGAGAGAAGCCCTTGGGTCTCTCCCTGAGGGGTTTCCACACTGGGTTAACTGACGTGGAAAGATCTAAATGTGGGCAGCACCATCCCATGGGCTGGGGGCCAGGACTGATTAAAAAGGAGACAGTGAACTGAGCCCCAGTGTCCGTCTCTGCTCCCACCACATCTCTTCCCAGGTAGCATAGGCTGGGCCATCAACTTTGAGCCCAAACCAACCTTCCTTCTTTAAGTGGTCTTTGTCAGGTATCGACAAACAAAACTAATACGAAGATGAAGCCACTTGGTCACAGATTTAGGGACTGGAAGGGCAGAAGGCGAAGACCTCACTGAACTATGACTACACAGGTGTTTGGATGTGAACTTGGCTGTAATCCTTTCACACTTCATAACATACGAGGCGGAGTATTTATCTCAACACCCAGCTGGGTCCTTTGGCCAAAGGTGTGGTACTTGAAACGGCTGTGATTGTTAAATGAGATAAGTGTTCCCACGTAGAGAAGGAACATCCAGGCGATAACGCTAACATCTCCCTCACCTAAGTCTTTACTTCTTAACCACCCCACTATCAAGGAACCCACCTGATCACCTGGCAGCAGGGGTGGGAAATTATGGGTAACCGATTCACCTCTTTTTTGTTATTTCCAGTGTATCCTACACTAAATGTATGTGTGCTGGTTAATTCTGCGTGATGACCACAGAATGGCCGAAGACCTTTCCGGAGAAGACTCTCACCTGAATCCCAAAAGATGCTCTCTCCCCCAGGTCTCAGGGTCATCCTGCTCATGGCAGGCTCAACAGAACAAAGGTGTCTGGGAGGAGTTTTGCCCTTGTTCTGACTCACTGTGGGACTGAGGACGTTCACATTTTCACATGCCCTGGACCAGCTGTGGTCCCCAAGGGTTCCCCTGGATCTTGGGTTCTTGAGCTAAGGCTGAAGGGCACCTGTGGGAAGCTTCCCTGGCTTCCAACTTACAGACAGGGGATGAGGAGACTCCCTGACATCCATAAACTCATGGTCTAAGCCTCATACTAGGTCGCTCTCGCTCTCTTCTGGAGACAAAGTTTCAAGCGGCCTAAGTTAGCTTTGAACTCTCAATGTAGTAGATTATGACTGTGAACTTTGCCTCTGTGTCCAGAGTCCTGGCGTTACAGGTGTGCACTACCTGTGTATGTGGTGCTGGGGTTGAACCCAGGGCCTATGGCTTGTTAGTTAAACACTCTACCAACTGAGCCACATTTCCAAGATTCTCCTCTTCTTAATCACAGATACAGTCATGTGTCCCTTACGCTATCACAGGTGGCTCAATAGGGGACAGCACACAGGGTGCTGGCTATGTGACCTGGTGACTGCAGATGTCTCAGTTCACGCAAAGTCACTGGCCCCATGTGTCTCAGAATGTATCCCTGTCATTCAGCAGCAGGTAGCTGGCTCTGCTTCTTTGGACTAACAGTAATATAGCAAATATTGTCTTTTTTTCTTCTTCTTATTTCTATGGTATGGATGGGACCCAGGGCCTCAACCAAAGACAAGTGTTCTACCACTGTGGTACGTCCCTAGTCTGCATGTGTGTTTTCATGGTCAGAAAATGAGACCAAGGTTTGGTTTAATCCTAGTATTGGGGAGGAAGAGGCAGGTGGATCTCTGTGAGTTTGAGGCCATCCTGGTCTGCATAGCATGTTCCAGGCTAGTCATGGCTACACTGTGTTTCAGAGAGAGGGAAAGAGAGAGGGAGAAGAAGGAGAAGAAAGAGGAAGAAGAGGAGGAAGAGGAGGAAGAGGAGGAGGAGGAGGAGGAGGAGAAGGAGAAGAAGAGATGAAAGAAAAAATGGGACCAATATTTATGACATAAAACACCCTCCCTCATTCATATATATATATATATACACACATATGTATGTATGTATGTATATATATATATATATATATATATATATATATATATTCTAAAGAAATATAAATACAAACTTTGCAAATCCCTCCACCTGCATTCCCTAAAATAAAACCAAAACCCTAATCTTTCCTTCCAGAGGCATTCATGCTGAGTACCGTGGCCCCCTGTCTGTCTGCCACTGTCCCTCTCTAGCCCACCCAGTGTCTCGCATGCTGGGGCCTTCCTAAAGGCTATGCCACTATCATGTCTCATTCTCGGTGTTGTGGGGGTTGCTGCTCCACAAAGAACACTGGCCAGCCGTGGCTGAGGGAGTCATCTTTCTATGTACCTGTCATTTATTTGCACATGCCCAACCCAGGTGCTTGTGTCATGATACACATACGGAGGTGAGAGGCAAGCTTCATGTGGGCTCCTGAGATCAAACTTAGGTCGTCAGGCTTGGCAGCAGACTCTTTTTACCCACTGAACCATTTTGCTGGCCCCGTAATGTCCATGGCTCACAGTCCTTGTAATTCTCTGATGCTAGAGCCTGCCTGTCTTGGCTAATGTAGGTGAGAGAGGGACTCAGAGGGCAAAGTGTCTTTTTGTTTGTATCCCAGGATCAATGAGGTGGAGCAGCTATGAAAACATTGTTTATAACCTCTGTCTGTTTTCTGACCAGTATGTTCATCTTTTCTGCTGTTTCACGGGGGAGGG
Source organism: Arvicanthis niloticus (assembly GCF_011762505.2). NCBI lineage: Eukaryota > Metazoa > Chordata > Mammalia > Rodentia > Muridae > Arvicanthis > Arvicanthis niloticus. The sequence goes on along the minus strand of NC_047662.1, from coordinate 12,859,263 downwards.
GGGGTTTCTTTTATGATGGAGGGAGAGGTTCATCCCCATTGTTATCTTGAGATTAGGTCACCTAGGAGACACATTCCTGGGATGTCTGTGAGGGTCGCTGGGAGTAGACGAAGCCCCGAATCAATGTGCATTGTTTATATGAATAGGGCCATGTCAAGAATGCCAATGTCCCAGACTCAGGGATGGCAAGGCCTCCTTCCTGGTCTTGGGTCGACCAGTAGGAGCAGAAAGTACCAGCTGAAGTCTCCTCCCCGTGACTGCAGCCTAAGGCTACTCCCCACATAGACCCCCTAACATGGTGGTGTCTCTTCATCAGAGTGTGCATGACCCACTCAGTAGTCCCAGATTTACTTGTGGTTGTCATGTGTTCATTCCCTGTAGCCCCATCAAGTCCAAAGCCATGCAGGCGGAGGCCAGGGGTGTTTCCAGAGAGGTTTAACTGAGTAGGGCAGATCCACCCTGACTTAGATGTGGGCAGCACCACTCATGGGTGAGGTCTGGATGAAGCGGAGAAAGAAGACAGAAACCTGAACACCAGCATTCATCTCTCTCTGCTTCCTGAGTTCCCACGTGATGTAACCAGCCACCCCAGGCTCCCGTGGCCACACCTTCCCGTCCATAATGACCCTAGCGTCAAACTGAGGGACAGAATAAACCCTTCCATCCTTATGCCGACTCTGTGTATTTAGTCAGAGCAATGAGAAGAATGTCTAGTACGGATGCCGTGCTGACTGACTGCCTGTGCTTGTCAGCTTGACACTAGCTAGTGCAGTGGTTCTCAACCTTCCTAATGCTGCGACCCTTTAATGTGGTTCCTCACACTGTGGTGACCCCCACCCATACAATTATTCCTGTCGCTACTTCATAACTAATTTTGCTGCTGTTATGAATTGTAATATAAATATTTCTGAAGGTGGAGATTTGCCGAAGGGGTAGTGACCCACAAGTTGAGAATCACTGATCTAGAATCACTTGGGAGAGAGGCCTCTGAGAACACCTGTGTGTGCAGGGCGTGGTTTTGACTACGTCAATGGAAGTGGGAAGGTACACCCTGAGTATGGGCGGTAGCGTTTAGTGACTGGATAGAAAGGAGCTAAGTGCAGGACTGTCTGTATACATTAACTTATCGTTCTCAGTTCTTGACAGTGGGGGTCCTGCCTTCTTGACTCCCCCAGAGTGATAGATAGACTGTGACTTGCAATTGTGAGCTAAATAAATGCTTTCTCCCTTAAGTTGCAGTTGGCAGAGGGCTTTGATCACAGCAACAGAAACGAACCTTCAGAGAGAAGCCAACTTCCGTGACCTATCCCCCATCTATTGTCTATCATTTAAATGTGATATTTTGGGCCAAGCGAAATATTGTCCCTTGACCTTTTAAAATCAAAGTAGACACACACACAGCACCTGGGACAGAAAGATGAACAAGCAACCTAGAGCCCCGGGACCCTAGGCCCCACCAGTTTCTGTTCCACACTTTATAATCCGCCTGAGCCATGGATTTGGGAAGCCTGCATCTAGTAAGTACAAGGGTATTTGTAAAATGACATGAGATGCCTTCCTGGAGGAGAGTGGAAATACAGACTTGTGGAGTAAAGCACTCTCTCGGTGACCCTGTGTGCAAGTGTGTCCCTCCCCTAGGCTGGAGGGAGCGGTCACTTGGGTCTCACCTGTCTTCCTCTTGGGAGGGGGGCACGGTTCCTGCCTGCTGCTGAATTCGGGCCAGCTCCTCAGTCTCCTGCCTCAGCTTCCTCTTGTCCCGGATGCTCAGGCAGATGGATAGTAGCAGCAGCATCACACCAGCCCCGACCAGCACGTAGGCCACCGAAAAAGTCTTACTCTTGAGGATGCCACCACCCCCCTCTGTCTTGTTGCCCTGAGCCGTTGGTTTATCTGCAGGGCTGAAACCGGGAACCAGATTCCACATGGCCATGATGACCCCGAGGACCAACATCCCCAGGCCGATGGCCGTCAGTGCGTAGTGTGAGCCGTTGGCCTTGGACTGGGCCATCATGGCAGCGGAACGGGGCAAGACCAGGCTCAAAGAGAGAAAAACAAATTAAAAAGCAGTAGTGCCAACAGACACTACGTCCACGCAGCCAAGAAACTCCTGTGTCACAGTGAAAAAAAAAATCACCCATAGACTCTCAATCGGTGCCTCTCTTCAAATGCCCGGCAGCCGGGGTGGATGGAGCAGGCGAGAGATCTGAAGAGGAGAGGAAATGAGAGATTATCAACTCTGTCTTGGGGAGGTTCTCTGTGAAGGAGGTACCGGGCAGGGTTGAGCCACCAGCCTCCACCCTGGCCTTACCTCTAATACACTCCAGATGTTCCAGCCACCACCCCTGTGCTAGAAGGGAAAACCAGATCTGTCCCTGCAGGAGGCCAGTGAGGTCAGTGATCAGAGCAGCTACAACATGCTGTGAGGTTTAACGAAGTGTGGTCTCCTCTCAGCCCTCATGGGAGAGATGCGGGAGAGCAAGAGATGGCATTGCTGGGCCAGGGTCAGTCATATCCCAGTCACCTGAGGGTGGGGGGCTGGGGTGCAACAGTAACAATGAATCCCATCCAGTTGGCCTCCTGGGGTCAGTATACTACCCTCGCTGGCTCCCTATTTATTGTCTTGGGGGGGAAACATCCCTTTTCTTAGAACAATAAGTATGCCCTCCTTGGCCATGTGGCCTTACACCACCTGGGTCTGCACACCCCCTCTAAGTACCCCTGCAGTTACCAGGTCACCCCCTTTTGGGTATTCAAATATGCTCCACACTAGCTACTGGGGTAATCCTGCCTTCCAGTGGTCCCTTGCTTGTCTCTCAGCCCTCCACACAGCAAGAGTCTCAACTGAGTGTGTGTGCTCACATCCAGTGAAATGAATGGAGACTGTAAGATAGATCTGAAAGAAAACGTTGCCCCAGCCCCATCTCCCCTACTTCCTAAAGGAGGCAGAAGTCTTCACATCTTCACGTTCCTCATCTCCTGTGTCCTGGAGAACCCCAAACCAACCCAAACCAACCCAAACCAACCCAAACCAACCCAAACCAAACAACCAAAGCCGGTCAAAGACCCATGGGCGCTGGGATTCCAGAACACTCGGTGACCGAGAGAGTCTAGAGGCAAGGCATTGACGCTGTAGTTTAGGACAGATTTGGAGATCATGAAGGAGGGGAGGGTACGACCCCAGTCTGCCCAGCTTTCAGTCAGGGGTGGGCAGGAAATGTTGCTGAGCAGGATCGCCCAGTCAACACTTAGATGGACAGGCCTTGTTTTCACTGCATTCTTTCCGAACTTTTTGAAAGCCCAGCTGATCGGGGAGCTTGAAACGCGATGCCTCGGAGATGTTTTCTTGTTAAACTTTCACCTTCATCTGAAACTCTCCGCTTTGTTAAAAATGACTCTAAAAATATCTGGGACAACATCCTCTCTCAGCTTGAAGTCCTGGCCTTCCTTCTCTTCCACCCAGTCAGTGTTGCTGGTGCCTCTGGCTACCTGCAAGTTGCACAGGAGACCCTGCAGAGGCTTGGGTGAAGGAAGGAAAGGGACTCTCAGGAAGCAGAGGCCAAGGAATGATGGGAAATGAGGGAAAAACGTGCAAGCTCTGGAGCGGGGGCAGTGTGTGTGTGTGTGTGTGTGTGTGTGTGTGTGTCTTAGTGCAGGCTTCTGGAAGCTTCAGAGAAGAGAAGTTTCATTGGTGTGAAAGGGCCACATGCAGAATTCACAGTTGTATGCAAGGGCATAGGTGTGTGTGTGTGTGTGTGTGTGTGTGTGTGTGTGTGTGTGTGTGTGCATGGCTAGGTACATACAGATACACATGCATGTGTGTGAATGCATGATTAGGGGTGTGTGTGAACACATGTGCCATGTTTACATGTACAGATGGCATATGAACTTGCATATAGAAGCTGTGTGTTCGTGGTATACAGAATACAGACAGCTACAGCAGGCCCAGGGGGACCACCTTGTCATACATACAGGCTGCTTGTTTTGCTTTTTCAAGACAAGGTGTCACGTAGCCCACACTGGCTTTGTACTTATTATATGGCCCAGGATGACCTTGAACTTCTGACCCTTCTGTATCTACCTCCTGAGTGCTGGGATCGCAAGCATATAGCACCACGTTTGGTTTATGTGGTGCTGGGGCTGGAACCCAGGGCCTTTGGACATTTGGACAAGCACTGAGCCATCTAAGAACACCCTGGGAGGACTGTGACTCCAGTAGCAGCATTCTTCAGAAGCCATGGTCTCCAACCCATGAGCCCCTGGGTCTGGGAAAATCAGGTTCCCACTGGCCTGCTGTTTGTGTACTATCTGTCTTGTTGACCGCTCATGGCCCTGTGGTATATTTAGCCCGGTTTGCTTTCCCTTGCCGAATATACACAGAAGCTAATTTTATGCTTAGACAATTTGGGCTACACAGCCTTCAGCATGTCCTTAAGAAGTAGCAACCTGGAGTGGGGGGCAGATAAGGGTATCTGGCTCTGACAAGCTGCTCTCTAGAACCCAGAGCTGGACCTGCCCATCACTGTTCACGGATGAGACAGCCTCGTGACCCAGGAATGACAAAGCTGTGTCTTGGGTTTTAAAATGCACCTTTAGCACAGGGAAGTGGGGTTACCTCCCTGGGGCTACGGGGGAGGCTCTGGGCAGATTCCTGCAAAGCTGCCATGCTCAAACCTTCAGTTACAAGAGACAAGGTTCTAAGGCAGCCATGGGCATTTTGATTCATGAGGTATTCATAGTGAGACACCTTTTGGGTGGCTGGGAGCTTGAGGTGGGCCTCTATAAAAAGGGGTAGCACAAAAGTCAAGGGGAGCCATGGAGATGGCTCGTTCCATAAAGTGCTTGCTGTATACGCATGAGGTCCTGAGTTCAAATCCCCAGGACTCAGGTAAACAGCCAGGCACAGCTGTGTGCTCCTGTAACTCTAAGACTGTAGAAAGAGACGGTAGTATTGCTGGGGCTTGTTCACTGCAAGCCTAGCTCCAGGTCCAGCAGGAGAGACCCTGTCTCAAGGGCGTAAGGTGGAGAGTGACAGATCAGGACATATGACATCCTCCTTTGCTGTCATACCATATACATATTTACATAGGCATGCCCGATGGCACACATGTGCACATACCACATAGATACACACACACACAGACACACAGACACACAGAGAGAGGGAGAGAGGGAGGGAGAGAGAGAGAGAGAGAGAGAGAGAGAGAGAGAGAGAGAGCTACCCTGAGCTGCAGAATGAAGAAAGACAGTCTGGTCCCCAACCCTCCCATGGTCTTCTCCATGCTAAACACAACTCCAAAGAAGAAAATGGAAACACCTCTAGGTCGCTGTTTGATGGACGGATGAGCACCCCAGCAAAACCATGAGACATAAAGATCATGCCCAAGAGGAAGATAACAGGCCACTCTGGCGTGACAGCCCCAGTCACAACCTCTACTCAGTTCCCAGGTGACATTCCTCCCCACGGATGGATGCCACCATCTGTCTGTGATAATCTCATTTTGGCTCTCCTTGGCCCCTGGATCCAAGTGTCAACTTCTAGAAAGGCGACTTCTGTCTGCCTGACTCCCAGCACACCGCACACCGTGGTGGCAGGAACACAAGAGGCCCTTAGTAAATATCCGTAGAGTGGGCAAATGAATACCTAGCAGGTTTAAATGTTGAGCTCATACCTCCATCAAGGAGGGAAACTCCAGGCCCAGGTGGACACTGACAGGAAAGGATTCCTAAGGTCTAACTCGGGAGTCACGGGGTACCTGTATCTTGTTCTCAGATGCTAATGAGAATGCAGGTGATTGTCACTGGGGCCTGGGAAGGTGATCTTGTCACACAGCCTAAAAGGTCTGAGGTTGCAGATGCCCAGCTCTCTGACCCTCCCCAGGAGAGATCAGCCTCCCCCAGCTGGAGAGGGGAGGAAATCTCTGCTCCAATATCAGAGCGCTCCCTCTGCCTGCTTGAGGCCAGAGTGAGTCATGGCTACTCATTCTCAGCCGGACCCAGTTTCCATGGACTGTAACTTCAAGACCAACAGTGAAATGAAACCAGACAGTAAGGACTGGGGACTGGCTCAGTGGTAAGGCCCCTGCCTCCCTGAATCCCAGCGGTTCTCCATCTCCCTAGTGCTGCATGCAACACTTTAACATAGTTCCTCGTGTTGTGGTGACCTCCCGACCATAAAATTATTTCGTTGCTACTTCACAAACGTAATCTTGCTGTCATGAGTCGTAAATGTGAATATCCGATATGCAGGAAGGATACCTACTATGCGACACCTAAGGGGGTCACGACGCACAGGTTTGGGAGCCACTGCTATAACCCATTTCCCAGCACTGTGAATTCAAAACAACAAACCCCGAAAATAGACTTCTGCAGGACAGACAGTCCAAGCTGCTCTCCTGAGCCTGTCTGGGCTGCTCTGCAGTTTAGAAACTGGGAGGTGAGCTCAATCCTCATGGGGCTCCCTGGTGCCACCATCAGCTTTACTGAGAAAGGGAACTTGCCAGACCAATGTGAGGGCTTGCTGTACCTCATAGGCTGCTGGCCACTGCCTCGTCACTACCCACTTACCCACTGCCTGCCTGGCTACATGACTGGGAAACAGATTTTGCTCTGGGGACACGGGCTGTGCTGCAATTGATACCACTGAAGAGTTCCAGCCGGACCTGCCAAGTTCAGCCCATAGTTGCTTTTGTCACCAAGGCCCAGTGTCACCTGGTGTGTGTGTGGGGGGGTGGGGTGGGGACAGGAAACCTCTGATTTGCCTCTGCTTTTGGGGTCCTGCCCTTCAGGGAATTTCGGACCACCATCCCTGAGGACTGAGGGCCAAAGGCATCCGGTGCCTATTTCAACAGCCCAGGAGATCTCTGTGATTAGGCTCCTGGGAAAACGGGAGACAGGGTAGGAAGGCTGTGGTGCCAGAGGGCGGCTAAGCGGGCACAACAAAACCGGGGAGTTGTCTGTGAGGAAGACACAGGCCGTCTTAGAAATACTCATGGCATTGCCAGCTCTGTGCGAGTCAGTCACCCGTGGGCACTCACCCAGTAATTCCGGCCACCTGGAGGTGCAGTACGTCCCTCCACCCCAGAGTCTCTGTCCTGGGTCACACAACAAGTAAACAGCTGGGTCAAGATTCCCAATCAAATCTGGCTGACCCTGAAGCCACACTCTGTGTCCCAAGCCAGTGGCTCTCTCTCATAAGACTAAGTCCCCGAGGCCACTCCCTGGGCTAGGCAGACAGGTCGCAAAAGCACGGAGACTGACAGGCGAAGAAATGGCTTTGTGATTTTGAAGAGTTTGCTTTAAATAATTCCTGGGCCCATTGCTGTGTGATGTGGTTTAGGAGACGGACAGGCGAGTGACATTCACTCACAGCCGGTCTGAAAAAGCAGAGAATCCCTAATGGGGGAAAGCTCATTGAGTAATAGCAAGATGCTTGCCTGGCACCCAAGCACCTGGGAAGCTGAGCCACAAAGATCACTGTAAGTTCTAGACCAGCCTGGACTACAGCGTAAAACCCTGACCTCTCCTTGTCCCCACCCCCACACTCCCCCAACTAACTGAGCTAAGAGTCCTTTCCCAGTGACTTGCTTAGAAACCTTAGGTGTCTCTAGAGACCCAGTGGCCTCAAGGCCTGCCATATTGGGAAACCAACTTCTAACAACAAGGACTTTCAAAAAACACCATAGCAACCATTTGATAGCTTCTAGTTTGGCTTTATAAAGAAAGACATTCAGGTTCAGAGAGGCAAAGCAACTTTTCCAAAGTCACACAGCCAGTACAGGGCTGGGGGTGAAGTATACTTCCTTCAACAGCTTGTGATTTTTCACCCCAGGGAGCACCTCTAGTGTCTTGAGATGTTGAAGTTCCTGTGATGGAGTCTGAGTTAGGAGATGGGGCAGTCCAGGGGAGAAACAACCGGTGTGATTCCATAGAACAGAAAAGTAGGTATCTCCCAGAACGCACCAGCCTTGCTGGGAAGAGAGGCGGCTCCTCTCCCAGGCTCCTGGAACAAGGCGCTGCTGAACTTAATAAGCCGACATCACCAGGTCCCTCACTAATTCACTTAAGTGTCTGATAAGTTAAAGACATCAAGTCTGCCCTAGAGTCCCCAGGATGCAGGCCGCAGGAGGCAGGTTCCGAAACCCATGTCTCCCATGGGAGTTTGTCTCAAGCTTTTCTCTTAGCAAGTGGCTAATGTATAGCCCCATGGACCAGACTGGCCCCAGGGACCCAGCACATAAGTGCTAGGAGCATTCAGTGTTCCCTGGACAGCATTACACTGGTGGCCTGTCTTTCTCTAGGGAGACAGAGTCCATGAACACAGAGCAGCTGCCGGATCTCTGCACTGTCCACTCCCACCGGTCTCTCCAAGACCGGCCACAATTATCCTTGCCGCCCTGGCAAAAGTGGGTGAATGCCATGGCCAGGCTGGCTCTGAGCTCCTGCCCCTGGCTGTACTAAACACCTCATGCTTTGTGCGGCTGAGCCCGCTACCCCATTGTGAGGCTAAAGGAGGTGCAGTCCCAACGCTGCTCATTTATGGAGGAGGGGCATGTGGTGGTACACAGAGGCTGAGAAGCTTGTCTGCGGCCTCCCCACTGAAGAGCTGCAACCTTGTCCACTGGCCTCCTCTCATGGGCTTTCCTCACTCCTGGGGGCAAAAGCCCAGGCTTCTGTTCATGGGAAGAAACAGAACACCTCTTCTTCCTCTTCTTCCTCCTCTTTTTCTTCTTCTTCCTCTTCCTCCTCTTCTTCCTCCTCTTTTTCTTCTTCTTCCTCTTCCTCCTCTTCTTCCTCCTCTTTTTCTTCTTCTTCCTCTTCCTCCTCCTCTTTTTATTTTTTGTCTTTCTTATGCAGCCCAAACTGGCCCCCAACTCGCTATGCAACCAAGGATGACTTTGAACTCCCAGTCTTCCTCTCTCTACCTACAAAGTGCTAGGGTTTCAGACACGCAACACAGTGCCCAGTTTATGTGGTGCTGGGGATCGAACCTAGAGCTTCACACATGGCTAGTCAAGCATTCTACCAACCGAGTCACGTCTCCAGCAATCCCTGCAACCTCAGACTGGAACCTTACGGGGCCAAATCACTTTTCAGCTCTGATTGAGCCAGACAGATTTCTCTGGGCAGGCCAGGTGAGTCCAACCGAGTGACACGCTTTGATATGACAGGGGTGAAGAGGCCAAAGGAGGAAGTGGCAGCTAAGAGGGTGGTGGCGCGTGGGACAGGCACATTGAGGGGTGTGGGAAGCTTCTAGAAGCAAGAAAAATGGAAGAAACTGGTTTTACCCCGAGCCTGAGAAAAGAGCCCACCGTACTGGTTAACATCAGCAGACACTGACTTAGACGTCTGAGCTCTGAGAACTCTGAGAATGTGTGGTCATCCAGCACCTTTGGGGAATTCCTTCTGGCAGCCACAGGATGTGGATATGGGCAGCTTTCCTACACCTGTCACCACAAGGCCATCCATTCCACAGTAGTCGGTGTCACCGGGCACCACACAATGCCTTCCTCCAGATACACAACCTCTTGCAGTTCCTCCTCCCGGAGCCTGTGCATCAGGCCCAGCAAGTTGCCTTCGCTCTGGGTTTGCACTTTAACCGGCGGGGCCCTGGCATGACCCATGCAAACATGCGTTCTGACTCCCACATGGGGCAAGGCTTGAGGGAGAAAAGCTCTCTGGTACCTCATTTACAGCCACCCTGGTTTCTCAGAACTGTACTTTCAGAGTCCCAGGTACAAACCTGGGACTGTGGCTCAGTTGGTACAGGGCTTGCCCAGCATGCACGAAACTCTGGGTTCAAACCCCCCCGTTTCGTATAAACCAGGCATGATGATCCATGTCTGTAATTAGGTACTAGGGAGATGGAAGCAAGACAGATCAGAATTCAAGGTCATTTCTCAACTAAGTAGTAAGTTCAAGGCTAGCCTGGGCTACGTGAGATCGAACAAGACAAAGAGCCCAGCACACAGGAGTGTGACCCTAACCAAGGCACATGGGAGAAGGGCTGGCAGAGGCTTTCCATGAGAAACAACCCTCTGTGGTTCCTTTGGTTATTTCTGTCCATGAGGACACACTTGGGGGACATTTGTCTTTCAGTATCTGGACTTTGTTTATTATTTATTTATTTATTTATTTATTTAAGGAGGCAGTTTGAAAAACCTTCAAAAAACATTCTTGTGCAAGATGGAACCAGTAAGAGCCTCCCGTAACTCTCTGCCTCTGGAGCCTCGCCTGCCTCTCTCCCTGGAGCAGTGGACCGCAGCGACTTCCCCCAATGCAGTCTCTTCCTGCCCAGACGCTCACGTAGCCAGTTGGTGAGCCGGTTTCTTCTCTAACCACCTCAGAATCTGACCGGGCCCACTCAGGTGTCTGACAAGCTTATGCAGGATCAGGCACTGCGTGGGTGTTTCATAAGTGTTCTTTATTATTTACAACCCACTCATTATCGTTTGAATATCAGTATTTTGTTCTTTTTATTCCTTCTACTCATTTTTTTACTTATTATGCATGTGCCTTTATCAACAACCTGTCATTTCTCCAATATCACCAAACTTTGAGTTATGAGTCACAATTGTGATGTTCAAATTTTCCAAACCTCCAATGATGAATTTTCAAGAATAATTTCAAAGAAAACTTGAAGTTCAGAGATGCACAGACATCAAGTGAATGCTCAAAGCCCCACAGTGAATGGCACCGAAGATGTGAAGCCTACACCCCATCCATTGAAGGCCTCCTGACACCCATCACAACTCCTTCCCAGAAGCCTTTGCCAGGTCAGGAGGTAAAATTCCTTTGTCCTTGAATTGTGTCCAGGTGTGAGTCACTGTGGCCACCATGCTCTGGTCCTTTCTGGCTGTGGTTTAAGTAACCAGTGTTGGGTTGTTTAATTATAAACCTGGTAGCAGGCTGAGGTGAGAGGCCGAAGGAGCTGGGAGAGTCCTAGCCCGGACTAGTCTGCTTGGTCACCATGGCCAGGTACACACACGGGGACTTCCCCAAAGCCAGGGTGCTGACTGGGTTGGTTTCTCTCAGGCTACTTTTCTTGGTCACCCCTCTATGTGTGTCTGTGTCCTCTGCTCCTGGTTTGTTTTGTTTGTGACAGGGTCTCAAGGAGTGCAGGCTAGCTTCAAACTCACCATATAGCTGAAGATGACTTTGAATTCCTGATCCTCCTGCCTCCACCTCCCAGGTACTGGGATGGTGGACTTGTGCCACCATGCCTGGCTTGGTCTCTCTTCTCACCAGTTGCATTGAAAGGAGAGGGATAGCCACATGATTCTATGGCAGCTTAGTCACCATTTTAAAGGTCCTGTTCCCAAACACAGTTTCATTCTGATGTCCCGGAGGAATTCAAAACACACATCCAGTCAGCTAGAACCCAACCCTGCATCCCTTGACTCAAGCCCCTCTCCCATTGGCTGACAACTGCTAAGACCAAAACCTTTCCCATCTTACCTCCTGTCCTTGGAAGGTACCTCCTACATCCGCCCACTTTTACAGAGAATGAAACCCCGGCTCTGTCTTCAAATGAGCAACTGTTTTGCACAGTAAATACCAAGACGCAGACCTGCAGGGGAGACAGTGCCTGTAGCCTCTCCTAGCCTGTGGAAGTCCCATGCTCCGGGTTCCTGTGGTTACTTAGTTTTGTGTTCTCTGCAGCCTACCTCATAGCACAGGGAGGCTGCCTTATCTCCTCAGGTGCCCGGAAGAACTCCTGAGCTGGAAACAAGAGGAGAGGGGTGCAGAGGCCTTGCTGGGTGCCTGCCCCTCCTCAGCCAGAAGGACCCAGCAGGACCCGAGAGGCCTGTGCAGCCCAGCTCACCTTGAAGCAGGGAAGCTGGGCTAATTTTACCCCCTTTCCTACCTGAGTTGGAGGGGGCTGGAGAAGAGATGGTGGTGTTGCTTGCTAGCTGGGATTCTCATGTGGAGAGTGAGCAAGGCCATCCCTGAAGTCTACTCTTTCCTTCCTCCACGGTAAGGAAACTGATACTCAGCTCCCCAGGGCTTCCCAGAACCCAGACAGCATTACTCAGCCTCCCAGGCAAGCTGCTTCATATGACTGAGTTCTGGCCAATGAGGTCCCAGCAGCAGAGGGCTGGGGGCGCTCACTCAGGAAGCGTTCTTCAATGAAAATGATATCTCTCTTTCCTCCTGGTTCTAGTATGGATGTGACGGCTGGAGCTCAGTCACGGCAAGGGTGATGAATGACGGAGCAAAAAGATAAGAAGAACCAGGGTTCCTGCTGACCACAGAGCTGCCATTTCAACCCCAGACACCTGACCTGTGGACTCTGTTTACATGCAAAGGAGAGCATTTAAAAAAAAAATCTTGTTGAAGCCTTTTTCCCCCCTTGGGAGTTGCTCAATTTACCTCCACCTGATATATATGATACATAAAGATATATATTGTATATATGATAATATAGTACTGTTATCATCTATGAGAATTTTTATATCAAAGACATTAAGAGATTTAACCACATGAGTTTATTTGATCATCTAAAGAGGCATGTGGGATTGTCCCCCTTTTAGGGTCTTTCTCCAAACAGATTCTAAAGGTGGCTCAATATCCCTGCCACCTGGTATTCATGTTGGGTTTCCAATTTTGATTTTATGTTATTTCATGTTGTACGGGTGTTTTGCCTGCAGACATGTCTGGGCACCACCTGTGTGTCTGACACCTGAGGAGGTCAGAGTAGGGTGTTGCATCTTTTAGAACTGGAGTTACAGGGGTCTGTAAACCACCATGTGGTGTTCGGAATGAAACCCAGGTCTTCTGTAAGAGTAGCAAATGCTCTTAACCACTAAGTCATCTCCCCAGCCCCTGGTGTTCTTGTTTTTGCTCTTGAGTGTAGGAAGGTCACACAGCTTGCTTCTGGTCAGTTAAGATATGGCCGAGGGGACGAGATAAAGGAGGTTGCGTGGGCGGTGCTATGACCAAAGGGACGAGGTCTGCTGCTTCTGCTTTGATGAAACAGGCGGCTCATTTGGGGAAGAAATTCACTTAGCAAAGGATCAGAGGAAGAAAGTCCCAAAGACCACAGCCTTCATCCCACCCCCATGTCTGAGGTCAATTCCAATACCCCAGTGAGCCTGGAAGTCGATTGCTTCCCAAGCTGCACTGTCAGATAAGCAGACAAGCTTGGTCTCCAGGACCCTAGTCACAGAATGGCAGAGGATGGACCAGCCCATGCATCCCTGGACTTAAACCCCTCAGATTAAGATAAAGCATTAAATGTTAGCTAATCAACCTCAGACATGTGCTCACCTGCAGAAGTGCTAAGGGGCCCCGGGACTGGGCAATGACTGTCCGTGGGCTGTGTAGGGCTGGAGAGGCCAGCAAACTGGAGTGAGGTGGGTCAAAGGAATTGATCATGTGGGAACTGAGGCTGGAGGTGGCTGGGGACAGAAGCCAGAGAAGGCATGTAGTCTTATAGGTGGCCTCAGGGACGTGAACATCCAGTAGAGAGGACCAAGGCAGTTAGTGCCACCAACACAGGACAACACTTGGTTTTTGGCTTACCACCAGGTGTTCTCTGTGCCTCCAAAGTTTCCACTTCCTCATCTTTAAACTGATAATAACAGTGCTTCCCAGGGCTGGAGAGATGGCTCAGCAGTTAAGACATGTACCACTCTACCAGAAAACCTCGGTTGGGTTTCTAGCACCCTACATTAGCAAGCTCACAAACTCCTGTATAGCTCCACCTCCAGGAGATGATGCCCCCTTCTGGCCTCTGAGAGTACTGCACACACATCCAGACAGACATAAACACACACATACACACACACACACACACACACACACACACACACACACAGACATAGACACACAGACATAGACACACAGAGACAGCGACAAACATAGACACACACATCCAGACACAGACATATAGACATAGACACCTACAGACACACACATACATGTGCACACACACATAGAGTCAGAGACAGACACAGACAGGCAGAGGCACACACACACACACACACACACACACACACACACACCACACCTTCCAGGAGTAAGAAGGCAGGCAGCCCTCTAGAGCCTCCCTTCCAAATCTGGGGATTGAGTGAACTGTAAATGAAGAGCGTTGCAGGGGCTGGAGAGAGGAGTGTCTGAACAGGGCCTGGTGATGCAGGCCTATAATCAGAGGTACTGGGTAAGGCTGAGGCAGGCAAGTTCAAAGACAGTCCTCATCTACAGAGTGAGTTCAAACCCGGCCTTGGGAACTTAGTGAGTCACAAAATAAAAGTAAGAAGAGGACTGAGGATGTAGCTCAGTGGTAGAGTGCTTGCCTAGTGTGCTCAAGGCTCCAAGTTCAATCCCCAGGACTGCAGAGTTGGGGGTAGGTGGCACTGCACCTGTGCAGTGGGCTTTTCCTTGTTCACGTTCCCCGAGCAAGGTTCAGCCACTATCTACACAGTCTTTACAGTCGGTCAGTCATTACAAGTCATCCCGAGGGGACATAATGTACCCGGGAAGGCCTTTTAGGCTCAGTGCAAACAAGACGGGGGAGGGGTTGGGGAGAGGAGAGCATCCTTGGTTTTGGATCTGGTACCAGTCCCCTCTGCATACTATGGATGGTGGTATACAGAAAGTGTGTCCTCTGACCTCCTTTCCAAATCTCACCATGACTACGACCGTAGCCTTGGCCAATGACTATGGTGTAAACCTTCCCATCATAGCCAGCTCCAGCCAACAAGATCCCTCTGCTCAGGGTGGGCAGAAGCATGCACAGTGGCTGTGCTCTGAGAACGGTATCCCTGCTGAAATCCACTGTGCAGAATCCTGTTCCTCTTGACTTGGCTACTATGTTTCAAGGCTCCGAGGTTCCCTCCAGAATCAACAGGCGACATCTCTTAGGAGAAGTGCAATAGGAGCATCCAGGTCTCTCCTGCAAGCCACACCTCCAACAGGACCTTGAGAGCAGTTGAGGCTCAACACAGGAGTAGCTTCCAGCTGGGGGCCAGGAGAGGAAGGGTACTATGGTGACACCTGGCAGGGTCTCCAGGGGCCAGGAGGGATGTTCTGCACCAGGAACAGTCCTGTCCGTGCTCACAGTGCAAACAGGACAATCACAGAATTCTCCCACTGAGAAGGTCTTATGTGCCCTATGGCTTCTCGATGTCACCAGTATCCCCTGGCTTTGGCTCTTTCTTCTATATTCCAGACATGCTCCTAGCACCCTGGCCCTCCCTGGCTTCGTGATGTCACCAGCATCTCTGACTTTGGCTCTCTGTTTTCCAGACATGCTCCTAGCACCCTGGCCCTCCCTGCTTGCCTACTTCTTCAGACTCGTGGACTGTCGAAGCCAACTGGATGAGCCAAGGGTACGTTTTCTTGTCAAGTTCTATGACGCAGTCACACGCGCAAAGACCCCATCACCATGCAGGCGCGTCTAGCCGTGCCTGAAAGCTTCACTCTCCCCTGGGTGGCTATGAATTTGGGCCAACCCAAAATTGTAAACTTACTTTAAACATGATATGATGATGCTTTTAAGACTTTTTTTTTTTCTTTTTAGTAACTCAACGGCACAGGTCTCAAGAGTGAACTTTGGAGATGAATCACCCTGTCACCAGCCTGAAGGTTAACAGAGACCTGATTCTGGGAAGATGGTGTGACCATCCAGGGAGAGGTAGGGGTGTTACTCAGCCAGCCCAAATGGCCACAGATACCCCATGTCTGGTTGTCTTCTAGCTAAGTATCATGAGGCTGACTTCTGTAGTTCTCGGGGCTCCTGAGGCTGACTCCTGTAGTTCTCGGGGCTCCTGGTGAGTCACATGCAGTGGGCTTCGGGTTACAAATAAAGGGTCATACACTTTACTGGGTAAGGGGCTTCTTCTTCTTACTGGGTAAGATACTCCTACAAGGAGTATCTTCAAAGTCTTCGGAATGGCCAGCATGCCCTGATGCTGTCACCAGCCCCGTGTGATCACCCTCATCCTCAGGATTAAATGACGGCACTGTGGCCATTACCCCCACACCCCGGGGGTGGGGGAAGGTGAACTCTGAGGCCCCAAGAGCTATCTCACTCTGCCCAAAGAAGCTTGTTAATGAGTAACAGAGCTTTGGCTGCAAACCAGAGAGTCAGAGTCCAGAATCCGCTCTCCTCCCGCTGCCCCGCCCCGCCCCTCACGTGACCCACGCCCATGCCCTGCGAGTTTGTTTTCTTTCCCCCCAAAACCTTCTATCCACAGCTCCCATGAAAAATGAACCTCACTGGTCAATGTCAGAAGCAGACGTTTGCCGATGACAGAGGCAGAGAGGGATGAAGGCTTGCAATAATGAGATTGAGTGTCAGAGCCTTAGATCAGCTACCCTGAGCCAGGGGTCCAAACTGAAGGCTGACAGGGCCTCTTTACCACCGGGCTCATGATCCCTCAACTTGAGGCTCATGCCCACTCACGAGACTGCCTGAAGCCTGTCTCAGGACTCTGCCCTTACAGAGCTACATCAGCACAGGGCCAGGGGTTGAGATTAACCACAGGCTCAGGGCTCCTGCCCATATCTCTACAGAGTCTGGAGCTGTCCAAGCTTGTCACATAAATGATGCCCGTTGCTCGGGGGGGGGGGGGGCTGCTTCCTGAAGGCTGGGGTACTACCACACCAGACTGGGGGAGCAGGTTGACCTCTGAGTACTCAGCTGATCCTGTGAACATCTGGTATCCCTGTCTACTTCAGGTTCTAAGACTGGGTGTGGTCAGCTTGGCCAATCAGTTTCTCTGGTCCCCCACTCCCTGAGGGTGTGGTCTCTGCCCTGTCAGAACCCAAAAGATTCACCTGATTCTCTCTTCTGGAAACTGTCTGTGTTCACAGGAAGACAGAACTGGGTCTGGAGCTGCTGGGCCCTAGAATGTCATTCTAAGAAGAGAGACTGCCAGTCCTTTAGGGGTTCCCTGTGGACACGGTGACAGCTGAGGCAGGGTAAGGGTGAGCCAGAGAGGACCTGGACCCAGGAATCCCCTGAGACCTCCAGCTGCTTCTACTAGGTGACCCTAAGGACAAGAGAGCAAAGCCAAGTCAACACAGCCCAGCTGCTCGGAGCTGGACTCTCTGGCACCCAAAACCACTGTCCCCACAATGTCCTTTCTGCTTGCACAAGTGACTGTTCATTAAGGTCGCTGTGGGGGTGACTAAAGAAGGACACCACTCAGGGCTGGAAGCAGGCATACATTCTGGTCCCTGTCTGGTCCCAGTCACCCCATAGGCATTGCTGTGGGTCACCCAGATGTGAGGCCTGGAGCTTGTCTGTCGGAGACAGCAGAGGTAGGCGTGTCCATCCACAACATTGCCAAGACTCTTAACACAGCTAGTGGCAGAGAGGCACACAGGAGAAAGGAAAGGGGATGCGCTCAGGCTGTGGGTGTAGCTCAGTTGGTAGCATGTTCACCTAGCCTATGAAGCCCAGAGTTCAATCGCTAGAACCTCATACACTCAGAGTGGCACTGCCTGCCTGTAATCGAAGCAGGAAGTGGAAAGACCACAAGTTCAAGGTCAGCCTTAGCTACACAGCCAGTATGGGGCCAGCCTAAGCTACACAAGACTCTCTCTAAAAATGAATGAGTGGGTGCATGGATACGTAAATAAGATAATTTGATGGGAGCTGGAGAGATGGCTTAGCGGTTAAGAGCACTGACTCCTCTTCCAGAGGTTCTGAGTTCAATTCCCAGCAACTGCGTGGTGGCTTACGACCATCTGTAATGGGATCTGATGTTCTCTTCTGGTGTGTGTGAAGACAGTATACTCATATACATAAAATAAAAATAAAAATAATAATTTAAATAGGGCATGGGGGTATGGTATGGAGGGGAGCTGGTGGGTGGGAAACGTGGGTCAGCCTGGGCCTACAGGAAGCATCCTGCCTTTCCAGAAGTAGGCACCTTGGGAGTGTGAGGCACCACTCTACCCTTGCAGCACACCATGTTGGCTCCCACTGACCTGTCACTCAAATGTCACTCCTGGGTCTGGAGAGATGACTCAGCAATCACACTCACTGCTCCTTCAGAGGTCCCAGGTTCATCTCCCACCACCCACACTGGGCAGCTCACAACCGAGCATAACTCCAGCCCCAGGGGATCCAGTGCCCTCTTCCAGTCTCTGCAGGCATCTGATCATAGGCGAGGACGCGAGCGCGCGCACACGTGTATACACACACACACACACACACACACACACACACACACACACACATACACACACACACGAGGGACAGAAATATAAAAATAAGTCTTGAAATGCCACCCCTTTACACTGGGGTTTTACAAGCCAAATATCTGCAGTTGCTGTTGTTGTTGTTATTATTATTATTATCATTATTATTATATGATTCTTCAAGGCTGGAGACGAAACTCAGGGCCCTGTGCATCCCTGACCAGCACTGTCTCATACTGAGCCTCACCCCCGGCTCATGCTGTGTCATCCTTTAAGATTTTCTAATTGACTTGCACTTTTTCTTGAGTAGGTGATGCATGTGTGCACAGAGGTGAGTGTGCTGTGTGTGCTCTGTGTGTGTGCCATGTGGGTATATGTGTGTGTGTATGTGTGTGTCTGTGTGTGTCATGTGTGTGTGTGTGTTTGTATGTATGTGTGTGCATGCATGTGTGTGTGCGTGCATACATGTGTATGTATGTGTGTATGTGTGTGCCATGTGTGTGCATGTGCGTGTGTGTATGTGTGTGTGTGTGTGTGTGTGTGTGTGTGTGTGTGCAGGCCCGAGGACAACTTACAGGAGTCAGTTTTCTCCTTCCACCAGTAGGTCTCTGGGTTTGAACTCAGGATGTCAGGCTTGGCGGGAAGCACATTCATCCACTGACCCCTCATTACTTTAGCCCTTCCTGTCCTCCAGGGTCAGCTCTAGGGAGGCGCGAGACCCGTGCAGACTGCAGCAGACACTCGGAAAGCACTAGGCAGATGGTATTACCACGAAGGCCAGGCACATCTGTTGCTACTGTGCTGGGTGGTGGCCAGTGATCTCCGCAGAGACGCTCATTGTCTTCACAGCTCTGAGCTCAGACAGGAACTGGGCTTAAGGATGTCTATTTTGCAGATGACGTAATGGAGGTGTGGTCAGAGCCTGTGAGAAGCAGAGGAGCGGGAGGCAGGGTGTGCTGTTTTTGTGACTGTCCTGCCCCACACTGCATTGCCTAGCGAATTCACCCAGTGTATTACACAGCTGAGGGAGCTCGCCAAAAGGAGCTCAGGCAAGAGCTTCTACAAAGAGATACTTGCTTTTATTTAGTGTGTATGTGTGTGCGTGCGAGTGTGTGTGTGTGTGTGTGTGCACATACACTCATGGGTGTGCCACAGTGCACATGGGGAGGTCAGAGCACAGCTTTAAGGAGTTGGTTCTCTCCTTTCCTTATGTGGACACTGGGGATTGAACTCATGTCCTCAGACTTGATTGCAAGCCTCCTTACCCACTGAACCATCTCTCTGGTCCCAAGAGAAGAATTTTTCTGAGAGACCAACTAGCTTTTCATGTGTGTTTAGGGAAATGACATCTCTGTTTTCTGGGTACATATAACAGGATCTGTTCCCTATACTCTCCCCAGGACTACTGACAGAAATGAGTTCACTGCCAAACACGGAACAAATCTAACATGGAGGATGCTGATGTTCATAGACACTGGGTAGTTCTGTGCCCTTTGGGGGAACCATTACACCATCGCTCTCCAGCCACACAGCTGGTCAGCAAGCCACCCAGAGCTTGGTTTACTGGGTGCAAAAGTCTAATGACCAGAGGGCCTCGATAGCTTAGTCTCAAGGTGGGTGATGAAACAGTGCCCATTTTACAGAGGAGGAAACTGAGGTTCAGGGAGGTCATCCCAGCCAAGACTAAGCAGGGAACTGACTCCAGAAGGGACGCTCTGCAGGGTGTTCCAATCTGCCTCCAGCTAGGTGGCTGAATGTTTTTAATTAATGAAACCAAACGTGTAGGTGGCGTGGTGATGGGTCATCTTGTATTTTTGTTTTCCACCCAGAGGAACCAGAGCAGTTTGAGGGACTCCCTAAAAAGCAGGGGGTTGGGGCGGGAGTGGGGGGGAAGAAGGAAGAAGGAAAGAGGATGTTAGGGAGGGAGGAGAGACAGAAGGAGGGAGGGAGGGAGGGGGGAGGGGAAGAAGGAAGAAGGAAGAGAGGAGAGAAAAAGGCGCATATACAATAATGGAAAAGCTCTTTGTCCTTGTGGTGACTTATCATTATTGTCAACTTGACAAGGATTCAAATCATTTTGGTGGATATAATAAGCATAATAAGAACATCTTGCCTTTAGTTAACACTTCCTAAGCTAAAGGTTCTCTCTCTCTCTCTCTCTCTCTCTCTCTCTCTCTCTCTCTCTGTGTGTGTGTGTGTGTGTGTGTGTGTGTGTGTGTGTGTGGGCCCGTGCATGCGCGTGCCATGGGTATTGTGACCTTTGTCATACAGATGAGGAGCCCATACTCAGAGAGGTTAAGCAGCTGTACAAAGGCGCACCGCTGCCTATGGAGATGGGGTGCAGGGCTCAGAGCTCCTAAGAGCCTCCTTAGGCAGCGCTCCTGAGTTGAAGCTCTCCCACCAAATAACCAGCACCGAATGTGTAACCCTGGCTCCTGCACACCCAGCCCCTGACATTGCTGTCTTTATCATTTGACCTGCGGCCAGGCAGACAGGACCCAGAGAGGGCCTGTCTAGTCCTGCCTGATATCTTGTGCCTGGAGGATATCCTGGCCGTGTGTCGGTCCCACCCTCTGCCCGCCTGGCACGCAGGCCCTGTGATGCAGGGCACACGGCCAGAGCCGCCCAGTAACTGAGGGTGCTTTGTCTGAGGCTTAGAGCAGGGCTCTCTGAAGACCAGGAGACAGCCCTGGGGTCGACGTTGACCTAATTAGACTAAGGCTTAAAAATAGACTCAGTGAGTGTTTGATATCCTCAGACCCTCAGCGGTGTGACTTGGCCTGGAGCCTGGTGACGCCCGCTTCAGGCTGGGCCTAGGACTATCTGTGGTGTGTGTCGGAGGCTGGAGAGCCTGTCCCAGACCTGTTGACTGTGAGATCCAGGACTGAGGGGAGGGCTCTGCTTATCCCATTTGTACAAAGTGCAATGCTCCCTGCAGGGGCTGAGGGTTCTAAGCTTGGTTGGGGTCTTTGGGTGGTGTCTGATTATTTGCTTTTGCAGTGGTACGAATGGAGCAGGGGTAGGCAACGCCTCTACCTCAGAGCCACATTCACAGCCCCTACACACAGACACACACACACACACACAGACACACACACACACACACAAATGTGCACTCTACAAAGATCCCTCTGGAGCTTAAATTATAGGCAGCTGCGGGGAACCACACCCCCGAGAACAGTAAGCAGTCTTAACCACTGAGCTATCTCCCTTGTCTCCTGGGACAAGTTCTGGGGTGACAGATGGGGGCCACACAGTTTAGATGAGTGTTAAGGTTCTCTTTTCTTTTTTCTTTTTAAAAAATGGGGCCTTGTGTAGACCAGGCCCTTGGCCGTCTGATCCTCCTGCCTCCACTTCCTGAGTGCTGGGATTGCAGGCATATATCCACACACCTGTTCTGTGTGTGCAGGGGATGGAAGCCAGGGCCTTGTGCACGCCAGGCAAGCCTTCTGACAGCTGAGCCATAAGCACAGCCCTTAGATGAGTTTTGAGAACATTCTCTGTCTGTCTGTCTGTTTGTCTGTCTGTCTGTCTGTCTGTCTCTCTCTCTCTCTCTCTCTGTGTATGAGAGAAATGGACAATTCTCTGACCCTCAAGAGCCCCCTTCCTGCCCCTTCCAGTCGCACTAAAAGTCACATACACAGGATGAGACACCACATCACCACATGTTCCTATGGGGACCCTCTTCTCCTGCCCACGGGGTGCCATGCACTACAGTAAGGACCACTTGGTCCTGATGAGCTGTGTCCCATCCTCTGGCTGCCCCCACAGCCTGTGCACCTGCTTACAGCTGTTGGCACTGGCTGCTTCTCCCTAGTCAGCCGCTTTACAGTGAGCATGGCACTGGCATGCCTGCACAGCAGGTATTTGTCTTTTTCGTGACAAACACCCAGGACCGGCTTACTGGGTCATAAAGAAAAGCATGTCTTTAGAGGTCTCTCCAGGAGCTGCAGCCGTCCCCATGGGCGGGGACCCTCCAGTCTGCTGTCTGTACATTCTCGGTCACAGCGGTATCGGTTTTGCTGCCGACTGGTCCTGGGTCCTGTCACGTTACTTTCTGCTTCCTTCGGCTGTGAAAGCTGAGTGGTTTGTTCTGACTAATGGTGAGCTGTTCACACTAGGGCTAAAAGCCATCAAGATGATGGAGATGGGAACATTCCAGATGCCAGGGCTCCCCAGGGTTTAGGCCTCTCTCTCTGACAGCCTAGACATCAAATGCACTGTTAAAATGGATAGCTTTCCATCCTCCTCTACACACAGCAGTGGCCACGGGGTGGGGGTGGGGGGGAGGGACCAGTGCTAGCAGCAGAGACAGTAGCGCTCAGAATCAACCTTGACTGAATCCGAGTGTGCCCTCTGGCTACTCTCCACTGTCAACCTGAAGTCACATTTGGAATCACCTAGGAGACACACCTTTGTGAGTGTCTGTCGGGGAGATTCCAGAGCGATTCAACTGAGGAAAGAAGACCCACCCTGAATGTTAGCAGCATCATCCCTGAGCTGGGGTCCAGGACTGAATAAAAGAATCAAAGTGAGCTGAGCAGTGTTTACCCCTCTCTCTGCCTCATGACTGCAGAGGCAACGAGACCAGCCACCTGGCAGCAACAATCGACAGTGTCCCCTCCAACCGTGAGCCTGAGTAACCTTCCTTCCTTAAGTGGTTTCTGTCAAGCATTTTGTCACAGCAATGTGAGAAGTTAACACATCGCATCACCTCGCTGACCCTCAGTTTGCTTGTCCAAAGAATGGGTGCATCACCGATGCTAGCTCATACCACTGCGGTGAACAGGATGGGTATAGAAAGGCTTTAGTAGCTAGGTCAGCAGATGAGGGTGAGGGAGCAGTAATTCGAGCCTCTGTTATTATCTGAGGATGTCTTTATGAGAGGCAGGGAAATTGGGCTGCACGCCAGCCTCCTGATGCTCACCAAGCCTTGGAACATGGCCCCCACCAGTGTGGGTTCATGAGGAGACTCGTGAGTTGGCTGAGTGTGGACTTCAGACACAGATGGTGCAGGAAGGACCAGAAGGAAGTTAGGACCAAGCCAGAGAAATCCAGGGTCAAATAAAAGGGACCAGTGTATTTTTACTCTTGACATTTGTCTCTGCTCTGTAGTGTCCTTTCCTACAGCTGCCTAGCTAGCAGGGCTTCAGCTGGATCGTGGTGGTCTCAGGCCACAAGACATCACAGGGTCTGATGATTACCTCAGCTGAGTCCCAACACCACCCTTGGTGAGGGAGGTGTTCAGGCCAGGCAAATATCTCAGCTTCTGCACATGAAAGGAATCTCTGGGAGCATATCTCTCTCTCTCTCTCTCTCTCTCTCTCTCTCTCTCTCTCTCTCTCTCTCTCTCTCTCTCTCCTCTTTGGCCTCCACTTCTTTCCTGAATCTTCTCCCAACTCTCAGCTGTCACCCTCCTCTCCTAAGCAGCTCTGAATGGCCTGTGTATTTAGGGCTCCACCACGACATGATGCCTCTGCTCAAGAGCCAGGGCAGCTCAGCTTCCAGACCAGAGGAGGTCTGTATTCCTTACTTTTCCAGCTGCTGGGATAAATACTTCACAAAAGCATCTTCAGGAGTGAAATGGCTTATTTCACAGCATCGTTCAAGAGTCTATTGTGATGGGGAAGGAACGACAGAAAGCACGTGAAGCAGTGGGTCACATGGCATCCACAGGCAGAAAGCAGGGAGGGATGGATGCTGGTCCACAGGTCACATGGCGTCCACAGTCAGGAAGCAGGGAGGGATGGATGCTGGCCCTCAGCTCACTGTCTCCTTTTTAGTCAGCCCTGGGAGTGGACCGACATTTAGGGTGGTTCTTCTGGCCTCAATTAACCCAGTCTAGAAAGTCCCTCAGACATCTCCTAGTGATTCTACATCCTGACAAACGCACAATACTGACTGTCATAAGGGCTCCTACGAACATAAACAGTACCCACAGCAGTGTGGGGGCCCTGGATGCCATGACTGCACGGAGCAGGGAGACAGCAGACACAGGCTCTGCAGGGATGCTGCCCTGAGACGTCCAGATGTCTTGTCACAAGTGATGGTTGAGCAACAGCAGCCTTCCATTTAGGTGAGAGATGGCTCCTCTGCCTCCTCCCCTCTGGCCCAAGGTCACCTTTGTAAACAGGTCACCAGACACCAGTGTGGTGGTGGCTGTTCAGTGTTCAGGGGCTACACTTTTTTTTTTTTGTATAGAACTTTATTTTTAATGTTTACATTGTAAATATTTAGTGTGTATGCATTCACCAAGACATGCATGTGGACGTCAGAGGACAGGAGTGGGTTCTCTCCTTCAGCATGTGGCTCCTGGAGGGGTTATGTCAGGCTACTAGACCGAGGCAAGAGACTTAACCCACTGAAAGTGATCTTGTTTCATCACCCGCTGGCGATGCCAGCAAAGACACTCATCCTGAAAAACCTGCTCCATCCAAGTTCCAAACAATTGCTGCCACTGGGCTGGCAGAGGTAGTGAATGTCCCTGAATGTAACTCAAAGATCTAACCACGTGCACACGAGCTGCTAGCCTGCTCCTGACCCCTTAGCCATGCAGCTTTGCACACAGTCCCTCCTCAGAGTTGCGGGGCATGGTGAAACTTCCACCCCATGGTGGAGCTAAACACCCCAACAGACCTGGCCATAGTGGCTGTCTGTGGTGCGGAAACTGAATGGAGGCAGCCACCCTGGGAGTTTGTGTTGTTAAACTGACGCTAGACATGCTTGACACGTGCCAGTATTTCAGAGGTGGAAGCAAGGAGATCAGTATTTAATTCAGACAAACTGGGCTACATCACACACACACACCACCACCACCACCACCACCACCACCACCACCACCACCACCACCACAACTACCACCACTACCACCAACAACAACCTCAAAAAGTCGAAAGCAAGCACATCCCATCAGAGTGTGCTCCACATAGCCATTTATTTCATGATCAGACAGAATGGTTTTGTCCCATAAAGGACAGAGTACAGAGGCTCAGTTGTCCCTAGGTCTTGGGTGTCCTAGGGACTCTGGACTCCCTTGTGTCCTGCACAATGTTGAGCAGGGCTGAGTGGAATGGTTAGGATGCTGGTTCCTTTCACCTGAGCCCCTGGGTTCCAGATGAGGAAGCTGGGACCTGAGGCGATCATGTGTCTCAACAAAGCAAAAACCTGAGACTCAAGGCTGAGGCTACCATGAAGGGAGGGACTGTGGGATCGATATTTCCGTCTGAGTGTGAACAAGGCCCAGCCAAGGGGGACTAGCAAGGACTCTTCGGCTCAAGATCATGCCCAGCTAGGGTGTGAGGCCCAGGCATGTAAGGTACCAGCTCTAGTGTGCCTTAGGGCACCCCTCACCGAGTGTAACCAACCAACTAGCCAACCAACCAACTAGCCATCCATCCATCCATCCATCCATCCATCCATCCATCCATCCAACCAACCATCCAAGGAAAACAGCTCCTCTCCCATCCCAGACATAGCCAAACGTTTACCAGAAGCACAGATGAGAGCTAAAGAAGCCACTCCATACCTATCCCCATGAGGTACAGCCCAGGCTCCACCCTCTCGTGAAGCAATCACCTTTGGCAAGCAGTGCTTCCCATTTGTGTGTGACAAAAGCTAGTGACCCTCCATGTCCCTCCCACAGCTACCTCTACTCCCTGCCTGCTCCTCCTCTCCTCCAGACCCTCCTCCTGGAGGGCCAGGACTCAGCATGGTCTGGTGACTTGCACTTGCATGCTGAGTGACTCTGGGCCTCCTTGTTCCTTCCTCAGTACATACATACACCCTCACCTCAGACCAGCAGCCCCAGGACGGCACACTCCTCCCCAAGGCTTATTTGGCCTGGGAGGTGTTGCGTGTTTATCTTATGTGCTGTGGGTTAGCTACACATGGGAACACAGTGATGTTGAGTGCAAACATGACTGGTCCTACCTGTCCCAGCACCTGGGGTGAGTCACAGCTCTGCCCGAAGAAGGGGTCTAGCCTCCACTTTGCCATAGTCACTGCCACTCCCTGTTGCCACACGTCTGGTCTGACTTCTTCATCTTCCTGGCAGAGTCCTTCTGGACGTGTGAACTTGTCACTCCGGCACTATTCTTGCCCTCTGCACACTCCACTGTCTTCCAAACTCACTGCTTCTCCACAAAGCTCGTCTTTCCTGGGGCCCTCCTTGCCCCAACTGGGTCCTCCCGGCATCATAACCAGATTCACCCAGCCTTCATTAGCTACCATGACTGATCATGCCAACCCTCCAGCTCGTGCCATCAGTGCATCAGAGAGGCTCCTCACAGGCTCCACAGAGACTCCTCACTTTGGGAGAGTCTGGACCACCCAGCTCACCTCAGCCCTACATCACACCCCCTTCAGATGCTCACTTTGAACACAGCACTGGACCTAGCCCAAGCAGCACCAGTGTGGGTAGACATGAGCTCCCTCTTGGGAAAATCAGGGCACATTCAAGGTACAGGGCAGCCCCACCTATATACTCGGCCTTCCCCTCTCCCCTGCTCACCATGAAGGCCTCCTAGTCTCCTTCTCCCCTCTCTGAGTGCTTCAGGCCACTAAGACAGCTCATTATGGGAGGGAGGAGCACATGGCAGAGGTAACAGACAGCTTAGTTCAGAAGACAGGAAGCAAAGCCAGGAGGAAGAGGAAGAGGAGGAGGAAGAGGAGGAGGAGGAGGAAGAGGGGGAAGAGGGGGGAGAGGAGGAGGAAGAGGAAGAAGAGGGGGAAGAGGGGGAAGAGGGGGAAGAGGAGGAAGAAGAGGAAGAGGAGGAAGAGGAGGCTAAAGCCCAATATCCTCTCCAAGGGCATGTTACCAATGACTTAACTTCCTCACACAAGACCCCAGCATCTTAAAGGTTTCCACCACCTCCCAACAATTGGGACAGGCCAGAGACTAAGCCTCAAATATAAGGATCTTGAAGAGCTGTGTGTGTGTCTGTCTGTGTGTGTGTGTGTGCACATGTGTGATGTATGTGCGCATGTGTGATCAGTCTTGGGTTGATCTCATTTCTTGGGAACTGTCTACCTTTTTCTTTTTTGAGACAGGTCTCTCACCAGGATCTAGGGCTCTCCAAGTAGACAACACTGGCTGGCCTAGGTCTGTCTGTCTCTGCCTCCCCAGCACGGGAGCTTTGCAAGCTTAAACCACCATATCTGGCCTTTGACACTTGTGCTGGGGCTCACCCTCAGGTCCCCGTGGTTGTTTGCTTGCACTGTCCCCACTGAGCCATCTCCCCAGCCTCCTCCTCGATCACTGATCACTGACAACCGGGTTCCCCTTCCCTTCCCCACCTCCACGCTGCTGAACTGCAGCCTTTTTCCTCAAAGCTGCTATGTGCATCTTGGGATTGACAGCTTCCTTGGTAGCCATGGCAAAGCCAAGTCTCTCCGTATGCCCTCAGATGGCCCGGGACACAGCTTTTGATCCAATGTGGGAACAAGCCTGAGGAAACTGTCAGCTCCTTCGGCCAACACAGATGCAGCAATGTCAAAGAACATCAAACAGCAGGTGCAAAAAAAAAACGTCAGAGACTCGCCAGCATGGGGTTAGATCATTCATTGGCATGGTGGGACACACCTATCTTCCCAGTGCTGGGGAGGTAGAGGCAGGAGGAGCAGGAGTTCAAGGTCATCCATCGCTACCTAGTGAGTTCATGGCCAGCCTGGGCTACCTCATTCAAACAAATAAATAATACAAACCCGCTAAGAAAGAAAATAAACTGATTTCAAATACAGTGGGCTGAGTGTTGGGTCTGGACAGGAAATATTTTTTAAGACGGAGTTTGTGGGGTTTGCCTAAAGAAGAAACAAGCAAAAGATATTTATATGAAACAATGCCTGGAATGTGAAGGGGGGAGGTGGGAGTGGGCAAGAAAAGCAAGTCTGGCTTTTATGATGTAAACACGGGGTCAAGGCCAAGTCTGGCTCCCAGGAGGACAGCAAAGACCGGTTGGTCTGACATTAACCTGGGACACTTGTAAGTCCAGGTGTCCACTGTTGACTACACAGTATTTCACACACCAGAAGTGTAACACGTGTGGCAGCCTTCGTTGGCACTGGTTCAGTGAGGAAGGCCGCTGCCACACCCATTTTACAGATAAGGAGAAAGCATCCGATCGGAAAGAGTGAGTCATTTCCCCAAGACCACAAAACTAGCAAGTATCAAAATCAGAACTGGAATTCATATCCTCGTGGCTCCACAGACCTCTGTTTTCCGTGGCGTCAGATTTCTCAAGCTTGGGGCAGGTGGGGCAAAGTTTAACTCAGATGGTAGAGGCACATCTAATGTCCATCAAGTCCTGGCTGCAATCTCCAGCATCGTGTAAACCTGGCACGGTGGTGGATGCCTGTTATTCCAGCATTCCAGCATTCGGTTACATAATGGGTTTGGGGTCAGCAGGGCTATAGACCTTGTCAGAAAAAGGGGGCGGGGGGGGCATTAAGTTAAAATGGGTGGAGTCAGCTAGAGAGTAACAATTCTGATGCTCCAGCTTCCTGCTGATAGCTGACTGCAAAGACTGGGCCAAACCTGTTTCTACAAAGTTCCTTAAAGAATGCTGGTCCAACCATGGACCTTGGCAGGAAGTTACAGGGATGAATCACATCTGGACCAGACAGCCAGTCTTACTGTGAGATCCGGGACCCGTGCACGGCAGAGCCCTTCAAACTGTGCTTGGGCTCAAGTAAGTGGTTTCTACCTGATTCCCTTCCTGTCTGGTTCTTGTTGAGAACTGACCCGAGAATAACTGTGTGGCCACATGGGAAGGTGACTGGAGCAGTGGCTTTCTAGCTCTCCGGGGTGTCTGAGCCTAGCTGTGGACAGATAGGCCATGGGGTCCAGCAGACCCAGGCCCGCCATGGAACTGGGTACGTGTAGGGGGACAATGGACAATGGCTGGACCAGGCTGCTCTGTTAGACTCCCTGAATTACATGTCTGCAAGTAGATGCCCTGGCTTCTCCAACGTGAGACTCCACCCTCATCAGCCCCGTCCTCTGCCTCCCACATATTTGGATACATCCTTGCTCCTAACCCTGGTCCCAGCTTCCCTGAACAACCCTCAGTGACCTCATCTCTGACCTTTCCATCTAAGGCTGTGGAGACTTTGGGGGAAAGGGCGGCTTGCTTCAGCAGGCCCCTTGGCAGTGGAACACACACTGAAATCTAAGAGACACGTGTGGGCATCGGAAAAGCCAGCACGTGTGTGTAGCTGTGTGATTTAACGGGAAGAGCGAGGTTTGTGACGCAAATGAGTTAAAATAAATACACTGGCCAGTGAGATGGCCCATTGGCCTGCAGAGCCCCAGGACCTGAGTTTATCCCGGGAAGAGAGCCGAGTCCTGCAAATCAGCCTCTAAACACTATGTGAGCAACAAACACACAAACAAACAAACAAATAAAAATGTAATAAAACTTAAAAAAAAAGAAGCTGCCTGTACCAGGTCCTATGGTAAGTGAGATGTCCAGACAGACAGTGGGTTAATGGTTGCCCGCAGCCACCAACACTGATGGGGTGGGGTACTTTGAATACTTGCTTAAGGGAGTCGGGGGGGGGGGTGTTTCTTTTCAGTGGAGGGGAGACTGGGGGTTGAACATGGGGTCTCACACCTGCTGGGCAAGCACTCTACCCTGTGATATAGCTTTGACCGCTTCACGTTTTGGCTTTTGTTTGAGATAGACTCTCACTATATAGCCCCGGCTGGCTTAAAATTCCATATGTAGACCAGGCTAGCCTCAAATGAACAGAGGCCTTGTCTTCCTCAACTTTGGGAATGCAGGGGTTGAAGGTGGGTGCCACTATACCTTGCTGGCCCTTTTCAGCTTGAAGTTCGGGATGGGTTCTCGGTGAGCTGGTCAGGCTGCTCCTTGGGCTTGAGATATGCTCAGCCCCAGCCTCCTGAGCAGCTATGATCACAGGCCTTTGCTGCCCTGCCCAGCACTGGAAACAGGTTCATCAAAGAGGGTGGGGTAAGGAAAAGACTTTGGGGTGACAAAGAGGAGAGGACACGGGTTTATGAATATACTAACTGGTTGAATCAGCTACTTTAAAGTGATTTCTAACGTCACGTGAATTTCTGAGCTGTGGTACATCACCTGGGTCGGTACTGGCTGAGCTCTCCTGAGCAGGTACCCTGCAGCCTCAGCCCCACCCTGGGCAGGTGGCAATATCCTTCTCCCTGGGTAACAGATGAGGGCTCAGACTGTCTGACTCTGTCCGTTCTTATTTGTCACTATGTCAGAACACCGAACAGTTTCTTTGTGCAGGAGACAGAAACCAGATGTCAGTTAGAAGGGTCCTTGGTGACAAGGCAAAGCAGGAGCCCAGCCTCTTCACGCCACTGTGTCCAGAGGCAAAGCAGAGAGTGAACACCATGGGGTAGCCGGATTGCTCTTGGGACCACAACACTGGTCCTTCTGAGATGAAACGCCATGGGCCAAATGCTGTGGCTGGCTTGGATTAGAAACAGACTCATCATAGGGAAAAGGTATTCAAAAGCTTGTGGGGTCTGGAGATGTAGCTCATCTGCCGCTTGCCTGGCTTAGACGAGGCCCTAAGTTCAATCCTCAGCACCGAGAGAACAGCACATGGCTGTGCACTCATATCCTCTCAGCCTCTCAATTGGGGAGGTTGACACCAGAGAAGCAGCCATTCAAGGACATCCTCGGCTACATAGTGGATTAGAGTCTAGCCTGGTCTCTCAAGTCTAGCCTGGTCTGTGAGAGACCAGGCTAGACTCTTAAAAATGCAACAACACATGTCTACATATGTGTAGACCTACATATGTGTAGGCACCCACCTCCAACCCCTGCATTCCCAAAGTTGAGGAAGACAGGCCTCTGTTCATTTGAGGCTAGCCTGGTCTACATATGGAATTTTAAGCCATATGTAGACATATGTGTCTCTTAAAAATGCAACAATAACAACAACAACAAACACAACTAACACTCAGTTCATTTCATCTTCACAAAATCCCCCTCCTCCCTCCACACGCTTGGTCCAGGCTGGCCTCAAATTCTCTATCCTCCTGCCTAAGTATCTCGAGCGCTGGGATTACAGGCTTGCAGGCCATCGTACCCAGACTTCAGAAATCTTAAAATTATTCTCTCTTTTGAGAGGAGCTGATCAGTCTCCTTAGGACAAAAGTTTGAATTTTAATGTTGCTTCAACCCAAGGTAATACATATTTCCTGGTGAGAAATTTAGTACAGCTGAGAACAGAGGGTATATAAACCTCACATGGTTTAATAGCCATTACTGTCAGAACCCTACTTTTCCCCCTCCAAGATGTCTCAGCAGGTACAAGAGTTTACCTTGCAAGCCTAACCTGAGTTCCATCCCCAGAAGAGAACGGACTCCACAAAGTTGTCCTCTGATCTGCCTTTCTAAGCTGTGTCATATTTAAAGTTGTATCATATTTAAGCTGTGTCACACACACACAGTCAATGATACAAAGTTTTAAAAATATAAGATTTATTATTCATGTTGTTTTTGAAATAAAAAAAAAATAGCCGGGGCAGTTTTGTAACCCGCTGGTTTACAACTGGATTCCTCTTCTATGTTTTGTTAGGTCTCTCCCATAATGAGTGCACGGTGTGTGTGGGGGGGAGAGGGGGGGTTAGCCTTATCGGTGGTGTCTAGCCAAGCCTCCTTCCCACAGAGAGCAGCATGGCCTTGGGGAAGAATTGGGGACCCAGCAGCAACAGCAACTTTGCATGTGCTAACCTGAGCATTCGCACCTACAAGACACACATTTCACATAATTTCACCTTTTGCTCCGGCTCAGCCACACAAATGCAGATATCCCGCTGGCTCAGTGGGTAAAGGCACTTGCCTCCAAGCCTGACCTAGAGTTCCATCCCTGGGCCCCTCATGGTTTGGAAGAGAGAAGCAACTCCTCCAAGTTGTCCTCTGACCTCCACATGCTGCTGTGGCACATGTACACGTCCCTGCACACACACATTCACACAATGAAGAAAGGTAATAAAAACCAATTTAGCAAACAGACAAAGTGCACAGTCTGGAAGTTGGCTGACTTAGCTGAGTTCTAGCTGGTGGCCCTGTTACCAGCAGTGGAGCAAAACCGGAGTCACCTCCATGGCCTCACAGGTTTTCAGATGAATTGAAAACCTCAGGTTCAGAAGCCTCAGGCTGCTGAGCCTCTCTGGGCCCGCTGTACTCCGATGCCACCTCTGACCGGTGAGTTGTGAGGACAACAATGACCTAGGCTTTTTTTTTTTTATAGAAATCTGCAAGTTGCTTCTGTTGAAACCACTGGCCTGCACTGGTGTCCGGCATATGACCTTTTTGTTGGGTTTTGGACCCTGGGACAAGGGACTGACCTTGTCAAAGCAGACCTGGCCTCCAGATTCTCCCAGCATCCCTCAGTCCCTATCTGGTATACCCTACCCCCAACACTGAACTTTCCAGCCCAGGGGTTGGGCTGCTCTTCTAAAAGGCTCTCCTCTATGTAATCCAGACATTTTGTGCTATCTCTGTCTCTCTCTCTCTCCCCTGCTTCCCCTCCCTCTCCCCTTCAGCTCCCTCTCTCTCTTTCACCCCCCCCCACCCCCATGGCGACTCCCCTGGCCTTAATCCTTGGGAGCAGTGAGCTCACAGTGTAGCTTCCCAATAAACCTGCGTTTAATATAATCTCATCTGGCTTGAATTGGCTCATTTCAATGTCAGAGAAATAACCTATCAATTTTGAGGCCAGAAAGCAAAAACCAGCACCCTTGGTTCATGCTGACCTTGCCGTGTAAACACACGAGCACCCCGAGGAGCCTGGATGTGCAGAACCTCTCCCATGCTATGAATCACCCATTTCTTTACCCCAGAAGTCTCCTCGAACTCCATCCATACTCCCTATGTAGCCCAGGCTGGCCATACTTAGCTCCCTTAAGAAGTGGCCCACCACAGGGCAGGCAAATGGCCTGGCTGGGAATATTATTAATCAATCCCTTAGAAATGAAAAGTACTGAAGGTGAGGGAACAGGGTCCCTAAACGACTGTAGAGCCAAGACCCCCCATCTCTATTTAAATTAAGACTATTTGAGTTATGATGTTGTTGCACAGTGGGTAGTGGCCCCCTGCCTCAGTTTCCCCATTAGTCATAAGATTGCCCGGCACATTCAATAGCTCCCCATCCACAAGGATGATTGGAAGGACATTTCTCCCTCTGCTCCAGATGTCAATCCTGTTAAGGACGGTCCCCAAACATCTTTGGCTTTCATCACCATGCAGATGTGACTCTGTCCCTCAGGAATTTCCTTAACTACTTCTTGTATAGTGTTCAGCCAGTTTACAGGAAGCCTCTTCAAGTTCCCGGTAACCAGCTCATCCCGGGAGAGAGAAGAGAGCACTGCGTGCTCTTTCTTGGCTGCCAGCGTGATTCTCCACACTTGTGAGTCAGGGGAGGATGGCTGGGCAAGCCTGGGAACTTCATCTCTAAGGCAGCAGCCACAGTCTCTCTCACCTATGACAAAGCTATGGCCTCTGCCAGGCAATCAGAGAAATACAAACCACCGGTAAAAAGTCCAGAGGCCACCGCAGCACAAAGGCCACCTACTTCCCTGTTCCTCAGACCTCCCTGCCTGGTTCTGACTTTTCTTTGGGTGCACACACCTCTTGGAAGATCTGAGGAAAGCTACTGACCTGTCTTTCTAAAATTCAGACGTGGAGGGCTATGCATAAAACTCCCAGGTGGTTAATTCCGGGTTTTTAATGGCGCTATGACCCGGATATGAGTTAGTGCACGTTTAAAATGACTCAGCGGTTTTGAGGAGCTCCTGACAACTGCGATAGTTTATTGCTCTGATCACCATGAGCTCAGGTGCGATCAGGTAAACGCAGCATTTAAAAGTGTCGCTGAGTGCAGAGATGATTTCAGGAAGCCCGTGTGAGGAGTCGGGAACTTTGAGTACCTCCGGTTGACGCCCCAAAATTAAAAGGGATTTCAGTATTAGTGTTAGATAGCCTCCGACACTGATTGTTTCATGTGTACACACAACTTCTGTAATTAAACAAGAGTTAATAAAGCATTGTTTAGGAACTATATACAAGCCATTGTTACTTCCAAGCCTGTGATGGGAAGGGAGGGTTTAGCAATGAGGAGGAGGCCAGATTCCTGCCCAGCGGGGAGTTGGGCAACCTTATCAGTTGGTGGGGGGCAGGTAGAAGACTAGAGATGGTTCCAGATGGTTGCTGCTGGCTCTTCTCAGTGGACCCTTAAATTTCCAAGCAGGGTATCAAGCTGGCCGTATTTCATCTGCAATATTACTGGCTGGAAGAACTGGCCAAACTCATACAAGTTTGTACATTTTATCTAAAGACAAACACACAGTCGCCTGCAGAGGCAGGAGATTTTAGGAGAGCCTTTATCTCTACCTAGCTTTCTAAGCCTCTGAAAGGGGACTGAAGTTTGAATTTAAAAGGAGCCATGGGAATACTCACCAAGCCACACAAGGCCACCTTCCCTAGTAGTAACCTGTGCAGATGCACAAGAAAACAGAGACTTTTTTTTAAAGGGGAAGACAGTTTCTCTAGCCACAAAAACTATGCTTGTTTATTAAGTACCACTTAGTAAATCCAGCCCGGCAGGAAGAAAATGAAAACTAATTACACCGCAGTCCTTAATTACTGATTAGATCTGTGAGGGCTCCCCGACTTTCTTGTATACAGTGAAAACACGCATCCTTTTTGTTTTCTCCCATAATACAATCTTATTACCACATGGTTTGAGACCTAATATTTATATTGGGGTATTTTTAGGCCTTGGGGGAGGGGGTGGGGCTTTTCAAATGTTTGCCCAACCCTCTACCACTGAGCCATAACCCCAGTGCTTGGGGATCTAATTTTTCAACCTTTGATACCGAATAATTTACATTCCCACATTGAACACATGAAAGTACCACTTTCTATATCTTCCTCTCTTCCTGAATTTGAGTGAGGGTCTCATGTAGCCCAGGCTGGCCTCAAACTCACTATGTATCTAAGGATGACCTTAAATTTCTGATCCTTAGCAGTGGGATAACCTGCATACTCTGCCACACTTGCTTCATGTAGCACAGGCTATGGAAGCCAGGGCTTACTTAGTACATGCTAGAGGAAGGCTCTTTCAATAGCGCCCCACGCCAAGTGCTCACACTCTTTTTAACTTAAGGTTTTTAATTACTCTTATGTATTTACTGTGTGTGTATATTTGTGCATGTGTATATGTCATAATGCACGTGGAGGTCAGAGAAACAACAGAGTTGTTTTTTTTTTTTTTTTTTTTTCTCTCAACCCTGTGAGTCTCTGGGACTAAACTCGGGTCATCAGCCTTGGAGGCAAATGCCTTTATCCACTGAGCCATGTTGCCTGCCCATTAACTTAAGATTTTACAACACTTTCTGTTCTTATGTGATGAGAA
This sequence comes from Arvicanthis niloticus, assembly GCF_011762505.2. Lineage (NCBI taxonomy): Eukaryota > Metazoa > Chordata > Mammalia > Rodentia > Muridae > Arvicanthis > Arvicanthis niloticus. Next base: position 12,823,704 of record NC_047662.1, on the reverse strand, counting down.
TATGGTCTGAATTGGCATGGCCTTGGATACAATCAGGTGGAATGCGGTTCCACATCTCCCTGTACCCACAGTGACAACTCATCTTTATTCCATGCCTGGGCAGGGGCATTCAGCTTTTCCCTGCTGACCCAGAGAGCTCCTGTGAATGTTTAGAGAACAAATCCTTCCAGGTGTGTGGTAAGAACACTGCCTCAGTTTACCAACTGGCTTGTCAAACGCTTTAATTTTAGAAACCTAATCTAGCAACCATTTCCTGTATAACTTTACCTTTGCCACAATGTTAAAAGCTCCTTGCCAAGGAGGGTTGCAATAACTTGGTAGATACCCACTTACCCAGTGTTCCAGGCCATCATGGCTGAAAAATGTCACATGGGTAACCTACAGATCCTGATACAGTGCAGAGAGAGAGCACCCCTTCCGTGCAGGAACTAGAAAGGCCCTGACTAGTTTCGAGAAAACATCAGACAAACCCAGGTTGAGTGACGGCTGCCTGGCCAGCACAGGGTCAAGCTTTCAAGGTCAGGGAATTCGAGGACAATCTGAAAACTCTGAAGGATCTAAAGAGACTTAGAAATTATAACAATCAAATACATTGTACTGTTTTGGTTAGTCAGAGCTGAAAGATGGCACTGGGAAGGCCAGAGACATCTAAATATATCCCATAGTTTCAGTGGTAATAGTGTCCATGACGTGTATCTGGTCAGAGCAGATGCCCTCTGTATCCATGGGAACTGCATTCTAGGATTCGGCCAACTACATAGAGCTGGGGCTGCACTGAACGTGTAAATGGTCTTTTCCTTCTTTTCATTATTCCCTAAACCATTCAGTTTAAGAATTCTACAGTGTTTACATTGTGGTTGGTATAAATCAGGTTGAGAGTCGGCCATGGGAGCACAGACCTCTAATCCCAACTCTCAGGAGGCAGAGGCAGGAGGATCACAAGTTTCAGACCAGCCTGAGCTATACAAAAAGACCCTGTTTCTTTTCCATTTGCTGTGATAAACTATGCTAACTAAGGCAATGGAAAGAAGGGTTGATTCCAACCACCAGTTCCAGGATACAATCCATTGTGGCCGGCAGGTCATGACAGAAGCGCAAAGCAGCTATGGCTTCACATCCAAATCAGGAAGCAGTGTGCATGACTTTACGTATCCCTTCTCCATTGAGAGAGAGGGAGGGAGACAGAGAGACACAGAGGGAGGGGGGAAGAGGAGGGAGAGAAGGAGGGGTGGGAGGAGGAGGGAGACAAGGGCAGGCGGGTGGGAGGAGGAGGGAGGGAAGGGAGAGAGGGGAAGAGGGAGGGAGAAGGAGAGTGGGGGGGAAGATTGGACAATCTGGGCAAAAAAGCAGAGAAAACAGGAAGTGAAAACTCATCAGACTTCCCTGACCAGGGTGAGCAGGAAGAAGGGTGAAGGAAGTAGAAAGTGGCTTCTTGAGGCCTGGGGTTGAGTGGAGGGTTGAGCAGTGGCCATTAGCTGGGAGGATGGAGAGCGAGGGTCTCTGAAGAGGCCAGTTCTGGCAACTGGGCCTGTCTGCAGGCAGCGAGAAAGCCCTGAAGATGTTAGTCCAGCTCTGTCTGTGGGACTTGCTTACTGATTTCAACTGTTTGCTGCTCCCTAGTTCACTCCCTAGACCCCTCGGGGCTCCCCAATAAGGCATAAGCTCCATGAAGGCAGGAATTGCCTCTCCTGTGTGCCCTGAGCCCCAAAACCAAGAGCCACGCCTGATCTGTAGGAAAACTCAAAGAGTACAGAGCCATGTTTCCAAAATGATTCTGCCCCTCAATGTTTTATTGTGATAAAATTCTACTGGGCAAATTTGTTCCTTATGATATAAACTTTATTATCCTGACCTGCAGAGGTCAGACACCACCATTGTGGCTTCCACCTGTTCATGGGTTCTGGAGATAGAATTTGGGGGTGGGGGAGAGAGAGGGTCAGGATTTCGAGGTAAGCTCATTACCCACTAAGCCATCTCAGCAGCCTCAATACCAAGTTTTGAGAGTACAGTTTGGTGGCATTAAGGACACTCATGTCATAGGCCAACCATCACAGATAGACAGCACATTGATTCATTCAGCAATTCTTAGCAATTCACACTGTAAAAAAACTGAACCCCTCCCCAGCACAGGGTAGCTCACGGTCTCTCTCCCTTTGCCCCCGGAAAGCAGCAATCCACTCCTCTTCTGCCTTGAGGATCTGAACTTAGGCCCTCAAGTTTGCAAGGCACGCTCTGCCCACTAAGAACCAACCCCCTCCCTGTCTGTCTTCTCACAGGCTTTTGTCTCTTGGCATGAAGTCCTCAGGCAGCCTGTGCCAGAGGTCCTCCCATTTGAAGGCTGAAGGATATGCATGGGCCACGTTCTGTGTATTTACCCATCTGCCAGTGAATGCCTCTCCCACATTTTAGCTCTCACAGACAGCCATGAGCACAACATACAAATGTCTCTTCTCAGACATACTCTTTTGGGGGATATACCCCGAAGTGGAGCTTCTGGATTGTATGGCAGCTCTGTTTTAATTTTGGGGAGGAACTGCCACCACTATAATAACTTGTGGAAGGAAATTCTGTAGGTTTTCCCACCCCACCCTGGCAGCTCTATGGGCCCTTGTGAACTTAACCCTACTACTTCCGGAGCTTTGCACGGGTTGCTGTATCCACTGGGTTGTTTGCAGACACCCGAACTTTGGTCCCCTTCCCAGTTCAACTCAGACTCCACTTCTTTAAGCCTCCTTTCCCTGGGGAGTCTAGCACTGTAGACATCATGTTTGCTTATCGAGCATGAGGTCCTGGGATTCAATTCCCAGCATTCCCTCAAGCAGGTGTGCCGCGGGATATCTCAGCGCTCTTCAAGGTCATCATCAGCTATGTGGTTCTAGGCTAGCCTGTGCCACATGAGGTGCTGTCTCTAAAATAAAATAAAGCTCTTTCCTGCACTTTGGGTTTGAGCTAACCCCTCCTCCCTCCTGGTCTTGGGTCCTCTGATCAGATTCCAATCACATGGTTCATTCCCCACTGTCTACCTCAGGACCATAGGCTGCATCCCTGGGGGCAGGGACTGCATCCCTGTTGACAGCAGACTCAGTCACTAAAGACTGTAACCGTGCATTTGTTTATCAATTTGTTTATGCAAATATCCTTACATATGCTTAGGCATGGAACCCAGACAACCATTTGCACGGCTGATCGTTTGAAAATAAGAGTTGCCCAGAGGCCATTCCTACCCAACCGCAAACTGCAGTTCATGGCACAAATGACCTGAAGACTCTTCAGATTGCTTTTCAAGTTCGAGAAAAGCTTTTTATAAATAATGTTCCCAAGACTACTCAAAGAAACCCCCTCTCAACAAAACAAAACAAAACAAAACAACCAAACATCATGTTCCTTCCACCAATACCAACAGTCCAGGTCTACACCCTACTCAAGCCAGAGTGTAGAGGCAGGGAAAGCTCATGAAAAGAGGGTAAGTCAGTTCTCAGCCTCTGTCTAGACCTAATGAAAAGAGGAAGCTGGCCAAAATGTGAGATTTCACCGAAAGTACTGAGGCCTGTACCTTAGTGGCTTACCATATACAAGGCCCAGGGTTTAGCCCCACCAATCACCCCAAGTCTCCTGCAGATAACACACCAGAACCTTCTGGAGACTTTCAGAACTGTATTTTACATGAGACCATGATCTCAAAGGTACTGGCCCACGATGGGAAGTTTGGGTTCTGGTTCCACCACTATATGTTGGGTGAAGTTAGGCTGGTCCTGGTCCTCTTAGGCCAGAAAGACAGTCTTGGGAAGTTGTCTGTCATCTACAAAATTCTACACACACACACACACACACACACACACACACATACACACACACACACACACACACACACACACACGAGAGGGAAAAAGAGAGAGAGAGACAGACAGACAGACAGACAGGCAGGCAGAGAGATGACAGACAAACAGACAGACAGAAAAGGACTGGAATACCGTTTACTGGAGGAGAGCTTACCCAGCTTGTACAAAGCTCTGTGTTTGAGCCCCAGCACCACCTAAACTGGGTGTGGAGGGTATGTCTGTAATCCCACACAGCAGATGGTTCAGAAGTTCAAGGTCGTGCTGGGTAACTTGGCAAGTTTGAGGCCAGCCTGGGATATATAAGACCTTGTCTCAAAAAAGAAAAGAGAATATTAAAAAGGAGGAGGAGGAAGAGGAGGGGAGGAAGTAGAAACGAAACAGGAAGTAGGGTTATTATGCCTGGGTGCTGGGTAACTGCTACTATTGAACCAAGTGTGCTTTTAGAAACAGATTTATTTTTAAATGACTTGTATGGGAGTGCTTCATGTATGTGTGTGTCACGTGTGTGTAGGTACCCAAAGAAGCCAGAAGAGGACATCAGATCCTCTGGAAGTGGAGTTGCAGACTGTTATGAGCTGCCATGTGGGTTCTGGGGACCAAACCAAACCCAGGTCCTTTGCAGGAGCAGTCAGGACCCTTAACATTAAACCATCTCTCCAGCCCTGACAAAGTGACGCTTTCTGTCAGCATTATAAGCCGGGTTGCTGCCAGATAGCAGCGGGCTTTCCTAAAGAGTGTTCTTAGTGCATGCTCAGTGTAGCCTTCAGCCAGTAGAGTCTGTGCTGCCGATGTGAGTTCCAGGCCAGCTCTCTGCCTCACACTGCCTCCCTAGCCTCCTCTGGAACGCCACCACTTGGAAACCCTCATCAGAGTGAGGCCTGGCACCTACCCATCCCTGCCTCTGTTTCTTTTAAGAAGAACTGAAGAGGCTGCATCAAGACTGGTTCTCCACCTTGTGATACGTTTGACTTTTAAGGTCTCTGAAAGTCTTCAACAGGAACCTTCAGCAGCCAAGGTAGATGTGGAACATTTGCAGGCAGTTCCTCCTTCCTGCTGGCCCTGCCTCCCACCCCTGAACTCTGTCCTGGAGCAGGGCTGCTCAAAGCTCTCACTGCAGAGACCAACATGGCTCAGACCACACTCACAGACAGACTTTTCCTGGGCCTGAGATGGATCAGCGGGCCAAAGTAGGTGCAGTGAGACCAAACCTGATGGTGTTCTACTTGGTGACACATTTTACTTTGAAGGTCTCTGAATTCTTTAAAAGGGAACTTCTGAACCCAGGGCATGTATACTGTGAAGTCAGGCTTTGCGTTTCATGAGACCCATATGGCAAAGGAGAGAGAGAAGCCGCTCCTGCAAAGTTGTCCTTGGATCTCAGTAACAAGAATGAGTGTACCCCATCTCTCTCTCTCCCTCTCTCCCTCTCTCCCTCTCTTCTTCTCTCCCTTTCTCCCTCTCTCCTGTTCTCTCTCAACACAATAATAATAATAATAATAATAATAATAATAATAATAATAATGATGATAATAGTGATAAATGTATTTTTTAATTGATAAAAATATTCTGGGAGTGGTGGCACTTGCCTTTAATCCTAGGACCAGGGAAGTAGGAGGATCTCTGTGAGTTTGAGGCCAGCCTGGTCTACATAGGGTTCCAGGTAAGCCAGGGCTACATAGTGAAAATATGTCTCAAAATACTACTACTACTACTGATAATAATAATACTGATAATAATAATAAATGAAATTTAATAAAAAGTACTTTCCATGGGCCACTGAATTGGCTCAGAAGGTAAAGGCGCTTGTCACCGAGCCCACTGACCTGAGTTTGATCCTTGGGGCCCACATGGGTGGAAGGAGAGAGCCAACTCCTGTAAGTTATCCCCTGACCTCCATAAACTAAACATGGCAGCTATAGACCCTCCCCACAACTCCTCCAAGATTGACAAAAGATAAATAAAATGTTTTTTTAAAAAATTTGTGCATATAGCTTTCTAGTCTTTCTTCTCATTCATTTTTAAAAAGATAGGGCAAGAACACTTCATTGACCATCCAACCCACTGATCAGATGCTATATAAACCGGTGGCACATGAGTGTCACCCTAGAACTGGAGAAGTAGAGGCAGGAGGATCGGGGATTCAAGGTCGTCTTTGTCTATAGAGCTAATGAAAGCCAGCCTGGGATACAAGGCCCCCAGTCTCAAAATATAAAATAAACCCAAACAAATAAAAGATGTTACCCACAGTGTATAAGCATCAGGCTGGAAAACACCCACTGTCTGTTCAGGACTTTCAGTGTATAACCGTGTCCCATCCCAGAAGTCTGTCCCCTGGAGGAGGACCTCCCTGCGTCACTTGCCCAGGAAGCAACTTCTCTGCATATTTTATCTTGCCTTTGATTCTTTAAAAAAACTTTTTTTTTAAAAAAAAAATCTTTAAAGTGTGTGCGTGTCCATGTAAGTGCTATGTGCCTCTGTGTGTGTGTGTGTGTGTGTGTGTGTGTGTGTGTGCCAGTGCACATGTGGAGAGAGCAGAAGAGGGCTCCGTGTGTCACTTTCTACCTTATTCTTTTTTTTTTTTTTGGTTTTTAGAGACAGGGTTTCTCTGTGTATCCCTGGCTGTACTGGACCTCACTCTGTAGACCAGGCTGGCCTCGAACTCAGAAATCCACCTGCCTCTGCCTCCCACGTGCTGGGATTAAAGGCGTGCGCCACCACCACCCGGCCATTCTACCTTATTCTTTTAGTCAAGGTCTCTCTCTGAACCTCGGGCTCCTTTTTTTTTTTTTTCCTCAGCTAAACTAGAAGCCAGTAAAGCCCAGGGATCATCCAGTCTTAGTCACTGAAGTCTTAGTCACTTCAGGCTCCACTTTTGCCACCTGCTTCTGAGAAGGACTGAAATGAGGAAGCCCAAATCAGACAGGCTAAGGATCTCCTTTAGACACCCCAGGGATGCCTAGTTTGGGGAAAGCCATGGGATCAGGGGTGGTACCACTGGCTGGCTTAAAATGAACACAGCTAAAATTAGACTCTTCCTTTGTGTGACCCTGGCTCCCACCAGTTCCATCCAGATGCCACCCTCCTCTTTCTAAAGACCTCGTGAGGATCAGATGTCTCCTTAACACTCACAGAAGATTGGACCCTGAAACCCTGTGCACCTTGATTGTGTTAGAGAATTTGAGTCAAGTCAGTGTCCTGACTGAACTGACCCTAAAAGCCTGAGGAGCTTTGTACAGACTCCTGAATTGCTGACGGCCACCATGTAGAAGGACATGAGTCCAGCATGTCAGGTGTGTAGGAGAAAACTTGTCCCTTCAGAACATAATACTTCGGAATGCAAAACCAGTTGTAGCACTGCAGAGTAAGGTCAATCGGCTTTACAGCCAGTGTCGCTGGGTCTATGACACTGTCCTTTCCTGTCCTTACAAGTCAATGTGTGCTTGCCATCTGGAGAAGCAGTGGTTTCCTTAGTCTGCAGATGCAGAGACACCTGTATGGCTCAGTGGATGAGGGAGTGTCAGACACGTGTCACCAGTAGCTCCCTCCCAGATGACAGTGAGCAGAGGAATCTGAAAGTGGCAAACCCAAGGGGCCCCAGCTCTAGCCCCACATAACCTGGGCCTGGTGTTGGATGTCTGTGGTCCTTGTACTCAGGAGGCGAGGCAGGAGGACCAGAAGCCACCCTCAGCATACAGAGTTCAAAGCCAGCTTGGGCTATAGGCGATTGTCTCACAACAGACAAACAAACATAAGGTTCCTGAGAAACATCCAAGACAGCCTGGTGAGATGGCTCAGCAGGTCAAGGTGCTGGCTGCCAAGGCTGGTGACCTGAGTTCTCATCCCCAGAAACCATGGAAGGAGAGACAACTGAGTCCTAAAAGTTTTCCTCTGGCCCGAACACACATGCTTTGGCATGCTCACACCTGCACATACACACTAATAGTAAATAAATAGTAACATAAAATATAACAATAAATCATCCAAGATAGAAGTGGCAAAATCAAGGTGTGGTCCTGGCTTTAATCTCAGGCATGCCCTTCCCTTTTCTCAGGCCTCAGTTTCCCCATCTGTAAGATTAGGAGATTGGACTTCTGAAGCTAAGGCCCCCCCCAGCCCCCGTTGGTTCCAACATCCTGGGTCCTAAAGTGACCAGCATGCAAATGTGAGGACGGCTGAGCCTGTAAATCTAGGCCAGGGGACACAGGAGCCAGAGGGAACAGCTGAACGGCAACAGGCAGTGTGCCAGGGCCAAGCATTCTGAGACAGGACTAGGGCTTGAGAGAGGGGATTTAGGAACCAACCCAAGGTGTGCTAGCTGGAACAGCTTAGCATAGACCCATCTGTCAGATTTCTGGCCCCTGTCTGGGACCATCTGGAAATGGTCAAGGCAGCCTGGCCTGTGGCAGGGAAAGAAAACCAAACAAGAGCTCCCAAGAGAGGAGGCCTGGTGCCAAGGGCTAGGGAAAAAAAAAAAGATACTGTCAGGCCAGGCTAGGCTACGCCACCTGTCCAAGCTGGGGAGGTGCAGGACTCGATGGAATGCCCAAAAAGACCCAGAAACTATGAAATCACTCAGTTTGTCCTCCATGTGGCCACTCCCCCTAGGATCGCATGAAGGACCCCAGAAGGGAATCTAGGCTTTGGTGCACAACCACCTGCTGCACAGGTCTCTGGTCCTTCTGAGTTACATGGGTCCCATGAATGTGATGTCTGGACAGCTGGAAGCTCCTCTCCGCCTGCTACAGGACAGGACCCTCCTGTTGCCTCTAGGCAATGTGAAGCTTTCACACACTTAGTTCCTGAGGCTGCTAAGTGCAGGATGTCTCCCTGAGTGCCAGGGCGCTGACCATAAAAGTGAAAGCAAGCAGCAGGCCAGATACAGATTCCTCACACCCCGTGGAGAGAAGCAACTGGAACTTTCCCAGCGCCTCTGACTCCCTAGAATCCCGCCCTGGGATCTCTTTTTGATCTGCAACTGCAACAAGATATGGGAAAGGCTCCCTGCAGACCTCAGAACTGGGAAGGGCAAAAAAATTGCAGAAATATGTTGGTGTACATCTGGAGCCCCACCCCAAAAAAACCCAAAAGGCCAAGCTGCTCCTAGAGGAGCTGCCTCTCCTGTTCCCCCTGTAGCCAGAGAAGGCCCTGAACCTGTGACGTCAGGAACTCAAGCAACTGCTGGAGGGTCCGGGATCCAGGGCCCTGCCAACATCCTGGGAGCCCATGGAGCTTTCTATCTCTGGTGGGAAAGAGAGCAGCCATTTGGGCCTCCCATGGAGTCCAGGAATCTTGCCCTGGATCATCAGTCACATGTGAAAGTCACAAGTTAATCCTTGCCTCCTGTATGGTCTCCTACCCAGTGCCCCTCAGTGTCTCTACTGTCCAGAGCCAGCTTTCTTGCTCCTGTTTGTCTTTTTGAATTAAGTTTAAGAATGTCTAGTTGCAGCTGCTGTGACTTGTTCGATGCCTGAGATGGAACCCAGGGCCTCACATGACAAGCAAGTACTCTACCATGTGACCCCCCCTACACACACACCAGAATTATCAGACGACTCCCCTGCCTTAAGACCTAGGATAGAACGTGTGTCCATGCTATCCACCTTCCGTAGCTCCTGGCTTACACAATATGCTTGGTCTACCTCTGCTCACCTCTCTGGGATGCTCCCACCCACTTCCTGTCCAGTCCATCTCATCGTAAACACCTAGACCTCTAACTTTCTCCTCAACCCACTCACAAGCCCACGCACACTACCCTAATGGTACCCTGCCTGGCACATTCACACACCTATAGACCTCCATGTTATTGTTCCTGTCATCTCCTGTCCCCCAGGGATCCAACGTCCTGATGACTACACCAGTACCCACTTTCTTCTCTCTCTAAGCCCCCAATATATTAACTACAGAATCTGTGCCACCAAAGCCTTATTGCAGTCTGGGAGGTCGGCGCTCTCATCTTGGAGGAGGAGACAGGCTCAGAGGGGGTGAAGTGACTGTTCACTGTCCCTCACACAGCCCTTGTCATATTTACCAATGACTTCCTGATTGGGCAGGCTTGGCCTTGGGTGATACCCAATGGCCGACAGTATTGCCACGAGTCTTTCTCTCTGGCCACCCTTTTCTTTCCGTCTGGGTTGGGGGAACCCGTGATCTGGTTCTGAGGGAGATACTTGGAAAGGAGTAATTCCCCCAAGGACCCTGGAGTGACAGGTCTCAGTGGGGGAAGCTGTGTGAGCCTTCTCTTAAGAAGCCAACCTTCAAGTTAGCCTTCAAAACAACAGCCAGAGGAGGCCCTGGAAAGGACAGGTGGGGATCCCTGCCCCTGCAAGCCTGCTTAGCTTACCCGGGTCCTGCCCCTTCACTCGGCTCCCGACTTCCATCTCTAAGTTCCCATATTGGCCAAGGACCTGGCTCAGGGCCGCCTGCGTCTTCAGAGGAGCAACCCACCACCTTGCAGGGTCCCCATCGCAGCTTCCGAGACAGGTCTCCTGCTCCTTCCCTCTCTTAAAGTGGCCAACGTGATCATCAGACTTGATGTTCCCTTGAGGAGGTGTTTCCTCCTCAAATGCACCCCCAATACTCACAAAAATTACTAGGTCATAGGTGTTTTGCTCTCCCCTAGTTTACAGGAGAAGAAACCGAGGATCCTGGAGGACCCCTGGCTCTCCACACCTCGACTGCTTCTTAATCCGGTAACAGTCAGGAGGAAATAAGGGTACGTAGTGTCCACTCCCACATTACAAGGACAAGGGTTTGTGCGGCCGGCTCAGTGCTCTATCCAAGTTCGTTTCTCTCAAAAAGTGCCCAGGTGCCTCTGTCCAGGCACAACGGATGCCACCTGTCCCCGCCAACAGGGGGCCCCCGAGGCCGAAGCCAGAGCGACGCGGGGAGGCGGGAGCACCCCACATGGGCCGGGTGCGGCTGCGGAGGGTGCGGGGCTTCGGAGTTCCCTGGGGAACGTGTCCGACACGATGCTCCGGGACGCGCGGATACCTAGCCGGGGCCCTACCATACACTTTACGGCGCGAGGACGCAGACTCACCCCGAAGGCAGAGGGCCACGCTAGGTCTCTGTCCGGAGGCCCGGGGCTGGGGGTTCCGCGACACCCCCACCCCAGGCAATCGCGGGCCTCGGAGCAGGAGCTGGTAGCACGGCGTGGAGAGGGCACGCAGCCCGGGGACCTCTGTGGTGCTCAGCCAGCACAGCCCAAAGCGCCGAGAGCGGGAGGGAGGGACCGAGGGCGCCCGCAGGAGGCGCCGCCCACCTGCCCACCCTGCGCCCTACGCCACCAGGCGGGGACCCGGACCCTGGGGCGGAGCAGGCTGGAGGGCCTGGCACTGGGCACAGCAGTGCAGGGTCCCGGACCTCCCACTCTGCGGCTGGGGGATGACTGTCTAGGGGGGCACTTGCGGGATAATGGGAGCTGGGAGTCCCTGTTCGGCGACCTCACCTGGCTGTAAACTCACCTTCCTGTGCGCTCAGGCCGCGTTGCGGGGACTCCCGGCCGCCCAGCCCAGTGATGGGCGGAGGAGGGAAGGAGGAAGGAAGCAAAGTTTTCCCAGCCTCTCAGCTCATGCTCTAGGCCAGCTCCCCATTGTCTGGTGTCCTGGAGGGATCGCCGCTTCGAGTCTTAGCCTATCTCGGGAGTGTCCCCGTAAGGGCGCGTTCCCAGCTTGGCAGAAAACTTTCCAGCGAATCACAGGCTGGCTTCTCCCTCCGCCTGGAGCCGGGGAGGGTGTGTGAATTGAGCGGTGCCTCACCTGCCTGGAAGTTTGCCTGGGAACCCCACGACTCCAGGCACGGATCTGTGTTCCCTGCCAGCTCTGAATTCCGACCTGGGTGGCTTCGTGGGTGCGCGCCCAGCTGTTTGAAGTTCAAGGACTGAGAAGTCCCTGGGCAGCCGGGTGTCAGAGAATTCGTCTGGGGTCAAAAAGCGCCTCCTACTGGGGGGTGACCGCTCTCTGGATAAGCCGCACAGCTTGGCTGCAGCCAAGTTCACTTGGAATTCCTGGGTACTCCTGATCGGCAAATTCACCGAGCCGTATACTTCCGGAGTTCAATCACGCTCTGTACATTGCTACTTCTTATTTGCACTAATAGGTAGCAAGGGATTATTTGGGAATAACTTGTGGTTTGGGAGGTGCAAAAGGCTTTTTTTTTTTTTTTTTTTTTTTTTTTTTTTTTTTTTTTTTTTTGGAAACAGGGTCAGAGCACAAGAGTAACTGCTGACATGTCACGTCTTAACTCTGAACCCTGACTGGGTTCCTACCCATCACCCCTGAACAGTCTCCCATAAGCCCCCTCAACCCTTCACAGCCCAGGCCTATAGTTTGCATTTCACCCTGACTGACTGGAAGCCGGTCATTCAGACAGTCCCAACGGTGGAAGCAAGGAATACTGGTACTTTTCCATGCCGGGATCCAACCCCGGACCCGCCCCTACTCCGCATCTAATCTAGCTGGGCAGGTCCGTCGCTTCTAAGTGGGGAGAGACCAAGGACTTAACAGCTAAAGCTGAGCTAAAAGAAAAACCAGAGTAGCAAAGGAAGTGTGCTCTGTGCATCCTGTCCAACCCTCTGCCTTAATGTGCTTTCTTTCTTTCTTTCTTTCTTTCTTTCTTTCTTTCTTTCTTTCTTTCTTTCTTTCTTTCTTTCTTTCTTTCTTTTTTTCTCTTGCATCTCCCACACAGGAGCTGCCTGTCTTCTTATCCCAGCACATTCCCAGTTCACCAGGGCCCACGGCTTGTGTCCTTAGGGGAAAAATCCAAAGATGTGAATCCCAAACAGTGACTTTCTATTACCTGTTGTGCTGTCTAGTTTTATGTGAACTTGTCACGAGCTATAGTCATCTTTGTCTCGGGAACCTCAACTGAGAAAATGCCCCCATAAGATTGGGCCGTGGGCACGTCTGTAGGGCGTGTTCTTAATTAGTGATCAATAGGGGAGTGTGTGGTCCATTGTGGGGACTCCTGAACTGGTGGTCCTGAGTGCTGTAGAAAGCAGTCAGAACAACCATGAGGAACAAGCCAGTAAGCTGCACTTCTCCATGGCCTCTGCATCAGCTCCTGCCTCTAGGTTCCTGCCCTGCTTGAGTTCCTGCCTGATTTCTTTCAAGGATGAACAGTGATGTAGAAGCATGAGCCAAATACCCCCTACACACAGACACACACACACACACACACACACACACACACACACACACACACAGAGAGAGAGAGAGAGAGAGAGAGAGAGAGAGAGAGAGAGAGAGAGTGAGTCATGGTGTTTCATTGCAGCGGCAGTAACCCTAACTAGAGCATCTATTACCACAGGACGTTGGGGTTGGATAATGGTCACCATCTACTGAATCTGGTGCAGCAAACATCCGACATTCACAGAGCACTAAGAGAAAGAGCCTTCTGGCCTTTCAGGGGAGGCCTCATAAAATGAGGAGAGTTGTATTCTTGGATCTGCCAGCACTGAGGAAGTTGGGATTTAAGCCGAGGGTCTCTGCAGGAGCCTGGCTTTGAATATCCATGTCAGGAGTGTCCAAGAGCTGGCAGAAGAATGGCCACCCAAAGGTGTTCACATCTCAGTCTCTGGAACCTAGGACCTTAGAGGGTAGACTGCAGGTGTGATCAAGCCGTGAATGTGGAGACCGGGGTCATCTAAAGTGGTCCCAGGGGCTTTTATTAGTGGAAGGTAGGAGGGTCGGTCGTATCTGAGATGTTACAGTAGGAGAAGGAATCAGGTAAAGCTTCTGAAAAGGGCCCCGTGTCAGCCAAGGGATGTTAGTGGTCTAGAAGAGCTAGAAATGGTAGGAATAGATTACGTGGTAGAAAGCCCAGAAGGGTCTTCACACTTGCTAAGGGTCTTCACACTTGTTACTGATTTTAGCCTGGGAGAAGCTGGTACCTGACCTCCAAAGCTGTAACCTTCTTACTCTAAGCCCTGCAGCAGCTCCTGGCAATTTGTTACAGTAGCCAAGGGGAATTGGAGACATCTAGCACTCTCAGCTGTATAGGCCAATGCTGATTTCACCAGCCCTTCTGCTGACTGTCCACTGGAAAGCTCTTTTCTCAAGAGACACCAGGAGATAGCGATATAGCCTGAACCACTGATTTAGAAAGAGGGTAAGATTTCATTAGATCGGTATTTATTTATTTATTTATTTATTTGCTTCTCTGCTACTTTGAACTGTGTGACCTTGGGAAAATGTCTTATCCTCTCTGGGCCTCAGTTTCTCTCTTTAAATGTAAAAACAGTGATGCTGGCTGGGTACACATGGGGCATATGTCTATGGCCCCAGATACTTCAGATACTGAGGCAGGAGGATTGCACATTTGAGGTCACCTTGGGCAACCTTCTTTTGTTATCGGTGAGGATAGAGGCTTGGGAACTGGGTACTTTTCCATTACACTACATCTCCAGACTTAGCTTGAGTAACTCAATGGAACTCTCTCCAAAACAATAAACTAATTAAATTAAATAATTCTTAAAACAGGAACTGAAGATGTAGACCCTACCTGTGTTTCCCAGCAGGGCATAAACCCCAGTGGAGTGGCACACTCTTGTAATCCTAGCACTAAGGAGGTGGAGGCAGGAAGATCAGAACTGCAAGTCATCCTTGTGTATATAGCTAAGTTTGAGGCCAGCCAGGGCTATGTGATAGCCTGTCTCATAGTGACGATTACAATAATGAAAACGCAGTGCCCGTGTGTGGCCCTGGATCTCATCCTCAGCATATCAAGAAGAAAAACAGAATAAAAATAGTGGTGCTAAAAATACCCCCCTTGCAGAATCAATATGAGTATCGGAGGCAGCAGGATTCGACACTCCGTGTGAGTCCCTGTGGCATCTGAACTGCAGTCTCTGAGGACTGGCCTGCCCACTCAGGAACACAGGACTCTTTAGAGCAGGTCTACCTGCTGGGCCACTTCTGACCTCTGGCTGAGTGGGCACATGATGCTTAAAATGAAAGTCTAGCTGGGCTTGGTGATGTACACTGTAATCCCGGTGCCTTTGGGAGCAGAGGCAGGGGGATCAGAAGATCAGGGTCACCCTTCTTGAGGATAGCTTTGTGTGGTTCTATCTCAACACACACAGAGACACACAGACACAGACACACACACACACACACACTCCAACAACCAAAAGCTAAAAATCCAACCAATTCAACCTCCCCAAACCCACTAATTAAAAAAAAAAGGGGGGGGGACCATCTGTTGTTACTGGTCAGTGACTGACCCTCTTCTGATTATGTGCCCAAAAGAAAAAATATCTACTCAATAAGAAAATGTGCTTATGGGCCAGCAAGATGTCACAATGGGTAAAATACACAGTGCGCAAGCTTGACGACGTGAGTTCAATTCCCAGACCCAGGGCATGGACAGGTCCCCCACGTTGCTCTCTGACCAGCACGTGAACACTGTAGCATGGGTTCGCCCCCATCGTACACACATAAAACAACACCTGGTCTACGTGCTCATGGGCCAGCAGGGATGGTGACTTGAATTTGATCCTAGGGACCCACTTGGCAGGAGAGACAGATCCCCTCCCCCCAGTTTCCCTCTGACCTCCACATGTGCGGGTGCAAACATACACACATAAGTAAGTAAATTTAATTTAAATTTTTGAATATGTTTATAAATATTTAGAAGCTGGTCAGGCGCCAGCTGTCAGTCCTGTGCCTTCCATTGCTGGCTGTGGCTTCTGCCATCTGTCACTATTTTCCTCCCTAGGTTTCTGTTTTACCCATTTTCTTTTTTTATTTTTTTAACAGAAATCATTATGTACTCAGGCCAATCTCAGATCCTTTGTGTAGATTCCCACTTATTCTTCCCGGGGTTCATTGCTGTACCTAGGAAGAGCTGAGCTCAACCATCTTTGGCACCGACTCTCCCACAGTCAGTAGTAAGTCATCTACGTGTGCAACCTGGCCCTGGGCTAAATCACCCCTATTGGTCACCAGGAAGTGACATGTCTTGTGTGCGGGGCTTCAGGAGTGACATACTGGCCCAGCCTCTCTCGGCTGAGTCAGCTCCTTGTAGCAGACAAACTGGACTCACGTGATGCCGTGCAAAATCAGAGCGTGTTTAAAGGAAACCGGTTCTGTCTCATTTCCTGAAAAAAAATTAATTTCAGAAATATGTTCTCTGCCTACTCTCCCAGAGTCAATGGGCCAGTGGGGACAAGCCAGAAAGCTGGGAACAGAGCTTACAGGGATATCCCAACACTTGGCACAGCTTCTCTTGTCCTGTCCTGTGTTGTTTTTGGTTGGTTTGTTGTTGTTTTTGTTGTTGTTGTTGCTTTTTTGAGGCAAGGTCTTATATAGCCCTGACTGGCCTGGAGCTCATTATGTAGCCTAGGTTAGCTTGGAACTCACTATGTAGACCAGGCTGGCTTGGAACTCACTGTATAGACCAGGATGGCCTGGACTCACTATGTAGAGCAGGCTGGCCCAGAGCTCACTATGTAGACCAGGTTAGCCTGGGAATGTGTGGAGAGCCTCCTGCTTCTGCCTCTAAATCCTGGGATCCCAGGCATGTACCTCCATGCCTGGCAGGCAGTGGTTCTGGAGACCCCGATTGTACAGTCAGTGGCTCCATCTTTTACTATCAGATGTGTGTGCAGGGATGCCTCATCTGTCCCTTTAAATCTGTGCCCCACGATGCCAAGTTGAGGATGTCTGGTGCAGATCTAAGGCTCCTCCCACTGCTCTCAGCATCAAGTGCAGCCTCCCCAGCAAGAACACACTAGACCCTCAACCTGGTGTGATGCTCAGCCTTGCAGCTTGTCACCTTAGAGCACAAGCCGGTCCATCCTCTCTTTCAGTGGCTCTTTCTGCACTAGCGATACAGTCCTTGGACCTTCCTGTCTAGTTCCTTGGCATGCTATATTGGCAGGGCTCCCTTCTGTGGCTGTGATTCTTGGGGTCACCCAGAGGCACTGGGGTCACACGGAAGCCTCACCAACACATGGAGGCTCTGCAGCAGGAAGGTGGTTAGAGCAGTGGTTGCTGATGTCAGGCCACTGCTACCACATCTAGGTTCGATTCCCAGCATCAGAAGGAGTGAAACTGAGTAACCTCACGCTGGCTGTGGCTTGCCAGCCTCCAAGGGCATAGCAGAATGTTTGCTGTTTTGTTTTTGTTTTTCCCTGACTTTCCTCTGGTTTAAAGCTTAAGTTAGTCTGAGGACATTCTGGTTTTTATCAACTTGTCTCTAGCTAGAATCCTCTGAAAAGAGAGAAACTCAATTTAGAAACTGCCCCCTTCAAATTGGCCTGTGGGTGTGTCTATGGGGGCATTTCTTTCTCCCTTCCTTCCTTCCTTCCTTCCTTCCTTCCTTCCTTCCTTTCTTCTTTCCTTCCTTCCCTCCTTCCCTCCTTCCTTCCTTCCTTCCTTCCTTCCTTCCTTCCTTCCTTTTCTTCTTTCTTTAGGAAGCTTTCCTCTTTTTAAAAGAATATTTATCTTTATTTTATGTGCATTAATGTTTTGCCTGTATGTATGTCTGTGTAAAAGTGTCAGATCTTGAGGTGACAGACAGTTGTGAGCTACCATGTGGTGTTGGGATTTGAACCGGGGTCCTTTGGAAGAGTAGTCAGTGCTCTGAACCTCTCAGCCATCTCTCCAGCCCTGGGGCATCTTTGTGATTCACGATTAATGTGGGAGAGCCTAGACCACTATGGGCAGTGGCATCCCTGGGCAGGTGGTTCTGGGTGCTAGAAGAGCAGGGTGAGCCAGGCGTGGAGAGCAGGTCAGTAAGCAGAGTTCCTCCACTGCCTCGGCTAACAGAAGGCTTCCCATTTCTTTCACCAAAAGGACATGAAAAGCATCCTGTTGAAGCCTAGACCGGCAGCGGGAGGGACCGGCAGTGTGAAGGCTCACTGGAGGTCAGGCTGCTGTACAGGCTCCGCTGCCAGTTTGTAAGTGCCTTGGAATCACTGGGGCAACTCTAGGATCCCCTGTGACATAGACACAGAAGAAATAAACCCAACACTTAAGCGGAGAAATGGCAATCAACATCCTCTCTAGGGCTGAATGGTGGCTTGCTGCCAAATCATGAGGATCTGTGTTCAATCCCCCAGAACCCATGTGAAGAAGAAGGAGGAGGAGAAGGAGAAGGAGAAGGAGGAGGAAGAGGAGGAGGAGGAGGAGGAGGAGGAGGAAGAGGAGGAGAAGGAGGAGAAAGAGGAGGAGGAGGAGGAGGAGGAGGAGGAGGAGGAGGAGGAAGAGGAGGAGGAGGAGGAGGAGGAGAAGGAGAAGGAGAAGAAGGAGAAGAAGGAGAAGAAGGAGAAGGAGAAGAAGGAGAAGAAGGAGAAGAAGGAGAAGAAGGAGAAGAAGGAGAAGAAGGAGAAGAAGGAGAAGAAGGAGAAGAAGGAGAAGAAGGAAGGAGAAGAAGAAGAGGCATTGTGGTGGTGGTTACTTATAAAAACAAGGCTGTGGAGAAGGAGACAGAAGGGTCCCTGGGGCTTGCTGGCCAGTCAGACTAGCCTAATCTATGAGCCCCGGGTCCTAGTGAGAGACTTTGCCTCAAAAACTACAGTGGATGGCCCCTGAGGAAATAACACTAGAGCTTGACCTCTGGCATCCATGTTTGCATATGCACACGTGCGCACTTGCGTGCACGCACACACAAACATACGCACATGTGCACGTGCGAGCACACACACACAGTTTGCCTTAGCAGTCAACACCCACAAAGCATGGAGTCTATTTGCGTCCCACCATACACTGAGTGCAGACCCATTTATCCTCCTTGGCCACTTGAGGAAGAATGTCACCGGCTGACCTCACCTTACAGGCGAGAGACTGACACAGCAGGATCAAGGTCACATGGCTGCTCAGTGCTGGGGTCTGAGTGGGACCCCAGCAGTCCATCAGCAGTGTCCTGTCGGACCAAGGCTTCCACGCACGTACAGGGCAAGTGCTTTTCATTGCACCCGGTCCTGCAGATGGTTCTTTTTTTTGTTTTTTCGAGACAGGGTTTCTCTGTGTCCTGGCTGTCCTGGAACTCACACTGTAGACCAGGCTGGCCTCGAACTCAGAAATCCGCCTGTCTCTGCCTCCCAAGTGCTGGGATTAAAGGCGTGCGCCACCACCGCCCGGCCCAGATGGTTCTTTCTCTTTAGTTTTATTTTGTTTTTTAAATTCTTGGTATTAAATGCGGTATCTGTTTCTTCAGTCCTTGGGAGTAGAAGAGAGCTAGGTAATTTCTACTGCATTCTTTTCTGCTGGCTTATTTTAATTTCTTACATTTAATTATCTATTTACCTATCTAGTGTGTGTGTGTGTGTGTGTGTGTGTGTTAAACCCAGGACCCTGCATATGGTAGACAAATGCTCTACCAGAGAGTTACAACTAGAGCCTTAATAAAATAAAATAAAATAAAATAAAATAAAATAAAATAAAATAAAAGCTCTGTCTCTGTCTCTCCTTTTTATTTTAAGATGGTATGATGGTTAGTTTTTGTGATGGTTTGAATATGCTTGGCCCATGGAAAGTGGCACTATTAGTAGGTGTGGCCTTGTTGGAGCAGGTGTATCACAGTGGGGCTTTGAGATCCTCCTCCTAGTTACCTGGAAGACAGTCTGCTCCTGGTTGTCTTCGGAACAAGATGTAGAACTCTCCGCTCCTCCAGCACCATGCCTGCCTGGTTGCTGCCATGCTTCCTGCCATGATGACAATGGACTGAAACTCTGAACTGATAAGCCAGCCCCAATTAAATGTCCTTTATAAGAGTTGCCTGGGACATGGTGGTATTCCACAGAAACTAAAGAAACCCTAACTAAGACAGTCTTATTGTCAACTTGACTAGATTTACAATTGCTTAGGAGATACATTTCTGAGTGTGTCTCTGAGGGCTTTTCCAAAGAGCTTTAACTGAGTGAGAAGACTTGCACTGAATAAGAGTGGCCCCATCCCATGGGCCAGAGAGGTAGCTAAGTTGGTAGAGTGCCTGCCTAATGCACCAAGCCCTTGGGTCCACCCCCAGCACCAAATGCCCTGGGTGTGGCAGGACATTACTGTAATTTCGTAGCTTGGGAGGTAGAGGCAGGGGGATTGGAATTTCAGGGTCACCCTTTGCTGAAGGTCAGCCTGAGAAGCACAGAATCCTGTCTCAAGAAAGGATGGAAGGAAAGAAGAAAGAAAGGGAGGGAAGAAGGGAGGAAGGGATGGAGGGAGGGAGGGAAAGCCAAGTGGAACACCAGCATCCATCATGCTTTGCTTCCTAGCTGTGATGGTTTGAGTGAGAACCGTCCCCATAGGCTCATATATTTGAGAAGGCTTAGGAGGTGTGACCTTGGAGGAGGTGTGTCACTGGCCTGTGGGGGCTTTGAGGTTTCAAGAGCCCACACCACTCTTAGCGTTCTCTCTTTGTCTCTCTGTCTCTGTCTCTCTCTCTCTCTCTCTGCCCCATGGTTAACCACTCTTAGCGTTCTCTCTTTGACTCTTTGTCTCTCTCTCTCTGTCTCTCTCTGTCTCTCTCTCTGTCTCTGTCTCTCTGTCTCTCTCTCTGTCTCTCTCTCTCTGTCTCTCTCTCTCTGTCTCTCTCTGTCTCTCTCTCTCTCTCTCTCTCTCTCTCTCTCTCTCTCTCTCTCTCTCTCTCTTTCTCTCTCTCTCTCTGCCCCATGGTTGTGTCTCAAGATGTGAGCTCTCAGCTACCACTCCAGCGCCATGCTGTCTGCCTGGTCCCAGGCTCTCTGCCATAATGGTTGAGGACTCGCCCTTAAAAACTGCGAACCCCAAATAAAATTTTTTCCTCTATAAGTTGCTTTGGTTGTGGCGTCTCATCTCAGCAATAGAAACGTAACCACCGTAAGACACCGGCTGCAGACGACCACTCCTCCCTCCATGCCTCCCAACTGTAGAGAAGATAAACCCTTCCTTTCTCCCTTCCTTAACTTTTTTCAACAGGTATTTTTCCCCCCATAGCAAAATGAAAAATAAAACAGAGCTCTAGCTGTCCTTGAACTTAGGATCTAATAGTAGGAATTACGTAATAGGCAAGCTCATCACCCACTGAGCCACCTCACTGATCCTAGGCATTGTGTCTTCAAGGGTCACTCTATACAGGGAGCTGGCTGTCTGAGAGAGCAAGAGTTCAATGATCTAAGAAGACAGTCCTATTTATAGTTCCCACCCAATGAGTTTTTAAAGGAAGGAAACAAGGGCCGTTGGTCATCCTAGAGCTGTCTGTCCCTCTGGTCAGGTGGTCAGTCTGTTCCCGGGACTCATGGCGTCTACCGCATCTTCTTATCATCCCTGCACCACTCCCACATAATCATCTCTGGCCTCTGGGCTCAGGCACTCTGTGGAAGCTTGAATCTGCTTAGTGTCTGCCAGGCAGGATCAGCCCTGATGTCCTCCAGGAACCAGAACAAGCAAGCCCCAGATAGCGTACACTAGCTGGCCTACTGATGACATATACATGCCAATTCCTTTGTCCCTGTGTGTCATACAGAAATGCTTCGCCCACCCCTGCTATTGCAGGATTATAGTCTTGTGGCTGTCACTTTAGAGTTCACCACAGTCCCCACTCTTCCCTACAGTACACCTGGATTGATTTACTCTTGTGTGTGTGTACATGTTTGTAGTGTATGTGCTTGTGTGTCCATACATGTGACGGCTAGAGGTTCAGAGGTGTTTTGACCACAAAGATTAGACAAATGTATTAGACATGAATTAGGTCAATTGACAGAGATGCTCACTGGGTTTTGGAGATCACTGATTGGCTAGCCTGGTTGGGTAATAAGCCCCGCCCCCAGCACCAAGGTTACAGATATGCAAAAGAGCGTGCAGTACGATTGCAACATGGATTCTGGGGCTCTGCAAGGAACTTAACCATGGAGCCATCTTTAGTACTTTATTTTGATTTTTGAGACAGTTTCATGCATTCCCGGCTGGTCTTAAGCTTCCTACGTAGCCGTGTATGTCCTTGAATGAATGGAACTCGAGCCCAGAGCTCAGCCTTTTAAGTCTCGAATCCCCAACCAATCCAAGGTGTAACTTTGATTCTCAGCCTCGCTTTCTGCCAAGTCCCTCACCCGGAAGAGACTCAAAGACTATTGGGTCCAGAGTTTTCCTAAAGCCCGCCTCTGAAGATGGCTGATTCGCTGGTGCCGCCTCAGTGGCTCCCGTTCAGGCTGGGCCTGCCCCTGGAACTCCATCCCGGGAAGCCAGCCAGCCAGTGCAAACCTTCTCCCTGGAGGGTGGCAGAGGCCGGGAGGGAAGGATGAACCCAGAGGCTGAGTCACTGAGCTGGCAAACCCAGTTACTTCGGGCGGTCGCTGCCTACTGTCTGGTTCTAAGTCAGCAGCTGCCCTACCAAGCAGGGTGAAGTCATTTTTCAGGAAACCCTGTTATCATTCAGAACCTCAAGGTCTGTCCCCGAGTGCGGATAGGGACTTGGCTGTCACTCCAGCCTCACGCTTGGCAGTCAGGGTCTCTCTGACTTCTGTTATTCTTAACGCCTGGCTAGGAAGGCATCTCTCCCTCAGACTCCACCAGTCCTGTGCCACTGCCAGCTTTGCAGGAGGCTTCATAGAGGGGACGCTGGCCACCAGCTCACTAAGAGCACTAGCTCTCTATTTGGTCAGAAAGGGGGAAAGGGTTTGGTTTCTCTTTTTGTAACTTAAATTTAAAGTTTATTGTGCAAATTGAGATTTAAATTTTTTTTTCTTCTTTTAGGGCTTAAACCTATGGCCTCAACTATGTCAGGCAAGCTCTGGGTCACTGAACTTCACCCTGTGTCCTCTTTTCTGTGTTTCTGTTTATTTATTTAGAGGCAGAGTCTCATGTAGCCGAGGTTGGCCTTGATCTCCCTATGTAGCTGAGGATGATTTTGAACACCTGATCCTCCTGCTTTCTGGCTTCTAAGTGCTGGGGATTATACATGCAACAATATGCCTGCCCCTTGCCTTGCTGAGGGTGGAAGCCAGGACTCCATGCTAGACATACACTCTACCAGGTGAGCTACAGCGTGCGCGCACATACCACACACACACACACACACACACACACACACACACAGTCACCCACCTGCCCTTGAGTTTATAATCTTCCTGCCTTTGACTTTCAAATATGAATTTAACCCCTGGGATTGATATTTTCCTGCTAAAGATTAATGATCACTTTCACGTCATATGCTTTTACCATGTGTGGTGGCTTGTATATGCTTGGCCCAGGCAGTGGTACTATTTGGAAGTGTGGCCTTCTTGGAGTAGGTGTGTCACTGTGGGTATGGGCTTTAAGAGCCTCATCCTAGCTGCCTGGAAACCAGTCTTCTCCTAGCAGTCTTCAGATGAAGATGTAGAACTCTCAGCTCCTCCTGCACCATGCCTGCCTGGATGCTGCCATGCTCCCACCTTGATGATAATAGTCTGAACCTCGGAACCTGTAAGCCAGCCCCAATTAAATGTTGTCCTTTATAAGAGTTGCCTGGGTCATGGTGTCTGTTCACAGCAGTAAACCCTAAGTCAGACACCACAATCTTGGCCTTCTAGCATGGGAATTTAGAGTTGTAGTCTCAGGAGGCAACAGCTTGCTTGCTATGTAGGTACATGGCCCCAAAGCCCAGCCACCAAGGAGCTAAGCACTAGTTTTGTGGGGTGCTGACTTGGCTCAAACTCTTGGATAAGTTGTTTAGCCCTTTGGGGCCTTGGCATCTTTATCTTTAAGATGGGGTTAGTGATGGTCACCGTGGAGCTGAAGTCTGTGAAGTACAGACAGCAATGCCGGATCACGGAAGGCTGCTGTATAAGCACGAGCTCTTATTGTGGGCCTCAGAGAAAAGCTCCCAACATGACTACAGATGCCCTGGGTCAGGATGAGGTGGGAGATGTTCAGAAGTGCAGGTAGCCAGGCTCCGAACGCCTGTGACTTGACGGCCAAGGTCAATGCTGGTTGACAAATCCAGCTGTCTTTTCTCCACGGAGCCTGGAGAACAGCGACGGGGCTCTGTGGATTCACCACAGAAGGCTGCAAAGCCCGAGGGCCTGGCACTCAGAAACTGGTTGGAGGTGCCCCGAACTGAAATCAGCTGTGGCTGGCGTCCTGGCTTCCCAGGACCCAGCTGCTGAGAAGGGGAAGCAGTGGCCAGATACGCTGAGTGAGTGACCCTGTGGCTTCAGGCTGCAGGCTGAGGGAAGTGCTGCCCAATTCTGTGGAAATCCCCGGAAGCTGGCGGCTGCGTCTCCACCGCTCTCCCTTGGTTTCTCTGGCTTACTTAGACACGTTTGTTTATTTGGTGGGAGAAGGGTGCCAACCACTTCCACCAGCTGTGTTCTGTGGATTCAACTCAAGTCACAGCTTTGGTGACCTTTACCTGCTGAGCCAGCCTCCCTCGATGACTCCCCCCCCCCACACACACACCATGATGGGACCCTCTACTAGAATGGAATGGGGGTTTGAATTTCTCTTTTCCTCACTCACCCTGAAGCCAGAGTCTACATTTTGGGACTGCCTTACTAGCTTTCTGTCAGGAAAGGAAAGACACTTGTTCACCAAAAGCTGCCCTTGAGTCTGCTGAGAGAGGCGAGAACTTCAAGGGGTCCAGCCTTGGTGAACTTTGCCAGGCTGGAGTTCTGGAGGGTGTGTGGGTGGGGGGGGGGGGTGCTGGCGGTGGGGGGCGGGAGTGGAATTAGCACTTCCTGAGTTGAACTCAGCACATTAGGACTGGTAAGAGACCTGTCCTGCCATCTAGTGGCCCACATTGGGATTGAAATCTGTCATCTCTCAGGAAGGTCAACCCAGGGCAACTGCAAGCCCAGCTCTTGGCTGTGCTCTCGAGTCACCTACCCAGTCCTCTTGTATCGGGGACAGAGGCCTGCAGGTACACATCCCAGATTCACATGCAAATCCTAGACCCTGCTTCTGAACTCTGTATGAAAATAGAAATCCTGGAGGTACCTCGGAGAGGATAGTGAGGAGACACAGGGTGGCTGGCCACTGCTAAACATCTGGCTGTTGTCTTTGGAGTCTCAGGGTAAGAGAGACAGGCATCTTGAAGAGCAAGTTTTGGTCAGTGTTTCTATGAAAGAGAATTCAGAGTTGTCTCGTCCCCCCGTTCCCATGTCACTGTTGCCATGCAGCAAAGATCGAGGGTGTGCATGGGTGTGCATGGGTGTGCATGGGTGTGCATGGGCGTGTAGAGATAGCTGCTCGGTAGGGGTTGAAGGAAGGGGTGGGAATCACGTTCAAACTCAGACAATGGGCGGCTGAACTGGGACTTTTGTATCAAGCGACTGAACTCTGACCTGAGTTTGGGGAACTGTTATGTAATGGACCATATCCCCTCATAATCTAGATGTTGGCACCCTAGCCCTGGCACCCAAGACTGTGACAGGATTTGGAGATTAAGCAAAGTGCTGGGATTGTCTAGTGCACTGTGACCATGAGTCTATAAACACGCAATTTTATGTGTGAATATAGAGGGGTAGCCATGAAGAACACAGGGAGGGGTGGCCAACTACTGGCCAAGTAGAGAGGCCTCAGAAGGAGCCAGCCTTGGGCTGTGGATGTAGCATCTTTCCTGATAGTTCTTTGGAAGCTTAAGATGGTCAAACCGGCTTAGACAGGCTAGAGTTTCCAGTCCTCCCAGGGTGTGGTCAGTGCTTTCTGAGTTTTGCAGCTCTCAAGAGGTATGACACTAGGAAACAATCCTCCCTCAGTTTCCATGGATGGGGTGGGTGTCTGGGACCATGGATGGGGATGGGTGTCTGGACTATGGATGGGGTGGGTGTCTGGAACCATGGATGGGGGTGGGTGAGTGGGACCATGGGTGGGGTGGGTGTCTGGGACCATGGATGGGGTGGGTGTCTAGGACCATGGATGGGGTGGGTGTCTGGGACTCTCTGGTTACTTGGCAATGAAAACAAGGTCTTAACAGAAACAGTAATTCACAGCAGACTGCAGGCATCCTCCCACCTGCTTTAAATCACCACTGGATGACTTCTGCCTATTAGTACAACATGCTGTGCAAATAGATCTTAAGAGTCGGGCTAAAACAATGGCCTACATGTTTGTTACAGATGGAATTGTTTATCTGGATATTTCTGCCGAGGTTGGGTGAATGCTCCAATGGTAAGCCTCAGATATGGAAACTGGCTATTACATGGAACCGTGCGTTATTCTGATGTGGCCAGAGGGCCTTCTGTCTTGACCGAAGATCCCTTTCTCTCCAGCTAAGATAGGCAGGCCCCAGGGAAAGGAGCCTTGTGATATTCAGACAGGAGGTTAGCCTGGCAGTTCACAGAGGTTCTGGGACAGAACTGAGGATGTGGGGACACTGATTCAAGGACTCGGGGTGGCCCTCGATGACAGTTGAATGTGCCATACGATCGATGTCTTAGGCCAGAACATATTTCACCAGCTTGACTCTCTAGCTCCCCTCCACACCCCAGATTTCTCCAGAGGTGGCCAGATGTCATTTCTACCTGGGTTGCAGCTGTCTGAGAGAGGTCTGCCTCTCTAATCCCCACAGTAGCCCCCTTTGGTGGGGATTGTTCTTCTCATAGGACAGCTGGGGAAACTGAGGCATAGGTTATATATATATATATATATAAGGTCCTTGGGGACTTCCCTAATTAAAGGAGTTAGAACCTTTATGTGGGTTCTTTTCCAGGTCTGAGTTCTACCCGCAGGGCCACAGAGCCCCAGCCCAGGCCACATGGCCACATAGGTGTTTATAGTACCATTTCCCAGAACAGAAACATTTTCCTCATTGACAAATCTGAAAGCTGGGCCCCCTCCTTCTTCTATCTGTGTTCTCAACCTGTGGGTCACAACACCCCATGGTGGGGTGTTGAACGACCCTTTCACAGGGGTCACCTTAGACCATTGGAAAACACAGATATTTATATTCCGATTCATAACAGGAGCAAAATTGCAGTTATGAAGTAGCAACACAAATAATTTTATGGTCAGGGGTCACCACGGCATGAGGAACTGTGTTAAAGGGTCACAGCATTAGGAAGGCTGAGAACCAGTGACCTAAAAGATTGCTCTGTGAATGGCAGTCTTAGAGGGCAAAGACAACCTGTCAGCCCGTGAGTGCCCGACACAGAACAACGGATTAAATGGCTTGGTTCAGTAAGAACTTACAAATGCCAGCCTCACACCAAATATCCAGCAAGCCCATCCTGTATTAAAACTGAACAAAAACATGCCAGATGGTGTGGCACATGTGTGTAATCCCAGCACCTGAGTAGCAGAGATAAGATTATTGTCAATTTAGAGGTTAGTCTGGGCTACAGAATAATCCCATGTCAGCCTGGGCTAGACCAAGACCCTGACTCAAAAAAGTAAGTAAACACATAAAAACTGAGTAGAAGAATAATAGGATATTTGGGCTACTTGGCCAGGGCCACCAGTCCCTCAGAAGCAGAGGCTAGCGGCAGCAGGTAAACGTTGTGACTGGGTTGTCTTCCTGTATCATCCAGTTCTTCATCTGCCTGCTAGGCACCTACTTCAGAGGATGCATATTACCTGACCTTAGTCTCAAGCCAGAGCCTCTTGTCTGGGAGCTGTAGACAGGACGAGCTGGACTAGGCTGGTGACTTCTGTCAGGGCAGCTAAGGATCCTAGGTAGAGCCTACAGACCAGCCCCATCTATGATGACAAGGGCTTGGCTGGGAAGGTTGCTCTGCCGGTCCTTGTACTTGTGTGATATCCCTGGATCCATCGCCTGGAAGCCTGTGCTGGCTCTCAGATTGGCCCAGCTGCACCCCAAATGACTTTGCTCAACTCACCAGAGTGCACAGTGACGATGGGGAAGAGCTGCACCGGTCTCCTGGGACTGCAGACACCTCCAGGGAGAGTATGAGTCCCCTTAGGAGATGGTACCCAGAGACGGACTTCCCAGCATACCAGCGTGTACCTGAATTCTGACGGAGTTGCCACGGGGAAAGGTAAGTCACGTGTGTAGGGATGTGGGGGTGTGGGGGTGGGGTGGGAGGAGAATGACCAACAGCACAGGGCTGGGGGAAGGGAGAGTAAATTGTGAGCACAGAGGCTCAAGGTTCAAATCCCCACCGCACAATTGTCTGACCTTGAGAAGCTGGACTCTCAGCCTTCCTAAGAAGTCCCCCATTAGTTTCAGGGGCTCCCAGTCTCCCTTGTCTAAGAGGCTGCTGGGACAATAAAGGAGCAAGCCAACAAGAAAGAAGGATTGCCGCAAGGCCAGGCATTTATTGTTACATTGTTAAAATTCCCTCTGGGAAGGTGTGGGACACCTCAGTTCACTGTTCACTTGCTGTGCATTTTACAAACCCTTCATGGGTCAGGGACATCATTACCATCCACACTGGCTTCTATAACGTGAGACCCAGGTGCCACCACCAAGGAGACACGTTCCCGCACAACCTGTGAAGTGTCCTTGGCCTTCTGGGAAGGGCTGTCATGATCCTAGTAGATCTCTTTTTGTGATCCTGCAGTCCAGATTTACATCTGCCAGGACCCCACCTACCTTTGACCTCAGACTTTGGGGGGGGGGTCCCTGTTCTAATTGTTCCGTGCAGGCCAGGCTTAGGAGAGAGCCCCTCTCTCCACTTCTGAACCTAGTCCTTTGACAACCCCTGCATCCTGCGGTGAGGAGTCAAGACAGAATCTACTAAAAGTGACCACTGGATATGGATGGAGAAGCCCAGAGTCCACTGGGAAGGAGCCGTCTGATGCTGTAGGCCTCCCAGCCTGTAAAAAGTAAGTGTGGAATCTCTCGATACCTAGACTCTGTCCTTGCAAGGAGCCCATATAGCCAGCAACATTTCCAGGAAGGCTGCCAGTATATTCCTGGCTCCTGAAGCTGTGTCACCCTTTAGGAACTTGCTTTAAAGGTGACAGCTGGCTTCAATTAGAAAAGGACCTCGCCCTCTCCTTGCTGGGCTAAGAGCTCAGTTGCTTCAGGATTCCAGGGGTGGGGAATGCATGTTATAAACACTCAGGGGTATAGAACCTGAGCCAAGCTGGGTTATACCCCCGAGGTTGACCCTGCGAGTCCTGGTATGTGCCATGTGTGCTTTGGAGGCTGAGACTCAGAAGGAAAGGTTCCTCCCAGTCTCTGAGGCCCCTGGACTCAGGTTGTGAGGGAGACTGTGCCTGCAGGACCCATGTCTTTAACATGAGGATCAGTGACTTTCAGGTTCATAGGCTCCGTCCGTGTGGTCTTCCCTCAAAGGGAAGCTCACTGTACCACTGCAGAAGACTGGCTTTGGTGGCTCAGAGGCTGTGCCCCACACACCCCGTGCTGTCAGCTGTGGGAATCTGAGGAGAGCTGGTACAGAGCCCAGCTGCCTGCAATCCTCCCTGTCACCCTATTTCTGCTCAGTCAGCTTGGACCCTGCACCCAGTAAGCCCGCAGGCTGTGCTGGTGGCTCTCCCAGACCTGGCTTTCGGAAACTCTCAATATTAAACATTCTGCACGCCCCTCTTTTCTATCTCCCGATCCAACATGGATCGAACTCGCCCGGTGTCTGCAAATGTTGTAGGTGGAAGTTAGGCTCCTTCCTCCCCGATCTTCCAGCTGTTTCCTGAGAGGTTCAAAGCTTGGAACAAATATTAGCGAATGTTAGTCCTCACAACTCCCCTGGGAAGAACCGGAAGTATTATAGGTAAGACACTGAGAAACAGAGAGATGAGGCCACTGGGAGGAAACCACACAGCCAAACACTGGCAGACCAAGACAGAGGCTAGAAAGGCCCTACCCTGACAACGTGGTGACCTTGTTCTGTGGGATTTGCACCTCTGTTAGCTCATGGGTGAGCTTACCTGTCTCAGCTGACAGGGACATCACAAAAGAGGTTTGTTGGATTAATGACAGGCACTCTCCCATTTTATGCCCACACTTGGAATAGCTGTTTGGGACTCAGTAACTATCCCCTCCCACTCTTGAAATCACATTCATTCTGGTGACAGGATGTCTGTAGCCCCTAGGCCGCTCTGCCCTGTAGAGATTCCCCTCCTGATCCCAGAATATCCACCTCAGGATGTGCTGCTCTTAATGTGGAAGAAATACCCAGGCCATTTTGCATCCTTCCAGAGTGAGTGAGGAGGTCAGAGTTCAAGTTCTCTGCCCAGTGGGCTGACGGTCAGTGTTCACCACCTGGCCGCTGCTGGCTGGCTTTGCAACTGGTTCTCAGTGCCCCTGGCTCTGCCAAGGCTGGCTGGGTTTCCTGCTCCTTCCGGCAGGGTGTTCCAGGCTCAAAGATTGACCCTTCCTGACCCTTCCTTGAAAGTCCAGGGTAAAGTACCAGCAGCACCTGGCTTGTACTTTGAACAGCAGCCACAGGGCCACCCGCTGGGTCGATGCTGGGTGATAATGTCCTCAGAGATACAAGACACCTAGGTGGGCATTCTCTGTCCTTGGTGCTCCCTGGAAACTGTGACCGTCTCTGGGAACTCTGTTCTGACACCCCATCTGTCCTCAGCCCCGGGTCACGCTGTACAGTGGGGATGGATGGCTCTGGGACATTGGACTGCTTCTCCTCCCTGCTCTTCTGGAGTTGAGTCATGAGGCTTTCTTACACGTTGGTGACCTCCAAGCTGCTGTATCCCTCCAGGCGGCAGTGTTCGGGCCTGCCTTGGAGGTCTTCATCCCCACAGTCCTCATTCTCAAGAGAGCCATAGTCATCATGGAAGTCGGCCTCTTTGCTGCTGAAGCCCCTTCCTATCTTCCCCAGGGGCAGCTGAGGAGACAGAAACAAACCAGAGGACAGAGGAAGAGAGAGATGAGAACGGGGTCATGCTGTGGCATCTCCAGTGTAAATGCTGTGTGACCTTCAGCATCTCTGGGAACCTCTCTGGGCTCCTCCAATATTAATACCACACCTACTGCCCAGACACCTACCTGGAGGGGATTTGCAGAAATTCCATAAGAAACCAACATTTGCGTTTCTAGCTAGAGAGACTCAATTACTTACCAGGGATGACTTTGGACTAATGATTCTACAGCCCCCTCCGCCACGCTGTTGATAGCGGAAGATGGGACAATGCCTGGGAGTGTGTGTGACCACATGTACAAGGTCTTACTGTATGCTCCATCCAGAAGGAACTCTAGCCCTACCTGGTAGGTCCACACGTATGGGCTTGAGGTTTGTACATGAGTGTTAGAGACCCTGTTATATATTTCTGGCTGTGGGACCTGGGATAAATCAGCTGCCCATCTCTGAGCCTTGATTTTTTTTTTTTTTTCTCAGCTGCATGATGGGAAAAGTGACAGGGACCTGGGTAGACTGTTGGGAAGATAAAAAATCTGTAAGGCAGGGGGTGGGGGATGGGCAGCTCAAAGCAGGTGCCCTGTGGGAACTGTCCCCACACACAGAGGCCTCTTGGTGAGGTGGTGGTGATTCGGCTCTGGTTTCAAGCTGATTCTTGCTCCCACGACTCTAAACAGTTATGTGCTCGACTGCCCGTCTTTCTAGACCAGTGCGTCCCCACTTGAGATTCTCCTATAAGAACCTTTCAGACAGGGCTTCCAGATGTCCCTAATGTGTGTCTATTCAGGAAGCATGTGTGTGTATCTGTGCAGGGACATGCACCTCCCTCCTTCTCAACAAGTTTTTGCTCCTTTGGGATGAAGGTACTCACAGCTAAAAGCAAGCTCCCAGCCCTTCGGAATCTGGGACGGGAGGATGGTGAGTTTCAGCCCAGATTTGGCTATGCAGTGAGATGTGTCTTAAAAATAAAACAGGGCCAGGCTGGGGAGATGGCTTAGCGGGTAGAGGTGTTTAATGCTGAGATTGGTGATCAGAGTTCAGTCCCTGGCACCCACACTTGTGCTAGAAGAGAACAGAGTCTTACAGTTGTCCTGTGACCCCTGCGTGCATGCTTGAGAGCACACACACAGGCATAATAAAAATATATACTATAAAAGATAAAGTAGAAAAACAAGAAAGTCTGGTTGGGGTATCGTTCGCTAAAGTGTTTGCCTAGCATATAAGACCCCAGCCCTGGGTTCGACTTCCAGCTCTGCAAAACCAAAGCTAAAGCAAAAACCAAGAATGGCTAGCCCAGGACAGTGTCCTCAGAAGCCAGCGACAACAACGTGTTCTTGCAATGCCCCTCCTGAGCTCAACTGAGCTCAAGTCCAGGTGACACCCAGTGAAAGTGAAGATATACATGTAGTGACCAAGATGCTGGTTACATCTAGAGTTTCTATTGGTCTCTGGCCTACTGCCCCTGTTCTATTCTGTCCTACTGGGTGCTCCAAAGGTTCCTTGCTGGCTGTGGAGTTCGGCTGCCCCTGTCTTATGCTGTCCTACTGGGTACACTAGAGGTTCCTTGCTGGCTAAGGAGTTTAGAATCCAAGTCAAAGGTTTTCAGAGTCTAGAGCTTCCTGATCCCTCCCAGCAGCCAGCTGTGTGAGGTGCTCTGCACCCCAGGGGCCGTGTGCTTCAGGAGGCCAAGGTAAGGGGGTTCCACAAGCTGTGGCCACCCTGCCATGCATAGACTCTGCCTTGCATGGACTCTTGTCACCAGGCATTATTTTAAGCACGGGCCCAGATAGGTGCTGACTCTCCTATGTGCACCTGTGATCCGAAGCTACTCCAGGTTCACAGGTGACAACGGAGCAGTAGGTCCATCCAGGAAAGGACGCCTGTCCCCATGGACAGAATGACCACTTACCCGGCCAGCTCTGTACTTGCTGTTGCCACTACTGTCCTCTTTCCCAGCTCTGGTGATGCTGGAGGCCCTGCCAGGTGGTGTCCCAAAGCGCTCAGAATCCCGGATGCCTGTGGAGCTGTAACATTTCACACGTTAAGAGTTAGTAAGAGATGCAACCTACTGCCCCTGTCCCCACTCCCTCATTCTTACTGCTTAAGAGTACTGGCTGTTCCTTCAGAGAGAGAGGACTGGGGTTTGGTTCCCAGCACCCACATGGTAGCTTACAGTTGTCTATAACTACAGTTGCAAGGTGTCTGATGCCTTCTTCTGGCCTTCATGGGCATCAGGCATGCATGTGGTGCACACACAGACAGACAGACAGACACACACACACACATATACTCACACACAAATAAAAGGGCTGTGGATGTAGCTCAATAATACAGTGCTGGTCTAGAATATGCAGGGCTCTGGGTTCCACCTCCAGTACTGTTAAAAATAAACAACTAAGCCAGGCGGTGGTGGCGCACGCCTTTAATCCCAGCACTTGGGAGGCAGAGGCAGGCGGATTTCTGAGTTCGAGGCCAGGCTGGTCTACGGAGTGAGTTCCAGGACAGCCAGGGCTATACAGAGAAACCCTGTCTCGAAATCCCCCCCCCCAAAAAAAACCAACAACAACAAAACAAACAAACAAACAAACAAAAAACAAAAAAAACAACTATTCTTCTTCATAGTGTGTGTGTGTGTGTGTGTGTGTGTGTGTGTGTGTGTGTGTGTGAACAAATGAAGCAAAGAGATAGCACTTTGCTGATGACATTTTGTGACATCACTGTGAAGGACTACTGTGTCCACCCAGCCTGGGATGCTGTCTAAGGTAGAATCCTGATATTGAACTTAATGACAAGGAACGTTTCTCCAACTGGTATCTTCCACCAACCCACAGCATCCTGGGAGGATCACACTGGGAGGACCCAAAGGGTCACCATATTCCCTCCGCCCCCAACCTGCTTCTCCTCCTCTCTGAAAACTGAAGGAAGTAACAGGAAAGAGGACAGAGGCCTTCCTTGTGTGGCCGCTGCAGAACTGCCCCGTTAGTATCAACTCTAGGAACCATCTCAAAGATGTCACCATGTGCCAGGGATAACCGTCTGCAGTAGTGGGGGGGGGGCTCTTTCTGCTACTGAGGTGGTCTCTGAACTCCTTAGGAACTCTTGGGGTTCTGTATCCCCTCATCTGACTGAAGTCTGTCCCCTGGGTTCATGGCACTCTACAAAGCTTCATGGAACCTAAGGGACCTTGCCACACCAGCCAAGTGTGATACATATGGGCTGCATCATGGATAGAGGTGACAACAAGCTTTTAGGCTCCAGCTGAAGGCTGCACTGCCTCTCTGTCTCTGGCCCATCAGCCTCCAAGTCCCGGAGGAAACCCACTTCCTTCTTTTGATCCCACAGCTTTTACATAGCTCCCAAGGGGTTACTGGACCAACTAACCACAAGGATCCACCCCCAAGTATGACCCCAGGCAGCATCCACAGGGTGGGTCTGGGCTATCTGGGTACCCAACCCAATCGCTCTCTAGGCAAAGGGACCAGTGCAGGTGGGTGGCTGTGCTCTGCTCCCTTGGGTCAGAAGTACCATTTATCTGCCTAATCCTGCCTCTAAACCTTTGCCTCCATGGCAGAGTAGCCACCTTGTTCTGTGAAATCAGTGCATTGTCCCATCTCAAGCCTCACCTCATGCAACCTTTCTCCTGCCGAACGGTTGGCTCTCCCTACTTGAAATGCCCCAGTGCAGCGGGTTTAACATGTGCTGCCTTCAGGACCTCATACTCCTTTTTAGTATCTGAACGTCTCTGATCTTCCTGACCAGTGTGGTGCAAGGATGGGTGGCGCTCAGCCAGGCAAGGAACAGAGCTGGGACAGTGCCATCCGATTTCTCAACCCGTGCCTTGTGTCCTGAGTACCATGGCCCACTCACTTGGCCGGATGGAAGATGGTACTCATCTCCTCTGCCAGGTGTCTCCTGAGGATGTGCTTCCCGCTGGGGATGCCCAGGGCGGTGGCCATGGCCTCGGCATTGAACGTGGGCTCCAGGACCAGCACAGCACCGTGGACACCGCTGTTGGTCAGGTTGTCTGCATATTCCTGAGGGCAGAAGCGTGAGGTGGAATCAGGGACCATCAGAGTCAAGTAGGGATATGACCCATTTGAGAGTGAAGGAGACCTGTTCCCCATCCTCAGGGCTGTGAACATAGGGGTCTGATGTCACTGACACTTGCTGGACCCTGGCAAAAGCCATAGATACTTATAAAAAAAATATTGCTAAGAATTGTCCCAGGCATGCGCACTTTCAACAGGGATCCTACTGTAGCGATAAGGGATCTACTCCAGTGACAGGAAGCTGTGTCCTTGTCAGGCTGGGTAATGGTGCCCCCAACCTGACATCAAAGTGGACATTGATTTGCATGTCATTTGCAATAGGCTAGAGCATCACTCCCATGCCTCCACCACCATTGCCCCTCACCTTCAGGTCAATATCTCGAACCCACTTGAGCACCCGCTGGTTGGTCCAGACCACAGGGTCTGTATTCTGTGTTTCACAGCGAGCTCGGCGCTCCTGGAGAGCCTGGGAGTTGGAAAACAGGGAGTCAGTTGAAGACATGAGAGACACACGGAGGTCACGTGTGGAAGGAAGTTCCATGGTGATAGTGGGGTCTTCAGCATGCTTGTGTGATGGGGGTCACCCACAGCTGCCTGAGCCACACCGTCTGTGTTGTGAGAAGCAGAAGAATCTTCCTCCTAGGGTGCAAGGAATTGGGTGTGGGGGATGGAGAGAGAAGTCACTCTCCACGTACTCTGTGTCCCAGGCCTGTGGCATCTCTGCCCCAGAGATGAGAGCAGGTGCTGAGTGGACATTTGTGGAGACCCTGCCTATGAAAGGGAGGCTCTTGGGGTCTATGCATCCTGGTTTGAAATACCATCTTTGGGTCTGCTGCCCAGACCAAGAGCTCCTGCAGAGGTGGACCCTCTGTGTTTGAATGATCCCCATAGGCTCATATATTCAGATGTCTGGTTCCCATTTGGTGGAACTGTTTGGGAAGGATTGGGAGGTGTGACCTTGTTGGAGAAGGTGTGTCACTGGGGGTAAGGGGGTGGGGACAGGCTTTGAGGTTTCTTTTTTTGTTTTGTTTTTTTTTTGTTTTGTTTTTTGTTTTTTTGTTTTTCGAGACAGGGTTTCTCTGTGTAGCCCTGGTTGTCCTGGAACTCACTCTGTAGACCAGGCTGGCCTCGAACTCAGAAATCCGCCTGCCTCTGCCTCCCAAGTGCTGGGATTAAAGGCGTGTGCCACCACCGCCTGGCCAGCTTTGAGGTTTCAAAAGCCCATGCCATTCTTAGTCTCCCCACCTGTTGGTGGGTCAGATGTAAGCTCTGGGCTACTGCTCCAGCGCCATGCCTGCCTTCCTGCTGTCATGCTTCCTGCCATGATTGAAATAAGCTAATCCTCTGAAGCTGTTAGCAAGTGCCCAAGGAAATGCTTTCTTTTACAAGTTGCCTTGGTCACAGTGTCTCCTCACAGTTACTAAGACACCCTCTCTAGGACTTCTACCCTAAAGTCCCCATCACTTCCCCTATCTCAGTGCACTGGCTCCATGTATTACAATCAGGACAGTGTTTACCCTTCTCATTATACTGGGGATCCCAGAGGCTAGAGCCCTGATCAGTCATGCAAGGGGTGATGGGGCACTGGGACAACAGCCTTCTCTCTGTTCCTCTCTCAACACTGAGTTGTTTATGCTCTAATGTGGCTCTAGAAAAAGTCATATGGACCGGACCCCGAGGACCAGCCTCGCAGTGACCTTCTTCAGGGAACATATAGGAAGAGAAGCTATGAAAGATGAGACTGGAGCCCTGTATTCTCTGACTTGGCAGAGTTCAGAATTAAGGAGCATCAGAACTTAAGCCTACAACATCAGCCAGGGCTCTGGTTTCCCCCTCTCCCCATCCCGAGCCCATTGCCCACCCATTCTGTGTCATTGCTACTGCTGACCTGGACTCTGGGATGTGGTCCCCATGGTTCTCTTGGCTGCATTCACCTCCTTTATTGGCAGCTGCTGATCCCTGCAACAGCTCTCTGTCTAGCTTCACTATCTCAGGAAGCCTCCTTGGTCCTCAAGAAGGTTCTTTCAGAGAACTCTGCTGGCTTCCACAGTATTGTGACCATGGACTTGGTGAGCAAGGAGCTCTCTGAGAAGGAGGACTCCCCGGGTCCTCTGAACTGAGCATAGCTTCTTGTCTACTCAAATAAGCAATTGCCAGAAGGGGGAGGGGGAGGAAGAGATAGTTGAATGAATGAATGGGTGGATGGATGGATGAATAGATAGATGGGTGGAGGGATGGATGAATGGATGGATGGACAGATGGATGGATGGATGGATGGGTAGATGAATAATGGATAGATGGATAGATGAATAGATGGATGGATGGATGGATGGATGGATGGATGGACAGATGGATGAATGGATGGGTAGATGAATAATGGATAGATGGATAGATGAATAGATGGATGGGTGAATGGATGGACAGATCGATGAATGGATGGGTAGATGAATAATGGATAGATGAATAGATGGATGGGTGGATGGATGGACAGATGGACAGATGGATGAATGGATGGGTAGATGGACAGATGAATAGATGGATGGATAGATGGATAGATGGGTGGATGGATGACTAGGTAGTTGTACATATACGTGGGTGGATGGATGGGGTGGGATGGAAAATAGATAGGTGGAGAGATGGGGAGCAGATTGAGAGTGGGTAGGTACATGGATGGGTGGATGAGCAGTGGGTGAGCAGGTGGGTGGGGGTGGATGGGTAAATGGATGGATGGGTAGATGTGTGGGAAGGTGGATAGATGGATGGTTGAATAAGTAGATGGATAGATGGATTAGCGGGTAGGTGGGTGGGTGGTTAGACAGAATTGGATGTGGAGATTGGGCTGTGGGTGAGACCTGCCCCTGCCTTGCCCCCTTTAGTCCTCACCTCCCTGCTGAAGTTCACTTGGTACAGCAGCTCGATCCCCAGCAAGATGCTAACTTGGTGGAACTTCTTGGATACATTCAGGTGCTTCTCCAGATCCCTCTTCATCAGTGAGTTCAGCATCCTCCCATCAACCAGGTGGTTCTGGAAGGCCTGGGAGTACTGGGACAGGCCAATGTCATTCAGCCAGGCCTTGGCCACCCAGTGATGGTCCAGGTCAGCAGCTTTGGACAGGCTGAAAGGAGACACAGCCAGAAAGAGGTGGGAGTGGGGAAAGTGTCAGAGGCAGGGGCAGGTGGAAATGGGATCAGAGATGGGCAGAGAGGACAAAAGACAGGACAGGAAGAAGAAAGCCAGAGATGCTGATGGGGAAAGGGATGGAGCAGAGGGGTAGAGGGATAGAGAGGAAGAAAACAGTGAAAGGGTCAGAGGTGTGTGGAGTGGGGGGAGAAAGAGACACAGAGAGAGAGAGAGAGAGAGAGAGAGAGAGAGAGAGAGAGAGAGAGAGAGAGACTGACTGAGAATTTCAGGCGCACAGAGAAAGAACAGACAGACAGACAAATTCAGGCAGAAACAGACACAAAGACTTGGGCAGCAGTGGGCAGGGAAGGAGAGAGTAAGGTAGAGAGACAGACAGACAGCAGAGGATCCCGGGGACAAAAGGAACATCCACAGATCACACTCAGGCTAAAACTGAAAGCAGTAGTGTCAGGAGGAGAGATGCTGTGATGGTTTGTATATGCTTGGCTCTGAGAGTGGCACTATTAGAAGGTGTGGCCTTGTTGGAGTAGGTGTGTCACTGTGGGTGTGGGCTTTAAGACCCTCATCCTAGCTGCCTGGAAGCCAGTCTTCTCCTAGAAGCTTTCAGATGAAGGTGTAGAACTCTCAGCTCCTCCTGCACCATGCCTGCCTGGATGCTGCCATGTTCCCGCCTTGATGATAATGGACTGAACCTCTGAACCTGTAAGCCAGCCCCAATGAAATGTTGTCCTTTATAAGAGTTGCCTTGGTCACGGAGTCTGTTCACAGCAGTAAAACCCTAAGACAGACACCTATAACCAGGTGCACCTCTGCAGAGCCCAGGACCCCTCAAAGCTTCAGACTGACCATCCCTCCTCCCCTGCACACCTGTATGCTTCTCTCTGATCCCCTTTCCTGTTTGGAGGTGGGGTAAGAAGCCTTTATGACCTTCATAGGCACACTCACAGTGTGCCAGGGTCTTCTGTTCCAAGACAGGACTGTGGCTCAGCCCTTCCCTCATTGGTTCATCTCTGGGTTAGAGAAACCCAGATTGCCCGTATCTGCAGGCTGCTCTCTGCATCTCACTGCTGTAACTCAGACTTTTGCACAAGACAGAACCCCGGAGATATGCACAGTGTAGGTTTGCAAAAAAAAGGCTTTAAGACATTTATTATTTATTATTTTATGTGTATGTTCCTTTGTGGGTTTATGCATGCTACATGTGTGTATGTGTGTGTGTGGGGGGGGGGTATTTTCCAAGGGCATAGGTTGTCTGATTGCCTGGAATTGAAGATATTGGTTGAGAGCTGCCTGGTATGTGTTCCCCAAAAAGGCTTGTTGAGGGATGGCTAAGGCGGTCCCTAGCTGTTATTCCTCTGCTCACCACACAGTGGCAGCCTCACAGAAGGAATGAGGTCCTACTCGCAGCCTACCTGCAGAGGGACACTGAGAAATGACCTGGTGCTGGATGGTGGGAGCACAGCTTTGTTTAAGTGGGAGCCAGGGGTGGACACAAAGGGAGCACTCACTCACACAAAGGGAGCACTCAGTACAAGGAAACACAATTGGCTCACAAAGGGACACTGCTCTTCTCTTTGGGGCAGCCCAAGATAGCTGGCACGCCCCATTCTGTTCCCAATGCTTTCTTGCCCTTCCTTCATCTCAAGAGCATCTTCTGAGCCAGCACTGGAGGGGCTGATAGGGCTCCCTTCTTCCTTCCCCCAGAGGACGTCTCTCCTGATCTCTTTTAGGTTGCCCCCTCATATCTGGGTTGGTCACTGCCCTTAAATCACTTGACGTACTGCATTTAAATAGAAAGAGACTGGTCCACTAGTTTACTGTCCCTGGTCTCTAACTTAGAGGACAGGAATGGTGGTCAGGAACAGGGCCATGTTCACTGACATAGTGGGTGTGGGCTGGTCAGCAGATGTTCACTAACTACCTATTGGCAGAATGTCTTTATGAGTTCCCGGCTCCCTCTCCCTTGCCCTGCCCCAACCTCCTGGAACCACTTGGCTGTTTCCCCAAGGACAGGACCTTGTCCTCTGTCTCCAGGCTTGTTGCCCAACATTTCCTCTTTATCATTTTTTACAGACTCCACTGGGCTGTCTGGTCTCCTAGATACCTTTCAGGAATACCCATTGGACCAGGATCTTTTCACTTACCCAAACTCCCAGATTCCCAAGTGTGTACCTGGCATAGTTGGGGTTAACTACAGCTTGTAGGCCAAATCCTTCTCTAGACTGTCCTGGTAAGGGACAAGGCAGCTCACTCAGCCCACCCAGCTGAGTGAATGCTGCCTGGTGTGTCTTGAAACTCACTGCTTGGACAACAGATGAAGGCTAGCGGGAGGGACTGGGCTCCCGTCTGCCCTGATGCAGCTCCTAAACTAGAATATTCCAGCCCAAGATAATCTTCCTTCTGGGGTGATGGTTCCAGTGTAGAGCCTTCTCCTTCTCCAGGGCTGGCCCAGCTTGTCATAGGGGATCCTTGTCCAGACCCAGCTTTCCTGGCCATCGTGGCTCTGAATTGGGTACTCATGACAGCGCTGTCACTAATGGGGACAAGGGGAGAGTGCCTCCACACTTCTGAAGTCATTACTGCCACACTGTTGGGGGTGGTGGCCAGGAGGTACACCTGGCCTAACCTCAGCAATGGCTCACTTGTAACCAGCACTTGTGCCTCTGTATGTTCCCAAAGAACATACATGTGACCTTTAAAATGCCCTCTGCATTGAAGCTTGGTCACTCTTGCCCAGATTCCACTCAGATGTTGGAACCCAAGTCTGACGTCAACAAGAATCCAGAGGCTGTTTCAACCAAGAGTTGTCAGGACCTCTTCCTCAGGTAGAGCTAGGTCAGACCCCAAGGTCTGAGTATGGGCATGTCATGCAGAGAGTGTCTGGGTCACAGGTTAATATAAACACTGGGAGACTGTTCTGGGTGTGGGACCTTGTAACTCTAGGGCTGCTTCTTCTGTAAAATGGAGATAGCCAAATATGCCACAAGGAGTGGTGGGGACTGAAGGGACGGGAGAATGGAAAGCCCTGAGCCCAGCTCTATAGCTAACAGTAGGAGCTGGCACTGTTAAACATCTAACACACTGGCGGCACGGGAGGGTGGAAAGACACCTTGGATGCCACTTTTTGCATGTTCCCCGTTTGCACTTGACTATTTATCTCCAAGGTGGGGGTTGTTATGTTTGCCTGAGCCATGGATAGAATGGGTAAGGGGAAATGTGTCAAGAGACAGGGGAAGGGTTGGCAAAGGGAACTGTGGGACCCAGAGAGGCCACGCCCATCGTCACAGCTGGATGAGTTTGAGGCAACCCACCTAAGGCTCTGACCCCAGAATCCAAGGGCTTTTAAAAGTTCCATGGCTGAGTCAGAGGGCTGGAAATGCAGAGTTATACAGGCTTGTACGGTTCATTTAGAGAAGGCGTCAAAGCTTGTACTAAATTCCTAACAGGGTCCAATCTTTAGCTTCTGGTTAACTCTTTCCTCTTTACAGGTAAGGAAACTGAGTCCCAGAGAAGACAAAGTTACCCAGCATGTTAGAAACAGGCTTGATTTCCACAGGGGACAGGAATCTCATGCTAAGGTATCTCTCCACAGGACATAGATTGTCTAATGTGGGGACCCCATGTTTCCTGGAACTGTTCTGCCTCAACTCATCCCTGCACATGTGGCTGTGCCTTCGAGCCACGTATTTCTGAGCTCCTGGTGGATCTCAGGTGCAGCTCCTCTTATGGTCCCTACATCCACATCTAAATGTTGGTGTCTGAATGGGGCTCTGGGAGACATTAGGTTTACCTGACATGACTGGGAGTAAATTATACTCCCTGTGTGAGGACCCTGA
The DNA here is from genome assembly GCF_011762505.2 of Arvicanthis niloticus. NCBI lineage: Eukaryota > Metazoa > Chordata > Mammalia > Rodentia > Muridae > Arvicanthis > Arvicanthis niloticus. The sequence goes on along the minus strand of NC_047662.1, from coordinate 12,782,153 downwards.
AGAAGGCTGCCATGTATAAGCAGGAGGGGTAGTCCTGATGCAGCTAGGCCACACTGACACCTTGCTCCCTGTCACCCTTGTTGCCTTCAAAACTGCGAGAGACAGATGTCTGGTGTTTATGATACCCATTTTGTATGATAACCTAAGCTGATGGGGACAGCCACGCTTGGGGGACAGTGGTGGACACTTAGGCAGTGGTGGGGACTCTGAACTGAAGCCAGCAGCCCCACATGCTCGAGGGACACACATAGAACAGAGGGACCCTCTAGGATGTGAGGCGTGGTGTGAGCATGAGGGGTTCTCTAGCTCTGGGAGTCAGGGTATGAGCAGGGACTTGGGGTCTAGAGGATGAAAGCAGTCAGGGGGTGTCTGGGAAGGTACTTTCGGAGCCCTGAAGTCGGAAGTCCCCCTGGTTGAAGGGGTGGGTACTGGAGTCCTGGAGTCGGAAAGCCCAGCGGGTTGAAGAGGTGCCTCCTGGCCCCACCCCATCAGCCCTTCCCTCCCAGCCTGACACCTCTGCTGCTGGCAACAAGCTGCCAACCTTCCATCCTCTTCTCAGTAATCCTGGCCCCCAGTAATCCATGGTACCAGAGTCCCTCTCCTGCCACGTATGGATTGTGTTTCTCTGCTTCCGGAACCGGCCTGCTTCTCCACCCCCTCCTTCCTTTAATCCACAAAGTAGCTTCTGCAGATAATGGCACACACCACTAGGTTTGATTAATTAACTGTACAGAAATGATGGGAAACCAGCAAAGGAGATAATTATGCGAAACAGACTGTGTCAGGTTTACAAAACTGGCCCCTCCCCATTCAGAGCGCCAAGGACTGGGTGCTGGGTGGGGCTTTCGTTTTCATCAGAGTGGCTCAAATGGTGGACTCTCCCCACCCCCGTCCCCTGCCCCCAGCAGGTCAAGAGAGAAGTAGGAAGGGAGTGGGGCTGGGTGGGGGTGGTATGGGGAAGGAGGACAGGTCTCTAGCATGGACAGCCCAGCTACCACCAGGTACATCTGCTAAGACATGCCTAAACCAGTTGACTCCACTCCTGTGTATTTCAGTCTTCCCTCCTGCTCCCTTTCCTCACCCTGGGATGGACACTGAGCTTTGACCAGGTAAGGCAGACATGGTGGTTATGTGTGACCTGGTCCCTGCCAGCTGGGCAGCCACCCACTCTCTTGACTCCTGCTCTGGGTTGGAGGTATGTCTCCAATGTTCCAGGCATATGTGCCTTCTCCTGTGTGTTTATTTTTCTATGGTGACAGGGGTGACAGGGCACACCTAGGTTGCTGTACCTGATATTCTGAAACCTGGTATGGCCCAGTGTCCTGCTTGCAAGGGTGACAGAGAGGCTCAGGACAGAAAGTCCTTGCTTTGCCCGGGTTTCAGCGGCTCACCTGCGGCCCGCCTCGGCATCTCGGTAGTCCTCAATGGCTAAGCGGAGCTTCCGCCTGTGCAAAGAGCTGCACACGCCTAGTCCCAACTCCAGGTCCTCGTCACTCAGGCTGAGAAGCACCTGCATTCAGGAGGTAGGCTTAGTGCAGGAAGGTGGGGTATAGGGACAGCCTGACCTTGGCACCGGGAGCTCTAGGCCCTGTTTGCTGCTGCTGAGCCGATACGGAAGGATCTGAGAAAACGGGGCTCCTCATTTGCACCCCTCTCCCAGCCAGCTCCCTAGGCAGAGCACCAGGACACCTCTGCAGCCTGCGATGACTGACTGAAAACTCCCAATAAAGCTTGTCCCTAGGGAGTGGTGGCACATGGCTTTAATCCCAGCATGTGGGAGACAGAGGCAGGCTGATCTCTCTGAGTTCAAGGCCAGCCTCCTCTACAGAGTTCCAAGACAGCTAGCCGGGGCTCCACAGAGAAACCCTGTCTTGAAAAATAAAAAGATAAAAAGATAAAAAAGCCTGTTTCTAGGAACCATAGAATGTCTAATATGGAGCCTCATGTCCCCCCTGGGCTGTCTTGCTCCAGTTGTCTCCTCATGACTCTTGCTGGACTCCTGGAGGTCCTGGGCTCAGCTACTGTTATAGGCCACTGTTTGGATAGACCACTGTTTGAACCAAGATAGGTGGGGCCACCATGTAGGCTAATCACCCCTAGTCCAATCTTGCCCCTCTTCTGCCAGTTCCGGGGAAGTTGGTCATCATCTGAGGTTGGTCCCATTTCAAGAACAAGGTAGCATGACTCCAAAGGGCTGTGTTCCTTGTTAGAAGACTGATTTATTGGTGACCTGGGCCTGCAATAAATTGGCCAACTTCTAGATTATACTTCTTGTCTCTAGAGTAAAATGGAGACCAGTCACCCCCTGGGAGGGCATAACACTCACTCGAGGGTACAGAGGCATCCCCCCAGTGGCCCGAGCTGCCTACCTTCCCACTCTTGACATTCTCCGCACAGGCTTTGACGTACATGGGCATGGCCATCACCACCTCCAGCCAGGCCTGCACTGTGCCAGCCTTCCAGTGGGACATGGGCGTGGTCCTCACCAGCTCCACGTGCTGTAGACGGTCCATCTGCTCCTCCCCCTCAGACAGGCTGAGGCTGTGGCGTGTGGGGCTGCACTGGCTGTCGGAGTCTGCAACATACAAGTAGACAGAGGAGTTGTGGGGAGGAGTCACATTCAGGGTTCGGCTGAGGGGGGGGACTCTAAGGCACAAAATCAAAGTGGCTCTCCTGGTACCCTGCCCATGCTTCGGTGGATGACCTCACATCCATGCACACGCAAGAAACATCGATAGAACTTAGAGGTCATTGAAGAAGAGAGGGAAATAAAGTTGGGAGGGGCCGTGTAGAGCAGGGGGAGAGCTGAAGGGGGAGGGGTGGGGATAGATGTAAGAAATGGTTAAAGAATGAATACAAATCGAAGCCACCCATCCCCCATTACATAGTCCTCTCTGCCTCCCCAAAGAGTCAAGAAACACGATAGTCCAGAAAGGAATGAACCTAACACAAGGATGTAAATCTCCTGAAGCCACCCCTAGGCAGCAGCTGTTAGTATTTAGTTAAATAGTCTCCGGGAGATACAAACGCCCAGGCTCGCAGACCTACATGCATGGCTCTGTTCTGCCTGATGCTTTGGCCCAGACATTGTGACAGGCATTGTTCCGTTTCAGTAGAGGATTTCAGGGCAATCTTTTGACAGTGTGGCAGGGATGCACCCGACTTATTTCATTCTGCCTAGGGGTGGTGAGGTGGGAGAGGGGGATGGGGTTGTTCCCAGTTTTACACATTATAGATACAGAGCAGCAAAGAGCACCCGGAGATGTGTGTGTGTGTGTGTGTGTGTGTGTGTGTGTGTGTGCCCAAGTACACTTGTATGTATGTGCCTGTATGTGTTTGTGTGCAGGCCTTCTGCAGCCAGCAGGTGTGTGTGTATGTGTGTGTGCCCGTGTGTACCTGTGTGTGTGCAGGACTTGATCTGCCCTCATACTACCAGTTGCTTATGGAACACAGGGTAGTGGAGTGCCAGAGGCTGTGCAGGCTCCCACTATTAACTCACACACTCAGGTTGAGGTTGGCCGCGCCCCCCCCACCCCCCAGTCCCCACACCTCCTGCCTTCCATCCTAGGACTGAGCTGCAAAGAGGAGGGGTTTGTAGGATAATTGCTCACACTGTGAACCCGGAGATTGTGTTAGTTACTGAAAAAACCCTGTTTCTAGTTGTGGTGCGCTTCAGTCCTTAGCACACACCTTTAATCCCTCTGACTGAAATACAGATACACCCTTAGTACACACCTTTAGTCCCAAACAAGGAAGGTAAAGTTAGTTTGTAGAAAGAAGCATCCACGTTTGAAAGTGATATTTAATTTGAATGGCAGACAAAGAAAGATTTGACAGAACAGGAAATGGCTACCTCTCCTAAGAGAAGAAAAGCTTACTTAAGAGAGTAGTGCGTGAGGGTGGAAGGGGGAGTTTTACCAGGAGAGTTTTACAGAAACAAGCTAGACACAGCTGAAGACTGAGGGGAGAAGCCACAAGATTAGAACAGATTGCTACAGTTAGTTTGAGGCCAAGCAGAGCAATTCAGGAGAAGCCCTAAGAAGGCAGATTGAATCAGTCAGCTTGGAGAAGAGTTTAAGCCAGAACATCCAAGGTGACCAGCCAGCCAGAGATGAGAAAGAACTAGGAAGGGGTGAGCTTATTCAGCAGTAAGTCTTAGCGTCTGAAAACATTCTAGGCCTAGATAAGATTGTACGGAGGCTAGAAGCTTCCAGGACTAGGCCTGGGTTAGCAGACAGAGGCAACAAGCCTCAGAGATGAAAACTATAACAGAAGAAAAAAAGATACTTTTAGAGAAGGGTGTGGCAAAGGGGGGGTTCTTTAGGGTCACAAAGCATCAGCTATATTGTCCTTCCCCAATTGCTGGCCTGACGGATCAGTTTCCATGCCTGGGCTTCCTTCAGTCCTGTGGTTATTTTCCTTCCTTCTCAGCTCTGAGAGTGAGAAAGGGTCATGTTTACAGCCTGGCTGCTCAGCCGAAAGGCTGGAGTCAGGGGACTGGTTACCCATGGGAGGTTTCCGGTTTTCGCCTATCACCACTGTCACATGTGTGCATGCACTTGTGCGTGTGTGCGTGCGTGCGTGTGCGTGTGTGTGTGTGTGTGTGTGTGTGTGTGTGTGTAGGTACATACGAGCGAGCTCCTTGTGTGCACCCTCATTAAGAACACTGTCATTGCTGATCACAGTCTTGGCTGCAGAGGCTTCCCAGGCAGCCACAGGTCTTGTGGAGGCCACCATAGGTGCCAAACACAGGGACTGGCACAGGGTTGCATGCCCAGCTTAGAGGAACAAAAGAAGAAGTCTGGGTCTAATACTCCCCGGTGGGACCACAGCCATGCCTTTTGGTTCCTCACTTCCTCATCCGACTTGGCTCACGTTGAGGACTTGGGTATCTGTGGCAAGATCATCTGGCCCACAACGCCCCAGATCATCACGTGTGGTCCGCTGCACAAAGCCCTTGGAAGAATGGCCTGGCTGGGTGGCTCAAGGCCAACGTAGACGCTTTGGTCTCCATTACCTCATTCAGTCCTGTTGCCCCCGTGGGTTGGGGGCTTCACTTTCTGGATCACTGGTTGTCATGTCATTGTCTTCAGAAGTGTGGTCCCTGAGATAGCAACATCAATGTCACCCAAGAACAGATTAGAGATGCAAGTTCTAGGAGTCCTTGAGCGGCGACTCTGGGGGTAGCCCAGCTTCCTCAGCAGTCCCCGTGATTTGGAGACAAGTTCCGGGGCACGCCCATTGCTTTAGTGGGCCCCTCTCACACTTACTATGCAGAGTCAGCTGACCAAGACCTATAGCTCCTCCAATGTTGTTTTCAAGTCCCAGCTCAGACAGTAAGACTGGACACCAGCAATTCACAGCACCCCTGGTTTCTATGATGCTACAGGCTATTTTTTATCCTGAAGGCCCCAGTCATGGGACTCTGTACTCATGACGTCTCCACGCTGATTAGTGTCTGCTTGAAATAACTCAGGGTTTTTTGTTTGTTTGTTTGTTTGTTTTAGTTTGTTTTTGTTTACCACTCCTTATTGTCTCAGCCAGATTCTGGGCATCTATTTTCTGACTGCAGAAGAAAGTAACTGAGAGTCTCCTTTGATTCAAAGTGTTTGGGGGGCAGGAGAGTGGGGAGCCCTCAAGACTCGTTTATCTGAAAAAAGCTTGCATCTGCTTCCCAAGGGGGGCACAGTGCAGGGTGGGGTGTTCCCCACACTTTGTCTTCACCCTGAAGACAGAGTTCCTTTAATCTCCCATCCTCCTGTTTGGCAAGGGAAGTCAGGGCAGTCTCGTTGGCTTCTGCGGGCTGCTTTGAAAGTTTCTCATTGTCTTCTGTGTGTCTCAGTTTCATTACAATGAGGCTAGATGTGATCTCTCTCTCTCTCTCTCTCTCTCTCTCTCTCTCTCTCTCTGTGTGTGTGTGTGTGTCTATGATTCTTTCTCTGTGTATGTGTCTCCCTCTGACTCTGTCTATGTGTGTGTCTACCTGACTGTCTCTGACTCTGTCTCTGTCTTTGACTCTCTGTCTCTGTCTCTGTCTCTGTCTCTCTCTGTCTCTCTCTCTCTCTCTCTGTATGTGTGTCTGTGTGTCTATTTGACTCTGTCTCTCTCTGACTTTGTCTCTCTGTGTCTCTTGTGTCTCTCTGACTCTGTCTCTTTGTGTCTGTCTGTCTCTCTCTCTCTCTCTCTCTCTCTCTCTCTCTCTCTCTCTCTCTCTCTCTTTCGGGCCATACCTGCCGTGTTGCAGCTATGGAGGTCAGAGAGTCACCTTGGGTGTCTGTTAGTCTTCGCCTTTCACCTTGTTGGGGGGTCACTGCCTTTTCTAATTCACCCTGTGTAGCCCAGGCTAGACGGCCTGCGAGCTTCTGGGATTCTCCTGTTTCTGTCTTCCATCTCACCTTAGTGAGATCACAGATGCCCGAGATCCTGCCTGGCTTTGTGTGGGTTCTGGGAACCTGAGCTCGCCCCTTATGATCATGATGGGTTTTACTGCGCCAGCTCCACAGCTCCACTTTCTTAATCGATTCCGAACCTCGTAAATTCTGCTTTCTGAGTCAATGGGTTCCACTTGGCATGGTCTCGAGACTCGTCTCTTAATGTTGCCTCTGCTCCACTCTCGAGGTTCCCTCCAGGGGGTTCACTGAGACATAACTTGGGTTTTTAAAGTCTCTTTCCCACATTCTTACTTAGCACAGTTAGCAGAAACGTGTGTGAGGGTGAAAACGTGGCAGGGTCACCACTACCCAGCATGCCACTGTGAACATTCGCAATGTGGCTGGTGCTCGTAAGGAAATGAGTCTTAATTCTATTTAACTTGAATTAACTTGAATTAACAATTTCAAATACATTTTTTTTCCCTTTGGAGACATGGTCTTTCTGTGTAGCCCTGGCTGTCCTGGAACTCGCTCTGTAGACCAGGCTGGCCTCGAACTCAGAGATCTGCCTGCCTCTGCCTCCCAAGTGCTGAGATCAAAGGTGTGCACCACCACTGCCCAACTCTAAATTTTGTTTTCTTTCCCTCTGTGTAACTCAGGTTGCCCTGGAACTCACTTTGTAGACCAGGCTAGCTTTAAACTTACAGACATCTGCTTGCCTCTGCCTCCTGAGTGCTGGGATTAAAGGTGTGTGCCACCACACCTGGCCTGCAAATACAAATTTAAACAGTAGTGTGGGGCAGTGACTGTTGTTGTATTAGAGTAAACAGTTGGACTTTTCCAATCATTATTTATCTCTGTTTTTCCTACCCCTTACCAGGGAGTGACTTTGAAGACATAGCCCAGATTAGTCTAGAACTCGTGACCCTCCTGCTTCTGCCTCTTTAAGCATGCTGTAGGCTTAGCTCCTTATCTCTCTGCATTGCGTTCTTAAGAAGTTATTTCCTTAGAGCTATTTTCCATTTTGAAAATTCTCTCCTTAGCTAGTTAATCTGCAGTTTAGCTGTTTATTCAGTTTTGGCGTTATAAACTATACTACTAAAATGTTAAACGTTTCTAAGTGTGTTTTCTTCTATCCTGGCCCAGGTGGACATCGTCTTTGTGCCAAGTGCTATCTTCATCCTATCCTGGACTTGATCTGCAGATGCTGCTGGTGCAGGACCGTTCGTCTGTCCAGCCATGAGATTATGTCTCTGGTTAGTCGACTTGATTTTTCCGAGATAGCAGCTGGCTTCAACTCACTATGTAGCTAAGGGTGACCTTCGACCTCAGATCCTCCTGCTTCCACACTCCTAGAGCTTACATGGCAGATATGCCCCACCACATTTGGTTTATGCAGTGCTGAGAAACACTCTACCAGCTACCCAACACCCCTTTGCTCCAGTCTCCTGACATTTGTGCAGCCTGGGCTGACTCATGGTGAGGCTCAACCCGTGTGCTTATTACTGGGAACACTGGGAAGGGTTAGAGAAACAGCAAGGGATGGGAATGGTGACCCTGGTGAAGCAGCCTGCTCTGAGGCTGGGGAATTGCTGTTGGCTAGCTCAAGAAGACAATGTCTCTACCCTAACAGGAGCCATTGGCAACTGTGGGGAAGATTTGTGCTCTCAAATTATTGATCCTGCTGTTCCCTGGGCCCAGGGATGGCAAGCTCCTTTCTAACCTTTTGGGGCCCTGTTTACATGTTGTTACTATCAGAGAACCCTTTCCCTGTCACTAGTGTCATCTGTCACACACCACTACCACCACTACCACCACTACCACCATCACCACCACCACCACCACCACCACCACCATCACCACCATCACCACCACCACCACCACCACCACCACCACCATCACCACCATCACCACCACCACCACCACCACCACCACCACCACCACCATCACCACCACCACCACCATCACCACCACCACCACCACCACCACCACCATCACCACCACCACCACCACCACCATCACCACCACCATCACCACCACCACCACCATCACCACCACCACCACCACCACCACCATCACCACCACCACCACCACCACCACCACCACCACCACCATCACCATCATCACCATCATCACCACCACCACCACCATCATCACCATCACAGATACACATGTTCTTACTAACTCAGGACATTTTCTGACACAGGCACCTCTCACCTTGGAAACCAATTTAATCTCTGAAATCACTGGACCAGCATCTATGTCTCCCTGGAGCCTACCCTTCCACAGGAGAAGGAGCTGGTTGGCCCTGGGTATCTCCGGTACCTAGTAAGGTGCTAAATCAAAGCAAATGTTTAACAGTTGACTCTTGTGTTTCTAGAAAGTGCAGCACCTTCCAAAAGCATCTGTTTGCCTGTATTGTGGTCTAAGCACAGCACTCTCCTTTCATGTCAATAGCGAGTCACTGGGGAGTGGGGTGGGATGCTCTCAAGGCGGGCTACCTGGAGAGCTAAGAGAAGGGAACAGGGGGGGAGGAGGGGGAGGAGGAGGAGGAGGAGGAAGAGGAGGAAGAGGAGAAGAAAGAGGAGGAGGAGGAACAAGAAGATTAGGAGAAGCAGGTTGGTCTCCTGCCAGCCACCTCCTCTCTCCTACGCCTGCAGCTGGCTGTCCCTCATGACTGTCATGTGTTCTTTGTCCTTTCCTCTATGCCTGTGGCAAGGTCTGTCCACCACATGTGACTGACATTAAGGCCACAATCATTCTTTGCCCGCAGGCTGTCTTGTGCATTCTGGCCACTGAGCCATTTACCTGAACTTGGCCCACAGGGTCCCTGCAAACAGTACACACACTCACACCAGGATAGAGTAGCTTGTGCTGCCCCTGGGCTCAGATCTCAGATCAACTTGAACGAGCAGCAGCCAGACTCAGGTCAAAGATCCCTGTGGTTGACCAGCGATGAGAAAACCCCCACCAGCATTTTGACAAGCAAAGCTGAGTTTCTATTCTTAAACCCTGCTCTAGGATATGAAAGTGACCCGTGATGGCTGCTGATGGCCACAGCATGGTCTGGAGTGCACCGAGGACGCTCAGCTACAGCTCCTAGGAAACAGGAGCAACAGATGGGGTCCCAGCTCGCTGGATCAGGGACAGCTACGTCCCAGTGAGCACAGAAGCAGAGCCTGCAGGCGGCTACCAAGCTACTGCAGGACCTTAGGCAGGTAACAAGGTGGCCAGGTTCCACCACCAAGCCACAACACTCTGCTCAGGGCCAGGTAGGTTCTCTGGAGGCCTGGAGATAGCAAGATAAAGCATGGGCCCCCAGCATGTCCCTCAGTTATGCCACCAGGCCTCCCAGAAAGTGACAAAGCTAAAAAGTGACACTTTGACCCAACATCACTATTTTACACTTTTCCCCAAATCATATCCCCCCACCCCCCCATGGCTTCCAATGCCTCACAGGTCTCTGGCCTCAAAGGATCTCCCCGTCTGAGGCCCCTCCTCTACAGAACAGGAATTGGCTTCCTGGGAGTGGTCAGACTCCATCCCGCTCTGTACTTTATAATTATTTCCAATATTACATAGTTATCCAGCAATTGTGCCTCTACAAAACCAGTTACCAAAAACTTCCTATTTCTTCCTTGGTAATTTGTTCTACTGACTAATAACATCTCTATCTGGGAAGTTCTTCTTATGATCTGATCTGTTATAGAGGCTTGTTTTTACCCCCATCCCATTTGTCCTGAGATTCCCATATCTGTCTTTTTGTTAGCATGTTTTCTAGGCAACCCTGCTCCAGCATAGGTGGCCACGGCAGGTGGATTCTGAGAAGTGAGGATCTTCCAGCAGAGGCTCTACACAGAGACTGTGGGAGGCTGAGTCTGCCCATTCGTTGGGATCAGAATTGGGGTGATAGAGGATGAGGATCTTGGGGACTCTGGAACCCTACTTAGAAATCATATGTTTCTGTCTCTCCTATCTGACAATGTGATATCATGGATGTTCTACCATCCTCCAGACAGCTCATGACTCTGAGCTTAGCTCAGCCAGCTGCTGTTGTCCCATGGTCACTGTGATAGACCATGGTGACTGTGATAGCCCATATGCCCATGGGGATACAGGAGCCACCACTGAGCTAATTCAGAGACCAGGGTGAGGCACTTGGGGGCATTTCCTTTGCCAGGATTATCTTTATTTGTTGTTACAGTTCTGAGACAGGGTCTCACGTAGTTTATCCCTGAAATGAACTTTCTATGTAGCTGAGGCTGGTCTTGAACTCCTGATCCTCCAGTCTCCAACTCCCAAGTGCTGGGATTATGGATATGCATCACAGTATCTGACTCCTCTGGGGTCATCTTGCCACTTAAAGAAAACAATTTAAAGCCTTGATGCCCCCTCAAAATTCTTCACAGCTAACTGTCCCCCCAGAAGCTCTCTAGGCTAGAGCTAGGTTCTGTTATTTATGGCACCAAGAACTAGGGCAGGCTTGCAAGCCTGACGCTGGGCAGTGGCTAGTTAATTTCTTTCCCAGTGGTGAAAGCTTCCATGGGGTTGGGGTGGCACAGTTCTCTCAGCCTGGACACTACAGGAAGGTGCCAAGGGAAGATGGCTGTCCACTTTGACCTGTCCCATACTGATCCTACAGAGTCATGGCTGTGCCTGCAGCCACGGCTGATGTGATAATGGTGCATTCACCGACACAGTTGGCTGAAACCCCTTTAGAATACATGAATACCTTCAGCTGGAGCCACAGCCTGGGGCAGAGGGTGCCAGGAAACTTCTCCCCATCTTGCAAAGGCCTTCTCTGTCCTTCCCCTGTTCCCTCCTGCCAGCCGCCTTCCTGTCCTAACAGCTTGTGTTGTTACCAGCTCCGATTGTGTCTGTTCATAAAGGGGTGGGGTGCAATAGTGTGTAGCACCCCAAATCTCACCCCTAGCTTATTCCGTCTTGGGCTACTATGCTGCCTCTCTGAGGCTCAGTTTTCCCATATTCGAGGCTGAGACAGTGATATTCAATTCAAGGACTTTAGCAAGGACTCGTTAAGAGATTGATGCTCTTAATTGATATCAGCATCCTTGACCCCAGCCCTAAGCCTGGCACATAGGCTGTAGACTCAGAGGCACTGTGTGTAGGATGACTTAATGCCTTTATGTGACATGCCAAGCACATGCCTGGGACAGTAGGCACTCAATGTCATATCATGCCGTCTTCTCCCAGCTTTCCTCACTTCTCTCTGCCCAAAGGCAAGCCTTTGTCCTCCTGCTGACTCCCTAGTGCCAGCCCTGGCTTTGAACAGCTCTCCATGTTGGTGGGCACACATCCTCCTGGGGGCTCTGGGACAGCAGGAGTCCACTGCACCAGGCCCATGGGCGACTCCACTGAAAGGTAAAGTCTATGCTTTGTCTCTGAGATTCTGGGACTCAGGAAGACAAGGTGAAAGGTGACTACATTCCTTGGCTACAGGAAGCTGGTCCCCAGTCTCAGGAAGCCCTGAGGATAATGGGCTTAGGGCCGTTCTGAGAGAGGACGCCTGTCCTCTCCATCCCATTGGCTAGACACCCACAGTGTTGAGGATTAGGAAAAGAATGTGGTCACCCAGTAGAAAATGGCGGGGGCGGGGGGAGATAACTGGCTGAACAGAGATGGGCATCTCTGGCCCCAGGTCTCTACCAACAAGAGGGAGCCTGGATCCAGAGAGCTGAGCACAGAAACTACCCAGTCTGGAGGCAGCAAAGTTGTGGGCCCAGACCTGACCTGGGACCATGGATCCCTTCCTTTGCTGGATGTCACTTGTCGAAGACTAACTGGGGAATGTTGAAGTGTGGGAGTCCTGGCCCTGTGGCATCTGTGGCCTCTTGCAAGGTCAAGAGCTCTGGAAACATCTGGCCAGCATCTTCCCCAGGCTTGCCTCATCTTTTATGTAGGCCAGATGTTGCCAGCAATGCTGACTCCCCTGTCTACTGGGTCTCCCCAGACCTCTGAGTATAGCACTGGCATGTGGCCAGCTCACGGAGGTGGACCTGAGTCCCTGTCACCCCACCGTGCATTTTTGCAACGTAGCCTATCAGAGCTGTCCTGAAGACACAGATGTGAGCAATTTGAGCCCATTTAACCAGCTCCCACAATGCATTGCTTTTCCCCCTCGGAGAGGTAGGCTTCAACCTCCTGAAGGCTACCGCACGGGGTGTGTGTGTGTGTGTGTGTGTGTGTGTGTGTGTGTGTGTGTGGACAGGGGAGCATAGGGAATGCCCACCGTGAGCAGGGGACTCTGGCAGGGGTAGAGCCAACCCTCAGTTGCCAGCCCGGGTTCACTTTCACGGGGCCTCCTCTAGCCCCAAGACAAGCTGCTGTAATGTTAGGCCCCTTTCTCCATGTACTGTATCACTTAGCAACAGCTGAGGCGTCCCATCTCCACCTTACAGAGGGAGAGACGGAGACTCTGAGGTACTGGCTCCTGAGATGGACCTTGCTTATATTCCTTCTGCAGCAGGGGGATGCTTGTCAACTCTGCTAGCTCAGCCGACACCAAATGTACATTTCTTGCACACACTGGGCAGGAGATAAGGAAGCTGGTATAACTCACTGCAATCCGTGATCTCTCCCATTTGTCTCTCTGTTTCCTAGAGCAGTGGTTCTCAACCTTCCTAATGCTGCGACCCTTCAATACAGTTCCTCAGGTTGTGGTGATACCTCCCTCCCAACCATAAACCGACTTCCATAGCTATCTCATAACTGTAATTTTGCTATTGTTATGAATCATAATTAAATATCCGTGTCTTCAGATCATCTTAGGTGACCCCTTTGAAAAGGTCATTTAACCCCAGAAGGGGGGTCTCCACCCACAGGTTGAGAACCACTTCCCTAGTGACTCCACATGTCACTTTGTCTTGTGTCCTCACTATCTTGGTGACTCTGACTCCTTGCAGTGACCCTTGCCAGAAGCTGCCTTTTCCCTCCTCCTGACCCTGAAAGTGTCCTGATGATCTGTTCCAAGATACCCCCAGAGGTGCCAACCTCCTAATGAGAAAGGATGCCGGCCCTGTCCTGAAGCAGGGCCAACTTGAATGTGAATCAGACATGCTTAACTCATGCCAGGGTCAGCAATCAGGCAGCCCAGAATTCCCACAGGATGCCCTAGAGGGTAAGAGACCCAGACACTGGTAGGATGGAATTGCCGACGACTCCTAGGCCCTATATAACAGATGCAAAGCCTCCTACAGCTGGGACAGAAGGCAGCAGGATGAGAAATGCATCCCCGATCCCAGCCTCTTAGCTAATTGCCGGGGATCCTTGTGTCTCTGTGAGCATGGCTCAGAATGCGCACACTACACCCATAGTTGCCTAACCTGGCACCTGGCTCTTTTTGTCTTTTGTTTGTTTTTAAGAGTCAGGGTCGCCGTGCGGTGGTGGCGCACGCCTTTAATCCCAGCACTTGGGAGGCAGAGGCAGGCGGATTTCTGAGTTCGAGGCCAGCCTGGTCTACAGAGTGAGTTCCAGGTCAGCCAGGGCTACATAGAGAAACCCTGTCTCGAAAAACCAAAAAAAAAAAAAAAAAAAGAGTCAGGGTCTTCCTGTAGCGCAGGCTGGTCTCAAATTCACTAGGTAGGTAGCTGAGGACGACCTTGAACTCCCGATCTTGCCTCCCCTTCCTAAATTCTGGGATTACTGGTGTATGTCACCACACTCAGTCTTGGGGGCTGATGAGGATTTAGCTGAGGGTTTCACCAATGCCAGGCAGGCATGCCGCCAGTGGCGATACAACTCCAGATCTGTTTTGCCTGTTGGTCCTGGAGTTACAGGCATGCGCTACTGTGCCTGGTTTTTCACCTCACGTTTTAAGTGCACTGGTCCAGCAGACACGGATCTCAGGGGCTTCCATGTCTAGGCAGTGCTAGGACGAGTATGCTCAGACCTCCTTAAAGAGCCCCTGAATCAGCACCTCGCAGCACAGACTACTGGACCAGAAGGTGTCAGATGACATCATATGCCCCACTGATTCTCAGAGTTACGACCCACATAGCTGGATTAAAGACCTGGTTCTGGGTTTAGCTAAACCTGGGAGGCACTGAATGGGAGAATGTAAGGTATTCTTCTGGGTTGCCGAGACTCTTAGGGCCTTCATGAATGAATACACTCTGTTAAAATCTACAATACAGTTCCTCGAACTTACTGACTGAGATTTTTCCCCCTCCTGGTGGAATATTACACTGTAGTTTAAGGCATTGGTTTGAGAATGGGAAGCCCTGGGTCTCAGTGCTGGGTTAGACATGAGTACTTTTTTTGGCTACAGGCAAGTCCCTCCCATCCGTTATTACAGGAGGGGCAGTGCAGAGGCTACCGAGAGCCCTCCAGCCCAGTACTCTTGTCTCCTATACCTGGGCTGGTTTGGTAGCTGGAGCAACCGCTGTACTTAGCTGACCCTGACTTGTGCAAGGGGGAGACCCTCACCTGTGCAAGGAGGCATCCTGCCTACCTGATGGCCGGTGACCAAGGTCATCTCTGTCTGGGCTGAACCTGCTGTGTGGACATCCTTCCTGCAGGAGTCTTGAACCTCTATCTTATTCTCCCCGTTGTACAGCTGGAGAAACTGAGGCCCCACAAGTTAAATACCTTGTAGAAAATTACTCGGTAGTGAGAATGGTGACCGAGTTCAGACCTAGAACCGGCATTCTTAATTCTACCTTGTCTGCCAGCAAAAGACAACCATAAACTGTGAAAGGGTTAACCCGGGAGCAGGGTTGCTAAAAGCAGTTTTGCTGTGGTTCACAGCTTTGAAGGGAGGGTCTCTGGCCTCACCTTGCAGGCTTTCCAAAGCCCCTACCTCCATTTCCGTATTTCCCGGGTAAAGGAAGGGCATATACCATCTGTCAGGTGGGGAGAAGGGCTGTGGGGAGTGGTCCTCCGTGGAGCCTGCATTGTTTTCCTACCCTGCAATGGGCCTGTAGGCCCCACCCAAGAGATGCCAGGAGTACCCATCCAAGCCTATGCACTGTCTTAATGCTACAGAGCCTTCAGCCAAATGATGTCAGATGTCAAGGCTCAGGAAGCCAGAACTTGGGATCAAGCAGCAATGTGTGGACCATGGTGAAGGCCCAGAGTAGGTTGCAGACAAAGCCGTATGTAAACCCAGTCCAGGGGCTTCCAAGATGATGGACCACAGAGGAGTGACTTCTGCCTGGCGTGTCTTTTAAGAAAACCTAAGGCCCAGAGAGGGAAAACAATTTGGTCACGAGTCCAAGATAAAACTGGGAGAGGGGTGTTGTGCATCTGGACTGAGGAAGGTCCAGCCTCCTCAGAAGCCTGAGGCGGGGTGTGGGCAGACAACTTCTGGCTCCTCTGCAGTAAATCCATGGCTTACTGCTACCCCAACCCTCCTACCAAACTGGTGTTTGGTGTTCACAGGCTGGTGTCCATATGATACCACAGCTCCCAGCTAAGCCTACAGGTCTACCTGATGCTCAAAACAAACATGGGTGGGCCAAAGAGAAGGGGTTGGCCACAGTGGATGGCAAGATTAGAACTCCTGTCTTACACCCCCTGCCTCCTGGCTGAACATGTCTAGCCACATCAGGGGACTTCTTTGTGACTGTGCTGCAGGCTTCTGAGGCTGGCAGCGGACACATTGTTCTAGCTGGTTGGCTCTGCTCAGCAGGGGCCCTCAGGGCTCCTAGAGGAGTTTTGTTTGAGTAACCTGGGCTCCAGTTTGCTTGTGGTTTCTCAGCCTTCCCTGTGCTGACCCTGTCAGCTCTGCAGGACATTTACACAGGCATGTTGCTGCCTCTTCAGCCTCCACCCTGGAACCAGCGCTCAACCTGTGCTGGAAAGCATGCCCAGTATGGGTCTAAAATCCTGGGGTCTCAACCCCAGGCCTTCCAATTCAGCAGGGTAATGGGATGAGGTCAGGGAACCTGTGCCCTGGAACCAACTACTGGTCTACCTGTGTTCCCCAAACTTCTACCTTTTCTGTTTCCCTCACTTATCATGTCATGGGACCTCGACACAGAAGTCTGGTGTATAAGCCCCCAGCTCTGGCTGAAGGCAGTTTACTGCCCAGCCTGCTAATCATTCAGCAGCTATAAGAGCCCTTTAATAGATCTCCGAGGACCCTCTTCTCCCCCCTCCCCCCAGGCTTCTCTGGAACACAATTTACAAACTTTCTATTCATGACTTATTTTCTTTGGGTCAAGAGACTGACCCACAGAGATGACATTCTCGGTGCTTGGTCTTACCCTCCTAGTGTGGCTTTCTGGATATTTATTTATTTATTTATTTTGGTTTTCTGTTCATTGACTGGCCCTAGTGGGGTCCTTGATGTCAGGAGTTCACCTGAAACCACATAGCAATGCCACCCAGAGGAGACTCTTGGCATCCAGACAAGGTTGTCTCTTCCTAGCTCCGTGACTCTAGGCAAGAACTTAGCCTCTCTGTGCATTGGTTAGCCTGTATTTGTTTCTCTTGGGGAGTTCCTGGAAGAAAGAGGGGAGGGGACAGAACTCATAGTGAGCAAGAGAGAGAGAGACCTCACTGCTAGACCAGGCTAGCCATGGCTACTGGCACACATCTGCTAGACCAGGCTAGCCATGGCTGCTACCACACATGTCCTTATAAAAGCCATACCTTGGTGACCCCGAGTTTCTGTTTCAAGGACATAGCCTTGGGTAGTGACTGTTTCCCTGGGTACACATCTCTGCATGATAGCCATGAGCAAAGTCTCTGTCAGTGTGGGAGAGGAGGCAGGATGCTGCTGGGACTGGTGACTTCACGGCCAAAGTCTAAGCCTCCCTACTGCAGAGCAGAAGAGCAGAAGAGTGGATGTTTCTTCATTGTAACTCGAGATGAACGTGCACTTGGGATTGGCAGCTGGAGGGACTCGAGTTCCCACACCCCATGCATGCCTTTGGCGTGCCCCCAGGAACCAGCGTTGGGTTAGTTGTTTCAGACGGTAGACCCATTACAAGTCAGGAAGCACAAACCATGGTCTTTAAAAGAGTTGGGCTTCACCTCTGAACTTGTAAGAAGGAGCGAGGTATGCACTGTACAGCCAAGCTTACTGAGGCTCAAGGACCACATACCTCACTTAAAATCAGGGATGAAGGCAGAGCTGGAAGTTAAGACTCAGAAGTTAAGACGTGGGCTCTCTTGTTTTTGCTCTTGCCTTTTGCTCCTCATTCCCTTCCCCCCTCTCTCTCCACAGCTCATGGCTGCGCTCTCTCTCTCTCTCTCTCTCTCTCTCTCTCTCTCTCTCTCTCTCCATCGCTCCCCCCTCTCTCTGCCTTTCTTTGCCTCTACTACCTTCTTAACTTCCCTCCCCATGCCCTGAATAGACTCTATTCTATACTTAAAAAAAAAAAAAAAAAAAAAAAAAAAAAAAAAGACCCAGACATGGCCTGGGACCTACTGGAAACTGCAAGGGTCCTTGCAGTGGGACAATGGCTTCCCAAAGACCCATCTGTCACATGTGCTTGGGGGACTGCATACAATTTGCTTCCCTAATACCATGGTCCTCAACTGCTGCTTCCTAGTGACATTCTCCACCTCCTGGTGATGCATTAGGAAGCAACTAGGGAGTTCCTCAAACCAAAATTCACTAGAAAAGACTTCATCCTGATGTCTCTACCACCTCCACTACTCTCTCTCTCTCTCTCTCTCTCTCTCTCTCTCTCTCTCTCTCTCTCTCTCTCTCTCTGTGTGTGTGTGTGTGGCTGCATGCATGTGTGTTAGATAGGGTCTAGTGCATCCCAGGCTGGCCTCAGCTTCTTATACAGCCAAGGGTGACCCTGGTCTTCTGAGCCTCTGCCTTCATATCCCATGTGTTGTTATCTGGTGGTACTTGAGATAGACACCGTGCTAGGCAGGTAGTCTATTAGACCCCTGAACCATATCCCAGAGCTCTGATCCTGCTTCTCAAACACTAATTCTCTGGGGACCTTGTTCTCTGGGATACAGCTGTGTACAGCCGTGGAGAACCCAGGCTAATACCTCACAGCTGCTTATTCAAGCATCTTCCCTGATCTGGGCCTCAGGACACCACCATGCAAGGGCTGAGGAGGCCATTACCAAATCCCACGGGCCATCACAGAGGCAGACACCCCCCTCAATTTGCTGTGGTACGTGCCATGACTTGGATACCTAAAGACCATCTACCATACCGATACTTTTTTTATTGTTGTTGTTTCTGAAACAGGGTTTCTCTATGTAGTCCTAGCTGTCCTGGAACTTTCTCTATAGACAAGGCCAGCCTCGAACTCAGAGATCTGTCTCTGTGCTGGAATTAAAGGTGTGAGCCACTACCAGCCAGCCAGTGAGGTTCTTTCTGTGCTCACAAGGAACTATTTTATAGCGCACATTTCTGTAGCCGTCCTTTATCAGGTTGGGGTGGAAGGACCCCAGGAGGTCCAAGTTGAAAGAGCTCAAGAGTCATTTGTCATAACAGAGAGGGATGTGGGGTAACAGGGAGTCTCTGTGAGGTCTCTTTAATTAAAATGTAAGTTTAAGGTGTTCAAAAACCATATTGTTTGAAAGCCAGACCTGATGGTGTCAGCTTGTGATGCCAGCTACCAGAAAGTATGAGGCAGGAGAATTTCAAGTATAAGACCAGCCTAGGCAACTTACTGAGTCCTGTCTCACCCCCCCCCCAAAGACCCAACAACACAACAACAACAAAAACAACAACAAAGAGTCCTGGGGAATATTTGGTGGTACAGCACATGTCTAACACGCGTGAGCACCATCTTCAATCTCTCATACTGCCCTCTATTTCCAAAGACCAAGATTTTACAGTGTCGCCAGCCCTCGCCTGGGTTCCCAGAGCACAGATGAAGCCAGAACAGGGGGCTAGTGCCACAGTGTTGAGGGGGGCATCCTTGGGCCACTTGCTGATGCATCCGTTAGTGTTGGGGTACCAGATGGCTTGCCCTGCTGGAGAGGAGCTGGCTCTCAAGTCCATAGGTCAGGTATGACAGGATTGGGCTTGGCCAACAGGACAAAGGCAGGTGATACTGGTGCCCTTCTGGTCAGGAGGAAGGATGCTGAGCCTGCTCTGAACCCCAGCCTGCTTCTGCTGTGTAGTCTGGGCATATTTCTTTGGGGGTAGGACTTTCGGGCACACGAAATAAAGCTGATGGGAAGATTGCGATAAACAGTAAAGTAGTACCAGGCTGGGTCAGAGGACATTGTGTGAGCCAGTGGGGTGGGGTCTTCAGGCCAGGTCCTCTGAGCAGGAAGGCACCGCAGCGCGCAGACATGCCTATAGAGCCTGACCCCACCCAGTTTAACCAGACTCCCCTGGCTCAAAGCCCTGGGTTCCATGCCCAATACCACACAATTCAGGCATAATAGTGCATACCTACAATTCCCACACTCGCAGATGTGACTTAGCCTCAGATTCCTCATGGGTAACACAGGCTGTGGGTTATAACAGAGTTAATATGTGGTGAGCACACAGCGTGGAGCCTGGCCCATGGCAAATACGTAATGAATGTTAGATATTATTGCTGTTACTGTTACTTGTTACACGGGCCGAAGCCTGGTAGTATGATTGGGAAAGCATGCAGAAAGGCTACCGAGGATGACCCTGGAGGCTGAGTACTGCACAAGCCAGGCTATCAGTCACCCGTTAGCCCAGGACCTCAGTACCTTCCCAAGAAACAGCATACAACCTGCACAGTAGGAACATCCGCTTCGGATGCTCTGGGTGACTCCACTCCAGTGTCGGACTAACAGGTGCCATTTGGAGGGTACTCTTTCATTAAGGAGGTGCTGGTGGGGGCAGTGTAGTTCAGTGGTTGGGTGTTTCCCTAGCGTGAATGAACAAAGCTCTAGGTTCTACCCCCACCACCACTCTAGTTCTGCCGTTGACAAGAGAAAAGCACAACTCAGTGTAGCCCGACTCTTAAGTGGTAGAGCTGTACAAGGGCCAGCTTGGACTTTGACCAAAGCATGCTTTTCTGAGCATGAATCTTCCCCATGTTTTTTAATTTTTTTAATTTTTTTTTTTTAAAAACCAGTGTGGAGAGGCCAGGCTAGTTCTGGAATAGCAAATAAACTTCATCCTTACAAGTCTGACAAATACTTGAGGCTTTGGAAAATGAGAGGTCCGAGGTTACTCCTGGATGGGTAGGGTGGAGTCTGATTGATTAGTAATGTCTGCATGAGGCCAGGCACAGACTACTGCGTCTCAGGTATGAACATGCCCGCCTTGCGGTAGATTCTCAATCCTGGCTGCTGGCTACCGGAGAGATAAAAGCCTTTGACTCTAGGGAGTGCTAACACTGGCAGTTTCCCCTCTAAAGGCATGGACACTGAGAACTCTGATGGCCAAAATTCCTTACTGTCCTTAGCATCCTGGCCCCTGTGACTTCATTGATCTTGGAGCATGGTGTGTCTTTGTCTATGCTGTCTGCCACCAAGCTAGAAAAGGCATTCAAATGCATTCTCCCATGAGTCTCGTTTCTGGGATCAAAACAGAAACTGAGGCCACTGGTTACAACCAGTGACGTTTCCTGATTGGCTCTTCCCAGGACTTAGGAGGAAACCAGAGTTTTGCCCCCCCCCCCCCGCCCCTGGGGCGGGGGTGATTTTGTGAAACTGAGAAAAAAAAGCCTAGTCTGTTCTGCCCTAGACCCTGATGTCTCTTTTAAACCACTGGCTGCCTGAGGACTCAAGACACGGAGGTCTGCTGAGGCCTGAGGAAAATCACAGCCATGGACAGCTCTGATCTCTGGACAGAGTATGAGGGGAGGGAAGGGAGGCCGTGAAAGCTGAGGGAGGGCCTCTGAGCTCCAGGGAGTGGGGGATCCTGGGCCGGGAGGTGCTGTTTTACAATGTGGGCAGCTCCAGATGCTGATTGCGCCTCCAAATTAGGAGAGGTGACCCAGGCAAGATGTTCTGGGAGTCCACCTGGCTTGAGGTGACTTAGCATCTAACCAGCTTCCAATCAGCTTTCCCTGGTCCCTCCTGTCACCCAGCCTAGGAATCTCATAACGTGGTGTTCATGCAAGGTGTGTCTCCTGGTGAGACACGGCTTGCCCTTGGAGGCAACGTAGAAGCAATCAAATCACATAGAATTCCGTCATATTTTAAAATAAGCTTTATTTAGACTTTTTTTTTAATATTTTATATTTTGCATCCATGCCTTCGAGAAACCTCCCCCATGGGAAAAGGTCATTTTCATCTAGAGTTACCCATAACTCAGTCCCTATTTGATGTGGTTCTGTCAAATTAAATCATCCTTCGTAACTCATAGGATGATCTCCTAATTTCCAAAAAAAAAAAAAAAAAACCAAAAAAAACCCAAAAAAAAAAAAAAAAAAACAAAACAAAACAAAAAACCTGAAATGAAAAAGAATGACTAAGTCATTACCAGGAGAGGCTGCAATCTTATTTTCTTTTAAGTAAAAGGAAGGCAGAGGGAAGGTGAAGAACCATAAAAAGAAAATAAAATAAAAGCTAAAAATTCAGTGGGGGGGTAGTGTTTTCTAAGACCCCCCCTTCTGATACCAGCTCTGGCCTCTCTCCCTCATCACCAGGCTGAGCTGATCAGTTAAACTGAAAGGGTTGTGTACACCAGGGGTGGGGGGGGTGGGGGAGGGGAGGGCTCATTATATGTCCCTGCCTGCTCTCTCTTGACTCTGGGGCCAGTTTGGGAGGGAAGAGGTGACCTGGTGGGGGCTTTTTGGCTTGTTTTTAGAGACTTTGGACACAAGATCCTATATATTCCAGATGATCTATCCAGCTTTGAAAAATCTCCTTTCAGGAGTTGAGAATGTTTCCATTAGCGTTAGTGGGAGCACCGCAGTGGCCATGAGGGGTGTGGGTGAGTGGTTAGTGGTTTAAGATCAGTTAAAAGGAGATGGGGAGGGTGAGAAAGAGGAAACTGAGTTCCCGGTGGGGGTGGGTAGTACTGGCTTGAATGGGTTCTCCATGCCTGGTGAAGCCCCATGGGGGACACTGCTGCCCCGCAAACAGGCACAGGCACCTGCCAGCCCTCTTGGGCTTAGTCTGATTGAGCTGTTGATTTAATCGAAGGACAGGGCTCCGGGGATCATGGGAAAGTCCACACGTGGCCAAAGCAGCCAACTGGACATAGATGGCAGAGGGATCACAAACTAGATACTGTCTCCAATAGCCCTTCCCAGAAGGTGGGCATCCTTTCTTTGTTGACACTGGCCTAGCCTATGTTCTGAATAACTAAGGATGGCGAGGCATTGTGTGTGCCACAGGAGGCCTCTTACCCACTGACTCAAGCCCAGATGTCTGGTCAGACCCTGTGGATGTGCCCCAGGCTGTCCCTCCCTTGACTCAATCACCATGGTTCCAAAGACAGGCCCGAGAGAAGGATAGTGTGACTGTCAGTTCTCTGTTCACTGAAGTCACAATCTGTACGTCAGATAAATAAATATATATATATTAAGAGAGAATACATATAGAGAGAAAGGCCAGAGCAGAAGGTGGGAGTCCACTCATGCAGGGACAGCAGCAGGGAGAGACAGAAAAGAGAAAAAAGAATAAGCAAGCTGGTCATCTGAGGTCCCCAGCTATAGCCACCTGAATTCTACCTTGCACAGTGTCTGCAGCGGCATGAACACAGAATAGACAAGTGAGCAGAAACGCCCGCCTCCCGCCCACCCCGTGGAAAAATATACATTCCAATATTTACGTAATAATTTAGATAGAATACGTTTTCTGCATTTGTGCAAATAAATTAAATGCAACAGTTTTCTTTCTCTCTTTTGGTTCCATAAAGAAAGAAACAGCAACACAATTTAAAAACAGGCAGGCCATTAAAAAGAGCCCATATGACCCCCTTTATAAACACTGTAGCCCAGCCAAGAAGTCTCGGATGTGCTCAGAAGTCTGCAGAGTGACCTTACCCTGACGACGACGATGGTAGGGTGCTTTTGTGGTTAAAGTGACTCGGGCACACCCCGAGAACAGGGTCCGGTCCCATACGTTCACACCGAAGATGGGTCGGGAGGAAGGGACATGAAAAGTAGGCCATGTCCTTGGTGACATGGGCTGCAAAAGTAGCGGCTGGACCAGGGACTTGACAAGCACAAAGTGCACACTACGTTTGTTATTTACAAATACACAGCAGTCCTTCAAGTGTTCAAGTTTCATAAAAAGGAGGAGGGGGGGAGAAAGGGGCAAATTAAAAACAAAAACACAACGGATTAAACAAACAACAAACAAACAAAACCCCCCAAAACATTTAAAAACAAAACAAACGAGAAAAACAAACAAGTGTATCGCTCAGAGACAACAGGGTTGACAGAGTCACACACGGTTTGCGGTATGTACATCGATTACAAAGGTGACGTCGCGGAGGGGGGCAGGGTCACATCTGTGTTTCTGCCTGTTCCAGGCGCTTGGCTACGCGCACCCCACGCATGCTCTGCAACCCCACGCGCACACACACTCTCTCACGCTCCATGGCTCATCCACACACAGACACGCCCGTGGGCAATGGGCGGAGGGCGGTGGGTTATCACCAGTCCGCGTCTTCCTCTATGTAATAATCAGGGGCGGTACCATCAAAGAGGCCCGGGTCGAGGGATTTCCGCTGCTTCCCTCTGGCGAAGACTCGAGAGATGGAGCCAAATCCCATCTTCTCCTTCTTCTTTTTCCGTTTTTGGTCTTCAAGATCCTCTAGTGACTGAGGTCGAAGAAGAAGAAGAGAGGTAAAGTTAGCCTGGTGGGGAGGGTAGCTGTGGGTAAGTCATGGTCAAGAACGCAGTGAGGGATGGAGAATGTAGGTAAGAAGATGGGCTCGGGGCTGGAGTCCCGGAGTCTGTCCCTTCCCCTCTGAGCAAACCTCGGTTAGTTTTAAAGCCTCTCATCGGTAGTAACGGAACCCACTCGGGACTGTCCTGAGCGCATCACTGATGTAAGGTCAAGAAAGATGCTTAGGGTACATCCTGGCTTGATAGCCATGTAGTGGCACAGAGTGTTACTGTCATTGAAGTTCCATTTGACGGCCTAAAGGACCAGTCATGACCCTGACTACTACTCACAAACACTCTGATGCGGGGTGGACAGGATGTGTACAGAGCCTTACTTATCTCGTGGCAGTGCAGAATGGGGCCAGCCTAGGAACCCTGACGATGACCTTGTAACTGGAGATGTGGGGTAGCACCCGCGGGAAGTTTTACAAATGGCCAAGTGCTTACACGTGGTTGGTACTGTCTATAGAAAGGGTAGAACATAAGACTAGACTTGAGGCCCATACAGCACTTTAGAATGTCTTGGAATACAGCCCCTGACTCCAGTCTGGGCTGGAATTCCCTTTCTGTAGGGCCCAGAAATCTGCATTCAAGATGTCTGTAGTCTGGGGCTGGTTAAGAGCAACGACTGCTTGTCTGGAGGACCCAGGTTCAATCCCCAGCACCCACATGGCAGTTCACAACTATGTGCAACTATGGTTCCAGGGGATCTGATACCTTCACACAGACAAACATGCATGCAAAACACCAATGCACATAAAACAAAAATTAAGTTAGTAAAGAATATATATGTATATATGTGTGTATACACACATATGTGTATATATACATATATACATACATACACATACATATATACATACATATATACATATGTATATATACACATATATACATACATACACTCATGTACACACACACACACACACACACACACACACACACACACACACACACATCTGAGGGTCTTTTCTAAATGAACCCTATGCAGATGGTGCACAGCCAGAAAATGTGAAACATCATTATATGACAGACGCTGCCCTCAAGTTCTCCTCTGTGTGCCTTTCTCATACTGGTGATAAAAACTGGTGGACAGACCTACCAGCACCAGGGCTGGAAATGCCCACTGCCTGTGGTTCTGTCTTTGAAGAATGAAGCTAATGATAATTCAGAGACCTAGATGCAAGGGGAAGTGGGCTTACAGGATACAGATGTGTGGCGTGCACAGTAGGCTTACAGGTCAGGCAGAGTGCATGCCAAGTCTGGCTCAGGTGCCAGCACACATGTGACTCAGAGAGGGGGTTCTATTCCTCTCTGTCTTGGCAGTCCAAAATTGGCATTGGGATGATTGACAGTTCAGAGCAACAAGGCTGGGAGAGGTCAAGTTGGGGTGGAGGGGGATCCAGGCACCCAGGGAAGCTATACCCACCTGTACAATAGGGTTGTGCAGGCTCTTCTGAACTGGGCCGGGACTGTCGCCCTATAGCCAAAGGAGAAGAAGATGAAGCAGCAGACACAGGACACACGAGGGTACAGGTGGCCCGTGAGGATGGGGGTTTTCCCTGGAAGGAAACCACCAACTCCCCCAGGGCTGCCCTGCCTCTACATGGTGATCCCACTGGAATGTCCCTCTGGCTTTCCACACAGCTCATTGATGGGGCCTGGGCCTCATCAATCAGGGGACCCGAGGAGCTCTCCCGCCTGGCCTTTCAACCCTTAATCCTTTGAGGCTTAAGTTTCTGCCTTAATTGGTCCATGTGTTCACCTGGAAGGTTGCTTCTGCTGGGTACTTGTTTTACTAAGTAAAGAAATGAACTTTAGTGGAAGAATTAATTCTAAGGGGGGAGGGAGTTGAGATTGGCGATGGACGCGGCAAGCCAAGCCCTGAGTTCTATTCACCAGCATTGAATAGAAAAAAGAAAACAAAATGAAACAAACAAACAAACAAACAAAACCCAAATTAAACAATGGACTCAGCAGACCTGCATGGTCACTAACTTACCGCGAAACCAACACAGCGACTCACTTTGTGGGCCGTCAGAAACTGTTAGTGGGATGTAGGTGTAAGTAGAAGCCCAATGACAAACTCTTAAAGAGCTGATAGCAAGTAGAGTTGGCACTCAAACCCAGGGGGTGTCTGATTTCTCTGTGCTTTTTCTAGGCAGGGCTCCATAGCAAGTGCACAGAGTCCTGAGCCTTAGGGCTGCCATTCACACAAGTCTGGGCCCCTTTCAAATCCTTCGTAGGGAACACCAGATAGCCTGTGGGTAGGTAGGACATTTCCATGGGTCACCAACTATATCCCAGGTGGGTAGGGAGGGAACCCTTAATAGCCTGTGAATGCGTAAAAGTTTTTATCATATCCCTGAATCACAACTGCCCTACATGGGAGCCAACAGCCCGTTGAGATTATAAAAGGCATTACTAGGGTGACTCCTGGTGGTTGTTTCTGGAATTACAAGCTCAATACCTCTGAAGAAATCAAGAGTCATTTGAACCAAGGTGTCTAAAAGGACATCTAATGTCCCTGTATTGAGTCTTCACTTCGGCTCTAATTAGTGGCCAGAGGGTGAGGTATTCTTTAGTCCAGTCTGTGTTGACCTTTTTGGTACCAGGTCAAATCCCTGAGAACAGAGGGCCATTTTCTGGCTCTTTAGTTTACCGATGCACACACCTGTTGAGACAGGGAACAAAATAGATTTGGAGAAATTTAACAAATGGCAGTTCAGCCTGCCATCCAGTCTCAAGGTTTGCAAACAAAACTCAGCCTGCAGACAGCCGAGACGGCTTCTCTGCACAGTACCATCTTTTCTAAATACATACAAGTTGCCTCTGGCAGCAGGTATGGGCTGAGGCTGGCCTGCTTCAAATGCAGTTCTGGTGGCTGGGAGTCCTCCTGTGGGTGGATCTGTCAGGGTATTCCTGTCCCTGAGAGCCTTAGGGTCACCAGGAGATGGTCAGCCTGTCTGTCAAAGGGTGTCGGTCTAAGACTGGAACTCTCCACTACAGTCCTTTCGACTGAATAACGGATGACAGAGACCTTGCTCTCTATGGTCTGTCAGCCTCACACCCTAAACTATGGAGAAGAGAAGACACGTTGCTTCTTCACAGCCTATGGAAAAGAAGGGATCCTAGCCTTGCTACGGGTGCTGTGATGTAATCCCACGGCTACCCAGGCAGGCTGGGATGCCTCTTAGAGATTTTCTGTGTGTGTGTGTGTGTGTGTGTGTGTGTGTGTGTGTGTGTGTGCGCGCGCGCGCACATGTAGATGAGTGTGTGAAGGTGAGTGTGTGTGTTTGTGTGTGTGTGTGTGTGTGTGTAGCCCAGAGGGCAAATTCAGCATCGTTTCTCAGGAAACATTGAGTCAGGGTGAGACAGGGTCTTTCACTGGCCTGAGCTCACAAGGCTGGCGGGCCCGGGAACCCCCAAGGAACCTCCCGACTCCACCTCCTCAGTGCTGGGATTACACGTGCATAGCACTGTGCCTGAATGCAATTTAACGTGGACTCTGAGGACTGGACTTAAGACTTCTTGCTTGCACAGCGATTGCTTTAACTGAGCCGCTTCGCCAGTCCTTGTAATCGTAGCTACTTTGATAATAAGCACTCTTCATGATCACCGTGGATGGGAAAAGGCTTCCCTCACGCATATCCGGGAAAGTTGCTGTTTTTCATAACCTTATGCACTTGCTTATTATGGGTTCTCGTACATAGCACGTCCCTCTCCTGAGTGTCTGTATATTCTGTCGGCTAATAAACAATAGTAACTTGAGTTTCTGAAAATGTGTTCCCAGGCTGGTGAGACGGCTCAGTGGTTAGCACTTGCTACTCTTGCAGAGGACCTGGGTTCAGTCCCTAGCACCCACATGGTGACTCACAACCATCTTGTAACTCCAGTTGCAGGGGAACCTGATGCCCTCTTCTGCCCTCCATGGGCACCAAGCACACAGACGGTGCGTGGACATACACATGCAGGCGAAACACTCATGCACATACGATAAAAATAAGAAAGAAAGGAAGGAAGAAAGAAAAAACAAAAGGCCTTCCTATGGAACTGAAGACACTTCTGTGTGGTGTCTCTGTCATTAGGACATGGCAGGGAAGCCCTTCAGGTTATCAGCTAGGTTGATGGGACAATATTTCAAAGTGGTCCCCACCTCTGACCCGTTGGACGCTAACACGGTTTTCAGCCATCCACTGATGTTTGGGCCACCAGCCTGGGAGCCTGCGGTGGCTTGGCTACGGTTTAAGAGTGTCCTCCAAAGGTCTGTTGTATTAGAAGCCTAGTACTAGGGTGACGATGTGAGACGCAACGGAAACTTTATGACGTCGGGCCCAAGAGGAGTCATTTCTTTTATCGGCTTCCCAGCCTCAGCCATTTTGTTACAGCAAACATACAGTGGGCTCATTCAGAGGCCCCCTGGAGGACTCACGCCTCTTAGCTTCTGGTGCTCAGTACGTCATTAAAAAAAAAAAAAGTTTGACTAAAATAGTCAGACACATTCACAGGACCTCTCTGCAGAGGCCAAACGTGTCCCAAATGACTAGAATCTCAAAATTAAAATACACCAATCTGTTTCATTCCAGGACGAAGGAAGAGGAGTGGGATTCTATAGGGACAGGTGGTTCTGAAGTCAGGCCCAGAGTCTCAGGCAGGGCCCAAGACGGGGTGCACTGGGCGGGGTTCCAGGCTGCGCAGACCCTGCTTGCCCTCCCGGGCACAGGAGGAAACAGGCCTCATTTCTTTCTCTCCCCACATCCACCGCTTCTCGCAAAAGGAAAGAACAGAACGGGAAATGCCTTCGCCACGGCGTTCCCTGGGTGGACGAGAGGAAAGAGTGGGCACATCTTTATCCCACCCCACGGCCCCGCCATTTCTGGACAGGGCCCAAGTGCCCAGGCCCTGCTGCTGCTGGCCTTACGTTGCAGAGGGAGTGTGTCCGGTGTCTTGGGGAGTTGATGTCGCTCGGTGTAGATGACCGGTCGCCTTCAGCAGCGGAAGCATCGGAGATGACGGAGGGCTGTCTTGAGTGGCAGGGGCTCACCCTGACCGCTGGAAAGCAGGGACAGCTGGTTAGTAAGTGACACATGGATGGCTACCTAGTACACCCATTGTATAGATCAAGATGCTGAGTCAGAGGGAAGGTGAGTGTAGTGGCTAGCTCTTCCCTTCTGCACCATAGCCCTGCTTGTTCTAGGGATGGCCGTGGGGAGACCCTCTCCCTTCCTTGTGATCCAGGTTATCTCCTCCTCACTTGGGGAAGTTGAGGGTCTGTGAAGTCTCATCTGAATGGTTCTACACACTATGCAACCATAACCACAGTGGAATATGGCAGAGTCCCAGACAAGAAATCCCTAGGTCACTGTAAGCTCCTTTCTTTCCCCAACATCCTGACGTCTCTAAAACCCAGTCCCAACTCCACCAACTCTCCTAGCCCATGGCAACTGCCACCTGTCCCTGTGAAGACCAGGGTGGCCTCCCTGTCTCCACTCCTTACAATGAAGCCAGAGGCCCAGGCTTTTGGCCACTGTGAGGGTAAACATGTACACCCCTCCTCCTGGCCTCTGAAGCCTGGCGTGCTTTAACCTGTACACCGCATCAGCCAGGGCTAGGCCTTCCGCTGCTTCCGGTGCCGTCTGTACATACGTGTAGAGGTCAAAGGTCGACAGCTATGTTCTCCAATCTCTCTCCACCTTTTAAAATGAACTTTTGTTTATGTGTATGTGCTTGCTTGTGTGCACGTGTACATGTGTGCAGTCCCTGCAGAAGCCAGAAGAGGGCATCAGATCCCCTGGAACTGGAGTCACAGGTTGTGAGCCTCCACGCGGGTGCTGAGAACAGAAACCAGGCTCTCCCACAGAACCTGCGGCTCACTGATTCAGGTAGATGTGCTGGCCGGTAAACCCTGGGGACCCTCCGGTCTTCGTTTCCTGAGAGCTGGAGGATCACAGTGTACACTGCCATGCCTGGTTTCTCACCTTCTTATTGCCAGACTTTATTTACACATGCATTGACTGACAGGCACTGAGGACACCATGGGGTGCACCATGGGGGTCCTTACATGCATTTGTTCAATTCTGGGCTTCCAGTGTCTCGCTCTTTGTAGGTACTTAATATACGGTGCCTATCCCAAAAGCCTCAGCCCAGAACCTACTGGGCACTGCTGCAGATCTCTCCCGTGTTCCAGTGCCAGCACTGCACAGAGGGAGCATTGGTACCTCTGCACCCACTCCTGTGAGCATTCCTGACAGACAGCCCTTTGCCACCAATGACCACGTGGCCCGGTGGGGGAAGCTGCTAGTTGGTGGTTCTGAATCACTTCCGGTCTAGGGAAGTTCTTTTGCAAGCTGTGTGGCCCTGGACAGGTTCCTCACCCTCCCTGAGTCATTAGCTTATTATCCATTATCTGGACCATTAGCTATCTGAACCGTGGAGGTGCCTGTGCTGGTTGGGTTATTTTGTGCCAACTTGATACAAGCTGGAGTCATCTGGGAAAAGGGACCCTCGACCGAGAAGTTGCCCCTTCAGATTACTGTGTAGGGAAGTGTTGAGGGCATTTTCTTGACTGAGGATAGATGTGAAAGCTCACTGTGAAAGCAAGCTGAACAAACCGTGGAGAGCAAGGCAAGCCAGGAAGCAGCATCCCTCCCCGATCTCTGCCTCCAGGTCTCTGCCCCGATTTCCCTTCATGAAGCTGCGAGGAGCCAGGTTGCTTCTGTCATGGCATTTACCACAGCAACATAAAGTAGCCTAGAACATTGCTGGAGACATCTCCTCCACAGAGTGAGACACTGGGAGGAGACAGGTGCTTACTGTGGTGTGTGCAATAGAAAGGGAAGAGAAGCCATGTGACAGATGCCTTCCCAGGGATGGCATGGGGTGGAGGTGGGTGACCCCGTGCGTGTAAATACCTAGTTACAGTAGCACAGAGGAGTGGGGGTGGGGGTGTGAAGAACGATAGCCTGGAAGCTTCTCCGAGAAGCCAAGTTTAATGAAAAGTTCTGAGGTAGCTGCAGGAGCGGCAAGGACAGCAGAGGAGGAAGGGCCCAGATGATGGATTCTGTAGCCTGGGCTAACCCTAATTCAGTGTCAGACCCACCAAGGACGGGGGACCTGCAGTCGCAGGCTGTGACTGGGAGGCACCTACCATTCTGTTAATTCTTAAACTGCCCTGTCTTCAACAGCACCTGTTTCCTGCAGCTGAGGTGGAGCAGAGGCTGGGAAGCCACCTGCACCCCTGGATCTTGGGACTGACCAAGAGGTGGTGGGTGAGAGCTAGGTCTCAACCCTGCCTGGGGATGTGTTGGACTACGTTTTATAAGGTCTTCAGCTCTGACCTGGCTTCAAAGGCGGGCTGGACCTCATAGGGATCCCTGCAAGGGTCAGCAGAGAGCGGCTGCTGTCTGTTTACTGCAGGTGGGCTCTGCGTCTGTTTACAATAGAGGCTCTGAAGCCCTGTGTGTCCCCTGTCAGTGAAGACAGTGCTGTCGGGGAGGGGCAGCTAATATTTACCAAAGGAATTCTGTACACTTTACCTTTCTGACAATCCTGGGAGGGAGGTCTCAGCAAACAGACACATAACACACTGCATTAACAATCCAGCAGCTCTCATACCAAAGGGACAGATGACCTTTGTATCAGGTCGTAGGTCACATCCTTTATACACAGCAGAGCCAGGATGTGACCTCAACAGTGCGAACCTGCACCTGGCCCCTCCCGCTCAGGTTCATCTGCCTTACCCTACACGCTCCATCTATAAGGAGCACAGGCCTTGTGTAATTGTCCGAGGCCGTGTGTAACCAGCTCCACCTGGAGGGCCAGTTTTACTACAGCCCCGAGTGCAGTGGTTCTCACCCCTTTCCTAATGCTGCGACCCTTTAATATAGTTCCTCGTGTTGTCCGTGCACCCAACCACAAAGTTATTTTCCTTGCTATTTCGTAACTGTAACTTTGCTACTGGTATGAATTGAAATGTAAGTTATTTTTGGAGATGTGGGTTTGCCAATGGGGTTGTGGCCCACAGCTTGAGAACCACTAGAGGACTCCCTCCCCCAGGAGGGTCAGGTGGCTCACAGACTCACAATCAGTGATGCACAATACAATGGCAAGGAGACTGGACTGGATTGGATGTACCAGGGATGGTGGGAATGGAGCCAGAAGCTCTGCCAAGTATCTGGAGCAAACAACATTTACACTCTTTCTATGTAACGAACGGCCTGGCTACAGCTGTCAATCAAGGAGCTCAGTACCCTCTCCTGCCAAAGGATCCAATCAGGGCACTGGCTTTCCTAGACACTGTGATTAGTTCAGAGATGGCTATGGGGCCCAAGAGATGGCTATGGATGACCCCTGACCAATGAGGGTCATCTGTTTTACGTCTTAGGCACAGTTGAGCCTCTGGATCCAGCTATGCCTGAAGGCCATCTCTTAGTAGGTTCAGTTAGACTAGTCATCACAGTTTGTCCTGTGCTGCCCCAGGCTGCTGTGATGTGAACAAAGAAGCTGCTTTTCCCACTGAGTCCTGTGGCCTCTTCCTTGACTCCTCCCTTATTGCTGGCCCAGGCCAGGCAGGACTCACCTTGCCGGTCTGCAGGGTGGGGAGGGTGGGAGTGGTAGAGAGTCTGTTGGCTCTGCCGGATGGCAGCAGTCAGTGGGAGGTCAGCCTGCACCACCCATTCCTGGTTGCCATTGAGCACCGTCTCGCCGGGCATGGCGAGTGAATGCCTCTTGGGAACATCCTTGGTCAGTGTGGCTAAGGACTGCTTGGCCTGGAGAAAGAGCAGGAGGTGGAAGAAGACAATGTAACCAAAGGGTTCTCTCATGACGCTGCCTGGCACCTCTTACCACCATGGCAAAAAAGCCAAGGATTCTACTTCCGTACCAGTGAGCCACCAGCAAGTGGCGTAAGCCACGGGCAGGTGCTGCAGGTCCCACCCACAGTCACCAGGATCTCACCTCCGGTTCCCACTGAGAACAAGGTGAGACCCACACATGGGAGAGAAGGAATCCGAGTGCACACCCATCACTTCTGGGTTCTCTAAGGACAAGCCAGGACTGACTCTAACACTCTCTCTCTCTCTCTCTCTCTCTCTCTCTCTCTCTCTCTCTCTCTCTCTCTCTGTGTGTGTGTGTGTGTTTCTTTGTGTGAGGGCTGCAGATCAAGGTTATGGTGTTGTCCCTCCGGAGCCACCCACTTCATTTTTTTGAAACAGGATCTCTCTCTGGAGCTTGCCCATGAGATTAAAGCTGGTTGGCTAGTAAATCCTAGGGATCCTCTGTCTCCAATTTTTAACACATTGTGGTGGTTTGAAAAGGTATGGCTCCATAGACTCATGTGTTTGAAAGCTTGGCCGTAGGGAGTGGCACTATTAGGAGGTGTGGCCTTGTTGGAGGAAATGTGTCACTGTGTAGGCAGGCTTTGAGGTCTCCCATGCGCAGGCTCCGGCCAGGGTGAAATCAGAGCCTCCTCCCGGCTGCCTATAGATCAGACGCAGAGCTCTTGTCCAGCACCTTGTCTGTCTGAGCACTGCCACGCCTCCTGCCACGACACATGTGCTCTAAGACACTGAACACAAGTCCTCACGCTTGAGTGTAAGCACCTTATCAACAGAGACACCCCTGACCCCAGGCGGGATCCTGACAAGATGAGAAAGTGGCATAGGGGGTGGGTGTCCTTGGATAAACTTGGTAAAATGCAGGTCTCCCATTGAGTTTGGAAAGAGTGGAGGTCATGGGCAGAGAAGCCAGCCCAGAAACTGTCAGGAAAAGCAACTAAATGTGCACCCCATGACGCACAGGCGAGCCCCACCATGGTGCTCCCCATGATGCACAGTTATCCAGGCCCCCCTGTTGGCAGCTCAAAGCGTGGGCCGCCATGTAGAAAGCGCAGCACAAAGAATTAGTTCCGAAGAGTGAGCTGGTGGAAGTCAAGGCTGGTAGAGCCTGGGATTCAAGGGACAGGCTTGTATTAGGGGAACTGCCACAAGTCTGGGTGCTACACGTGGGGTTAGCACGGGGCAGAGAGAGTGCCTCTGTGAAGGGCATAGGTCAGAGACGTCTTAGCTAGGAGTTATCTCCCTACTCCCACCAGGGTAAGTGGGATTTTAGCAGGCAGGGTCTTAAAGATTGTTGGCTAAGAAAAGGAGCATGCGTTAAGACACAGACTCATGCATACTTAGGCTAGTCTAGGTAACTCTCCAGGCTCCTGCAGGGCAGGGGAAGCTGAATGAAGAGCGGAGGGAGGAAGGGAAGGCCCATCACAGCCTCCCTTTCCCAAGCATTCCACACACATACATAGAAAGCAGAGGACCACCCAGACCAACCCACAAAACAAGCAGCCTTTAGGGGCAACACAAGAAGAGGCCCGGGCATGATACCCTCCTATTCCTACCCGGCTTCTTCCCTGGTTGATGAAGGACCTCACCTCTGGCTGGGTCAGGAGGGGTGGGTCCTCTGTGTGGAGTGCGACATCACTATCTGACAAGTGGGAGATCCCCCTAGGCACGGGAGTTTTTCACTCTGCCTACACAGAACTTGGAATCTCTGAGAAAGATGGCTCACTTGGGCTGTGTGTGGGGGCCATCTCCCACCAGAGACAGACACAACATTTCCCACTGATCTCTCTCGCTGCGGCGTATGACTCAATGCTGGGAGTTTCTCTTGAACTCCGACCTCCCCCTACTTCTCTTTTCTTGGCCTCTACCCTCCCTTGAGCATGCTGATGCTGGAGCACTGGGTTCTTGGGAATTTCTAAGTTGGGATGAATATACTCATGTGACCAAAATCCAGATAGAGCCAGCCTTGGCCCCTGCTGTTACAGAACCTTTTTGTGACCTTGAGTACATGCCACACCCACGACTTCCTATTGCACATGTGGGTCCTGACTTCCTCCCAGAATCCCTGTGTGCTTCTGCCAGGCAGAGTCGCCCTCAATTGGCTGCAATCTCAGCGACTTGCAGTTTCAGAGATGGCTCCTCAGGTCAGCCTGGACCTCACGGTCCAGGCAGAAAGGCCTGGGGCTGTCCACAGCACAGCCTGTCTGTGCTGAGTGGTAGAGGGGACGAAGAGGACGTGTAGTCAGAGGCATGTCTGAAGGAGGTGGGGCCACGATGAGTCCCGACAGAGCATCCTCCCTCTTCCTCTAGGAAGATGTTGCCTGTGACAGTACTCCAGGGCCTCCAGCAGCAGAGGGTCTGAAGCTGCAGGGGGGAGGAGGGGAGCTGAGAGTTTCTGGCTATAGAAATCAGGCTGTGTACCCGTATGTTAGGAGCAGAAGCTAGGGGAGCTATTTCTTAGTACAGGGAACACCAGAGAACCCCTAAGATGCTGAGACCAGGGCTCAAAGCACCAAGATGTACTTCATCTCTCTGTCCACAGGGACAGTGGTGAGCTGAGCACACGGTGTCTTTCCCACCCATCTCTCAGGGCTGTATCCACCGGAGATGCAGGGAAGGCAGTCTTCCTGCCTTGACAGCCTTCACCACTAGGGGTCAGCATCGCACAAGGTAGCTGCCCTGCTCTGGGTGGCTTCACGCTGAAGCAGGAGTTTTGCAAACTATCAGGTCAGTGCAGCACACAAATGCTAGGCTAGCTGTTTCTGTGTTCCCCCCAGAGCGCTACGGGGTATGTGCAGGGATGGAGGTCCCGGAGGTCAAGCATCCGACCGAGGTCTGTAAGTGCCTTGTTAGCTAGCACTGGCACCCTGCTGAATAACATCCACCTACTAGGAGCACAGTCTCAGGACCCACATGGTGCAAAGAGAAAACCAATCAACTCTCACAAGTTAGCCTCGGATCAAAACACACACACACACACACACACACACACACACACACACACACCACACCACCCACCCCCACACTGGGTCCAGAGGGCTTTCAAAGGCCTTTCTAGCTTTGTGTGTTCTGGCTATACCTAACTATGTCATGGGGAAGGCAGGGTGAAAACGAAGATACCCCCCCTTCCTTCCCAGTAACCAAAATGGCACGGGACGGCTCAGGTCACACTGGCAGGCAAGGCTGAGATTCTGGGGCCTCTTCTACCTCTGTCGGATTCCCAGATTCGCTCTGACTCCCTTACATGTACCACAATGCAGCTTTGAAACACGTTTGCAGAGATTTCGTTGATTTTAGGTTAGTAAAAAAAAAAAATAACCACCAAATCTATCTTATTTTCATTCGATGACCTAAGAAAGATGATTTTGTTCTAGATAAGTAGATAAGCCTTTGAATATCCCATGAAAACAAGTAGCAAGATACACATGTAAGTACATGGTACATACATGCTCATAAATGTGTGTGTGTGTCTGTGTGTGTGTGTATATATATATATATATATATATATATATATATATATATATATATAATGCACAGATAGATACTGTCATTTGTAATCCTAGACTCTGAGATGTTAATATTCCTAGATATTTTCCCAAAAGATTATGATTATTTTGAGCCAAAATATGCCTTCCCATTGCTCCATGTTTTCGCAATCTCTTGGGACGTGTGGGCAAAGGCCACCCAGGATCCCTGTGCTCCTGGGCTTGAGGAGGTCCCCAACTCAGGAGTGTCTTGGAGCCCACTGCCCTCCCTGACTACCACCTTCTCCCTCAGGGGCTCTGGGTGGTCCAGGCTGCTCCTCAGTGGCCAGTGCACGCTCACCATGGCTAGCTCGGCCTCCAGCTCCTTCATACGGTTGTCCTTGAGGTCCAGCTGGGAGCGCAGGGCCGCAGCATGGTCCGTGGCCTCCTTGGCCTGCCGCCGAAGATCCCATTTCTCTCGCTCCAGCAGATCCTTCTCCTTGGCCAGCGCTTTGACGGCGTCCTCACTCTCCTGTGGTGGGGATGAGAGAGGGGGGATGGGTTGCAAGATGGCACAGGGGTGGAGGGCTCATCTGGGTGGGCAGGGGAGTGGGGAATCCCCAACACATGGCCAAAAGCCCTGGTGTGAGGTGGGAAGGCAGGGGAGTGGGGAATCCCCAACACATGGCCAAAAGCCCTGGTGTGAGGTGGGAAGGCTGTAGGGTGAGCACCTCAGATGCCCCCAGAGAGCACTTTCCTGGTGAGAGAGCCTGGGTAAGGCTTGCCTCTATACAGAAAATGGGGACAGGGTGAAAAATGACTCTTTTCAAAGATAGAACAACCTCATGTGGGGAAGACAAAGTGGGGTCTGATAAGAGTTGGGGTGAAGGAGAGTTTGTCATTAAATTAAATTAATTAATTAAATTTATTTATTTATTTATTTATTTATTTATTTATTTATATGTTTGGTTGGTTGGTTGGTTTGAGGTGTTTTGAGTTTTGAGTCAGGGTCCCTATGGAACCCAAGCTTGCCCCCAACTCTCTATGTAGCCGAGGACAATCTTAAACTTCGGATTCTCCAGCCTCCAATTCCCAAGTGCTGGCCCAGTTTCTGCGGTGTAGCGCTGAGGATGGAACCCTGGGTCTCCCACCCGCTAGGCAATCACTCTGCCAACTCCACATTGCCAGTTCTTGCTTGAGGAACTGTGTCAGAGCAAAACAGGTACAGGAAGGCCCCTGTAGCGGTGGTGACTGGGCTACCACAAGTCCCTGCTGCCACCCTACAAGGCCGTAGCTGACACGACACTCAGTCCCACGAGGAAGAAATCTCATCCTGCCACCTGCCCAGGCCCCTCTCAGTTTCCATGGCTGCCAGGGGTGGTGCCAGTCTGGTGTAGGGCAGGCCTCAGAAGGAGCTGTGGCTGACCCGACCTCTGAACAGGGGTGGCATTGAAACTGCGGCCATCTCGTGAGGATGGTCTTTGGGAGTACTTGGCCCATCCCACCAAATCTCACCATGTCTAAACAAGATCCGAGGTCTCCACCACCAAGGCCAGGAGGCCAAGAAAGGGTACCAGCTTTTCTGCATGGATGAAGCGTCCAGTGTGTACAACACTGGCTAACGTTCTGCAGACAGCCCTGGCTCTGCAAATACCTACAGGTCAGCATGGCCTCAGTTTCCCCATCTGTACTGTATGCATGTTGAGATAGCCCTGTCACCTGGGGCTCTGCCAGGAAGCTTCTCATTCCCTAGGATCCCTGCTTATACCTCCTCTTCCAAGAAGCCTTCCCTGAATACCAGCTTAGGGTGACCGTCTAGCGTTCTTTCCAGCCAGTCCTTACCTGATGCTCGCCCCACCAACGTGATGCACACACAGCCAGATAAGGCTGTGCTTGCTTAGGCTATGCTGAAGAAACAGGTCTGGAGTGGAGCTGGGCACCCCTGGGAGCTGGCTGGTGAGCTTGAGTTACGAGGAAGACTCACTAAGACCCTTGGGTTCCTTTTTTATCTCTGAGGTTTTGCCTGTTCTGGCGGTTGTGAGCAGACTTGAGCTCTACACTAGGTGAAAAAGGTCTGTGGGTATTTCACTTGTGTGCCCACGAAACTGTTCCCAGGCAGAGGCCAACAGGCTCAGCAGTGGCAGTCACTTAAGTGTCCTGGGCAGTGCTGCTGCAGGCTCTGCATACACAACTGTTTTTGAATAACATACCCACCTATGAGGTAGAGTCTCCAATTATTTCTGTTTTACAGAACGGTAAACTGAGGCCCTGAGGAGAATCGCCCTCAGCCCACTGCTGGTCATGGAGGAATCAAAGAGAACTATGGGATTCCTTCCCTGGAGACCGGAATTTGATAGGCTTAGAGACTACAAGTACCTGAAACTCACAAGGGCGGGGCAAGGCTAGACTGTTAATAAAAAAGGCTAGATCATTGAGACCTTGCAGGCCAAGACTGGAGCCTCAGATGGGGAGTGACGAGAGGCGCAGGAGACAGGGTGTGGTGGGATAGTGGCAACAGAGGACCTTTTAGACCCAGTACCAGGATTATCCTGTATCCAGCTTGGAGCTGGCTGCTTGGCCGGCTATGAGTACATCTCCAGCTGGGTTTGTAGACAGTCCCCAGCTGCACTCAGGGGACAGGGTGTGTGTCTTTGGCACGGTTTTTTGGGATGTCGCAACTCTGAGAATTTTCTGGACAGGCCAAGTCCTATCTTTGCCAGCAGCTTTGTGTCCCTGCTGTCCCCACCT
The DNA here is from genome assembly GCF_011762505.2 of Arvicanthis niloticus. Lineage (NCBI taxonomy): Eukaryota > Metazoa > Chordata > Mammalia > Rodentia > Muridae > Arvicanthis > Arvicanthis niloticus. The sequence goes on along the minus strand of NC_047662.1, from coordinate 12,743,019 downwards.
GCTCCAGCTGAGACCCGGAGAGGTTCCAGAAGAAGCAAGTGGGCCGTGGCAGGTTGAGAGCCTGCAGCCCAGTGACTGGGGAACCAGAGAGTTCTATTAATGTTGCTCATTTCATTCAAACATAAAATGCAAACTATGTTTTGGTAACCAGATGCAAGATCTTGAGAGGCTGGATAAAACCAGGGCTGAGATTTCGGTTTCTGAACGGTATCTCTAAATATGTGTTACAATGCCTACCTATAATCTCTCAGTGAGGGGCTAAGGGGCCAGTTCTGTGGTAGAACGCCTGCCTGGGTCGCATAAGGGACGTCCCAAATTCATTCTGAACACCACAAAAATAAATAATTGGTCTTGATCAGTGACCAGACTCTTCTGGGCTGCCCGGTGACACAAGGTCATTCAGATGCTACACCCCTGACTTGCCTAACCTGAATGCATACAGACGGCAATGGGAGCGGAGGTTGGGGACAACACACACAGAGTAGGCAGGTGACACCTGTACTGCTGCTTAGAGCCATTTGACCTCAGGAAGGAAGAGTTCTGCATGCCAGGGATGTGTCACCGAGAGTCACCTGCAGTACGCATGTGAGGTTCATGTCAATTCTAATCTAGCCTTGGCCAACTGGCTTCTAACCGCAGCTCAGAGGTGGCCTCCTTGACTGGGCCCATCACGCTCCACTGCTACTGAGGAGTCAGTTGGCCTTCCTGTCCCCAAAGCTGCAGGCAGAGCCGTTAGGTTTGAGTCAGGAATGCCTCTCACAGGCTCTCATTCTGCGTGCTTGTCCCCTGGCTGGTGGCACTCTTTGGGGAGTGTGAAGCCTTCAGGAAGTGGGGCCTGGCTGGCAGAAGTAGGTAAGGTCCTGGAGGGAAGCCTCTGAGGCTTTTACTGCTGCTGCTGCTCCAGCCATTGCACTCTGCTTCCATTACATTTTTCTCCAGCCTTTGTGCTCTGTGTCCTGGTTGGTCACATGAGCACCTCTGCCCCATGCTCACACTGCCATTAACTCCCCTCCTTGACGGTCTGAAACCGTAAGCCCAAATAATCCTCCTTCCCTCAAACTGCCAGGCATTGTAGACCCAGTGACACAAGGAACACACACATGAACGAACGTTTCTACTTTCAGGTCCATGTACACAACTCAATGGCAGCCCTGCCTACAGAGCGTATGGAGGACAGAGGTCAACTCATAGAAGCCATTTCTTCCCTCCCATCATATGTCTTCCAGGAATTGAACTCAGGTCACTAGGCTTGGCAGCAAGTGCCTTTACTCACTGAGCCATCTTGTCGGCCCGGTTTTTCTGGGCTTGCACAATAGGAAATGGGTCTCTAGGTGGTTCTGTGAGGGAGTTTCTAGATTGGGTTCACTGAAGCGGAAAGTCCCACCTGGTGGCGACATTCTAGGGGGTGGGGGGGCTAGAGGTCCAAACTAAGTAAGAAGACTATGAGTGAAACAACCATCTCTCTCAGCTTCCTGACTGCAGATGCGACGGACACGGCTGGCCACCTCACATCTCTTCTGCCACAACGGACTGTATATTCCAACTCTGATCCAAAACAAACCCCATGAAATCGCTTTTGTCAGGCGTTTTATCCTGAGATAAGTAACTAACACAGAGCCCAAGCCTTGTGACACCTCCTCCGTGAAGCCCTCGGAGAGCCCTCTATGCAGACAAACCTCCCTGGTGTCTCCCACTGCTCCTGGCTAACTCCGCCCGCTTCCGTCACGTGATTATTAATGAGATGCATGGCTCCTCTTGCTGGGTGCTCAGTATCTTGGTCCTCACAACAGCTCTGCACCTTCCACAGAAGGGGAAACTGAGGCTCTGGGGTGAGTGGAAGATTCAAGGGTATGCCCAGAGAAAGAGGGATCTGAAGCAGCTAGATTCCTGAATCCACGCTGTCCACCTAGGGACACAGGGCCCAAGCAGGAGCTGGGCTGGATTTCTTCTTTTGTTCAGATTACATGAAGACACCAGAGCCAGTCAAGGGTGCTTTGAGATTCAAGGCAGAGACCATGTTTGGCTAAGGGCGGAGATGAGATTGTGTGTCTGAGAGTGGAGGGCAGGAAAAGAGACAGGAGAGGGAAGGGGTGAGAGGGGAGGGCAGGGGTCCAGACACTAACCTTACGGTGCTGCTCATAGTTACGTATGAAGTCTCGCAACTGCTCCTCTCGGCTCTCCAGCGTGGCGTACAGCTGCTGCATCTGGCTCACCAGGTCGGTCTTCTCGCCCTTTAAGCGCTTCCGGTCAGCTTTCATGGCTGCGGACAGGACAGAGGATTAATTAGCTCCCGATTCCCTAGCCGTTCCTCTGGGTGTCTTTTGTCCAGGTGAGAAATGGGGTTCACCTGATACAGTGTCTCTCCTGGCTCCCCCACACCACTACCGTGTCCCAGGCTTGGGACCCAGGCTTGCAGTGTGAACCGCTGGCTCTCTCTGAGTTGGCTATCGACAATGGAAGCCCTGCTGGGCTGCAAGGCTAGCCTCGGAGGTCTCATACATGGGGAGCTCCTGAGCTTCTGACTCTGTTGCTGAAATGAGCCCCAGGGTCACCCCACTGAGCCCACAGATCGAGTCCCATCCAAGACTCTCTCATAAGCCCTGCTTGATCATTAACATGTAGGGCCCAATGACATGAAAGATAAGATACAAACGATATGGGCCACACAGGAGATAAACTGGATTCCGTCAAATTAAAAACTCTGCTTCACGGGAAGACATGGAGAACAAGGAGAGACAGCCCGCAGAAGGGAGAAAATACTTGCAAGTTCCTTATCCAATAAGAGACATCTAGAAGATCTGAGTTCAATCACCAAGAAAACCATGAAAGAAAAGCCTACTCCTATCAGCTGTCTGCTGACCTCCACACATGTCCTGTGATGTGAACCTAGTGTATGCACACTCTCACACACACACTCAATTAAATTCAATAAAAATTTTTAAAAATAAAATCCTCGTAACTCAACAATACAAAGACAACTGTTGGGGCTAGAGAAATGGCTCAGTGGTTAAGATCACTTGTTGCTCTCAGAGAGGACCGGAGTTCACTTCTCCGTACCCACTGGGCAGCTCATAACTGCCTGTAATTCCAGCTGCAGATGGGGGTATCTGAGGCCACGCTGCCGCTGCACACGGAGAGCCACAGGGAACCCCGCGCAGTGGGGACTCCAGGGCTGGTCAGCATTCAAAATTCCAGCTTTGAGCCTCCCAATGAACCCAGCTGACTCTGTCTTCTCAGCAGCCAGCTTGGCTGCACGGCAGCTGAGGTCACCAGGGCTGGGTTTCAAGACCTACTGAGTTGAAAGCTCAGGGTGGAGCTGAGGACAAAGCCAGGCCAGCTCTCCAACATGGTGCAGCCTGTTACCAGGGAACTTGGCTTTAAGAAACTCCAACATCCAGGAAGGCAAGAGGACTGAGTGAGTGAAGGCACTTGCCATCCTGTCTGATGACTCGAGTTTGTACCCTGGGGCACACATGGTGGAAGAGAACTGACTCCTGGCAGTTGTCCTCAGATTCCTTGCACACAGGCTACAAATAAATAAAAGACAACTAACCAACTAGCCAAATAAACAAACAAAAGAAACTCCAAGATCCAACAAAGATCCAAGATTCAGTCTGCAAGCACCCTACAAACAAGCCTGAGCCAGCACCATAGGGAATCCTCCACCTGTCATTCCCTGGCATTTCAGATGCATTTTTATAGAGGTGGGCAGGCAAGTCCTCTTATTCCATCCCAGAGGGGGCATTATGGCCACACAACCAGTTAGTGGCATAGCTGGGGTGCACCAGGGGCTTACAGACTGGCAGGTGTAACAGAGATAAGAGTCCTTGGGGACTTGGAGGGACTATAAAGCAGGGATAGAGAGTCCCTGGGGACTTGGTTGGTCCCCCCAAGCCTCTTTGTCCTTGTGGTTAGAAACTGAACCCTTAGGATTCTGGTTTGTCACATCGTAAGTCTTATCCTGTGAGAAGTAGTCTTTGCTCTCAGCTACTTGGAGACTCAGCAGCATCAGGATGCCTTGAGACAGGACAGCATGCCCCAGTGTTTGAGGGGCTCCCCATAATGTTATTCCCAGCTCACAGGATGTGGGTACCTGTTCTAAGAAACGACCCTGTCCAACTCCAGCTGTACCCCACTAGGCTTCCGACCTAGAATCTAAGAAAGCTTTGCAAGTGAAGGCCATGTTTAAGTCAATCTAACCCACTTGTATTAACTCTATGGCTATGGTGGGATGTCCTTACAAAAGGGACTTAGGAAAGAAGGTGTTTGTCAAGAACTGCACTAGCTCCACGTTCAGGCGGCCAAAAATGTCACGGCCCGAGCAAAATGTTGAGGCCCGGGCTGCCCCCCGTTTGGCGGCCACTGTATCCTGGCCCAAGCTGCCGCTCCGGTCCGAGGGTTGGGGTTCAGCAAGAGAGAGAGTGAGGACGGACTCGAAGAATGGAGACCAGACAGAGTGTGTTTCAATCCCGTTTATTCTTCACTCTCTCTTCCTAGTCCAAGTCCCAAGTCTAGCTGTACTCTTTAAAGAGTCTCCCTAAAGAGTATATTTCCTCTAAGTGTCTGATTCTCTCATCTCTCTTCTGCCTGCCTCTCGCCTTTATATGTCTCACTTCTAAGCCATGCCTTTTGGTCACACCTTTAATCATGCCCTTAGGTCTTGTCTCTGAATCTGATCTCTACACTTCTAAGTCATACTCTTAAGTTACACACCTTTAATCTCACACACCTTTAATCTCACACACCTTTAATCTCAAGGTATCTAAACCAAGATTATCGGAGTGTGCTCAGCTGTTGTAGGCTATTGTAATCCAAGTCTCATGTCAGGGTATATGGCTCAAGATGGCTGCAAAGCTGATAGCCGCTTTCTGCTAAAAGTCGGCCCCCAACAAGTGTTCACTCTGCCTACGGTTCCAAAGGACAGAGACCATCATGGTGGGTTGGCATGGACACAGGCAGAGAAAGCATAGCTGCAGGAGCAGGGAGCTGGCTGGTCACCTGATCACATTTCACCCACACTACAGGGAAGACAGCCAGGATGGGAGAGCCTGAGAGAGCAAGAGTCGGGGGGGAGGGAGCAGGGAGAAAAGGTGGGTATGGAGTGAGGGAAGAAGAGGGAGGAAACACAAAGGGGAAGTGATCAAGGCTATGAACTCATAAGGCCCACTCCCAGTGACATACTTACTTCAACAAGGTGCTACCTCCTAAAGGTTCTGTAACCTTCAGGAACAGCACCACCAAGTGGGGACTGAGTGTTAATACAGGAGCCTATGAGGGACATTTCTCATTCAAACCACCAGATGCCACTGAAACTGTAAACTCAGAGACTAGTGTCCAGTTGATACAAGGCTTTCTAAGACAGACAGACAGACAGTCAGACAGACAGACACACACACACACACAGAGAGAGAGAGAGAGAGAGAGAGAGAGAGAGAGAGAGAGAGAGAGAGAGAGCGCTAAGAATGTGGTACCCTGGGCCTGCCACGAAAATCCCCACTCAAGGAAACTGACAGAGAGGCCCTTGGAGCCCTTAGGATGCTATCCTGGATCAAGGTAAAGAAGTGGGCATAGTACCCAGCAAGGCAGCAGACAGCAAAGTGGCCAGACCGGAGGTGGGCACTCACCTCAACAAGCAATTCTCCACCACAGATGCACGAGCAGTCATTTAAATCTACACACAGAGCCATGAGGAGGAGGACAGGCCGCTTCCTCCCTTGCCCTGCTTCCTAGGTACTGTAGGTCTCTTTCTCTCTGGGTAAGCTGCATGCCCGATGCTTGCCTCTCTCTTGAGGTGGCAGCCAGCCAGCACTCTGTCTGTGCTCCAGAAACTGGCTTCAACCAGGCAGGTCTCATTCCAGCAACCAGGTCACTGACACCACTGCTACTGCTATAGTGACAGGTGGTGTCATACCCTTTGGGCTTCGCAGGGCCATGGTGTGTGCAGAGGGACTTTAAGCTCCAGGAGACCTGGGGCGAGCCACCCGGCCTCCTGAGCGTTCCTTTACCAGATACTACAATGATTCTGGAGCTGGAGAGATGACTCAGCAGTTAAGGGTACAAACTGGTGTTGCAAGGAACCAGAACTTGGTGTCCAGCACCCATCTAAGGCAGTGGACAACCTTCTTCTGGCCTCCATGGGCACATGTACATATAACACACATAACACGCAAGTAAACATAAAATCATTTTTTAAAAAATCATCCCCAATCCAAACATCGAATGATTCCTGAACTGTGACACTAGGGTAGCGCCAGGCACCATGCTAAGGCCCTATGGGTTCTTGTCACCTGTCAACTGCCTTGTGAAGTCACCATACGTTACAGACTAGAGACATGGTCATGCATTAAGCATCAAAGACTACCCAGCCCTGGTATTGAACCTCCTGTCCCCTTGGTCACCTACCCAAACCAGGTCCCATAGCACGCTGGGGACAAACACACTGTACATATCTGCTCTTCTGGCCCTTAGGCTCTGCATGGGGCTGAAACTGACTGTGCTGTCCTGGGATGGAACCCCGGGCTTCATGTGCATGCTCTATCACTGAGGTAAGGCCCAGAGGAACTGTTTCATAGAGAAGAAAATGGAGGCACCAGTGTTAAATTATGGGGGATGGGGGGAGAGGAGACAGAGAGAAAGGAGGGGGGTCACTGAACAAGAGAAACAGGTCCTGGCCTCAAACGAAGGATACCTTGACCTTGATTCTCACTGATGTTATGAAAACACACATCACTGCGGACAGCACAACCCACCACATCCCCCCACAAACCAGAGGGCCATTCATAATTCCCAAGTGCTGTCTGGATGCTCTCATTCTGAGATGTAGCTTCCTTACCATTTGGCCTTTCAAAAGGCTCTCTGAGGTTTCCCTTAAATGCAATCTGACATTCCAGTGTGTGCCCCATTTACTGCCCAGTGGCTGCCAGAGGGGTGTGTGTGTGTGTGTGTGTGTGTGTGTGTGTGTGTACACAAACAGCTCCTATGGAATCAGCTTTCCTGCCTTTCACCACAGAGCCCAGCCAGTTCATGGTACTGTCAAATCACACCCTCACAATCTGGCTTCCTGCTAGGCTGAGCTCAGCAGCCTCTGGGCTCCTTCTGGGCATTCCTCAGCCAGGAAACTTTACAAACTTTTCAGTCTGGTGGGACCTGGGTTGAAGTGGGAAGCTTTGTTCACACAGACTCTGGAAAAGGAGTGTAGTCAGGCAGAGGCAGAGAGAGATGGGGAGGGCCTGGCATGAGGCTCCGTGAGACTTAGGCATCTGAATGAATACCAACCAGCATGGAAGGCAGAATGCTTCCGGTTCAACTTCCTAGTTACCGTTGGGAGAGCTGAGACAGAGAGAGAGAGAGAGAGAGAGAGAGAGAGAGAGAGAGAGAGAGAGAGAGAGAGAGAGAGAGAGAGAGAGAATGAATATAAATATGAATGAGAATATGAGAATGAGAATATGTTGGATGTCGCCCAGTGAGCCATCCCGGGTCTCGACATGCTTGGGCCAACATGGCTTGGTAAGAGTTTAAAAATCTTCCTATGTGTCCTTAGGCCTCATCGTCCTCACCTATCAAGTGACTCTCTTCAGAGTGATACATAGGATCCACGCCTGGAACATCTGGGGAGAAGAGAAGCCCAGAGTCAGGGGCCTCCCTAGATGTCAGGCTTCTCTGTCCTGTTAGGTGGGAGGTCTGGCCAGTGTCTGACCTTGGGACCTCCTCTGCTTGTAAGGCTCTGGATGATGGGAACTCAGCAGAAACTCAGCTGAACACGCAGGAGACATGCTTCTCCTCAGCTCCACCCACCCCACCAGCCTGGCTCCTACTGATGGAAATTGAGACCATCACCTTTTCCCAAGACTCCCTTGGACATCTGAGTCCCCGAACTTGGCAAGCCCCCTGTTCAGGACCTTTCCAGTATCATACCAATGGCTGTCCGGTCTCTGGCCTCCCGGATGGTTGACCCCTGTCTCAACCCTTTCCCTTCTAGCAAATTCCATTTTTCTTTTTCCTTTTGTTGCAAAATGCTCCCAAGGGCCACTCACTCTACCTCTAGCCCCTCAGTTGCTAAGGGACCCTCTCTGACTTCTACACGCTTGGTCCTTTCTAAGTCATGGGGAATCCTGCCTCAGGCTACATATCTCAGGCTGCTTCTCCTTGGTCCTCTGCCCAGGCACTCAAGGCCACCGTAGTCTGATGGGACAGAAGACTACCTTCCAGGCTCTGCCAAGACCCATCATCAGGAGAGGGTGGGGGCCCCAGAACTCTATTCCTAGATTCCAGAGTGGGGTTATCTTAATTGTACTGCGTATTGTAACCCCATATACCCCGACTTTTTGTGGAAATTCTAATCTCCCAATTGTTAACTATTTTTAAGGTCTTAAATGTGCCTTATAGCACAGGGTAAATTCAAGATTTATGTGAACCTGAGCCATCTGGCTCTGCAGATACCACCTGTGTGACCCTGGATAAGTCCCGTATGCTCTCTGTGTCAAATGGGGACGCTTCCTTTACAAGGCGGAGCTTTAGGCTGCAGGTGCTGGTATTTCTGCCTGGCTGTGCCTGACCATGCCAGGCTAAGGATGAAAGCTGTCGGGAGTGGTCTGGGAAGGAGAGATTTGATTAGAGGTTGCCAGACCTCATGGGGGGGGGTAGTCTTGGAGCCTAGGGCGTGAGTCGGGGCAGAATTGTAAAAGGGAAGCTTAACAGGGGAAGGCCAGGCCATCGGGCCAGCCAAGGAAGAGATTACTACAGCCAGAGCCCCTGCAGGCTGCTCACCCTCCTCACACCAGGAAGCCCTGGCGGGTGGCGCTTCCTCCCTTCCCCCAGAGGTCAGCAGCAGGAGGGAAGTGGGGGGCAGGGCATGATGGGAGGTGTTTGTTTTCCAGACTTTGGAGGGGAGTCCAGGAAAGCCCTCCTAAAAATAGCAGGTGGGGTGAGGTGGGGGATGAGGAGCATCAGCAATCTCTAGACTTAAAAAGGAGTTTTCTTGGAAACCACATTGGCCGCCAACTCCTCTCCCCTCCCCTCCAATGAATGGCATCCTTAAAGGGCGACCTTTGTGTGTGAGGCCATCAGCAACCAAGACAATGGCTCCTACTCGGCCCTGAGAGAGATGACCAGGGCGTCAGGTTGCAAAACAACATGCCTTGTGGCCTCAGGAACTCAGTCTAGCACCTTCTCTGGGCTTTGGCTCTCAGAAGAGGCCCTGGGCACCCAGTGATTTGGAGACTGTCCTCATGACTGCTGTTTCCCATGGGAGACTCAGCAAGGCTCTACAAAGTTCCATGCAGGTGACAGCCAATCTCCAAGTACAGAACAGAAGGACGGACACAGTTGTGAAACAGGAGCATTCAAGAGCAGACCCCAGGACAGGTGGTCTGGGTTCAAAGCCCAGCTCAGCCATCCGCTAGTGAGACCCAGAGCAAGTTACCATGTTATAGCCTTTTAGTATCTGTCACATAAGCACAGACAAACACACACACCAACTATTCCCATGCAGGAATGGTCTGATCAGTTCCCCCATCCCTGCCTGTGCTTCTGCTCAAAAACTGGAGGAGCTGAGGAGATGATGGCTCAGTCAGTCAAGCGATTCCTTGTGTGTAAGCACAAGGACCTGAGTTCAAATCCCTAGAACCCACATCTGAAGAGCCAGGTGTGGTAAGGTGTGTCTCTTAATCCCAGTGAAGATAGGAGAATCCCCTGTGCTCAGTGGCCAGCGAAATCTCTGAGTTCCAGGCCAATGAGAGACCTTTCTCAAGAAATAGGAGAGACAGTGTCCTGAGAGAGCCCTGATCATGCAGGCACAGGACATGTACAGAGGGCTCCCAGGGTTCTAGCTGTTACCACAGGGGCAGGTGTAACAACAGGCCTTGTCCTGGCATTGAGGGTCAGAGTCCCATTCCTGACGGGCTTTTTGGTATCACAAAACACATTCTGCCCATCACTGTCAACTGGGAGTTGCTTCTTCCGGCTGCTTCTCGATTTGGACTTAAAAAAAAATTTGTAACGTTGATTTATCTTGTGAGTTTGCGAATGGCATAGAAAGTGTGTGGTTAGCAGACAGCTGGCAGGAGTTGGCACCTGGAGTGTGGGTCCTGAGGACTGAGTTTGGGCCATCAGACTTGATGACCATCAACCTCTGCATGCTGAGCGTGTCGCCAGCACAGGTCACCTCTACAACAGCATCTCTGTGATCTCACCTGTGAGACTCTTCCATTCAGTGCCCCTGACTGTGAAAGGTAACTCCGCCATGAAGAGAGAGGACAGGTTGTCACACTGTCTCTCTAACCCCCCCCACCTTCGATATAGTTATCCTAGGAACCAGATATCACCAACCAAAGTGGGGGTGCAGTAGGGGGGCTGGAACCACTCGCGTCATCTTTTAGGGGGATGGGAGTTTCATGGCAATCCTGGAAGTCTACTGTACTTAAGATCTCTATAAAATATTTAGACAGTCATGGCCAGATATAACAGTAATTATACATTTAAATGTTAATGAGTATAATTAGATTGAAAGATTAGCCAAGCCTGTCACTAAATATATATTCAGGACTGATCAAACCCTGTACTGTAAAATTACAGGTGAACACACGGATGGGCTTGTTGGTCTTTGGTTTGTTCCATAGAAAGAGAGCTCAAAAGGTGGCCCAGGAGAGACCAGGTGAGGGCAGGGCAGGGAGGTCACTGAGGGGGACCCTGAAGACCCCAAGGATCAAAGGAGATTGAGCCACTGGCCGTGGAAACTTGCCTGTATCTACAGATGGAGCCACCAGCCTCGGCACTCAGAAGCACTAGAGACAGGCCTGGGGAAATGTATGAAGGGAGACTGGGGGAATCCCCTAGAGCCTCTTAGGCTCCAAATCCAAACATGCAGAACTAAAATTTCAGTAAGTCATCTCGTGAGCCTGCAGGACCCAGTAGTGTTGATGGAAAGCCTTGCTGACAAAAATGCTGGCAACTAGGGGGCAGCTCCGCTTCGATGGAGATCGCACTGCAGGGGTGTCAGGCGCACATGATGGCCATTCAATTATTATCTAAGCACAACGCATCACGCTGTGGTATGCACGGAGAAGCAAATAAACAAGAGATCTCTGGGGCAGTAAAGCTTGGCCTTGGGGGAAGGGTGAGGGGACAATGGTCTATCCAATAGAAGAACATGTGCAAAGGTCCTGAGGTAGCAGAGAAGGCGCTTTCTGGAAGGCAAAGGTGTTGTCAGCAAAAGGCTAAGGGTGGCAGGGTTTCCCTGCCTTCTGCAGCCTTGGCGGACCCCCCAGGAATGACTGACCATTCTGTTTCTCTACCCTACCTCTCCTCCAAGCTGGGGACATGCGCCAAGATTTCCCAGGACACTAGCTTTAGGGAAGGGGCAAATAAATGCCAGTGCGGGGCTCAGGAGCTGGTGATAGTCCTCCACACTGGTTGCACGGGGATGGCCCTGGAAATGCCTCACATCGAGAAGTTCCTGGCAGAGCTTGGCGGGTTAATCTGGGGATTTGGCTGGTGGGGAACTGACATTGTAGATGTGACAGTTACAGAACAACAGTGACCACACTTGGCTGTGTCGCAGGGTACCACAGTCTTTCTTAGAAGCTCCTCTCAGGTAGGCCAGGGGGACTCGGGGACTAGCTTCACAATGGAGACAGGAGGGAAAAGGGGGAGAAAGCTACAGGAGCTGAGCCTCTGAGAGCCAAAAAATCTCCAGCCCTTAGACAAAGTCTCTCCACTAGGTCCCGTGTGGCTGGCCCTGCAGACACCAGGACTCACTACTCAAAGGGTCATAGAGAAAAACAGTGGACTTTTTCCTGGGCCCAAGAGCAAGCCAGTGAGTTCTTGGCATCTGAGCCTGAGTTGGTAGGTCACCTTGGCTCCAGAAAGGGGCTCTGGCTGCTGTTGGTACTTAACAGGATCCCCTGCACATCTTCCCTGTCTCCTCCACTGCACAGGGAGGGGCTGGGCTGAGCAAAGAAACTAACAGGCCAGAGAACCCTTCTGAAGTGCAGAAAATCCACTTCTCTAAAGGGGCCACAGGACATTTGCACTTACTGCTCACTGTGTCTGAAATGCATCTCTCACCCACACTGGTCCTTTGTATGGTGCTGTATGGTGCTGGTTCAGCCCCCACCCCCACCCCCACCCCCACTGCCATTCACCGTTACCTTTGTTACCTTGTCTGCTCTCCTTAGCTCCTTGATTCTGTAAAGCATCCAGATAAGCCCCGCCCCATTATCTTTCTTTCCCATCTGACTGATGTCCTGTATATTTTGCACTTGGGCTTTACTGTCTGACCGTCCAGGGTCAGGAGGTTCAAAGCCGCCTCTGGGGAAACAGAACCTGGTGTCATTTCTGGGGAAGGGTGGTACTTCTGTGGCTACAGACACCTAAGGAGACCGGGGTGTTTAAGGGTCACAGCAGATTTCATGTAGCTGGAGCTTAGCCTTGAAGGGGCAGAGAGCTGGGACTCTGCCTGGTGTTGTGGGCTGGACAGAGGGAATAAGCCACTCCTACGGTGAGTCCTGCACACTGTCTGCTTCCTTGGTTCCCACCCTGGGCTTTTTTGTACTGGGGCCTGGGAGATGCTGTGGGTGTTTAGCCAAATGCTTAGAGAGGGTCTGGGACATAGCTGTAGGGAGAATGCTTCTCTGACATGCACAAAGCCTTGGGTTCAATTCCCAGTACCACATACACTGCGTGTAGGGGCACATGCCTACAGTTCCAGTATTCAGGGGAGTGGAGGCAGTAGGGATGAGGGCGAAGTAGGCAGGGGCAGGGCCAACTCGGAACAGAGGCGGAGCCAATGGCAGGTACCCAGATTAATGACATCATTGCACTGGCTTCTGTGAATGAGTGAATTTTTCCCTAATAAAAAGCCCTAGTGCCAAGGCTCGCAGAGGTCCTGGCCCCAACTCACCTTTTATTTCTGCTCTTTGTCACTCCGGCTGGCAGCCTGGGTCCCCAACAACAACCACTTCCTGATGCACCTGCATTAGGTCACTGTGCTGTATGACAGGACCCTGGTTCATTCCGGGTGGTGTGTATGAGGCACAGTGACCCCAACCTGATCCGAGGATCCCCGCCTGACTGGATTTTTTTTTTTTTTTTTTTTTGGTCCCTACAGCTTCGGGATAGGAGGTGGCCTGGCCACACATCAGGAGTTTGTTAGAAGGCCCAGAACTATCTTTCTTTATTGCGAAGGGGGCTCTGAGAGGGGAGAAATGACTGGTCTGAACTGTGTCCGGGCATGTCTTGGGGAGTGGCACCGAGGCTCGGCCTAGGTATAAAGACCATGCCTGGGCTCCGGGCGGGGCTACATGAGGCTGGGAGAAGGGGGACGCTCGCTGCTTTCGGCTCTGCAGGCCGGGACTGGGAAAGTGCTGAGTCGGCGTGCAGGATAAAAGGGCTCCTGCTCTCGGAAACAGGAGTGAAGAATTTCCGGCTTGATGCCTTGGACGGGAATCACAGAAGTTGGGCTAGTAACAGCCCACACAAACTACCCTGTATGACTAAACAAGGAGAGTGAAGGAGGAGCTTTTGGGGACTTCCCGACTAGCTGGGGGTGGGGACAACTATGTTCTCAGCCACTGTCCTGTGACTACTGTCTCCCGGGAACCCTTGAGGACCTGGGGTAACAAGATAAAAACCAGTCGTTTGAAGTTGAAGGGTATAAAGAACCTTAGACTTTAGAGCTGCATGGCAGCACTAGGGGGGCCTGCAAATCCTTGACCTCTCACCTTTGATCCTATACCTGATCTGGTCAGAAGGCTCACATGGAATTACTTCAGTGACATGAAATGACCTTGGTGTTACGCTCTGCAAACATGGGACCTCAGCACTTTGTATCTCAAATGATCCACTCGTTCCCACGGTCCCCAGTGAGTTTCTGTGCTACATCCTCGCTGGTGGGCAAAGTGAGGCTCCTCAGGGCTCAGTGACCTGTCTTGGGTCCCACAGTCAGTTGACACTCTCGAATTCAGGCCTAACTGAGGCCTTTGTGACCCTGAGACCCTGCAGTGACCTTGTAACTCTTTGCTCTGAAAAACATCCGGCCCTGCACCTAGCATCAGCAGGGAGAAGGGGCAGATCAGAAAGGGTGCTTCTGGATGGCCACCGAGGTTGGATGGTGGGCTGGGCTTAACTGAAACTTTGGAGCACAGCCTCCAGGGAAGCAGCCAGCTGCCACAGGCTCAAAACAGGACAAGCTTCCTGGACTCATATTAAGTCTTCAGGGCAAAATGGTTTTTGTATTAAGAAGGGAAGCTGGCAGGAGGTGCTTTCTCCGCTCTGGAACTTGGATGAGGCGTCTCCACTGGCTTGCCAGGGCCACCCAGGCTGGGTGAGGGCATGGACCTTTCACCTGCTGTCAGTCACTGCCTTCAGTATCCCAGCTTTCTGTACTGGGAGAAGATTCCAGGAAAAGGCTCCTTGTGCAAACTAAGCGATTCTTTAGCAATAGGCTGGGGACAGAGCTAAGTTGGTGAGAGTGCTTGCCTGGCATGCACAAGGCCCTTGGTTCAATCACCGGCGCCGGATAAACTGGATGTGGTGGTGCACACCTGTAATCCCTGAACTTGGGATGTGCTGCCAGGGGGGGTTAGAAGTTCAGGTTCATCCGAAGTTACATAGTGAGTTGGGGGCCAGCTTGGGCTACATGAAAACATGTTTTCAAAAACCTGGGTGGGTAACAGTTCTCTGAGGCCAACAGATGAACTACCACCATGACAATGAAATCCGACAGGTGGGAAGGGGTCACCCACTTCCCCACAGATGCCAGACAAGCCCCACTTGCATCCTGCTAGGCTCTGTCTGAACCCCTCCCATGATCTGACTCCTTAGAGACGAGACACAGACAGCCTGGGGAGCAAGGCCAGCGATAGAGCCCCAAGATCAAGCCATACCGGCCACCAGCCTGCCTCAGAGCTTTGATAGTTCCCAGTTCACAGGGCATAGCTGCACTGGGCAGCAGGCATTGAGTTTTTAGCTCAGACATCACCTGATGGACCAGAAGTGCCGGTTCTGGGTTCAAATCCAGACTTTGTGGCTTCTAGGCACTGGTTTACTCAAAAATAAATAGGGATAATGGCTCCTGTCCAGGCACGACAATGCCTGGGCTTGCACATAGGCTGGCCACTGCTGTAAGCACTCTGCTGTTGGGAGCCAACTTGTAGCAGAAAGCAGCTATCAGCTTTTCAGCCACCTCAAGCCATATACCCTGACGTGAGACTTGTTTTACAACAGCCTACAACAGCTGAAGCACACTCTGATATCCCACATATTTTATGTTGCTGTTTACTGCCCCCAGCTGCAAGGCGCACGTGGTATCCACGCCTGCAAGACATGCGGTTCACGTGCTATCCACGTGCTATCCACGCCATACATGCTTGTAAGGTGCAGGTGGTATCCAAGCCTGCAAGGCGCACGGTGCACATGCTATCCACGCTATAGACGCCTGTAAGGCTTACGTCATATCCACATCTACAAGGCACGTGGTATTCAAGCACCTACAAGGCACGTGGCAAAAGCCTATAAATACCCCAGATTTCCCTTCAATAGAGGAGAGAATACAAGAGACAATGAGAGAGACAATAAAGGAGAGAGAGAAACAATAAATGAGACTTGATCAGAACCTCTGTCTTGTCTCCATTCTTCACGTCTCTTCCCCTTTATTCTCTCTCTCTCTTTCTCTCTCTCTCTCTCTCTCTCTCTCTCTCTCTCTCTCTCTCTCTAGATAGACCCTGACCCACAGACCGAAGCAGCAGAGCAGTCCGGGACATTTTGGCCCACAAAGCCAGGCAGTATGGGCCGCAACATTTTTGGCGCCCAATGTGGGGCAGCTCGGTCGTTACAATTTGGCGCCCAAAGTGAGGCTCAAGTAAGCACTACAGTTTGGCCGCCCAACTCGGTTGTTACACTCTGCAAGTATTAGCTCATAAAATCTCTCAAGTGACAGATGGTGCTGGTATCTGTCCCTGGAGACATAGTGTGCACAGCTACACCAGTGTACAACAGCAGGGCTCCCACCCGTGCTCCAGGTCCTGAGTCCTGAGTGCTCCAGTTTATCTCTCCATGGTTTTCCAAGGCTGTCACTAAGCCCCACATGTATCTGCTGAGTCCCCAAAGGGTACTAAGTAGATTATCAGTGTTGTTTTCTTCTGGAAGTTTCTAAAATTGCCATCCCTAGCATAGCCCACCCTTCCCTTTTGTAGTTTCTTCTTTCACACCCTGGCTACTTCTAATTGCTCCGTGGCTTTCTGTTTTGCCATCTGCTGTATCTTTGGCTTCTGGAACAGTGTGGGGGGACAGAGTAGGTGGCCAGTGAATATCTGGGGAGTGAAGGACAAAAGGGTCAGTGAGCTGGCCTCATGCTCTGTGCAACCCACTGAATGCCACTCTGACGCCTGGGCAGACAGCACTGTGGAAAAGACTCAGCAAAACAAAGATAGGGAAATGATGCCGCTCCACCACAGGAGGTCAACACTGCACACAGCTGAACCACCACTAGGACCTCCCCAGCCCCAGCCTTTGTGGCTCTCCATCCCCATAGCTAAGTGACCCTGAGCCACTCCATTATAGAGGTTCTTGTGCAAGGTGGTGGTAGTCCTGGGTCAGCACCCCCTGGGAAGGGAGAGAGGGACTCCCTCCTCCACCCACCCTCTCCCCTAGCCTCATGAAATCCTCCTTTGTTTGAACAAGATACTGAGAGTAAACATGTTTTACACACTCTTAGGGGGTTGGCATTTTCATGATGGCTGTTGGCTGAAAGTTTGTGTGCAGGAGATAGAACCTGGGGCCTCTCGCAAGCCAGACAAGCCTTGGCCTCTGAGCTATCACCCAGCCCTAGCTTTTGGTTTATAGCCATAGAGGTTTCATTTGGATGTCAAGAACATAGCTCAGGGCGAAAGGGTTGGAAGCTCCCGTGGATGAGTCCTTATCTTTGCTCCTCCAGTCTCCCCCAGCATGACATGTATGTCTCCCCCAGTGCCCAGCCGAATGGTTAAACGCAGTACCGTTCACAGGGGTCTGTGATGCCAGGAAGACAGACTGGGGCAGCTGTTTCCAGTTATTGCTAGGTTAATGTGTAACCCAGGAAAAAGCAGAAGTCCACTTGGATCCCGGGGTAAATGATACAGACTGGCTAGCTGCTGGCACTGCCCTATGATGCACTATATGTGTGTGGCCTACCCCAAGTCCTAAAGACCTGGTACCCTACCCACCCACCCCCAAACTGCAAAAAAAACAAATCTGTGGGGCCAAATAATGATGTTTACTCTAAATCCTACCCGTGACAGCTTGCTAGGTGATCTGTCTCTTGGGTGACAATGTTTTGAGATGAGGATCACATCATTATCAAATCTCCATCCCTTTGCAGCTGGGCCTAGGCCTGAAGATTCACTCTCCTCAACTTCTCCGAGGCCGTGAGGCCTCTAGCGTAGATCAGAGAAAATTCAGTCAGTTCTTCATTTCCATTCAGCAGAATCCTGGCCATGGATGATGGTACTGCAGACGGCTGGGCTCTCAGGTGCCCGGGGCCATGCCCAGCCCAGAGCCTGGAAAGAGCTGTTCTAATTAGCACTGGCAACTGGTCTAGGTGGAAGTTCTATTATTATGGCAACCTGTGTGTGTAAGTGTGTGTGCAGTTGCCTGTATGTGTGCAAGTACCTACCTGTGTGTGTGGAGGCGCATATATGTAGAAGCTAAAGAACGACAGGCGTCACTCCCCAGGAGCCTCGGGGTCGTCTACAGGCCTAGAATTCTCCATGTAGGCTGTGACTGGCCAGTGGCCTACCTGTCCCCATCTCCCCAACATTGCAATTATAAGCACTTCCTCCCATGCTTGGCTTTTTAAACAGCGGTTCTAGGGATTGATCTCGGGTCCTTGTGCTTACTGACTGAGCTATCCCTCCTGCCCTCATTTTATGCGCGAGGAGACCGAGTCAGGGGACATAACTAACTAGCTCAAAGCCACACAACCAATGAATGTTGGAAGTGGGATTTGAAGTCCAAAATCTAATGGAGCAATGGGTCACCCAGCAAGGCCCAGGAGGCTGGGCTCAGAAGTGTGGACCACCATGCTCAGTGTATGCTGTGCTAGGGACAGAACCCATGGCTTTGTGCATGACAGGCAGGCACCCTACCAACCGAGCTACATTGTTGGTATATCCTCAGCCTGTTACCAGCCTGGTAAAGCGGAATGCTCCTCAGGCTGACCATGTCCATGGGGGGTAACTGAGACATGGTTAGCACAAGTTTCCATGGCTCATACAAGACCGAGCCTGACACGAGCTAGACTGGCCCAAGTGGCTTCCAGGCTGGTCTACTCTGTGTCTCCGAGTTTGGTGCACCCGGTCCCTCCACATTGCCCGGGATACAGGGGCTAAGAGGAGGTGTCCTTTTACGAGAAGATGGCTTACAAAAATGGGTTTCTTTTCTTTGTTACTTCTACTTTTTAAACATATTTACTTAGCATACAGTTAGGAGACTATAACCTACATGTGATTTAATACATATGGTAGGTGAAGGGACATTGGCCACTCGAGCATGTGGCTCTGCCAGGCCTTCCCCTCACCCTTCTCCCCTATTCCCTCTGCCTTGCTAAAAACCATTAGATTACATCCCTAAAGCTGGCCACCAAGGTCTAGGCCCTTATTTGTCCACTTCCTCTTCTTGAGGGTGACTACCAAGTCCAGCTATCAAAATATTGAAGTCCAGCCATCAAAAGCCCCCTTTGGCTCACGGAATTAACATGCCCAATCAAAACTAAACACCTCACTATATCACAGGGTTTCCCCTTGTACCTGTAAAAACTGCCATATGCCTATGGGCCACGTCGTTCTGGTCTCTTATCTGCCTCGCCTCTCTCTCCCTTGCTCCCTTCTTCTACCTCACCCTCTATCTTCTGCCTGTCTCTTATTCCCTGCCTTCTGTCCCTCTAGGGCAAAGAATTCTCCTTTGAGCTGAGAACTTGGTTTTGTGGGTCCTAAGACAATTATTTTCCTTATTGATGGAACACATCTGAAACCTGTGGTAACACTAAAGTCAAGATGTGTCAGAGCCTGGCCAACACAAGTTACCCAAACAGAACAGTGAGGCTGGCAACAGCTGACGGATGCTGAGGGCACAGGGCACTTTGTATTTTACCACAGACCCTATCAAAAAGAAAGAAAGAAAGAAAGAAAGAAAGAAAGAAAGAAAGAAAGAAAGAAAGAAAGGAAGGAAGGAAGGAAGCTCTAAAGACTAGCAGTCAGGGCACACCCCCCCCCCCCAAGCATCCCTGAGGTGAGGGCTTCACAGGTAAGTTCCACATAACTAGAGTTTAAACCCCAGTATACTGGAATGTCACTTTCCTCATTGCTATGACAGAAACGTGGCTTAAGGAAGGAAGAATTTATTCTGGTTCATGGTTTCAATGATTTTAGTCCATCACTGTGGAAAAAGCAAAGCAGCTGTGGTGGGTCTACTGCCCCAGTGGAAACATGAAGCTGTAACTCCTCACATCTGGGCAGACTGGGAAACAGAGCTAGAGCAAAGGTGGTGGGGACAGGAAAGAACCTTCAAGGCTCAGCCCTGGTGGCATGGATCTGCCAGGTAGGTCCTATATCCCCAGAAGTTCCAGGATCTCCTCAAACAGCACTAGCTGTTGAAAACTAAGTGTTGGAAGACATTCTGGAGCAACTGTACTAGTTACTCCTCTTGTCACTGCAACAAAGTATCCGACAAAAACAAATGCAAGAAGGGAGGGTTTATTTCTGCTCAGGGTTTCAGGGTGCAGTCCATCATGGCTGGTAAAGCATTACAACAGGAACCTGAGGCAAGCAGTCATATTGCAACCATAGTCAGGAAGCAGAGAGATGAATATTATAATCAGCTCCATTACTCCTTTAGGGATCCCAGTATAGGAGAAGGTGTTGCTTCTTCCACCTCGGCTAACATAATCTGGAAACTCCTTTTCGGACATACCCAGAGGTTTGTTTCCAACGTGATTTTCGATCTTGTTATATTGACAGTATTAACCACCACAGGGCATTTCACATTCAACCCACAGCACCAGTCTCTGCCCCTTCTCAGCTATGTGGCCAGGGGTTTTCCTTGGCTTCTCTGTGCCCCTCTGTCACCCAAGAATGGATCTTAGAGTCTATCTATCTGTCGGACTCAGGACAGTGCCTGACATGGTACTGACAGCAACTATGATGGTGATTTTTTTTTTTTTTTTCCAATGAGGGACTTAGATTCTAGGAAGTTCAGCTATTCAATCAGTTGTTTCAGACAGTAACCAGCCAGGTTAGGCTTTGAACTCAGAGGGTTTGCAAGATCTCGTCCTTATGCTACCATCTCTGGGGGGGCACCAGAACTGTGAGCTTCAGGCCATTGGGAGTCCAGCCACTCAGGCTGCTGAGTGGCCAGTTCCTGCCCCAGCCATTCACTAATGTTGTTGGCAGGTCACACGCTCTCACTTCTCCCCACGCACTTATGCCTTTCTTTCATCTGATTCCCTGTGACAATCTGTGTGCGTGTTACCAGGAAGTTCTGGCCAGGGTGGAGAGCACCAACAATCAGTCCCAGACCCTAGACCCTTCACGCAGACACTTCACTGCTCAAATGTCCCAATGGCTGTGTGTCCCTGAAGGACTCCTTCCTAGGGAGTGAGTGTGAGACAGGCAGGTATTCTTAGGAGGCCCCAGGTGGGAGCAGGTACAGATTCTGTAGTTACCACTTATGACCAAAGGGGTCATTGCAACAAAGAAACTGCGCCCACCATAAACTGCCTAGTATGAGAAGAAAATGATGCTCTCGAAGTCCAGGGACAACAGCCGCCATGCCTAACCTACATCAACCTACAGCCACCAACATCCCTGGCTTGGGGAGCTGGGTTCAAATACAGGTTTTAGAGTCTGGCCATTCAGCCACTGGGCCATCCCATATTCTTTCTCTGCAGAGAAGCCAGGGTACCCAAGACTCAGAATCTGCGTAGCTGATATGGGTCACGCCTGAGGCGAAACCTTTACAGTCTCAAAAACTCCCACCAGCTGTAGAAAGGAAGATGGGTCTTTACATGTCTAAGAGTAGCCCCGTGGGTTTTGGTCACAGTTGGCCTGGCTCGCTCGTTACACCCCCAGCTGACCTTTAGTGTGTGACCTTTAGTGTGGATGGGGGGGATGCTTCCAAGTAGGGAGATCACTGTCAGAGAATCTGTCTCTAATCCTGCAGGTACAGAAAGGCAGCACAGACTTCCTGCCTTACTGTTCTGGGGTCAGAAGTCTGTAGTCATCACTAGGCCTAAGTCAAGAGTGAGCAGAGCTGTGTCCCTTCCCACAGCTCTAGGGAAAAGGCCACCCTTTCCAGTTTGTGTGAGTGCCCGACATCTTGCCTTGTGGTCCCTTCATCCTTCATGGGCCTTGCTGTAGCTGCTCTCTCTCTGACCATGCCTCCAACTACCTAACAATGATGGAGCCATTGGGGTAGCACCATAGTCTCCAAGGCTCAGTGGTTCTCAACCTTCCTAATGCTGTGACCCTCTGACAAAGTTCCTCATGTTGTGGTGACACTCCCAACCAACCATAAAAGTAGTTATGAAGTATTTATGAAGTATTGCTACTTCATAACTAATTTTGCTACTGCTACCAATGGCAAGGTGAATATCTGATGTGCAGGACATCTGATATCTGACCCCTGTGAAAGGGTCGTTCGATCCCAAGGGGTCACGCATGACCAACAAACAGGTTGAGAATCTCTACTCTAGATCATCAATGGCATTTGTAAAGTCTCCGTCATCACAAATCCATTAGAGGTCACACTGTGGACAGCTTTGGAGGCACTGGGACAGTGAGTTCCAGTGGGACGGGGTGGCCAGCATTCAACAGAAGGTGGCTGGCCAGGGGTGGGCCTGGTTCAAGCTGTGGCTGCAGTTCCTCGAAGGGTGGCTTTACTTACAAGCTCTAAAAATACCATCCCATTGCTAAGAAATGCTGGGCCTCTTGTGAAAGAAGGTGAGGACGGGACATTAAAAGGCTTGGCAAGGGGCGCTGGGGAGACCTGTCTAAAGCGGGACTCTGCTGGGGCAGCCAAAAGCATTTCCGAAATTCCCCTGTAGCTCAAGGCTAAGGTCGAGGCCCTGGATAGGGGCCAAAGGCTGGAGCTACAGGCAGGAGGGAACAGGGAGAAAGGCATAACCGCAAGTGGGCCTCCCTGGGGACAGGTTTTGTTCTGGCTACCCCGGGCCTTATTTATTCTCTTATCTATTCACCTGACTCTGTGTCATCTAAACGGATGAAGTTCAAGTGTGTGAACTTGCTAAGCCCTGTGGAGCAGTTCAGAGCCAGGGGGCCTAGGTGGGAGCCCAGGTGCCAACAAACTGGGGAAAGTCATGCCTCAGTGTTCCTACCCAAAGTGGAAGCAATAAAACCACTTCCATTTTGGGGTGCTGTGGGGATTTAGGACAGGGGCCAGCCCCAGAGCAAGCAGCCACCACCCTAAGTCTACCTTCCCTAGAGATAAGGCTTCCCACCTTCGGCAGGGAGAAACCTAGATACCCACATGGCACTTGGTCCCTAAGCCCCGCAGGCCAGTTTTTACAGCATCTTTCAGCCATCAAAACACAGAACTATCCTTGAGTCAACCAGAGGCTAGGGAGAGCTCAGCTCCTCCCGCCCCACTGCATGGCGGCTATGGAACTCTCAAGGCTAGGATCAAAGGCTGGAGCAGTTCCAAGGCCTGCCTCGCTCCTGGCCACAGACTCACAGTTCCACTTCCTGTCTGCTTCTTTCTAAACCAAACATTTGGGCCAAACTCATTACTGAGACGAAAGGCCCAGCCTGTGCTCCACCTCATCGGCCTCACCCATCAGTGCATGAGGAATTATTATGGATAGGAATGCAAATCAGCAATCTGGAGTTGAGAGGTTAAATACATTTCCCAAAGCCACAAAGCGACCCAGGGCTTGGGCTGGGAGCAGAAGGCCTTGGCCTAATGCCTCTGTTTCATAAAGCCCAGCCCCAGGTGTCCAGTCAGGTCACGGCCAAGGGGGCAGGGCTTGGGGGACTGCAGAGTGGGACATTTTCCCATTACTCTTTCCAGCAAGTGTTCTCGTTTTCTCTTTCTCTCTCTCTCTCTCTCTCTCTCTCTCTCTCTCTCTCTCTCTCTCTCTCTCTCTCTCTGTATGTGTTACTTTTGGGGATGTAGGGATTTGGCCACAGGAGCTGACAACCATAAGACCGCCAGGGCAGAGAACCGTCCGAACGTGTGGATCGAGCTATGAAGGGGTTTCCAGTCCAGCTGGACCTGAGAGGGCTGGGAGAGCTGCAGCCCCTCAGGCAGATCTCTCCAGGGACAGAAAGTTCCACAAGGACCTCACTGAGTCTGTGAAGCATGAGGAAGAGCCAGGCACAATGGGGACGGGGGGGGGGGGGTGTGTGTGGGGGAAAGAACATTCCAGGCAGAGTAAAACATAGAGGTGCCTGGAGGAGAGAGCAGTCTTAGGATGTTAGAACAGAAAGGGCAAAGGGCGGGGGGACCCACCCGGCTTGGATGGGAGAGGTCTGGGGATGAGGTCAGGCAGGAAGGTGGGCGATGGGTCACGTGATGTGGGGAGCTAACAAGTGTGTCACTCTTTCCAAGGTGTCAGAACAGGGGAGGCTTCAGAATTCTTCCTGAAAGTGGCATGTCTTTGGGAAGATCAACACTTCCTTCCAGGGACAGGGAGGGACTGGCAGTCACATGCACAAAGGACACATCACACACACACACACACCATCCATACACCCATACCCCCAAAACATACACATATATCACTACACACACACACACACACACACTACAAACTCAAGCGGTCACAGCCTCTTACCCCTAATCCAAGGTGGCACAGTCAGGGGACCTTGGAGGGGAGGCCAGGAGGGACAGACACTGCAGCCTTCTCATCTCGCTGTCTGTCTTTACGGTCCTGGCGCACCCACTCTAGGCTGATGTTCTAGAAGACTAAGCCACCACCCTGCCCCAGAGATAGGCACACACCCAGTAGCTCAAAGACCCAGTGTGTCAAGACCCATCCCAAAGGGACAGAGAGAGAAAAGGAAGGGTGAATCACCATGGGCCTGTCTGGGTGGAGGGAGCCCCACGGGAATACAGAAGCCCGGTCCCCATGTGCTCCCACGCTGGGGCCATGGGCAGTGGGGGTGAGTAGGGAGGGCAGATCTATTGGGTTCTGTCCTCAGAAGGGCCTGGAAAGGACACAGATGGAGGTGGAGTAAGGTGAGGGACACAGGCCAGCCTCTATAGCAGCCTCGTGAGGGAACTCGGGAGAGCCACAGAGACTGGTTCTAGCTGGCCTCTTGGCCACATCACAGCTGATGGCTGCACAAGGCCAGGTGGCACATTCTGATGATTCCTTCACACAGTGGGACAGCTACATTCTGAAACTTTCTGACTTTCAAAAGGATGGTTCTGGAGAGCACACCCTGGGTCACGAGCTTTGAGACTGAGAACACAACAAGGGGGTAAAATATACAGGGTGGCTATGTCCTTGGCCAGGACATGAGGGTGACCACACCAGGTGGCTATGGCCTAGATGCTCCAGACACTCAGGTTGAGTGGAAAATGGAGGAGAGGAGAACAGAGCCATGAGCATGCGGGGGTTGGCTGCTTTAGTCTGTGAAGCTCATTGGGGCACAGCCAGCACTATGCCTGTGATCCCAGCCTCTTACTGCAAAGGGACGGTGATGGAGGCGTGGCCTAGGGTGACAGTCTTGTCCTGAGTCCTCGCCTAAGGGTGCAGGCGTCTGGAGCAGCAGATGTCAACAGAGCAGCAAACTGAGTCTCAGCGGCTGGCTAACCGGCCCGAGTTCCCTAAGACCTTATATATCAGACAGGATTTGAACCCCCGATCCCCCAGGATACAGAGATTAGGCCTGAGGACAGCTGGCAGAGGACAGGCAAGAGAAACAAGCAACACGAAGACCATCTGGTCACTGTGCCCAAAGGGAATGTTCCCACGGCAACCTGTCACCTGTCACTAGACATGTTGGACCTTCACCTTCGGGCCCACCTGGCAGGGGTGCTCTGCTGTAGGGGAACATGCTGTTCCAGGTGGGAAGTCCACAGTCTTCCCAGCCCCTGGCCCAAGGGTACCTGTTATCAGTGTGGAGCCGTGGGTGTGTGAGCTGAGTATGTCTACACAGTGCATGTGTGTTCATGGGAACATGTGTGTCAATGGACGTGCATGAGTCTAAACTGCCTAAGCCAGTGAAGGCCCCATGTGGGTACCCTAGAGCCACAGGGAGTTAAGGTAGTCTTGCGTGCGGTAAGACAGACCTGAAGTCACCAAGGGTTCTAGCCTTCAAGTTGGTCTCCCTCACTGGATCTCTTCCCTGTTACCTGACCCAGCTCACGGGGCCCCTGTTGTCAAGGGGACTACTTACTGAAGATACCCTGGAGAAAGGACCTGCTTCCACATGCCAAGGCTAAATCAGAGGTGAGGGAGATGCCCTGAGATGCCCAGTGCAAGCCCTGGCAAGTGAGGCAGCCCCCACACTTGAACTCTGGCCACACCTTAGAGGAAGCCTCGTGGTACAGGTCCGCCAAGCCCAACACCTTCCTTCCCCAGCCCGTTGGAAGTATCTGTCAACGTGTGCCCTGCTCACTAGAAACAATCCCTCCCTGTCCTTCAGTCAAGGTTCCAATGCCACGGATGCTGGCTCACTATGGCTCAATCAGTGATCTCTCTTCTGCCTCTAGTCTTGGGAGAAAATCCTTACATGGGGCTCTGGGACCCCTCTTAGGTCAGACTTTAATAATGTGTTGTGGGCATCAAGAAAGGGCTCAAATGGCCCACACCATTCCCACACTGAAGGGCTACCTCAAGGGTCGGAACCCTCAGTTTCTTTACAGAAGGGGATCGTGGTGGCATAGGGACGGGTGGGCCATGGCCCATGGACATCATCAAGCTAAGGGTTCTGCAACGGATCTCAAGCAGAGTTGTTGCAGGTACCCAAGGAGGCCAGAAGAGGGCGCTGGATACCCTGAAACTGGAGTTGTAGGCGCTTGTGTCCTTGCTGGGGGCCAAACCCGAGTTCTCTGCAAGAGCAGCGTCTCCTCTCATCCGGCTGGTGATGAGGTCACCCAAAAGCCCCAAGGAATATCCAGTTGAGATGAGGACAAAGTGTTACTTTTGCGGGCATTCCCCAGTCAGAGAGCTGCACCTGGGGTCTTTGGCCTCCCCCCAGGAATGTGGGGGGGGGGGGTCCTGAGAACGCAAACAAATCCCAGAGCTGCTAAGACCACGACACTGGGGATGCATAACACAGCACAGCAGAACATTAATTCCTTCTTTGCTCTGACACCGGCAGGGCAGGTGCAGCTCAGTGCATTGTAGCTGGCTGCATGGTTCCCTAGGCAGAAGCATGGGGTGTGAAGGGAAGAAAAAAGCAGCTGCTAGAACGTTTCTGTGGCTGGGCCAGCTAACCTGGGGGCCTTCCTGCACCCCCATCCCTCGGACCCTAAGGCAGAAATAGAGAAATAGATAGCAGAGTGTTGGAACAGGGAATAACTGAGGGACAAGCATCCCAATTAGGTTAACTGAGGTGGAAGACCTGCCCACCATGGATGGCTCCATTCCCTAGGCTGGGATCCTGACCTGTATCAAAAGGAGTATATGAGTTGCCATGGACCTCCCACTCCATGTTGTGGGTGTTTTGCCAGTCATCTTTGGCCTTCCTGGGCTAGCTGATGTAATATTGTATCCATGTCTTCATCTTTGCCTAGCCCTATCCTTCTCCAGACCTTTTTCATCTTCAGGGACACCTGTAGTGCTCTCACTTCCAAATAAGACCTTATTTGTAGACTAGGACTTCAACATATGGATTCTACCAGATGAAGGTCAGCATAGGAAGGGCTGGCCTGTGACCCAGCATGTTTTAGGGTGGAGGCTGGCACACATTGGCTGCACAGAGCCAGATGATACCTACAGACCACTTGGGTTCGTAACTGCTCTAGTCTACAAGACAGTGAGTGCCAAAGCAGCCTTGGAACACAAGGAGAAAGGAGACTAAGGAATGCAGTTTTGTGCCAATAAAACTCTATTTACCAAAATAGACGGGGAACTGGATCTGGCCTGTGGGCCAGGCTCTGGTTACTGCCCCCTTCCCCTTTGGATAGCAAGGCTTTGGAATGAGTCAAGCCAGCAACGGGATCAGAGGCTCTGCAGCTTCGAGCAGGTGACTGAATCCCTCCTGACCTCTTATCTGTGTGGCAGCTGATAAGACTGTCAGATGGAGTCCAGACAGCAAGGTGCTGGCTAAACATTAATTTCTGCCTGCTCTGTTCCTTGGGGGGGGGGGGGGAGAGCAGCAGGTACCACTACTGCTTGCTCTTATAACATACACACTAGATCCTGGTGAGGCTTGATGTTGTGGCTTGCAGGCAGGTCAAGTGCAAGAGAAACTCTACCAGGACCTCTAAAGCCATTCCTGGGAGCCTGAAACTCTGCTCAGCACCCCACAGTCACACCATGACTGGTTCTAGGAGTCTCCTGTCTGGGTAACAACCTAAGCTCCAGGTGAGGCTGAGCAAATGGGCCAAGAGCCAGGGACTGAAGCCAGAGCCCACAGGCTCATTCTTGTCACTGAAAAAACACCGAGAAGAAAGGACATCTAAGGAGGAAAGGATTACGTTGGCTCATGGCTGGGAGGTTCCAGTCCACGGTCAGTTAGTTCCTTTTGCTTTGGGCCTGCAGTGAGATGCACCACGGTGGGAAGAGCAAGCTGCTGACATCACAGGAAGCAAAGAGTTAAAATAGGAAGGGGCTAAAAGAGACACACCCCAGTGACGTCACTTCTTCCTCCTAGGCCTCACCTCTGACAAGTCATACCACCTCCAAACACAGTGCCAAAGGCACACTTCCAACACACGTACCTCAGGGACATTCAAGATCCAAACTGAGCAAGCCCCACATGGCCTTGCCCCCAACGGTGCACACAAAACGCCCAAGGGTAACAGACAACTGACAGACTGCAGCCTGACAGGAAGGGAGAGAGAAGCAAGCCACACCACCGCTGTAACCCCACTGCTCAGAGTGAGAATGGCCAGGCTGGCCCAATGCCACACATCTCTCCATGTCCCAGGTGAAATGAGAGTCACAGTCCCATGGCTGGGGCTTATCGGGCAGATGGACTGAACTGCCTCACTCAACAAAGGTCACGTTCAGGGAATGCCAGAGTCCCCAAAAGAGGAGGTGGCAGGAGTGTGACCAGAGCTGCTAGGCCTGGGAAGCCTCGTAGGGCTATGACCCACAAGTCTTTCTCTGGATCCGTTTCCTTCTTTCCATGGCCAAAGTCAGCTTGGCAGCCTCTGCTGCTAAATCTAAACTGGGCATCTGACTATACAACCTCCAGGTCCAGAGTGTCCTTGTGAGTGGGGCAGTGTTCAGTGCCATGAGAGCCTCTAAACCCAGAGATACTAAGAACACAGGGACACACATGGTAGCTGACAAATGCCTCTAACTCCAGTTCCAGGCGATCTGATGCCCTCTTTTGGTCTCTTTGGGCATTGCATGCAATGCTACGTATACATACACACAGGTAAACAGTTATACACATAAAATAAAAATAAATCTTTCTTTTTTTGCTTGTTTACTTACTTTATTTATTTACTTATTTATTTATTTATTGAGATAGGTTTCTCTTTGTAGCCCTGTCTATCCTGGAACTCCCTCTGTAGACCAGGCTGGCCTTGAACTCAGAGATCTATCTGCCTCTGCCTCCTGAGTGCTGGGATTAAAGGCATGAGCCACTAAACTCGGCTAAAAATAAATCCTTAAAGATCAAAAGGGCTGTCACAGTCACGGCTGGGTGGAGGTGCTTACAAGCCTAACAGCACCATGTCCTAGCTGCTGAGTGTTTCCCTGGCTCCCTGGGCTTTTTGTCATGGTAGAAAGCAGAGGCTGGAGGCCATTGTGACTGAAGCATGCCACTTTGCAGGCAGGATCCCGGCTGCAGAGTTGTTCTGGGGGACCCAGAGCCATAGAAGGGAATGCACAGACTATGCTGCTCCTGCCTGGACATGCAACCCTGATATTCCAGCCCTGGTCTGTTGCCCCAGTTGAGGGGAGCATCTCCAGAAGAAGGCCGTGAAAAGGGAGGAAGAGAGAAAGTGAAGGTGTGGGTGACCAAGGTCCAGGGTGGGACCAGACATGAGAGGAGGTGGAGCCTGCCTGCAGGTACTACCTCCATGTAAGGGGCTCTCCCACTTCTCACCCTCCTCTTCCTCTACTCCTAACCAGGCTGTCCTTTCCCTCTCCCCATAAGATCAACCTTCCTAGTTGATCTTAAATAGTCCCCATGAAAAGCCTACAGTGTCCAGAGGACTGGGATGACCTGCTCCCAGCCATCATGTTCCCAGCCTATTCCCAATGCAAACCCTGTCTAAGGCACTTGTGGGCATCCTACCTGGCACACCATACAATCCACACTCCTTTCAAGGACTTCAGAGTGCCTCCTCTCACCACCCAGCCTCCAGTTCCTTGTTTCCAGTCCCCAGAGCCCCTCATGCAAGCTCATTCACCCTCTGGTCTGTGGTTGCCTCCCCAGGCACAGACTGTCCCATTAGTCTCTGTTGAAGGTCCTTAGCCTAGAGGGAATAAGATGGCTACCCTGTATGCTGCACCCCAAACTCTCTGGGCTCATCATGAACAAGTACCCTCAGTCGCCAACTCTGCCCTGGCCTGTGGCAGATGCCGACCCCTACTTTTGGATGGAGTGACAGACACTCTATGCCCCATACCCAACAGAAGGCTTGCAATAAATAGCCAGTCTTCACTAAATCCAACACAGAGAAAAGAAAACAGCAGGCCCTGGCTGTGTGGACTGAACATTAACGAAGTAGGGAGGTGTAGGAACCGAGTTTGGGGTACGAGGAAGATGGCTGGCCAAGACCCCATCAGGGCCATTAATGAACAGTGGGCCCCTTGGCTTAGCTTGTGAGTTAAGCTCCATATTCCTAACGGGACATCAGAACAGGGCAATGTCAGGTCCTGTGAGTCCCATAGGAAGAAGATGATAATACACCCAGCTTTATGATCAGCCTGGTAATGGGAAGTGAAGAAATTACAGCTCCACATACAGAAAAGCAGGGAGAGGGTGGGCTGCGTGCTCACAGCAGCACCCTGGCAGCTCAGCTACTATTATCATTATTATTATTATTATTATTATTATTATTATTATTATTATTATTATTTTGTTTTTTGAGACAGGGTTTCTCTGTGTGGTCCTGGCTGTCCTGGAACTCACTCTGTAGACCAGGCTGGCTTCGAACTCAGAAATCTGCCTGCCTCTGCCTCCCCAAGAGCTGGGATTAAAGGCGTGCGCCACTGCCTGGCCAGTGCTATTATTATTGTTGAATGAGGAGGAGGAGGTACAAGTCGCCAGCACACAAGACTTCCTCCCGCTCCCCATCAAGAGAATTCGGCCCTGTGACAGAGACCTGGCTCAGGCACTCCTACACTGCCCTCACTTGGCCAGGTGGCACGAGGCACGCCATTGGGGGAGAGGATCCCAGAATTGTTACTTCAACAGCACTGGCAAATCTGTGTAAATGTCTAATCCTCCCTCATCTTCCTCCATCCTCCTCTTCCTCTTCCTCCTCCTCCTCTTCACCTCAGTGGGCATCTTGCCACCAGCGCCTGTCACTTACGTCCTATTATGGCATTTTATCTACTCAGAGAAAAATGGATTTTTACCCTTGCTGCAAGCAAAGTAAATTCTCTGGCCATCTTGCTAGACACAGAGAAGGCCCCTCCACAGGGTCACGTCACTCCGCACCTCCCTCAACCTCATGTGCGTGGGGGTTCCCAGAAGGCTCCCTGACGGAGTGCAGCTGTTGGCTTAAGGGATCAATGTCTGCCAGTCTGAGAGCATCAGTGTCTCAAGGTCGTTTTTCCACTAACATCTTCACGAAACCCTTTCATTCAGAGAATCTAATTTCTAAGCTCTGGACCAAGCGAAGCTTTAGCCCTGCGGTCAAGTTTGATTGTCACGCCTTGGGTCAAGGCTCCAGTCCTGGAGTCATGCCCAGGGCTCATCCTGAGAGAACTGGATGAGGGACGTGCAGGGGCAGGAGTGTGCACGGCCTCCCCCTGCAGCCCAACCGCAATGACCAATGAGTGCAGCTGGCAGAAGGTGCTCATCATGGCCTCCGGCACCTGGCACCGGGGGAGGAGCTTGTGAGGCTGCAAGACAGCTTGCTTGGAGCACGTTCTCCCCATTTCTGGAAATAAAGGGCTCCCTGCTGCTTTCAAGAAACCAAAGCAAATTTCTGGCTCTTTGCTTTGATGATCAAAGGTGAGCTGCAGGGTATTGCCACAGGGCTTGAGTCTCTCCACAGTGCTCTAAGTAGAGGCCATGGGCTCCTGGCCAGGGGCTATCTGTGAGAGCAATGGGAGGTCTGTGTCCTCAGTTGGCCCACCTGTAGCTCCCCGCATCACAGGAAGATTGGCCTTGTTCTTCAGTCTCCCGGATGTCATCTGTCCCATCTTTCCCTGGCGCAAGACTGCCTCCTTCAACCAAAGGCTCATTTTGAAAAACTCAGAGAAAGTCCATTTGTCCAAACACCGGTGTTTGGTCTGACACGGGGTGACCTGGGGGCTGACTGTAGCTCCTCCACCTGCCATTTGTGTATCAGGTATAATCTTCCTCCTTCGGGCCAGTTCCTATACTATAGAGCAGGGGCAATAATATATCCCATCCCACAGGCCAACTGTGAGAATTACGCATATTTCTCAGAGTCTGGCATACAGGAGGAGTTCAGTAAATGCTCACCTCACACCAGGGACAGCTCCATGAAGACTGCAGCTTAGTGGGAAGGCTAAGCCCCTATGAAGGGCACGTCATATGTCCTGCATTGTGGAGGGCATCCTATACCCAGTACATAAGTGGGTCTCTATTCTGAGCAAATGTAGTGTTTGCTGTGGAACTCAGCAGAGGGTACGGCTACATCTTGTCAAGCCTAATTTTTTTGGTCAGTATTGGGCACTAGACCTAGGACCTTTGTGCATGCTAGACTCATGTTCTACCGCCAAGCTACCTCCCAGATCACATTTTGCTATATTGTCCAAAACTTTCTCTTATCCCAGACAGACCTTGGACTTGCTATCCTCCTGCTTTAGCCTCCTGAATAGCTGGGATTGCAGTCCTGCACCGCCAGGCTTGGATCCATCCTAAAATTTCTACAACAAAATCAAAGAAAAGATTCTTCCTTACGCCAACCGCAACCAGCAGAGTCGGTCATGAATGGCACTACGGCTGCTCTGGACAGTTGCCCACCTTGTACAATGGCCCCAGAGTGTCTGCTAGCTGAGATGCAGCTGCTGTTGTGAATGGCACGTCTAGTGCCCGGCTGTACCTCCATCCGAGCCAGGGTCACATGCAGTACCACTGCCTGCCCACAGCTACGTATCAGCGGGACTGTGTTCCATGCACGGAGCGGTCCTTTCTTCTCTGTCTAGAATGGGCCTTTTCTGGTTTGTACAAGAAGCCACGTGGATCAATAGAAAGTTCCGCTAGTACCTCACGATCGGTCTTTGTAACACACACAGGTGGATGACTGGTTTTTCCTTTGCAAGCTGAGGTCCTTGCTTTGTGGACCTGTGCCAATGGGCCACGCATGACTCCATCTGACAATCTAAAAATCGATTTCAGAAACAGTGTAAGTGAGGACCTTGCTGAACATCTGGGGTTCGGAGCAAGTCCTGCCTGCTCCTCAATGAGTTGGGTTCTGTCATTTTCTCCCAGAGGCCACTGTGCCCAACCCCCAACCCCTAGACTAGTCAGACCCCCTGATCCTCTGGGGACTCTTCCCACAGCCGGATCCCAGGAACACAGTCCAAACTGGGAGAGCCAAGGGCTGTGGGGATGAGGAGCCATGGTTGCTCAGATATGCAGCCACCAGGAAGTCACCTGTGATGGGTGGGGTTTCTGGGAAAGGCTATACCTGGGAGACGCCAGCCTCCTCCAGCTGCTTTCAGCTTTCTCTATGAGGGAGCAGACACCTTTTGTGTCTTTGTAAATCATGATGTTGAGCAACCTCTGGACATGTAGGCAAGAGGGAGCAGGAGGAGGAGGTATGTGCTTCAGGTCCAGAGTTTGGGGTACAGATAGAAAATAAATCTGTCTGTGGGGGAGCAAATGGACCCCACCATAGCTACTTCCCGATCACCATCACTAATCCCGATCACTGGAACATCATGCACCCAGACTCCATCTCAGCTGATGGCCTCCCTTGCTGCCTCCCTGACTACTGTCTACTGCTGGCAGCCTGACTCCTGGGCTAGCGATCCAGTCTGTGTGACCAGGACTTAGGCTATTCTTGCTGTGTCGGCATAACGTTCAACGTTCAACATAGTCCTCTTTCCCTCTCAAAATGCTCCCAGTGTGCAAAACAAACTCTGCCCGCTCTTTTAAAAATGTCATGCTGTATATTTACGTATTTGTCCGTATGTGCATCTACTCACACATGCCGCAGCACACGTGTGGAAGCCTGAGGACAACTTGCAGGAGTTGGTACTCTCCTTCTGCCAAGTGGGTCCTTAAGATCAACCTCAGGTGGTCAAGCCTTGGCAGCAAGCTCCTTTACCCATTGAGCTATCTCAATAACCCTTCTCATTTTATTTTTATGAAACAAGGTCTCATATAGCCCAGGCTGGCCTTGAACTTGTTATGTAGCTGAGGATGTACTTTTAATCTTCCAGAGTACTGAAACTATTCGGGTGTACCACCATACCCATATGTGATGCTAAGGATCAAACCCGGACCTTCCTGGATAGTACCTAAGCACTGTACTAACTGAACTACAGTCTATTCGTGAGACTAGCAAAAGCGTCATGACAAAGTCACAGCAGGTGACACTTAATAACAGCCGCTATAATTGTTGTTCTAACCTCTTTGCACAAATGGTCTCACTTCATCCTTACAGGCACGGCAAGGGCCAGCATAATCCTGTGCTATCAGCAGGGACAGAGAGGGGTCCAGCCATTTGCACAAATTCAAGTACAAGGAGGATTTGAACCGAGCACTGTAATCCCAGCTAACAGCTCACTCTTGCCTTCCACTGCCTGGTCCCACTTGCCCACATCCAGTCCCTCCTGAGAAGCCTCTGTCCCTCAGGAAAGGCTTCTGTGCATTGGCCTCCCAACCACCTGCCTGAAATCCCACCATCCAAGGCCATGTGGGGATACAGCCACAGCGCTCACCCCACCCCACCCCACCCCCTGCCCCCAGTACAGCAGGTAATTGGATAAGCCTTGTGACTGGCCAAATGTTGGATCCGACCCTGCTGGGCTCACTTCATAAACGTCCTTTCTCTTGAGGGGGTTTGAAGGGGGACCCAGACTGGGCCACGACTCTAGAACCTGCTGGTAACATGTCCTTGAGCATGTCCGATAAGCTGTCTGAGGTTCTGTCTCTCCCCAGTAAAAGAGACGAAAGTGTCTGGGAGGATGGGAGGAGGCTGGTGAGCTACAGGGTGCTCCTCCAGTGACAGCCTTCCTACCTGCTTGGTAGTGGAAACTCCTTCTATGAGTCCTGCTTTCTTGAGAACCTTCACTGAAGCAAGAATCAGGGCAGGCACCTTCCCACCCCATGTAGACATCACTGAACTGCTTAAAACAAGGACACTCTGGGTAGTTAGGGCTCTCGAACCTGGGTCTTTGCAGAGTGGGATGTGACAATCTTTCCTTCTCCCCAGACCACCCACAAGAACCTAAATCTTCCCCATCGGCTACTATCAGCCCCTGAGCAGAGGCCACAGGTCTTGGTGTTAGTCTCTACCTAGGGATGTCCTTTTCCTGGAGTCGCTTGCCACTTCCACGAACTGAGCCCTGGACATCCAGAACCTCCAGGCTGTGACATATTCAGCGGGTGTCAGCTACCAAGCTAAAAAACAGCCCCTCGTGAATGGGTATCTGACCTTCCGGAATAGCCCAAAGAAGACATCCTACCAGACAAAGAGAAGAAATTTCACAAAGAAGATATCTGCCTCAAGAGGCTTCTCAGGAGACATGGATGATTCTAGCAGTCACTGAGAAAGAGCCGACTGTATGTAGAAGGAGCAGGCTCTACCCATTCCAGTCACACTGAGACCTTCTGCTTTACTGTCAAGAGTCAAGCAATGACATTTGGAATAGCCCAGTTTCCTCTTCATAAGGAGCGAGTCACTTGTAAGTTACACACCCAGACCTCCGCCATGGACTCCAGCCGTTCATCCAAGGGCCATGAACCATGAAGTGCTTGTGACACCCTGTGGCAGAGCATGTGCCCAAGGGCAGAGAGGTCATCAGATGAGAAGGGCATAGCTAGGAGCAGGGGGGACTTCCTGGAGGAGGCATTTTTGCCTGGAACAGAAACTGCCCTTAAGATGCCAAGCAAGTATGGCCTCAGAGCAAGTATGAGGCCAATACTCAATGGGTAAGCCGTCAGGCCTGGCACTGCAGGGCAAAGTGGACCTGGTCCATTTGGCATCTAAGCTCATAGCCTCTAAGTTCCCCAGAGGACATTTTCCAGGAACCTGCCAGGCTTTGGCAGAACAGAGCCATCTGGTTGACCCATCACCTGGGTGCCACCAGGGTCAGTCTAGCTTGGTTACACTGAAGGAAGGTGAAGATAAATTTCCTGTCAAGGCAGCACATGTTAGAGAGGGAGTCACATTCCACAAACTCACTTAACCAGAAAGCCAGGGCCCAGGGACATCACTCAGGTGCAAAGACCTTCTGGAATCTGAAACAAACCTGTGGGTAGGTACCTGTGGGGCCTGAACCCTCACTCCCCTTCCCGCCCCTTTTCTGAGACCCACTTTCGGGCTAACCTGGGGTACTGGCTCATATCTTGTTTGTGTTATTCTCATCACCCCCAATCTTGCTCACTTGTGTCAGGGACAGGAGAAGAGCCGCAAACCAAAGACTGAGAAACAGCCAGTCTCCTGAAGACCTCAGTCCAGGTGTTACAGAGCTGAAGTGTTAACTCTCCCTCCCGGGGCAGCAACAGGCCTACAAACCCATGTGGTGCTCCGGGTTATGCCCCATTCCCGAGACTCTGCCAGGTGTTCCACCAAAGGTGGGGCACAAGGTAGGAGAGAGGTCCTGGCAACAGATGGCCACCACTCATTCAGAGTAATCTAGCTGGGCCTGTCTGCAGGGCAGCTGAGCAGATCTGACCAAGGGCAGTACCTGGAACTTGGAGGGTGGGCGTGGTCCAGTGTCTGAGCTGAGGGCTCTGACTAAACTCTTTTCCTTTCCCTGGAATCTCATGCTCAGACCTCCAGGGGTTGCCAAAGTAAGTGAGCAGGCCAAGTTCTGCTGTGTGGACTCTTGGGCCTGCGTCCTGGGGCCTCACTTGTTAGAATGAGGGCAGCAGCCTCTATGGTAGGCAAGCTGGTGTCGTTCCACCCTCTACCATGTCCACAGCAGCAGGAAGCTATGTTTGGCCTTTCCATAGGCAATGGCTGGTCCTCATATAGGAATTTTTCTCGTCAGCTTGCTGCTTATAGGAACCAGCAGGTGGGGCACGATGACAAGGGCCCTGTCTAAATACTGCCACCCTTCCATTATTCAGGTTAGGAGTCTGGGCACACTGCACACCCAGCTGTGGACTCTGCACTCCTGACTGGCAACTCAGTTGTGCCCACTGCCTCAGAATCATGGGAGAGTCTGACCCTGAGAGCCACACTGCAAATAGCTCATGATTTTAAAAGTGATTAGACTCTCCCAAACAACAGCTGTATAGTAATTCTAACCACAGAGATATCGCTTATCTATCCCTCCATCCACCTATCCTCACATATATACATGTGTATCCATCCATCCGTCCATCTATCCACACACATATACATGTATCCATCCATCCACCTACACATACATACATGTATCCATCCATCCACACACCACATACACGCGCGCGCGCGCGCACACACGCACACACACACACACACACACACACACACACACACACACACACATTCATTAAAAGCATGCCATACTCACAAGGCGAATGGCTTGACACCTCAAATCTTTTTCCAACCACAGTACCTGGCCCCAGAGCTCAATGGGTATAATCTGTGCGAAACTGGTCTGAGTCTCAGTACCAAGAAAATCCTCTCCTCTTTCTGTCTCCAGTGTCAGGCCCTGACCACCATGGCCTGTGTAGCTCTCCCATCTGTCAGTCATCTTAGCTGTTCGTCAGTATGTGTAGTAGACACGATTTACAAAGTAGCACTACAGAGTTGGGCTGTGGCTCAACTCCAGTAGCCAGCTTCTGTGTGCCTGGTCTCGCTCCTGGACCACAGGCCCAGAGCCCCCCAGTGCCTGGCTTTTCCATAGGACGGTCTCTAAAGACAGTGCTCTGTCTTTCAGCCTTACCCTAGCTGCCTGACTAGGTAAGTCTGACCCTCAGGGCTCTGTGTATCTGGAGCTAAAATCCCTCAAGCATCTGCTGAAGCCAGCATGCAGAGTAAGAAAGCCAAGCCTGAGGCTGGGGCTGTAACCCTTTGGTAGAGTGCTGGCCTAGTATCACAAAGCCCAGGGCTTAATCCCCAGGAAAACATAAACTGCTTATAATCCCAGCAATTGGGAAGTACAGATAGGAAGATTAGAAGTTCAAGGCTAGCCTCAGCTACACAGTGAGTTTAAGGCAAGCCCAGGGTTCATGCAAACCTGCTCCAAGCCTCTTACCCCCCTCCCCCCCCCCAAAAAAGGCTCAAAAGTCCAAGCTAGAAACCACCACAGAAAAGTGTGGCTTACAAGGCAATGGAAGGCTCCTCCCCCAAAACACCATCTCCAGGCCTCCTCATCCACTTTGCCCTTATAATTGGTTTTATCCATGCCAAGAGGCATGCAGTAAGCTGCGTGTATACGATGTGGGCCATATGTCATGATCCAACAAGCCTAAGCCCAGCACCACAGTGAAGAACGAACCCTCATGGCCCCCAGCTTCCTCTCTGCTATGACGAGTTTGCAACCTAGCTCACTACTTGTCTCCATTAGCACAGTGTGCCTTTTCTAGGCTTTCTGGAGGAATGGAATCTTATACCCTGCCTTCCTCTGAACCCTGTCAATCACTACTGAAGTCTGAGGTCCACATCACGGCACAGGTCAAATGTCCACAGTCTCACTGCAGCCAGGCCTCCTGCTGTAGTCTGTCACCCACTGGTTTACTCGTCTGTGGGTGGCCACGTGAGCTGCTTTCGGTTTCAGGGCTGTTACAACTGGCCTACTGTTAACATCTGAGATCCCGTCTCTGTGTGGGCAGCTGTCTCCTTGTGAGGTGTTGAACCCTGTTTTGTAGTGTGTACTGGGTTACTTTCTGCGTTCTCGCTCTCCTCCTTGGCACATGGTCCTGATGCAAAGATGGACAGGACACAATCTCCCATTGTGTGGCGCCTGGCTAGCTTTTCACTGTCAGAATATGGTACAAGTGGTACTGAGAGGCTCCCAGGATCAGCTTGTGGGAGCTTTGCAGCTGGCACCTTTGGTTCTGGGGACCTTGCCTGGAAAACCCTGAATCTCTATGAAGGAGATCTGACCCCACCCAGCAGCAGATACTCAGCAGGCCCTGATCACTGGTCCGAGCTATGCACAGCCATCATGCCAAGACACCAGTTATCTCTACCAAGCCACCTTGGATATGCAACAGAATACTGGAGGGAGCCTGGCTGATACTATGTAAAGCTTGAAGAACTTCCTGGACAAGACTACCAAACACCTGACATGCAAGATGAGCTACCGGAAGCAAACTGGTGGATGCTTTAGCTACTGAGACTTAGGACCATTTATTACGCAGCAGTAACGACTGTTACAGACTGCTACAACATAAACACTGTTGGCAACAGACCTGCTAATTTTGGGGGGGGCAGAGATGCCTCCAGTCTCCAAAATGATACCAGAAAAGTATGAAAACTTCAACTAGTATTCATTGAATGTTTTTTTTTTTTTAACTTTTTTATTGACCCTTTGTAAATTTCACATTATGCAACCCAATTCCATTCATCTCCCGGTTCCTTTGTAACCACCCTACACCCTTGCAACCTCCCCCAAAGAAAAGAAAATGAGATTAAACAAAAAAATATTGTTGTGGAAGTTGTAGTGTGTTACAGTGTGTCGCACAGTGTACCCTTTTGTCCACACATCTTTACTTGTAAATATTCACTGCAATGAGTCATTGGTGTGTCTTGAGGCCTCTGGCTTCTGCTACACTATACTAGATCCTCACTGGGACTCCTCTGGGGTAGTCTGTTGTCATGGAGATCCTGAAGCTTTGGATCTGCAGGACTGCCCGTTTCATGTGCTCCAGCAGATCACAGTTGGGGTAGCTATTGGGGTAAGCCAACTCAAAGCCCTGGAGGTAGCTGAGTTAGTCAGCTCTTCTGTATCATCTTCAGACGGAGAGCTCTCCAGCACTGCCTCGGCTAGCTCATTCAATGCCACAGCCCACAAGGGCAGGCAGGCTCAGCTCTCCAGCACCACCCCGGCTAGCTCGTTCAATGCCCACAAGGGCAGGCAGGCACAGCTTTCCTGCTCTCTGCTCTCTGCTGTCTTAGGGTATAAAAGCTCTTGTAGCCAACCAGACACCTTGAATTTCAGCCCCCAGACCCATGGGGATAGAGAGAGGGACACAAAGTTGTCCTCTGACCTCCACAGATGTGCTATGGTATGCATGTCTACACGCACGCGCGCGCACACACACACACACACACACACACACTAAAATTAAAACTTTACTCCAAGAATTTTCACTAAAAGGTATCCATGGCAGATGTTGCCATTTCCACTCTGACTGATTCTCTTGGAGCCTCAGTTTCCCCAGCGATAGTGAGGCTCACCTCGCCTAAACTGTGGGAAATGGGGGAGGGGTAGATAGGGTGTGTGACATGCTGGGTCTGGGTGCTGCCCATGAAGATTTGCTAACCTGAGTGAGAGACACATAGGGCTTGCTGCATGTGCCCACCTTGTGCCCCTCAAGGCCCTTAAAGGCTCCCCTCCCCAGGACCTCCCCCCGTGGAGCATGCATGGCTGAGAAGGACCAGATCAGAGACCCTGTCACACTTGATGTGTGCCCATGGTCACTTTGGACCAGTGCTCAGGGCAACTAAACTTGACCACCTCAGAGGCCAACTCAACACATGACTTCCTGGGGTCAGCCCTTGGTGCCTCTTCTGGGACAGAGGCCAACAAGGCTTTCATTCTCCTGCATAGTTGCAGGGCCATGTCCTGACTCTGCAGGGCAAGAATGGCCTGAGATCCCACATGGTGAGACAATGGAATTACATTGTAGGCCAGGCCGTTTGACTAAGAGCCTGGTGTGTCTTGTAGCCAAGAAGCTGAGGTGTCCACTTCTATTCAGCTCCACTCCCTACCTCAGAAAGGAGTTGGCATGAATCAGAAGCCAGGATCAAGGTCAAGGTTGTGCTTATACCTAAATCGTATCCTGGGCTGCGGCTGAGGCTGCAGGCATCTAGGGGACTAGCCTGTGCTCACTGAATTTCATAGGGAAGGGACTGGCTGCAAAGGGTCAGAGACTCTTATGGTTCAGACCAGCCTTGATCATCAGCGACAACTTCTAGAGAAAACATTCAACAAGTCCTGTGCTTCACAGGTCTCAGCAGGACACAGATATCCATACCTTCCCTTCCCCCACTCTTTGGGGCTCCCCTTCTTTCCTGCTGTGATATCCACCAAGGATGTCTCTGCTAAATGCCTTCCAAATTCCGAGAGCCCTTTGGGGACAAGTGGCCTCCGAACCATTTAGGTCTCTCATGCCCTCTTCAAAGTCAGGGTGCAGTGGCAGGCTAACACAGGTTTCGAGGAGTAGCAGGGGCTCACACAGACAAGGCACGGGCCATTGCAATGCTAAACAAACCTGGACCATTTATTATTCCTGACCTTAAAGAGAACAAAAGTCAGGGCTTTGAGGTCAAGTGCAGTACAGTGGAGGTCCTTGGGCACCCATGGAATTTCAGGCAGATTCATCCTACAGATGTTCCCAGGATGAAGGAAGGGTTTCACCCTTAGACCTTCAGGGCATCACTGCAGCTGGAGACACAGCTCAGTTGGTACAGAGCCTGCCTCGCACGCTCGAGGCCCTGGATTCAGTTTCTAGCAGTGCATATACTGGGCTCGGTACCTTCCATCTCAGTGCTGAGGTAGGCGGTGGGTCAGGAGGAGCAGGAGTCCAAGGACTTCCTCAGCGAGATAGTTAGTTTGAGGATAGCCTGGCCTACATAAAACCCAGGAGGAGGAAGAGGAGAAGGAGGAAGATGAGAAGGAAGAAGAGAAAGAGGAGGAGGAGGAGAACGTGGATGGCAACTATAAGCTGTGTGTAATCCCGAGACTGCCTGTATCAGGAACTCAAGTGCCAAAATTCCAGGGCTGGGGCTGGAGCACTGGTGGCTAGGAGCACTGGCTGCTCTTCCAGAGGACCTGGGCTTGGTTCCCAGCACCCACAAGGTGGCTCATGACCATCTATCATTCTAGTTCCACGGGATCTGACGCCCTCTTCTGGCCTCCTTGGGCACTGCAGACAAGCAGGCAAAACACTCATGCATACAACAATAATTTTTATAAAACTGAAGTGCGGTGACTGAGACTGGAAGGTCACTCATTAGGAAAGTTGTGTCTGTGTCAGATAATCTGCCCCAGCAGGTAGCAAAGGTGGAAGAATGACCGAGGGTCACGGCAAGCAACTGAACCCGACAGCGCGTGCCTTTGACCTTGTCTCAAAGGGAAATGAGAAAGAAAAAAGTTTGTGGATTTCTCATTCACTCAGACTATAAAGAAGCTGACCTCGCTGGGCAGTGGTGGCGCACGCCTTTAATCCCAGCACTTGGGAGGCAGAGGCAGGCGTATTTCTGAGTTTGAGGCCACCCTGGTCTACAGAGTGAGTTCCAGGACAGCCAGGGATACACAGAGAAACCCTGTCTCGAAAAACCAAAAAAGAAGCTGACCTCAGAAGGGTCACCAGAGGCTGGGAGAAGCAGGGTCAGGAGGTTGGTGACCTACTGCACAGAGAGGTGACACTTCCCACCACACACTGTGGGGAGGCTAGAGTTGACAGTCAGATATTGTATGGCTTGAAAAAGCCAGATCAGGGACTTCAAATGTCTGCACCATGGAGGGATGATAAAATGTAAGGTAACAGAAAAGCTAACCATCTTGATGGTCACTATACACATGTGCACGGATTGAAACGTTATACTACCCTGTTACGTGTGTGTGTGTAATCACATGTCAGTCAAAATTTAAACTTGGAAAAAGAAAGCCTATTATAACATAAAACCTGGAAGGGACACAGTATGTTTTTAGAACAGCTATGACTGGAACCCTAGGGTCCTGGGCAGATCCTGCTAGCAATTCCAAACCTCCTTACTGTTAATACCCCTTAATTTTTGCAGAGCTGGAACCCAGAGGCCTGTCCATGCTCCAGAAGGACTCTGTCACAGAGCCACCCCGGCAGCTCCATTTTCATGTGTAGGAAAGAACCTGTGGAATCCTGTGTAGGGTGCACTCCTGTAATCTCCACACTCTGGAGTTAGAGGCAGGAGAATCTCAAGTGTAAGACTAGCCTCGGCTACACAGGAAACCTGACTGTAGGAGCAGGTAAGCATTTGTCCATTAGGATATGGGCCCTTCTTAGGAACCTTGTGAAACAGCTTGAATCAGGCTGGTGGCCGTGTCCATTGAAGCTTTAACAGACCCAGGAAGGGCCCCCTCCTCCCTGATCGCAAACGCCCATCAACTTCTGGAGGGGCTGCTAAGGAGGCTTAAAAGGAGCTGAAACACTGTCTGACTACAGGGGGAAACTTTCTGGAAGCTTCTATTGAGTTCTGAGGTTTGCCGGCTCAGAGGCTTTCCCAGCTGAGTGGCTCTGAGGGGGCCTTCAGTTTACCAAGAAGGAATTTAACAGTTCAACCTCCCTGAGAGAAGCAGGCCTTTGAGATATGAGGAAGGAAGTAGGAAGTATTAAGTAGCTTTTCAAACACGGTGGTGCTACAGTGTCATGGATATATATCTGAGAAATCCAGGTGGGCAGAGCCATCCCAGCTACTCATCAGCCACATGGATCACCTAATCCATGGTTTGCAGGCCGGGGGACGTGTGCAAAGGTAGCCTGCAGAGACTTAGTCACAAACGTGTCCAAGTGCTAGCGAACAGAGATAAGGATGTAAAGGCAGAGAACGGAGGAAGGGAAGCGGGGACAGGGACAACCTCCAAACTGCGTTCTTTCCGACCTCTCCGCTTTCCATAATTTCTGACCTCCTCTGAGTGTGGCTCTGGAGAGTCACAATCCTCTCCTCCCAGCATTCCCTGAAGCAAAGTTTCACTATCAGCCACTGTCCCTGTCGGTTCAGGCTGCTTTCCTGCCTCTGAGCATTTTCCTAAAGCAGTACCCACTGTCCCTGCCAGTAGCCAGTGTCACCCACACCCACAGTTCAAACCCCATGTAACCTAGACACCCAGAGATGTCTTGGAACAACTTGCCCCCACTTCAGAAAACTGAGACTATAACAACAGCATCTGTTTTACGTGACTATCAGGGTAAGTTCTGTAGTGTGTGGCTCATGACAAGATGGGTGCTAGTCACTACCACGCAAATCAGCTTCTGGGGGGGGGGCTGTGAGAACAGTTCTCATAAGATGCTATTTGCCTTTTTTTTCCCCTTTAACTCTTTGTTTAGTATGGAGCTGGTGTAAAAGCTATAGTTGGGGGGCTGGAGAGATGGCTCAGTGGTTAAGAGCACTGACTGCTCTTCCGGAGGTCATGAGTTCAAATCCCAGAAACCACATGGTGGCTCACAACCATCTGTAATGAGATCTGATGCCCTCATATGGGTGTCTGAAGACAGTTACAGTGTACTTATATATAATAAATAAAAAACAAAACGAAACAAAATTTTTTTTTTTTTTAAAAAAAGCTATGCTATAGTTGGGAAGAATTGATGTCTTACTATAAGTCACACCAGTGCTGTCAAACTGTATTAGCAGAACTATGTTCTTCAGGCTGTTTGTTCAAGTTAAACAACAACAACAAAACCAAATACTGGGGTTGGGGAGATAGGTCAGCAGTTAAAAATGCTTGCTGTGCAAGCACGGGGACCTGAGTTCAAATCCCCCAGCATGTACATAAAAAGACAGACATGGCTGCTCACAGGGAGGAGACAGGGAGCCAGTCAAAGGAAACAGCAACCTTCAGGTTCAGTAAGAGACTCTGCCCCAAGAAACAGGGTGGAGAGCAACTGAGAAAGACAATAAACACTAGTCTCTGATCTTTGCATGTAGGCTCCTGGGAGTGCACCCACACAGAGAGAAAGGGAGAGCTTAAGAGTGCCTTTTATAACACTGTGAGCATAACTCAGCTGTAAGGTCTGTAGGCACAGCATGCACCAGGCCCTGGTTCAATAAATTCATTACTAAAATAAAATAAAGTAAAATAAATAAAGGGTGTGATTGAAAGAATGACAGACCTACGAACCATGGCATCTAGTAAATGACCTCACAGAGTTTGCAAATGAACTAAGAAG
The DNA here is from genome assembly GCF_011762505.2 of Arvicanthis niloticus. Lineage (NCBI taxonomy): Eukaryota > Metazoa > Chordata > Mammalia > Rodentia > Muridae > Arvicanthis > Arvicanthis niloticus. Next base: position 12,698,497 of record NC_047662.1, on the reverse strand, counting down.
ACCTGCTACCCCAGGCAAACCAGGGGCAGCTTGTCATGATGGTACCCGGGCTTCAGAGCAAACTATCCGGGCTTGAAGATAGTTCAGTGGTTAGAACACTTGTGCAAGCCTAGTGACTTGAACCCTAGAACTCATGTAAAGGTGCAATGAGAGAACAGTCTCCACAAAGCTGTCCCCCCTCTGCCACACATGCACCATGGCAAGCTGCCCCTCGTTTGCCTGGCTTCAATTTCCTAAGAGCTCAGTGGTTAGGCACTCAGGCCGATCTTGCAGAGGATCCCGGTTCAGTTCCTAGCATCCACACCAGGTGGCTCACAACCGCTTCTAACTCCAGTTCCTGGTATCCAACACCCTCTTCTCCCTCCCCAGGTGATTGCCCGCACTCATGCGCCCATGCTAAATAGGGCAGGGAGTGTGGTTCGGTGAGTGTGGTTCGGTTGGTAGACTGCTTGCCTAGGGGTATACCAAGCCCTGGGTTTGTTTGATCCCCAGCATCAATTATACAAGCAAGGTATAGCAGCCTAGAATCCAAGCAGAGGCAGCAGAGGAAGCAGAGGCAGGAGGGTCAGGAGTTCAAGGCCAGCCCCTCCCTATACTATAGCAATTTTGAGGCATTCCTGAAATACATGAAACCCTTTCTCTATAAACAAATAAACCAATGAGATGGCTCAGAGGGTGAAGTCACCCACTGCTGCTAATCCTGACAGTCCACACAGTGGAAGGAAAGAAGTGATTCTTACAAGTTGTCCTCTGACCTACACACACACACACACACACACACACACACACACACACACACACATCAAATCAGAAATGCAACAGAGAAAATAACAAGAATAGAAAACAAACAGCTTTTTCGAGCCAGATCTTTGTCATGTTATGGTGGGCAAAAGAGGGAGAGAGGAGAAAACATATAGACGCCTCAGATGGTCAATGACAGGAAAATGGCTGAATAAATAACGGAGCCCCCATTTGGTGGAACATTACGCAGTCATTAAAAATTATGTCCTTGGGTCGTTATTTATTGTCATTGGAAATTGCTCGGCATGTTTAACACACTGTTAAAAGATTTTTTTTTTAAAGAAAAAAAATGAAAGAAAGCAATTTTCATGACTGCCACTTCAGTGATGCTGCAATTTACAGGGAAGTCGGAAAATGGAATCCTGGGAAATCGACAGATACCAGATGGTCCTGCAAGTTCCCACAGAGCACAGCGGGAGTCCTGGGGTGTATCTAGGGGTGAGTTTAGACACCCTCCAATTCTATGCTTCTTGCTTAGTCACGCCCTTCTTTTAAACTCTCAAGGAGACCCAAACACCTGAATCCAACATTTTCCGTACTCACCCCATGGCGGCAGACGCACCTTCCAAGCCGCCGGCTTCCCACACTTGAAGTCTCTTCCCAATCTGACATCAGCACTGGGGACCACTATTCTAATATCTGCTTGGGTCAGTGTCTACTTGGGTTCCCAATCCTCACCCAAACTGAAAACTTCAGGTCTTACTGCAAGATGGTGGAGCGGGGACCCTGCCAGGGAGGACGTCTTTGGGGCACTGCTTTTCCCTGGGGCCACTGGCTGTGAACACGTGTCCCTGCCATCTGCTGCCAGTTCTGCAGACACATGTCTGCTCATGTCTGCTCCTTCTCCTCATTATGGTGCATAAATCCCTCTGCCTGACCACCTGCCACCTGCCACATCTGTCTGTCTGTAATTTGTGTGCTCTGCGCAGTGGCCGGTGAGGAAGCTGAGTTCTTTATGATGCTGAAGGACTCCAGGTAGATTGCTCTGGGTGGCTGGAGGTATCCAGCCGTTAGCTTTTCAGGGACACTGTTGTCTTTGGGTACACAGGCTCTGGGGTCCCTCTGACCTAAAAGTCATACAGGTGGGCAGCTCTTAGAAGATCTGAGCAGACCCTGCCCCTGCCACCTGTCCATCACTTGGCTTCTGTATAAATCACAGTAAGCAATGGTCCATTCATCTTGCATGGTTCTCAAGCCTCTCTGCCTGTGTGAGGCCGCCAGTCTCATTGGCCCTGAAGGTAAGGAACATGGGTACTACCGTTACCTCAAAGGAGTGCGGGTTCAGGGGGGATAGGAACTTTAGATAAGGTCAAAGTTAATAACTGAGCTAGAGCCAGGTGTGGTGGCTCACGCCTGCAATCCCAGCCCTTGGGAGGCGGAGGCAGATGGATCACAGTGACTTAAAGATCAGCCTGGGCTTCTCAGTGAGTGCAAGGTTAGCCTGGGCAATAAAGGGAAATGTGGTATTGAAACAAAAAGGAGTAGATACAGCTGTGGTACAAGTTTAGTGCAACTCTGGCTCTAGAGCTGGCCACCCCATGACACCCTCAATCTTTTATCCCAGGCTGACTCCACAGTGGATACTGGCAGAGAGAAAGACAAGGTGCATTAGTGGGACAGAAAAGGCCTCTGCCTTGCTGGGCTCTGGGACTTTGGTCAAGTTGGTGGAACTGTTTGGGAAGGACTAGGAGGTGTGGCCTTATTGGAGGAGGCATGTCACTGGGGGTGGGCTTTGAGGTTTCAAAAGTCTAAGCCATCTTTCTCTGTCTCGTGATTATCTCAACATGAAGGCTCTCAGCTACTGCTCCAGCACCACACCTGCCTGCCTGCCGCCATGCTCCCCACCACGAAGGTCATGGACTTGCCCTATGAAACTGTCAGCCCCCAATGAACAGTTTTCTGTAAGTTGCTTTGGTCATGGCGCCTTATCACAGCAACAGAAAAGTAAGGAACGTTACAGCCCCAAGTCAGGGAAACACGCCTGTACTATTCACACGTGTGAACTATTCATGGTCAATGAAAATACTAAATAGAACATTCTAGAAGCCATTTGTAAGTTTTAAGTAACTACTTGCACATATATGTGTGTGTGTGTGTGTATGTATGTATGTATGTATGTATGTATATGTGTGTATATATATACATACATACACACACACACACACACACACACACACACACACACACACGTGTGGAGGCCAGAGGCTGATGCCAGGTGTCTTCCTCCACTGCTCTCCACCTTATTATTTTTCGAGCTACATCTCTCATGGAGCCTGGAGCTCACTGATTCTGCTAGGCTGGATGGCCAGAGAGCTCCCCAAATCCTCTCATCTCTGCCTCCCCAGTGCTGGGTTTACAGCTGTACACTGCATGTTCTGCTTTTGAGTCTGAAGAGAGCTAAGCACTGAATGCAGGTGGCATGCTCGCGTCTGAGATATAGCCCCAGCCCCTTGATGACTTTGAATAAGTAGTCGCGAGCGCTTCTGTTCTACTACTAGCTTCTCTTGGTAAGCTCTGACTGTGCCTACCATGTAAGGTAGCTTTTCTCACAGGACACATGGACAGAAAAACAAACAGGGCATGCAGGCTCTATACTATCCAGGCAACATCATAGAACATGTCCCCCAGCACACCGGGGTGTGGGATGCTCGCCCCACGCTCTGTGGGCTCCAGGGAGCTGGGTACCTCAATGCCAACATCGCCCTTTTAAATTCTCACCCCTGTGAAGCCCTGGATTCTTCCCTTTGCTCAGGTCAGGGTAGGATGTGGGGTCCAGGAGGGGAGCAGTGGGGTGAACAAGCTTGGGCCCTGCACATTCCTCCTGGCCCCTTAAACTGTCTCTTTCCAGGTCTTGAAGGGCAAACACAGCTGAGAATTCTGCCCTTGCCCAAGGACAGGGGAAGAAGGGTCCTCTGTTCCTGGAAGAAACTCCGGGAAAGGTACAAGAGGCAGATTCTGGTTTCTAGAGCCAGCACCAACTCTGGGGACACAGGAGTGTCAGGCTCAGTAAGATGCAGGACCTCAGCTTGCACAGCCTGGGCCGAGCAGCATCTCCCCCGGGAGACTCCACAGTGAAGACAGGAGGGACACTATGAGTTCCTTGAGCTGAGTAAAAGGAGGTGACCTAGGTCGGAATGGACCCCTGGATGGGAAATGACTTCCCAAGCATCCAACCATCTTGTACCTGCTGGACCACAAAATCTACCACCATCAATCCCCACAGTCACAATTACCCCGAGTGCGGTGGTTGGCATGAAAATGGTTCCCAGAGGCTCACAGGGAGTGGCGCTATCAAAAGCTATGGCTTTGTTGGAGTTGGAAGTATTATCACTTGAGTTTCAGAAGCCTAAGCCAGACTCAGTGGTCTCGCTCTCTCTCTTCCTGCTGCCAGCTGATCGGAATGTAAAACTCTCAGCTGGTTCTCCAGCACCATGTGTGTCTGCAGCCAACCCTGCTTCCTACCATGAAGACAGACTAAACCTCTGAACAGTAAGTCAGACCCAATTACTTTTTTGTTCCTTTATAAGAGTTGCCATGGTCATGGTGTCTCTTCACAGCCATAGAAATCGTCACTAAGACACTGACAAAATAAGATTCCTGCCAACGAAGTGGCCTTCAGAGCCACACACACTATCCTCCCAGTGGCTCCTTGCGGGTCCTGGGGATTTCAATAAAGTATCATATGGTCATCTGTTTGGTGAACCATGAATACCAAAGCTAAGGTCAGGGAATGCTGCTATAACCCAGGTGGCTCATTAGCCATCAGAATCCTCCTCCCTTCATGCTGTGAGACCTGCACCTGGGACAAAGCTGGACAGCAAGGAAGCTCATATCCAGACTCCTCACCCTACAGCGATGTGTGACCAGGCTCCTGCTAAGGACAACCTTTGATCCTCCACTGTGGTCCCTTGCATGGTGTCTCATGAACCAGGAGGCTCAAACACTCCCCTCCCACACCTGAGATGCTCGCCCAGGACCTGTCAAAGGGAAATCTTTCCTGCTCTATATGTCGTGGTGGTCTAAGAATCAGGCCAGTTTTGGCTTCAGGGACAAAGCTTTTCTAGATGCCTAGCAGGTACGTACAACCTCCAGGCCTCAGGTACAGCACACAACCATAAACTAACTTAAAACATGGGATTTTTTTTTCAATTCTTTACGTTTTATAATTGGACTTAAGGGTGACCTCTCAGATGACATTTATCAAAGGTTGAGTGTGCTTTGAAAGAGTAGGCAGCATGTGCGCCCCCAAAAGCTGTTCTCTGGAGACATTGTGGGGCCAACTTCTCAAAGCACCATGGCAGCTGCATCGTGGATGGGCTTCCTACCTTCCTCAAGGAACCTTCTGGAAGTTTCCCTGAAGCTCAGAGCATGGGCAAGACGCCTCACAGGAGAAAGGGGGCTGGGGGCTCTTTCAGGAAAGCTGGGCTACACTGGAGGCCCATTGGTCTGTGATGTTTGGGCAACTGGTGACCAAGGACTTGGTCTTCCTACACACCAGTACAATGTCTTCCCCAGCATCAGGGCTGCAGGATATAAAACCTCACAGGGTAAGTGCGCTTGTCTGAGTGGTGAGAATAAACCCAGGCCCTTCTCAGAACCCAGCTTGGGGAAACAGGAGTGACATATGGAGATATGTGATATCTCTGTGGGGCCCCCGGGAATGGGGCCCCAGGCATCTCTCCAACAGAGCCCAGCACACGCTCAGTCCCGAGCAGGGACATCCTGAAGGCTCCCAGGAACATAGGATAGACTCAGCAGTGGATCAGTGTCCTGGTCTGTCAAAGATGGCTCCCGAGGTCCTACCCACCCATCTCTGAGAATCTATGGGCAGTTAATGGTTGCTGAAGGGAGAGGAGACATTTGCTTTAGTGGTGAAGCCGCTGGCAAGTTGCCCAAAAAACCCCTCATGCAAACTCCTGTAAGCAACCCTAATGAGACTTGGTGGGGGTGGGGATGGGGTGGGGTGGGGCTGGGGGTGGACGTGGAGGGAGACTAGTTGGGAAGAGGAAGAGATCAGCAGGAGTGGGAGGGACAAGAGAAGGTGATAGGGACAAACACAATTAAAGTACACGTATGAGAATGTCATAACAAACCATTATTATGTAAAATATATACTAATGAAAAACCGCAAGTATATATATATATATATATATATATATATATATATATATATATATATATATATTTAAAAGCCCATTCACTTTTCATTCCTCAGAGCGACTGACACCCTGGGACAGGATGCAGTAGGAGCCAACTCCAGGAAGCTCAGAATGGCTGGGAGGGCCCAGGCAGGCCTCCCAGGTCTGTGCTCGGTCACTCACCTTGCAAGGCCTCTTTGGCTCTGGCCAGTTCCTGCTCCTTCTGTACCAGCTGCACCCGGAGCTCAGTGGCTGAGAGGACCTCGGAGCATTTGCCGCCCTGTGACTCCTCCAGGTCTTTTGCCAGCAATTCCTTTATCTGCCGGAGAAGGTGTACTTCCTCCTGAAGCTGGACCACTTCCTCCCGCAGGAGCACTAGGGGACAAAAGCACCTGGTCAGAGGTGGGGGGGGCCTGGGAGGGCTCAGGCTTCTCTTGTAAGCTTAGCACACAGAACCTTTCCCTAACTGGGCCCTGGCTCCGCCCAGTCCACACACATACAATCCACACTCCCGAGCATCCTCCCGGTGGCCACAGACTCATTGTAACCACGAGTCACTCCGTGCCTAGGGAAGGAAGCTTTGTGAGTGATCTCTCATAGACACCCCCAAACCTGAGCCTGGTACCAACAGGATCCTCCCTGCATGCATCAGGCCACTGAGGCTCAAAGAGGCTAAAGATCTCGGAGAGGCCAGGCTGTGCTATGTCACAGGTGTGACCCTGGCGGTTAGTCAGAATTCGAACACAGTGTCATACTGTGGAACTGGGGCTGAAGGGTGGGTACAGTTACATCCTGCAGGAGCGCATGCCTCCCGAGGGTTCTGCACCCCACAGAAAACACAGTCATTCACGGGTATAACCCCAAGAATGGGGGTACCATGGGTATAGGACATGAAGGCAGCTACATCCAACCCTGTGTGTTCATCCTGAGTGACCTGTGTCTTGAGAAGGGACCCAGTTAATCAGCCTTTAAAGATGAGAGCCCATGGGGATAGCATTTGCCACTGTAGGCCTTTGGACCCCAGTGTGTCCCTTTAAGCACCAATAAACCCCAAACTGCTGCAGGTGCTGGGTGCTGGGGGCAGTGGCACAAGAGGTGGGGTGCATACAGGTGGCAGGGTCTATGGACCTTCTTGATGACCACTCATACAAAGTCATATCAAGAATGATGTTACCAGGTATAGTGGCACACTTGTTTAACACCAGCCTAAGAAGCTGAGGCAGGGGGACTGTTGCAGGTTCAACTAGCCTGGGCTAATAATGAGTTCCAGGCCAGCCTGGGCTACAGAGTAAAGACTCTTACCCTCTAAAAAAGAGTGAGTCCTCATCTGGGTGACAGGAAAAGAACCAAGTAAAAGGGCAGAGTGACAGCACCGGAAGCAGCCCTAGAGCCTCTGCTGAAGGCAGCTCCAGCACTGTCCCCTCCTGTCCTAGTTGCTTGTCGCTGCAGCCGCCAGGCCCTTTCCCACTTCGAAGCTTTCCCAGTGACACACAGAGTCTGTGCTCCACCTCTTCCCCCAAAGATCCCAGAGCTGGGCAGTGGGGGTGGGGGAGGCGGTGCTTGCCCGTTCTTTCTCACACTGCTGGACTCCAGGGCAGGCTGCTGACCGTCCAGGTCTTTCCGAAAACCTAGAGTAAGTTTTCTGGGTCCTGACCTAGCCCTCACTCCTGGAACACTTCTCCAGGCAGGAGGTCTGATCATAAAAGGCCTTAACCACAGCCACCTGTGTCCTTTCCTCTGGCTTGCCATCTTTAAGGATACCGAAGTCTCTGGAATTCTTTCCTCTATCAATATCTTCATTTACCCATCCTGACAGAGTCCCTTTGTATACTCAACTTATTTCAGAATCAAGTGTGAGTAACTGCTGGCAAAATCCACTGACAGCACACTTTGCAGTTGGTTTTTTTCTTGAATACGTATGTGTATGTATGTATGTGTACACACACTCACACACACACACACACACACACACACAAATGAATGGCTTCTATGTGTCTTCAAGCCTCTCTAAGGACGCCACTAAGGACCCTTACTGTCTGTCCATGCAAGCAGCATGGTCTCAAGAGACCCTGTCAGTCTTTTGTCAATTCTTTTACAAATTTTATGTTCTTTCTTGAGGGCTTGTTTATTACAAACCACAGGGATTCCCAAGCAGTCAGGGCTGCCAGATTAAGAAAGTACAACACTTTAAGGCAACGGTGGCTCACACCTTTTAATCCCAGCACTCAAGAGGCAGAGACTGGCAGATCTCTCTGAGTTCAAGGCCAGCCTAATCTCCAGAGGGAGTTCCAGGACAGCCAGGGTTATAGAGAAACCCTGTCTTGAAAAACCAAACCAAAACCCAAGCCAGTAAAACAGGAGCTAACACCCCAGACGCATGGGGACCAGACCTCAGGGACGCCATTGGTCACTCTTAGGGTGAGTATATCCCAAGTAGCGAATGATCACGCTTATGCTTGGCGTGCATTTGTACCGTCCTATGTTCTAATTTGACTAGGTTGACTGTTTCTTCCCCACGGGGTTCACCCCTCCCACGGCCACAGGTGCAGGAAGCAGAGTGGCCCCGGGGACTGACATTGCTAGAACACCCCGAGGGACTGGGTGAAGACGGAGAACAGCAGTTGCTAAATTTGAGCTTGGCCAAGAGCAGAGATAGGGGTGGCCCTGGCAGCACAGGCATCAGAACAGGTATACCCAGCACAGGGGCCCCGCCCTCCAGCCCAGCCCCCATGCTGAAGTAGCCAATGGGAACCAGGCACACCTAACATGGGCCCAGGCTCAGAAAACCAGGCTGGAAAAACAACCAAGGGAAAACTCCTGGCTCCTGTAAGCTTACTAAGCACCCACACTGGCTGGGCAGGCTGTACAGCTTGCTGGCTCTGTCCTACACGTCACGTGGCAACCTGTCATGTGGCAGTCAGGGATCACTGCACAGGAAAAGGACTGTGTCTACAGGCCTCAGTTGTCTTATCTGTGAAATGGGGGTAAATGGCGGTGCGGCTCAAGGGTAGAATCGGTGCCTAGCATGCCCAAGGCCCTGAGTTCCAATCCCAGCCCTACTCCAAGCCGCTTAAATGTGCCTGGCTCCCTGCCTACAGTATTTTAGTGCCACCAATATGCACAGCTCACCTTGCCTTCTGCATAGAGGGGACTGAACACTCAAATCATCAGAAACCATGGACAATGAGGACCTGGAGAGTACGCTTGGCTTTCTGCCTGAGAGGGTTTGGTACTTTGCTGTGTGTCCTTGGATAAGACACTATCCATCTCTGGGCCTTTTTAGGGGTGCTCAGAGTGGACTAGCACTCTTTGTAAATCTAGATGACCGTTACTGCTCATATATGGAGACAGAGACTCTGGACTCTCGTGTGTAGCTGCACAGCTCAATGGTTGCCAGTAAGAACAGGTGGCTTACTGGGTTCAAATTAACTAAGGAACGAGCCAGGTTTCTCAGCTGCACAGGGCACGCCTGCTTCAGATGCCGGAGACTAAGGTACAGGGCAGACTACGGACCCTCCATTCCAGCCAGTGTAGACAGGCATTGGGGAGACGGGAGGAAGGTGCAGCAGCTGAGCCAAACACGTGTGCCCTGCTCAAAGGAATCTTCCAGGACAGCCCTGTCCTCGCCCAAACACAGAAAAGCAACAATACCATGAACCATACCCCTCTGCACCAGGAAACCATAATCCTCAGTCCTCTGGGCAGGGAGCAGGCCTGAGCACAGAGAGACCAACAAAAGCCACATTCAGGCAACTGTTGCTGGGAGATTCCTGCTCAGGGAGCTGACTGCTACCCATGGAACTAGCTTGCCAGCCCAAGAGGCCCCAGGTACCTCTTCCCTGAGGAAGAGAGGGTGCAGCGTACCATCCCCAATGGCACATCCACAACTGGTGACCATGGGAGCTGAGACCTGCCACTCCACAGCCTGCCCCCTTTAGTCTGCAAGAATTCTGCTTTTTAAGAAAATGTTATCTCCCAGCTCCGATGCAACTGAGGTTGTTTACATGACCAGTTCTCATCAGTAGAGTATAGGAAAAAAATTTTTTTGAGAAGGAATGCCACTTAAAGACAAACAGAGAAAAAAAAAGACTGAATCCCCCCCCCCACCATCTTATCTTCGAGAGTTGATTTAATGGCTAGAGCTGCAACAGCCACCTAGCAATAAAGAGGCAATCAATGTCTTGACTAGATCAATCCTCACAATAAGCCCTGAAAGACCAACTATCACACAGATAGTTCACAGATGGGGGGAGGGGGTTGGAGGCATACGGGGAGTTAAATGACAGGGCCAAGCTCACAGAAAGTCAAGAGCAAAGCCAGGCTTTGGGCCTGGGCGGTGTGATGTCAGCACCCTGTTCCAGCTTCTAGCACACAATCTAGTTCCGAGTTCTGAGACATACTCTGGGAACAGCAATGGCTGCAGATTTCTTCATATGCTCATCCTGGCCATGAGAGCTGGAGTCCTGGGCAGTAACTGTGGGGACCTCCATAGTGGTCAGACCACCTACTGTCCATTGTTAACCAAAATAGAAGGCTCTGGAGAGAAACCCAGCCTGTGGGTGACTTTAGCAGGAGAGTCCAGGTCGATCTGGGCTGGTGTGACAACAGGGTCATGTGTCCTCCTCATCCTCAGGACCCTCTAACTCCCCCAGGAGCTCGATCGTTCTTGCTCCCCATGGTGGGGTAGATCTCAGGGTCTCAGCCTTTGCCCCACGTTCATGGTCCCTGCAGCTCCTGAGAAGAATGTGGGGTTCCTCAGAGACAGAGATAGGACCTTGTCACCTGCACCATGGTACCAGACCCAGGTAGGGCCCTGGCAGGGCTGGGTCCACAGTGCTGGTGTTTCAGATAGAGGCAGGCCCGGCAGCTCAAGGCAGTTAGCAGGGCTCAATCATGGTTCCTCTACTTCCTGATGCGGATTCCTGGCATCTGATCTGAATGGGGGAAAAAAAAACGGAGCCAAGACTGGCTTCCCAGCCTTCAGCAAACCTCAAACAAAGCAACCGTCTCTCGGGCTCTGTCTGGCCTTTTGACACCGTGACACAATGTTGCTACCTACAAAGTCCAGGCCTTGGGAACTACAATGGAGCTAACAGTAATTACAGTAATAATAATAATAATAATAATAATAATAATAATAATTTATATATGATCTAAATCGTATAGTTTTAATTAAGTTCGCCACATTGTATAGGGCTGCATTCATAGCTATCATGAGACACACGCTGCCCAATAGCCACAGACTGGATAGAAATGTTCTGGAAAGTCTAAAGGGGGTCAAGGGCAGTTTGTCACCAGCAGTTTGTTTTGTTTTTGAGATAGGGTCTTTTTTTTTTTTTTTTTTTAAATAGCTCTGGCTATCCTGGAACTAGACTGGCCTTGAACTCACAGAGATCCACCAGACTCTGGCAGTGCTGGAATTAAAAGTTTGCCACCACGCCCAGCTCAATTTCATGATAGAGAATGTGTCCTCTGTCTTCTCGGAGAAGGCTCTGGTCTCAACACCAAGGGAACCCTGAGCCACAGCCTCCCTGACTTACAGGGTCAGCTAAAGGAGCAGTCAAGGCCCTTACGCAGACCCTGTCAAGGGAGAGAGAACAGAGCAGAGGGGCCAGTGTGAGGAAGTTGGGCCCAGGGACTGTTGCTGGCTACCTACCATGGAAGGACACGTGGGTCACCAGCCAATACACCTGCTCCTGAGCTCGGATTCTGCCTTCCTCCAGCAAAGTAAACTTAGGGAGGGAGCCATCCAGCCTGAGCTAACCTGTGCTCTCCAGCTGGCCTCTTCAGAAGGATACCTCGGTGGCTGTGCAGACTGACTTCCGTTTTTGGACTACCGACAAGAGGACCAATATTCCCAGGAGGGAAACTTGAGGCATATCTACAAGGAAAGACGTAAGAGAGGCCCAGGGCACTGAGAGGAATTACAGAAGAACAGTCACCACTGTCCCCTCCAGCCTTTTAGAAACTACACCCGTCACCCTTTCTGCTCCCCTGGTGGCACGTGCTAGGTGACAAGCTCCTTCCCTAAGGCCACAAGGCAACCCTCTCTATGGGCTGGCCCGAGGCTGACAGGTAGCCTGGCCTGAGCTGGCCTTGTTATTGCATGTCTGGGCCAAGTCCTATACAGCTGCCATGGCTGACTCGATAGACGTCTGAAGCAAGGTGGGATGAGAGAGAGGAGGAGGGGATCCCAAAAACAAGCGTGGGGAGAGGGTTGCTGGCAGCCCCGGGGCAGAGAGTGAGGCCTTCCTAGTGGTTCAGGTCCTCCCCTGTGCTACACTGTACAGAGGGGAAGAGAAGCATCTTGGCTGACAGGCACATTTGAGGCTGTTGGATCTCTCCTGCCTGGGTGGTACCAGCAACACCTCCCTGCTTCTCTAGGGTGCTTCTTAGTTCCTTGTGACATTGGTGTTCCATCCTCACATGACCCCTCGGGGATAAGCCATCAAGGCATCTTAAGGGATCTGAAGCCAAGGAACACAGTTGGAGGGAGGGGGATAAACCGGGGTTGCTCTCTCCTGAGAGTGTCAGACTAGAAGCTGACTCCAGGTAATAGGCATAGCTTCTTTAAGCTCAATCCCCCCCCCCCCCGCTCTTCCCATGGCTGGGCAGAGGATCCCCAAACCTCCCTAAGAAGTCATTACTGCTTCCATCTTTTCCTGGCATCCCAGAGGGACAGAGGTCCTAAGTATGGACAGTCTGCTATAGAGCCAGCTCTGAAAGTGCCCTGGATTTTGTGATAGTCAGAAGTGTCACAGGGAAACACAGGAAGAGGCAGGATGCAATGGCATCCGGTGTGTGCAGCCAGCCAAGAGGGCTGCAGACAGGCCAAGGTAGCTCCAGGGCTAACCGATGCAGCCTTCCTGGGCCTGGACCTTCTTCTATCTCGGGTTAGGCTTGTCTTGGTCCTACTTGGGGTGGGGAGTGGGAACTGGAAACAGTCCCCTCTTCTCAGACCACCACTGTTCCCAGCAGCCAGGTTCTCTGCCTGTCTTACCAGGCTCCCCAGGCCACTGCCCTTTGAAGCTGGCAGAAAAGGGGCTGGGGCTTTCAAGGACTCCCGTGTCATGTGATCTTGCCACTCTGAAGCTCTATTCCCAGACAGGAAGGACTATCACCTTCAATTGATGCTATCACTCATGCCCCACCCCACCCCCCCCAGGTCTGCAGAGCCCCTGGGTAAGGTAATTCTTAACTCCAGTTAAGGTGCGGCCGGGCATGGTGGGGACCAGGTGAGGCTACCTCTTTTTCTCAAACTTCATACCATCATTTATTTCTTTGGGGTGTGTTTAATTCGCCTGCCCTGCACATTAAACTGCTTCTGTGAGGACACTGGGCTAATGACCCACCATCTTGCTGCCTCAGAGGCCATGGTTACCATCTCCCCCCAAGGGGAGAGGCTGAGCCGTATATTCAGTACCTCAGAGCTTCAACTATCTCCTGGGACGGGGCTGTGCAGTGACTATGGGCTATGCTCTGGTGATGCAGTTAAAAGCCCTGCCCCGGGAGGGAGACTGTAGGAAGCCTGAGTGTAGGGGCAGACTCAAAACTTAATCTGAGGATTGTCCCCTGGGGAACACAGGGTCTCCCTGGTCTGCCAGGGAGTGTGAAGCTGCACACAGCCCTCATTGGGTGGTTCTAGCATCAAATATACTGTCTGGCTTGGGGGAGTGGCGGGGAGGTAGTGGGTGACTACACAGTCTGGCCAGGGAGGAGAGCAGATGAATGAATCTTGAACAGGTAACCAGTATTACACAGCCTCCATGCCTGGGCTCAGGTTTTTGGTGCCTCTGAGGAGCCAGCTACAATCATGTGCTTCGTTGGGCAGGATGGGAGAGGGCCGGATGGCCACCTCCCCCAGTCCTCTGTGTTGTTTTAGCTCTTATTAGAAGCGTCACGGTAACTACAGCTCCCCTAAATCTGGTTGGCTGACAGGGCTATCCTTGGCTCTTGGTACAAGGACTTACACAGAACTGATGGCCTGAGCCACAATGACACTGCTTCTTCTGAGAGGCTGGCTCGCCCACCTTTCCTTCCCGGTTTCTTTGCATCCCTGGATGAGGCTCTGCTGAGAGCTAAACCTGGCCATCTCTGGATTGAGACTCCCTTCACGTTTTATTATTTTGTGTATGTGTGTTCATGTATGAATGTGTACTTAAACGAGCTACTTACGGCATATACGTATATTTATACATATCTACTTAAGACAGGCTACTCATAGAATACATATATACTTAGAAGTCAGAAGACAACCCTAGGTGCCAGTCCGATTGTCACCTTTTCTCAGATGGGATCTCTTTGTTTTCACCATAGCATCTGCTGGGTTAGCTGGCCGATGAGGTTCCGAGATTCTCCCGTTTCTACCTCTTTCTTAGGAGCGTTGGGATTAAAGACACACGTCTTTGCTTGGGGTCTGAGGATCTGAACTTGGGTTCTCACACATATGTGGCAAGCATTTACCTTCAGAGCCATGTTTCTAAATCCCCTTTTCATTTTTGACACAGCATCCTCACTGGGCTTTAAAACACCACTTGGGACCCTCCCCTGGCCCCCTCCATCCCTGTCCTTCCTTCAAAAATGGAACTGGGTCCTTGACTGACCAATGCTGACTCACCCTGACCACTGTGAATGGTTCAAGGGAAGGCACGTGACCTAAGCCCGCCCACCCTGACCACTGTGAATGGTTCAAGGGAAGGCACGTGACCTAAGCCCGCCCACCCAGAGTTCATCCTCGGACTCCAGGTGCTCTGTGGCTGCTAGCTGCCCTCCTTACCACCATGAATAACAAGCAACAAAGTGTAGCCAAGGTAACACACACCACACCCTACAGTGTGAACACTCACTATAATGTTCACGCTAGTCTGAGCCTAGTTTTCTACCGCTTGCAAGAGAAACAGAATCCTGGCAAATCGATTCAGCCAGTTTTGAAGGAGCCCCCACCCCTACAACCATGAAGGCTACCTGCTGGGTGCCAAGCCCTCCAAGCTAAGATACTCCTCCAGACACAAAGAAGTGACGTCGGTTGATTTTACTTGCATAAGAGCTATAAGCTTCCCCTCCACAACTACTTCTGTTCCCACCGCTCTTTATCCTCAGGGACCAGCCTCTTGCTACCCCCACGGGCCTTGCTCCTCTTCTGCTACCCGCAGGTATCTTGGGGTACAAACCGCACAGCTCTCGAGTTCACAGCCTGGGGTGGGTATTCAGCTAGAGGCTGACACTGAGTTTGGACCAAGAGTCCCTCCTCAATCACACGCAGAAGAGTTGGGCAGCAAGCAGCATTTGTTCCAATCTAGAGATGCAAAGGCTGAGGGCGTGACTCAGTGGCAAAGTCTGGACCAATCAGCACAAGCAAAGGCTGAGGGCGTGACTCAGTGGCAAAGTCTGGACCAATCAGCACAAGCAAAGGCTGAGGGCGTGGCAGAGTAGAAAAGCCAGTCTAGCCTGTGTGAGAAGTCTTATGTTCCATCCCCACTGCTGCAAAAACAAGCTAACCCCAATTTGCAGGTGCGGAGCTTGGACAGGTTGGCTGGCTAGTTCAAGGTCAGAGAGCTGGTTCTGATGGCTCAGGCGTACCCCTGTTCAAAAGTTCGTCAGATTCCAAAGCTCAAAACCAAGCCCCTTCCCTAAATGGCACCCTGTGAAATACCACGAAAAGAGGCTGACCAGAGGGGTCAGACCTCAAAGTGGGCTTCTCTTTGAGTGACCTTTTTTCCTCCCAAAGTCAAACTCTAGAAAGGAAGTGTCCATGGGGTTGGAGTAGTAACACATTAATCACCAGATGGCCCTAATGTTCCCCTATCTTGTGGAGCCAGAGAGCTATGGGACTGGGAAGAGCAGGCCTGGAGCCAGAGTGGAGTGGAGGAGTGTCCAAACCCTGGAAGTCTTATCCTGAGATGGAGAAGAGTGGGGTCTCTGTCCCCCTGCCCCGGGCCTGCATGTCTCCGCACACACAGCCAGCCCTGTGGCCCCCACCTTTGCCTTACCAGAGGAGGTCATGTTGCCAGTAGCTAGGTTAAGCATCTTTTTCCATTATAAGATCATTTCAGGAGCGCCTGGAATCCCTCCTCATGCAAATGAAGCATCCCAGCACCCCAGCCAATGATGTACACGTTCCCCAGTAGCCCCTACTCACCACCAAAGGTTTAAATAGCTTTTGTCTCCCCCCAATAAACAGAACCAGTTCTCTGAAACTGCTCCTAGAGATTTGTCCTTTACCCATTCACCCATCCAGCCTGGCTAAGCTTCCAGCAGGCTGACTACCCTGAGGGAGAGAGGGACCCCAGCCAGCACTTCCTAACTTTACATAGCCTTCCCACTCCACTGTTTCCTTCCTCTGTCCACTTCCCACCAAAGAGCACACGATGGAACTATGGGAGGGAGACAGATGAGCAGGCATTTGTCACCCCACCATGCAGTGGCCCAGACCTTCAACACAGAAGCTCACGGCAAGCTGGATCCACCACCTAAACCAGGTCAGCCCACTCTGGCTTGCTGCTCCAGAGACCGAGCCAGCACCCCAAGCCTTAGTTTCCTCTCCAGCTGCCTCAGGCATCCATGGAGCCGATGCAAACCCCTGACACTGTCAGAGCGGGTTCATTCTGACTAGCTTTGAGGTGCTCTGGGTGCAAAAGCCAGGCTTCCATTCCTATTGTACAGACAGATAAACTGAGACCCAGAGGAAGGGTTGAGATGGATCCATTACCTTAATTGGAAGGGATCAAACTAGAAGTCAGGCTAGAAAATGTGTTTGGGCATGTGGAGTCTACGCCAACCTCCAATGTCAACCTAAGGTCAAATATATCATACATATGTCAAGTCTG
Organism: Arvicanthis niloticus; assembly: GCF_011762505.2. Classification (NCBI taxonomy): domain Eukaryota; kingdom Metazoa; phylum Chordata; class Mammalia; order Rodentia; family Muridae; genus Arvicanthis; species Arvicanthis niloticus. The sequence goes on along the minus strand of NC_047662.1, from coordinate 12,681,732 downwards.
CCCAGCCAACAGACGTGAATGACCACACAGGGGGAACGCAGCCATCACACATAAGGAAGTGGGCATCAGGCTGGGTGTGGGCTCCTCTGGGGCCACCATCACACGTGGGTGGCAGAGATGAAATGCCTGCTTCTGTAGACCCTACTTAAGGCAAGTACATAAATCAAGTCCAAACTGGTCTGAACAAGTCAACAGAATCGGAGGGGCCACAGAGACAAATACTGGGTGATTCCTGCTGCCCTGTGACTTGTGACTCCTTCCCCTTGATCCCCTGTGAAAAATGACTAGCGGCCAGGATAAGTCCCGATTCTGAAGTCAGCTCCCCGGTTCAAATCTTGACTCTTACAGATGAGATGGCTCAGGGGCTAAGAGTACGTGCTACTCTTCCGGACGACCCTGGGCAGCTCCAAGCCACCCGAAACTCCAGCTCCAGGGATCTGATACCCTGTTCTGGCCTCTACAGGGAGTGCATAAGAGCACAGACACACTAATTTTAGATCTTTGACCCTGGAGAGTCACCTTTTCCCCCTTGGATGGAGAATAGGTGTCATAGTGAGCCTCCGGGGCTGACGTGATAATGCTTTCTCCAACAGCTTAGTGCAGAATCAGCCCTCAGGGAACACAGGTAGCCAGCCAGATGTCTGGACCAACTAGGGTCTGCAGAACCTGCAGACAGAATGGGAAAGACGACGAAGTTGCCTCGGGTGGGGTGACCAGAGCAGATACCTGTCCCCAACCCCAAAGGAGATTATCAGGGGTGCAGGGCTCAAAGGCACTGGCAGACACCCCCAAATCCATGTAACTCCCTCTTCGTTATCCTCCTGCCTGACTGGACAGCTGCTTCCGGTGGGAATAAAATACGCTCCGCATATTTTAAATGTTTCGCTTATGAAAACCGGCAGGACTAGCTTCATAAACTGTGTAACAGTAAAGTCACTTATGAGAGACTGGTCCCACCGAGGGCTGGGATGGGGAGGGAGAGCAGGTTCCCCTAGAGTCAAGCGGCTGGGATTCCCAGAAGGCGCCATCTGGGATATCTCAGAGAGGGCACCAGATCACATCCTGGTGTCTCCTGCATGAAATAAGATCCTCCCTCTGGAATCCCAGTCCAGTCAGAGGAGAGGGGGCACTTCCGGTCTGGGTCTGTTTCCCACACTCCAGAATGCCTGGGTCTCTAGCCAATCAAGTTAATTGAAAAATTACATTGGGTTGAGAAGAAGCAGGCCAGGCTGAAGCGGACAGGCTCTCGGGAATCCTACTGGTACCCAGTACATGTCAGAACTTCAACAGTCTACGAGGGAGGAAGGGAAGAGGACCTGGGAAGCTCTGGGCCTCCTAGGAGTTTTGTGGCTCCAGGGCTCTCTGCTAGGCAAGTTACAGAAACTTCCAGCCTCAGACTGGAGCTGTAACTAAGTTGAGCAGAGAACGTGGTCACCACACATGGAGATTTGGGTTCAGTCTTCTTCCCTGCATAAAACTGGTTATGGAAAAATGTAACTACAATTTCAGCAGGAGAGGTAGAAGCAGGAGAATTAGAAGTTCAAGACTCCTTCAGTGAGGAAATTTAGGCATGAAGAATAAAAAACCAGACCAAGAGTGCAGGCCAGTGAGCATGGGTCTTGTTCACCTGGCTGCTGGATATCGGGTGCCCCACCCCCACCCCCACATCACTACATCCAGGGGTGCTATTCTAGAACGGGCCACAGGGCTACCCCAACACCCAGTCCTAATAAATATAACTGCAAATGAAGCCTGAGATGTACACCAGCCTCAGGACAAGCGCAAGGCTGCCTGTATTGCACAGGACAAGATGGTGTCCTTATACCAGGAGGCTCTGCAACGAACCCAGACTACTAAGTCCCAGTATATGGCCTTTACCTTTGTCTTCAAAGTACCCTTCCATCTATTATGTTTATTATCTCAACCTAGTGGTATGTTTTATTGTTCTCATTAGAAGGAGAAATGGTGACTCAGCCTAGTCACACAGGGTGGGTGGTGCAGCCTAGCCTGAAGCTGGTCCTCCACCCCCTCCTGTCCATTCCAGCATGCAGCCTCCTGGGCACACTTAAGTCTCTCCAGGCTGCTCTGTCCACTCTTATCTTCCTAGGACCTCTCGTGACTACAAGCATCAATTCCAAAATGGCCTGACCCATCTCTAGAGACATCTGCTACCTTCCAGGAAGCCATGTCCTTCAGACTAGACATAAAGGAATGTAACGTTCCAAATGTTTTATTTGGTGGGGCTGGAGGTGTAGCTTGCTTGCTAGAGTACTTGTCTAGCATCCAGAAGGGCCTGATTTTTGACCTCCAGCATGGTGAAGGACGCCTATAATCCTAGCACTGAGGAGGTAGAGGGCACGGGGGTCACAAGTTCAGGGTCATCCTGAGCTATATAGACTGAAAAGCCAGTTAGGGCTTCATGAGTCCCCAACTAAAACAAAAAGGCAATGTGGCTATGAACTAACCACATAATCAGGATCCAGAGGAATGTGGGGTTGTTGGGAAAGAGAGAAAAGCAATGGGGTGAGGGGCAGTCTCCGGAAACCTGACCCCACTATGGAGCTTCTTGTGTGACTTCCAGCTTTGAACACCTCTGCAGAGGGAGTGTGGCTCAGTGGTGAGACTGCAGCAGGCTCCAACTCCAGGTGTTTGGGTTGAATCTCTTCCACCCATCCGGAGTCCCAGCAAGTCACCCTACCTCCCTAAGGCTCTGTGCTCTCTCATCCGCCTTACAAGGTTGACAAGAGATTGAATTAGGCTCCACATTCCAGCCTACTGTGTGAGACTACGACACACAGTTGAGATATTCGCCTTTCTCCTCCTTCCTTGAGAGCTACATAATCTTCTGGTTCTCTTGCCTTGCAGCACTATTCCTGAGGGCTTCTGGAACCTTCTGTCCCAAGCCTTCAGGTAGAACATTCTTTGCTGACAGATCTTTCAGAGTAGGGTTTGCAGTAGCCAGGGGCTGGCTGCTCTGGGCAGTATTAATACAGGGTTCCACACAGGAATCCTCCCCTGGCATTCTCCGATTTATGACCAAGGATGTGCCTCACTCCTGCCTGGAGCGACTGCTCCAATAATATGTCCCATCCTCCCCACCCCAGACCTCGGCTGTCTGGCTCCCTCAACAGTTCAAAGGTCAGGCTTCTTCTAAGCTGAAAGCTGCCTTCTTGGGAGAGCAGAGGGGGAAAGTATTTGAAAAATGTAGATGGAAACACCGGGTGGCTTCCCACCCCCACTCCCACCCAGCTCGACAGAATACAGAACACAAGACTCGGCCTGGTACTGTGTGGACCTACTCGAACCAGCAAGGCAAGGGCTGTGTATGATTTACCCAGGGTGATCCTACTGGCGCCATCCCAGACTAGGGGCTCTTGATGCTGAATGCCTTTATGCCAGGACCTTTTGGAGTGCTGCTGGTGGGAGCCAGAAGCTGCAGGCCCCAGCATCTAGAGAGGCTTCAACCCATTCCAGAAGACCAAGAAACGCACACATAGTGACAGTCACCCTGACACAAGCTGCCGGCAGAGAGGGGTGAGGATAGAGCTTCCCTGGCGTTCCTTGCAAGCCTGCTGCATGCCTCCCATGGGAAACTGAAGCTGACAATGCACAGACTTCAGTCTGGCCACTGGACGATCATGGAGAAGTGACTTCAATAAAGGAAAGCTAGAAGTGAAGAGGGAAAAGCACTGGATGTGGTGGGGTGGGGCTGGGGCTGGGGCTCCAGGCCTGAGAACCTGGGCACTGAAAACTCCAACTCAGAAAACAGAGGTCTGGAGGCAAAGTCTCTAGCAGGCCCTGCACGCCACATGCCTGTGCATCAGTCTTCCCCGGCCCCGCTCTCTTCAGCGGAACCAAAGGTGCATACGGTTTCTCATTTTGTCAGCTTCAAACCATATACGCCATGGACTGTCCAGGCCGTGGGCTGGTGACCTCTCTCCTGATACCTGCAAAAGACTGCACAACCCCGGTGGCCGCCTGATTGGAAGAAAGATGGATGCATGTTCCCTGGGCTCAAAAGATAGGCAGGGGGGAAAGGTCATAACACAACACACACACACACACACACAGACACACAGACACACACACACACACGTACACATGTGCACACTATAGCACAGCTGGCTAGGGTTTTCAAGTGGTCCAGACGAGAGAGGTTTACACTATCACTAACTTAGGATGAAAGAAGGAAAGAAAGAGAGGGGGGGAGGAAAAGGAAGGAAGGGAGGGAGGGAGGGAGGGAGGGAGGGAGGGAGGAAGGAAGGAAGGAAGGAAGGAAGGAAGGAAGGAAGGAAGGAAGGAGGCCATCACTGCAGGCTAAGCACCAACTTGGCTGGTGAGAGCTGCCACCTACCAAATCAGTTGTGACCAAGAAATGCAGTGTCAGCTTTGGTCCGTCTCTATGCCTGACCTGGAGCAAGCCTTGACTCTCGTTCAAGAAGTCAAGTAGGGACAAGCAGATAACTCAGTCGCAGCAAAGACCCAGTTTTCAGGAAAGATAGGTCCAGTTATGTGACAGCCCAGAGCCCAGGCCGTCCTTAGACTCTGAAGAGAGCTATGTGTCTTCTCTAGCATTTCCCTTACATACACGCCTGTAAAGGGCTAACACTTCTGAGATGGAGAGGGAGCCACCCCACCCCAAAGCAGTGTGTCTAGCTGCCCCAGGAAGTACCAGGAGGGTGGTGACAGGGACATCACAGAAAGGATTCACCTGGGACCCGACTGGAGCGGCAGGCACTCCATATCAAGCCAACTGGACGGAGCCCCACATGCAAAGAGCCAACAAATCAAAGAGTCTAGTGTAAGCCCGCTCATGACAGCAATGACCAAAGAAAGATAGGAAGGAGAGAAGCGGAAACGCTGTTGCAGGGAACCTGAGAGGTGTCAACAGTTGAATCGCTCATTGAAGACAGGGTGGAGAGAAGAGAGAGCGACTCATAAAAGGTAAAGGGACCCAGAGGAGGAGGAGGAAGAGGAGGAGGAAGAAGAGGAGGAGGAGGAAGAGGAGGAGGAGGAGGGGGAGGCCTCCTCTGCACTAAAGAAAATGCCTTATCAAGAAGTCAAACAAACAAAACTTTAAGGCTGCAGGTGATAGCATTTATTGCCAACACTTGGAAAGAAGGTGGAGTCAGAGAGACTTCGTGAGTTCAAGGTCAGCCTGGTCAACACAGCACCAGGCCACGCAGAGCTACATAAGAGACTCTGTCTCAGCAAAACAAAACTGCAAACCAAAGACCAGTAAGGTGCACACTTTCACAGCAAGGAGCACAGTGTCACAGGCCACTCCTGGTCCAGAGGATGGCTCTCCTTAGCAACCCAGCCTCCTAACTACGGGTCCTGAATGTGGTCATCATAAAAAATAGTAAATAAATAAATAATCTGCCAACAGTAAAAGGTTTCTGAACAACCAAAATTAACCCAAGTTCAAAAGTATGGGGAGCCCAGGGTGCTTTGGGCCACACCCACTTGTGCTGTGTCCTGTGGCCTTGGTTCTGATCACATGACATGCACTCTGCTTGGTGTGTGCCCGCATGCCCTCACGCCGTGCGATGTCAGTGGAAGTGTCTGAAACACCTCGGCTCAGATCTAAGACTTCTGTGTTTTTAGTGGATATACAGAACTTTCTGCTCTTCCAGAAACATTAACAGTTTAATTACGGAAAACAAAGCCTTTTGGCATTTTCTTCCCAGCATGCTTCAATGTACATCGAATTAGCGTATTTTTGGATTATGTTGTTAGAATCTTTGCTCCAACAACTGCTGTTTGAGATGCTGACTTCGGCGCTATTAAACTCGTTCAATAAATCTTGGCCTGGGATTAGGACAGAAATCCCAGCAATCACTGAGATGGCCCTACACATGTTTCTGCCAATTTGTTCTATGTGGTTATGGGAAGAAACATTCTTAGTATAATGGTTAAATTATGAAATAAAAATATCGATTAACTCTGAAAAATCCAGAGGATCCTCCGCTTCCTATAGTATCATATTCAGTCAAGATTTAATAGCCTATAGCTCCAGGGGATTTGCTAACTCTACTGGCCCTGACAGGTACACACACATGCACACACATACACGCGCGCGTGCACACACATACACGCGTGCGCGCACACGCTGAAATATAATAAAATTAAAATACCCCATCCAAAGGGTATTTTGTCTTTTTTTTCTATCTGGGTCAGGTACAGGGCCTAGAAAATGACATTTAAAGATAACATGTTCCCAGGTAGTTATGCCTTAGGGGATGGCCCCAGCAAAACAACAACACTTTTATAAGCAATCTGGAACAGGCCATAGAAACATTTTGGGAGCCCCGGTTGCATCTGAAGTTGTGACCACCAGTCACAAGTGGCTGATTACAAATTAGCTAAATGTACTAAAGTTTTGTTCTCCAATTCCCAAGAGGCTTCAGAAAGTTTTGTCAAAAATCTGTCCCATGGCGTCTGCCTCAGTTTCCTCTACTGTGAACTTAAGTTCCTTCTCTGAAGGGCTGGTTTAAACTGACTAGAACTTGTGCCTGGGAGAGAAGGGATGCTGCAGGTCAAGAGCTAAAATTACCTCATCTATCTCTTTGGTACCTTCAGGAGCCATTTATACAACATGGATCTGACCTCACTGGCTCGTGACTGTGAGGTAGGATATCTGGAATGTATTGACTGAGACCCTAGCTTCCACCAACCTCAAAGCTGAGTATGCCAGCAGAAAGCATCTGAGTCCTTGCTCTGTTGTCACCTGCCTACTTGATGTCCCCATGCATGGACTTGGTACTTGCTTTGATTCATAACTTTGGTTTGTTCTGTGGCTACAGAAGTTCACTCAGGGACCCCTGGGCCTTGGGCACTCACTCACATGTGGCTCAGAATAAACTCTTCCCCAAAGCAGGATTTTGTTATTAACACTATAAAGAGAGGGTCCCTTCTAGATCATTCCCACAGGGCAGACACTTGTACCCACACCTGAAGAATCATGGGAAGAAAAGCATACTGTAGGGACAGCCTTACGTCTGCTCCAGAAGCCAGAGTGAGCTTCTGCCTTTGAGGCTTCTGCCTGTGACAGGGAGCATCCGAAATGAAAGCTTGCCTCTTTCTCAGCTGCCAGAGTAGCAGAAGGACCTCAGAGGAGCCCAGAAAAGACATAGATGGAGATGCCTGCCTCTCTGACTGTAGGTCTTTAATGGAATGCTGTGGTAATCTGGGCCCCCCCCCCAAAAAAAAAGGCTGCCCTGAATCAGCAATGACTCCCAGACCAAGCCAGATGCTAGAAGCCCACAGGCAGCATGAAGTACCCACGGTGTGTGGGTAGTTATAGAGCCACAAACCCCAGGAATCCAACCCCTTATGCTTTATCTGAAAAGAGACAGAGAGGTCACATCTGACACCCAGGACAAGGTAGCCCAGCACAGATTGGAAGCAAACATGACCAAATCACGGTCCCAGGTTGATGCCCCAAAAGGCATCATAGGGCCTTGCCTGAGCCCTGGTGAAGGCCACGCCTCCCAGTGAAACCCAGGCCACCTTTCTGTTCTAGGCAGATCCCCAGATAAGGAGGAGACCCAAAGCTAGGCAATCACAAATAATACACCAGGGCCAAGAGCTGATAAGAGCCCAAGCTGTCCCTGCCCCCTTAAAGATGCTACAACTGCACAGCCAAACAGGTTGACACAACCTGCAATCTTGGCACTTGGGAGGTAGCTGCAGGAAGACTGGGAGTTAAAGGTGAGCCTACGCTACAGGGCAAACCCTTGTTTCAACAAACTAACAGTTTTTGAGATGTGGTTCAGTGGCTACAGCAATCTTCTTCAAGGGTGAAAAACTGAGTTCTGTCCCAGGGACCCACATGGTTGAAGGCAAAAGCCATTCCCAAAAGGTATCTACAGGTACTTGTAAAAAAATAAACAAATACAAAATTTGAACCTGCAAAAGGAAGGAGCATAGGATGCCCTGCACCAGCCTGGACCATAGAATTTACTTAAGTCGACTCAGCTTGGGGCTCAGCACGCAGAGGTTCCAAAACAAGGTGTGTCCCACCTGTCAACACCTAAGCTCCTGACCCTCAAGTGTACAGAGAAAGTTCCCAAGGACGTAAAGAAGACAGCCCTCATGGTGGCCCAACGCAGGGCAGAGGAATATGAGGGCTGGAGGGAGCTCAGACATGCGCATAGCTAAGATCTGGTTCTACAGAACCTCAGCACCAGCTACAAAGGCATCCAAAGGGACTAGAGGCAGGGTGGGTGGAGGCTGGGCTCGGAAAGGCTGGAAAAACAGGCTCCACCGGTGGCTTTGGGGACCAGAAGAACTTAAGACTGGATGAATCACAGACAAGGGCTGGCTTCCTCTGTCTCCTTAGCACCCAGCCAGGCACTGGCTCCGACAGCCAGGGACAGCCTTTGAACAAAAGGCACCTGAATACTGTGGGCCTGGAGGGCCCCAAGTAGGGCAACTGAGCGCCCTGCTGTCTGTCTTACCACAGCAGGGGCTCGTGAGCTCACAAGACCATGTGGTCCATCTAAAAGAATCTCAGAAGCCAGAGCATGGATGAAAACAGAAGGGGGAGGGGGAATTAAACTAGTCATGAGTTTAACGAGGCTGTGTCCACTACTGAAACCCACGGGAGATAGAAAGACTGCTGACAGTAACATTAGGACATAGAGAAGCCAGAATGCATGGCACGGCCTCCGAAACTAACCGACTCCCCCCAAAAAAGGAAAAGAGTAACTTTTCAAAGTCTGGTCTGTGGAATCTTGTGTCAAAATTCAGGGCTGGAATGCAGCTCAGCCGGTAGAGAGCTTGCCCAGCATGCACAGGGCCACGGGCTGTATCCCCAGCACCGCATAAAGCAACAACAAACAAACACAACAGGGCAGCCATGTTGTTGTAATCCTAAGAACTGGGAGGCGGAAGCAGGAGGGTCAGAAGTTCAAGGCCAGCCTAAAAATAAGAGCCTGTTTCAAAGGGTATCTAGCAAAAGCAACAAAAAATGCTCAGAGCTTTAAATCTTAAATACTTCCAGCCCTAGCTCAGTGGTGTGGGTGTGCAAGACAGTGTACTCTGAACACGATACTGTCTACTGTGAGTTCGATGCCACCCTAATCTACATTGAAAGTTCCAGGTCAGCCAAGGCTACCTATTGAGACCCTGTCTCAAGAAAAGTAGGAGGAGGAGTAAGAAGAGGAGGAGGAAGAGGAAGCAGAGGAGGAGGAGGAGGAGGAGGAGGGGCAAAGGGAAGGAGAATGTTATTGTTGTTGTTGTTGTTGTTGTTGTTGTTATTCAATGTCATCCTCAGCTACAAGGTTACTTCACAACCAGCCTGGGAGAGCCACGGCTAAAAAAAATAACCAAACAATACAAACTCTCCATGGTAGCCAGCACCCAGACTACTGTGATCTACCCCAGCAGCTCCAGACTCTGGGGAGGTCAGTGAAGGAGGATGAAGCTATTATCTCCCAAGGGCCTCCTATGACTTTCATTAGGATCCATCTGACCCTGGAAAACTACCAGTCATGGCTTCTGGGTGTCTATCCCTTCCCAGGCTTCAGTGTCCACATCACACCACACCAAAGAACCTGCTGAGGTTTCCCACTCAAGGGTCTGCATTCTGGGTTTCCAGACAGCAAGGGTGGGTGGGGGAAACAAGACACTCTCCTAGCATGGATCAACTACCTAGTGAGATTCCTGGAGGTGGTTTGGGGAGGGTTATGGGTGGATTCTCTCAAGGACACAGAGGTAGGAATAGCTCCGGGAAACTACATGCCTGAAAGAACAGCCCATAGGCTGGACTCAGCAGCTCACACCTGTTATCCCAGCACTTAGGAGGCTGAGGCAAGAGGGCTAAGCCTGAGGCTTGTCTTGTCTAGTCTAGACTCATCTCTCTCACACACTAGACGAGTCTCTCTCTCTCTCTCTCTCTCTCTCTCTCTCACACACACACACACACACACACACACACACACACCAGTATAAGCCTAGAGTCCCAGCACTTGAAAGATGTATGGTAGGAGGTCCAAGACTTCAAGGTCATCCTCTGCCATAACCAAGTTCAAGGCCAGCCTGGGCTACATGAGACCCTGTCTCATAAAGGAAACCAAGCTAAGAGTAAAAACAGAAAGAAAATTCCATGGTTTCCAGATCTCGGCTTCTGCCATGGGTTAAACTACCAAGAATGGTGGTCTTAAAGAAGGCAATCTGCAACAGATATTTAGTATCCAATAACTTCTTTAGGCCTCAATGGCTTCATCTCTAAGATGGGGAGAATGCCAGCTGTCCCTTAGCCATGGGAATCAACAGACCTTAGCGCCTGCATCAGAACAAAACTTTGAATCTCAGCTGGCCCTCAGCAAATGGGCTTCCCATTAAGAGGCCCTGCCCTAAGGAAAGAACACATTCTTCCCTGTCCTGGGGAAAGGGCACATTCTTCCTTGCCTGGGTGCACAGGGTTTCAAAGCTGGGCGCCTGGTGTCATGGCTGTGTAGGTAGGTGTGGGAACAAGGCTCCCAGGAGACTCAGTTGTTGTTTGCTCCTTCTTTGTCTCCAGGGAGAGCCTTCTGAAGCTTCCACACGATCAAATGGCACGAAACACATTCAATGCCTGAGATAAAGTTACAGCCCAAACTGGCCTGTGCCACCTTCCTAATCCAGGCACCTGCAGATCAGCCACCCGGTGCCAGGTGGTGGGTGCACCCTGGTACAGTCCCCCAAATCCAGCATGTACACTGGGGACAGGTACCACACTGCCCTCCCTGCCCCCTCTCCTTAGCCAGGATTCATTGTCTCCAGGCCAGGGCTGAGACATCAGGGCTCACATACCTGCAGTTCCCACCTGGCTGGGAATTTCTTCCAGATCAGGGGTTTCTACAGCATCTGCAGGGCCATGGATACTGGGCAAGAGCTGAGAGGAATCACCCTGAGCAGAGTCCTCCATCTGGCTTCTTTTGAAAGCATCCAAGCAGCAGACGAGAGAAAGCCTGAAGTCTCTACCATCTCGGAGGCTTACACAGGGACTGCAGAGGAGGTGGTCCTTGGGAATTGGTGGTGATCCCGACGTCCCCCCTCCCTGGAAGGTACTCATCTGATACACATGACATCCAACGCCTTTACTGAGAATAAATCCATTAAAATAACTACACACGCGCACATGCACACACTCGTGCACACCTCCCCAGCCTGGCTCCCCTCTCTGGAGTGTTTAAGCCCTTAGTGACTTGCAGCCAACACAGAGCTCCTGGGTGATTGCTTTGTCCAGCTTTAATGATATGTTGGCTTATCTGCTAGGGCAAAAACCTGTCTGCTCGCAAATCCACCTGATCTACCATTTTTGACAACTTACCCTATTATGATGACAGAGGCAGACCTCAGGGTGGTAGGTGGTGCTTCCCTTGAGATGATTAAAAGAAGCATAAACCCTTCTTCCAGGAGACTGAGTGACAAATGGACCAGGTTAACTCAAACTGGAATATTACTGAGAATATCAAAGGTGTTTGACAACCACTGTGGAGAATCCCCAATGACTCACAAGGCCAAAGCAGCAGCCAGTCCTTCCGAGACACCTGCTAATATACGCCGGCCTGGTGATACACACACAGGGAATCCCAGCAACAGGGGAAGGGCCAAAAGAGGCAGGGGATCAGAGTTCAAGGCTAAGCTTGACTGCATAGAGAGTACTAGGGAAGCCTGAGCTACATGAGACTACCACACACCAGAAAAACAAAATTTCAACAGCCATGACTACAATGATATAGGTGGCATGTCACACACAGCTCCACACACTTCAAGTCTTTTTAGACCTTGAGAACTCCCCTGTCCTAGTAGTATTCATAGCATCAGGCCCTACAGGTTAACAGGTCAGCAATTAGACTCCTGTTCAAGCTCCAACTCGCAAGTGGGTAAAAGCACTCCCCACTTTACAGAACGGTAAACTGAGGCTCGGGACGTTCAGTAACTTATTGGATGGCACACAGCTTGTAAGAAGCAGAATCCAGAAATCCTAACCGGTGTATATTTATGTCTAAACCTGCACTTGCCCTGGCCAAGGATAAGTAAGATTCAGCCCTAAGCACTGAACCACAAGGGTCCCTGGGAAAACAATCTTCAAAGTGGTTTATACCCCTGATCACCTGGAAAGCCTACATCCTGGTGACCTCCACCCTGCCCTGCCACATGGGGAAGGTAAATGGAGCCAGTTGATCTTTGTGAGCGGCTGCTAGGAGTGTCCCAGTGCCTGGTGTGCAGGGAAACTATCTCATTCTCTTCCTAGCAGAAGGCCTTTGCAGAGCGGGTAACAGAAGGACATCTCGCTAAAGCTGCTAAAGCCCAAAGATAAAGAAAGGAATGTTGGTGCTGCTTAGGCCACGAGCGTGGAGAAGAGTGTGGAGAAGAAGAAACATTTTGCTTTTTGTCAGATAAAAATTTTTTAAAAGCTGGGTGGTGGTGGTGGGGCATACCTTTAATCCTGAAGCAGAAGCAGGCGAATCTCAGAGTTTGAGGCCAGCCTAGTCCAGGACTGCCAGGGTTACACAGAGAAAGCCTGTTTTGAAAAACAAACAACCTTCCACAAACAAACAAGAGTTAGGGAAAAAAAAAAAAAAAAGAAAGCCAAAACCCCTTAAGTTTAATAAAATATCTGCTTCTTTGAGAACACCACAAGGTTTTTCTCTTCTTCCAAGACTGAGGTCTACCAGCACTCGCCTAGGCTGCTACCCACTGCCAGTGTGACCTTGGACAAGTCCCTCAACTTTTTCCAAGAACTAGGTTTCCTTGACAGTTTCACCTACTCCAGGCTTTTGGGAGGACAATTTAAGACAAGCTTTCTTGTTTAGTTTACCTGGAGAAGGGCTCAAGGGAGGAGGCGCCCCAGGGTATACTAACTGTCTACTAACCCCTGAGAGCAAGAAGCAAGAAGGAAGGAAAGGTAACAATGTTATAAAGATCTCAGTAAGAGTGGGGCTAGGGTTATGGATACAGCTCAGTCTGTAGAGAGTCTTTAGACCGAGTGAGGGGCTTTTTTTTTTTTTTTTTTTTTTTTTTTTAAATCTTTATCTTACATGCGGAGTGGTGATGGCTGGTGCATGCCTTTAATCCCAGCACCAGGGAGGCAGAGGCAGGCAGATCTCTGAATTCAAGGCTAGCCTGGTTTACAGAGTGAGTCCCAGGACAGCCAAGGCTACATAGAAAAGTCCTATCTGGAAACCAAACCAAAACAAAGCAAAATAAATTTTACAAAGAGGTACAAAAGATAACAGCACAAACCAGACATCTTGGCCTAGGCTTTAATCCCAGCAAACCTGATGAGGCCAGCCTGGGACAGAGAGAATTTTGTAACAACAACAACAACAACAACAAAAAAAAAAAAACAAAAAAAAACAAAAAACAAACAAACAAAACAAAACTAAAGCCCACCAAAATTCAGATGTAGACAGATTGAGCATCTAGTCCACAGAGACAAATGTCATCCAAAGAGCAATATTTTCTTGTTTTAGGGTCTCCGCTCCCAAAAGCCTTACTTCTATGCCTTCCTCTGACTACACTCTCTACCACCAGGTAGCCTCAAGTCCCACCAGCCAGATCCCCTCCCAGCTCCATTTTTCTTCAGGCCACTTTCGGGCCCTGGACACATCCATCTTGGACACATTTGCCTACGGGAAATCTCCTCCCACAGAGTCAAAGCGCCCTGGAAACCCGACTGCAGTTGTTTTTGCTACAATATATCCCAGACAGCTCTCACAGCACCTGGCTCAGCAGGTGTTCAGACTGTGACTGAATGAATAACAATGGCCCATGGGTCAATTCAATTCCTGTTCCTAGTTTAAGAACACCATAGTGGGCAGCTGGTTCACTCTTCAGGCACTCTGGGACTAGGATTTCCCACATCAAGAGGCACACTGTCTATCAGGTGCCTCTGGCCGGAGGGAACTGGGGAGAAGCGGGGGCGTGGCTTATACAAGCAGCCAGTGCTCCAGTCATTGATCCATTTACTGGAAGTCAGAGCTAGCCCCATCCCCACCATGACCACTCTGTGGATCTCAAGTCAAGGTCAAGGTGCCCAGACCTCCATCCTAAGACAAAGTGTCTACTCCCAGACTGTCTCATCAGGAGAGGCATCTCTTCAGATCTTTAAACAGAGCATTGTGTCCAGCTTCGTACAAACAGCAGAGTCTAAGGCCAGTGGCCGTACAGACTGGCTGGAATGTTTATTTCTCCCAACAGCTTCAGCTTGTGGTTCTAAGGCAAAGAGTTCCCATTTCCTTCCTAGAAGAAAACTCCCATAAACAGAAACCACTTCCGTGTTGGCTGCAGCAGCGGCAGGCATCTAGCCGTCACTGAAACTCTCTGTCCTTGAAGACGCCATGGGATGTAAAAGCAGCTCGGAGGTTAAAAGTGCAAGCTGTTCTTGAGAGTTCGGCTCCAAGCACCCACATCAGGTGGCTCACAACCATTCATGACTCTAGTTCCAGGCAATCCAATCCTCTCCTCTGGTGCTCTGAGGGTACCCACATGTGTGTATATAGACACATATACATGTACATAAAAAAATACATTCAAACTTAAATAAAAAAGGACCAGACACAAGGGGCTGGAGATGTAGCTCAAGTTTAGTGTGCACGAGGTCCTGGGTTTGAGTCCCAGCACCACCTAAAACTGGACATAGTGGTGTATGTCTATAATCCCAGTGCTCAGGCCATTAAATAGAATCAGAAATTGAAAGCCATCCCCAGCTACATATGGAGTTTGACTGGGCTACAGAAAACCCTGTAAAGGAAGAAAAGAAGGGGAGAGAGAAAAAGGGAAAAGAAAGAAGAGAGAGGAAGGGAAACAGAGAAGAAGGTAGTAATGAATCGAATATATATATATATATATATATATATATATATACTTTTATATATTCTTTTTTTTTATGATCTGCTGGTGTGACCTTGTCTCCTGCAGGAATGCCACCCATGAGTTGGGAAAGGCCATCTCCAACACCCTCTTCCCTAAAGGGACAAAATGAGGGAGGGGTGTGGAAAACAACTAGTCTCAGATGTAAGAGGCAGGCGTTTCCCATTCAAAGCATGCCATTAGGATATTGTTATCACAGACACAGGAATGGAGCCCATCTAGACACAAAGTCAACAGCTGTAACTCCACCCAGCCGTCATCCACGAGTTTACATGATTAACCGCGTCCACAGGCACAACACAGGGGCCTCAGCTCCCTGAAGCATTTTTTACAGATGGGGCAAAAGTCATCATGACACACACGGTTCAAAAGGGCAGAGACAGGCAGGCAGCCTGACACAACATAATGGGAAACTGAGTCCCTGGGGTAGAGACAGGTAGGTCAGCAGGAATGCTAGGTATGAAAAAAGCCAGGTCTAGTATTTGTCATTCACCTGCTGTGACATAGGCCAGGTGATTTCTCAGTTGCTCTCTCCTCTCTTTAAAAAAAAAAGTGTGCGCACAATGTATGGAAGTTGGGGGGGGGTTACACAGGACGAGTCTCTCCTTTCTTTCTTTCTTTCTTTTTTTTTTTTTTTTTTTTTTTTTTTTTGGTTTTTTAAGACAGGGTTTCTCTGTGTAGTCCTGGCTGTCCTGGAACTCACTCGGTAGACCAGGCTGGCCTCGAACTCAGAAATCCGCCTGCCTCTGCCTCCCAAGTGCTGGGATTAAAGGCGTGCGACACCACCGCCCGGCGCACAAGTCTCTCCTTTCACTGTGTGGACCCTTGGGAATGGAACTCAAGTTGTTAGGCATAGCAGCAAGTGTCATTTCCCACCAAGCCATCTCACCTGCCCGCTTTTATACTAGAGACCAAATCTAGATCCTTTAACACTCTGGGCTGTATCACACCTTTTGAGGCAGGGTCTCAATGAGCTGCCCTTGGTAGCCTTCACCTTACTTTGTAGCACAGGCAGTCTTTGAACTTAACATCCTCCTGCCTCAGCCTCCTGAGTACCTGGAATGACAGGTATGTGCCACACAGGCAGCTGACATACAGCCATCTTCTGAATGATCACATCCTTGGTGGTTTACCCATTTCCACTGTGAGTAAACTGAGTCTTAAAAAGATGACACGACTTGCTTAGCCTGTGCACTGCTGTACATCAGCTGGCTCCTTCTCAGAAGAAATACTTGGCAGATAATCTGTAGGTTCACCAGCTCAGAAGCTCCTTGCCTGGAAGAGGTATATGCTAGGCTATGCCATGCAACACACAGAATCTGAGGTGCCAAAGCCAGCCTTGGTGGCCATTGCCTGTAATCCTAGCATGGCAGAAGGTCTGGAGTTCAAGGTCGGCTTGGGCTACATCCTAAAACCCTACCTTAGGCAAAATAAAATCTGAAATGTCAACACCAAGGTTAAAAACAGTGAGAACTCCTAAGTGGCTCCGTCTCTGGATTTTTCTGTCCCTATCTGCAGGCATAGAACACAGCCTTGAAACCAGGTAGGGTTTTAGGACGTTGTACGAAAATCACAACACAGTAAGGTGTTCGTTCAATAATTAGAAAAAAAAAATAGTAACAACTGAAAAAAGATCCTGTGCACTTCCGTTGTTCCTGGAAACGTGTTCAGAAGTTCAAGCTGAAGGATGGCAGACTTCTCGGAAAAGCCCGCAGACTTCCATCTAAGTTTTTTCCTAGCTCAAGAGTCAGGCGGATCCAAGGTTCCTCCCTCAACCCATGACTTAACTTGGGGGCGGGTGGAGGGAGACAGCTGAGACGGGAATGGGCGCACCCACTGGGCGAATTTTAACACAGACCCACTGTACTTTACTTGGGTCGGATCGGCCAAGCACACGCAATTAAATCTCAACGCTTGAGCTTCCCACCGCTGCAATTTCTCCTCGAGTTAAAAGTGTATGCGAACGAAGCCATCTCTTTGCTGGAGCAAATGCGAGTGGGAAGAGCGAAAGGGCACCCTTTTTCCGGACGTAAGGTGACCAGATAGGTAACAGGCACAGTAGGCGGTCGCTCCAACTTTGCACTGAGCTAACCCCTTACTCGCACTTGCTTCAGGTCCAGCCAGGTGCCCAGCAGTCACTACAGGCTTGCAGGACTCCGACAAACAGATTTGACCTCTCTCCATGTAGTGCTTTGGGACGCTCGAGTCAGGGAGCCAAATAGCCCCGCGAGAATCCGACACTTAAGTTGAAGAACTCACGAGGGCCGCCCAAACTTTGCACTGGATAGTCCCTTTTCCACGCTCTGGGTCCAACCCGGAGCTGAGTCTGTAGGCGCCGTGGGATCACAGGATCCTGACAGGCAGGGTCCTGACCTTTCTCCCTGCAGCCCTCTTGAGGTTCCAAAAGGGAGGAGGGGTGCTGACGAAGAACCCCAAGACCCCAGCTCCTAAGCTGAAAAACTCCAGTGCGCCTCCCGGCCGCACCCACCCGGTGTTCGGGGACACAACTTTGCCACCAGCGGCTCCGAGCTCCCGGCCCCGAGCGCCCCCGCGCGCCCGGCCCCGGCGGCTCCCGGATTCCAGGGCCTGCAGCCACGCCGCCCTCCCGACCGCGCGAGCACCTACCCGGCTGGCTGCCGTAGCCATCGGTTGCATCGGGGACTGCCCCAGCTCCCTGCTGCTCTCGGGGCCCCGCAGAGTCCGCACATAGCTTGCAAGCTCCAGGCTCCAGGACGCGTGCGGTCCCGGTGTCCCGCCCGCAGGACGGAGCCGGCTGGCCGTGTGCCGCAAGCTGGCGGACGCGCTCCCATGAACCGGAGTCGGCCGCCCGCATCCCTTGTGCCCCGGACGCGAGGCCCCACGGCGGCGCGCGGGGCTCCGACGGCGGACGCCCGGCTCACAGCCCTCGGAGCCGCCGCCGCATCGGGCCGCCCACGCGCGCCCGGCCAGTGATCTCAGCCCCACCGGGCGCCCGGCACTCCGCGGCCGCCGCACCGGAGGAATCCAGCGCGATCGTCTCACGTGGGAACAACTCCAGATCCTGGGGGCTCCTCCTCCCGCTCCTTCCGGGCTAGCGAGGTACCCTCTGGCCACACCCCGGGCACGCCCCTCCATCACACCACGCCCTCTACTCGACCACGCCCACGACCTCTCCTCCTCGGCGCCTACTGCCCCTCTCCATGCGTCTGGCCCCAGGCCACTTCTTGTCCCACTCCTCCACACCATTCCAGCCTTTCTGGAGAAACTCTAGATGGGAAAGGTAGAGAGAGGGTGGTATCCCAGGGATCCGGAGTCACGGTAATCAAGCCTGAGTGCGTCAGAAGAAAGGCTGCAGGCCTGTGCCTGGTCCTCCGGTGTGCTGGCCGGTGAAGTGATGTTTTATTCTTAGGGGGACAGAAGTTTACTAGGCCAGCCAGGTTCAGAACAAGATGGTACTTTGGAGGGTGCTCCCCCAGCGCTGGAGCGGCCGGGAGTGGGTGTTCCAGGGGTTGGCCGTGTGCCTGTAAAGTGCTTTGCAGCTGGGAGACCCCTTTGATCTGAGATTACAATGCTCTTTAGAGGGACTAATTATTTCCCCACAACCCCAGGAGCCAGGGGCTGGCTTTCTCCTGCTGTAGACTGCAGGGAGCCAAGCTGCACAGCCAGGTGAAGAGTTCCTAAGCTTACCACCACTACTACCACCCAGTCTAAGCCGCGGGGACTCCCAAGCCGGGTTCTATGACCTGGGACTCTACCTGAGACTCCCAGTCTATGCGCTCTTAGTCTCTAAGCCACCTGCAAATGGCTCTCCAACAAGCTAAGGGAACAAAAGAACTTTCCTCCAAGTCTGAAACCTTTTTTGTTACTCTTCTGAGGAAGGCGGGGGTGGGAGACGGGGAGGGGGGAGGGGGGAGCGGCGGAGCTCTGCCTCTCCTCAATCTCAGTGGCTTGGTTATTACCAAGACTTCTCAGCTTCCATTCCATTCTCTTCCCTCAGGAAAGGAGCCCAGCTGGGGAGCCTACGACGGTGCCAAGACCCATCTCCCCATCCCTAACTCAGAGCCCCGATCACCACGGAGGGCATCGGGCAGGCCAAGAGCTGCTGCTGGTGTCCCCAACAGTACAAGAAGACTGCCCATGACTTAAATACCCAGCCCTTCCAGAGGAAGGACATGGTCCCAGCATCAAGCCACAGTAGGTCCTCAAGCCTCCTGCCTTTGCAAGAATGAGGAACAGAATAGAAAATCTTATTCTGAACTCCCGAAGGTGAGAAAGCCGGCAAACACCCTTTCCAGGCCTTGGATACAGGAGAAATCTCATCTTGGAGACACCTCCAGTGTGTGTGTTGGGGTGGGGGTGGGGTACAAGAGGGAGAGAAGACAAGACAGACCCAGCTGAATGCAGGAAGTTCTGAGGGGACTTTCATGAGGCATTTGGGATGTGTCCTTTGGATTTGACCTTCCCTTAAGTCCTGGCCTGGTTAGTTTTCATTGTCGACCAGACTCAACCTAGAAATTGCCTGGGAAAATGAACCCCAACTGAAGAGTCGCCTAGCTCTTACCGGCCTGTGTGCAGCTCCGTAGGCCGCTGTTTCGATTAATAACAGATGTGGGAGGACCGGATCCATTATGGGTGGTACCATTTATTGGGTTTCAGACCCAGGGACAAAGGGCTGAGGTGAATATTTTACATACCAAAGCAGACCTGGCCTCCAGGTTTCTCCCAGCATCCCTCAGTCTCTACCTGGCAGACCTCGCCCCCACCCCACGACCCTGACCCTGACCCTAAACTTTCTAACCCAGGGGCCTGGTTACCCCTCCCCCAGAGGCTCATCCCTGTATGATCCAGACATTTTGTTCTCTTGCTCTCTCTTACCCTTCTCTTCTCTCTCCGAGGATACTCTTCCTCTTCCCCCTCCCCTCTCTCTCCCTTCCCATGGTGACTTCCTTGGCCTCCTTCCCTGGGGCCAGTGAACTTGCCCATCCAAGAGCAGCTTCCCAGTAAACCTGTGTTTATTACTATACTCTAAACTGGCTTGAATGGACTCATTTCAGTGACGTAGAAATAATTTAGTAACCATCTCTACGCAGAGAGTCCTAGGCTGTATAAGACCAGCTGAGTGTGGGTGTCTCTGTGAGCAAGCAGCTAACCGTGATTTCCCACAATTCTTACACTGCATATTTACCCTGACTTCCTTCAACAGTGGACTGCGACCTGAAAATACACCGAGAAATAAACCCATTCCGCCTTTAAATTGCTTTTGGTCATGGTGTTTATTATGGCAACAAAAACTGGGTAGGACACCTTGTCTGTTAGATGTTTTGCAAAAGCTGGACATAGTGGTTCAGCAGGCTAAGGCAGGAATGCTAGCCCAGCCTGGACAGTGTAGTGAATTCCTAGCTAGCCTAAGTACTGTTTCAAGCCCTGTCTAGGAAAACAACAACAACAAAATAAACCCACTTAGAACTTCACTTCCACGAAGAAGCACAATTTCCCCACAGTTGCTAAAATACAGAGAACTTTTTTTTTTTTTTTCAAGGGGAGGAGGTTTATTCAGGAGATGGGGCAAAGGTGGGGAGAAGAAGGTGGAAGGATAAGAGAGAAGAGAAGTAGAGGCCGGCCATGGCCACGTGGAGAGAGAAGAAGGTGGGGGAGGAGACAGAGAGGCAAGAGGGTAAGAGAGAGAGAGACAGAGAGAGACAGAGAGAGAGATATTAAGAGTAAGAGCATACAGAGAACTCCTAAAGTCCACCTTCTATTTCCCAGACTCTGTGCTTTCTTTTTTTAATGCAAGACCTCAATATGTTGCCCTAACTACCCTAGCACTCACTATGTAACAGAGGGTGGCCTTGAACTTGCATCCAGTCTCCTGCCTGAGAGTTAGGATTAGAGGTATGAGCCACCATGCCTTTTTTCCCCATTCTTGTTAGAGATAGGCTTTTAACTCCAGGATCAGGGAGAGAGCCCAAGAGCATGAATTGATAGAACTGGTTGCTTGGCTTTGGTCGGGATAACACTAGGGTGTGGTGGGAACTGTGGTCAGTCCTTGTAGAAGAGACCTTAGACCTTCTGCACAGGAATATGGGCGCTAGGTTTCCAGGTACTTATCTTAGTTTTGGACGTTGATAATTTTTTAAAACGTAAGAACAAGGGGCTGGAGAGATGACTCAGCACTTAGAGCACTGGCTGCTCTGGCAGAGGACCCAGGTCGAGTCCCTGCAACCTTGTGCACGCTGACACGCATCTGTAATTCTAGTTACAGGGGATCTGATGCATTCTTCTGACCTCACTGGGTACCAGGCATCCATGTGGCATACACGCAAGCAAAGCACTCGTACACATAAAATAAATAAATCTTAAAACAACAACAACAACAAAAACCCAACAACCTTAAGAATAAGAAAGAAAGGGAGAATAACAAGGCAAATGTGTCATCTAGAACTTTCCGTGTTGCCCACTGGCCACCAGTGCTCTCTCTTGGATACCCTCAAAGAAGCTTACACAAACTTCCCAGGAACATTTCAATCACCTAGTCACGAGGTCACAACCCTAGGGAATTTCCACTGTTCTCCTTACACAGCAAAGTTGGGCCCTGGCTTGATGTGTGTGCAAGCATGCATGCTTGTGTGCATGCGTTCATTAGTGTGTGTGTGTCTGTCTGTCTGTCTGTCCACCTCACACTAAAGATCAGAACGTCTTGTTAAGGATGGGTTCAGTTCACTTTCTCTAGTTTCCTGGAGGTTCCCCCAAGTCTCCTGCTCATGGCTTTCCTCTTAGGCAATCTCCTGCTAGCCAAGGCCGAGCTTCATAATCCACCAGAACACTATCTGCTAGATGCTTCCTTCAGGAATGTTCTGGGAAACACTTGGCCCACATTCCTGTGCATGGTCTCCTTCACAGAGAGTGACCACAGTCCCTGCTATGCCCTAGAAAGCCACCCAGGGCCCAGGAGACCTTTCTGTGCAGATGTACAAGATCTGGGAACCATGAACTGATAACTCATATCTGCCTGGAACAGCCTGGATA
Organism: Arvicanthis niloticus; assembly: GCF_011762505.2. Taxonomy (NCBI): domain Eukaryota; kingdom Metazoa; phylum Chordata; class Mammalia; order Rodentia; family Muridae; genus Arvicanthis; species Arvicanthis niloticus. The sequence goes on along the minus strand of NC_047662.1, from coordinate 12,659,859 downwards.
GGTCCCATATAAAGGCACATCCCAGAGTGGACCCCTGTGGACACAGGACTTGCTGTTGGGGGTTCCAACTGTGAAATCACAAGGAGTCTTGGCTTACAAAAGGCCTTGTGCTGCTGGGATTCAGTTTTGATGATGTTGCTTCCAAATTCTTAGATGTATTTGCAGGCTGAGGACTACCTAGGGTACCATTCTTCAGACTTCCGACTCTGCTCACTATTTATTTATTTATTTATTTATTTATTTATTTATTTATTTATTTATTGGAGAGAGCCTCTTCCAGGCCTAGAGATCACCTAGCAGGCTGACAGGCCACTGAGCCCCAGGGATCCACCTATTTTTTCCAGTACTGGGATCACACATGTGCTTTGTGCCTATATATTTTTTTCCTTTAAAAAAAAAAAAAAAAGCAAAACAAAACAAAAAAATACCCAAAAACATGGGTTTTGAGGGGATATTCCACTCAGGTTTCTATAAGAATTTTATCCAGGTCAATTATTTATTTATCTATATTTATTTACCTACCTGTTTATTTATTATTTATGTTAATACTATATTCAAGCTAGGGGGCCTTATGAGACCTAGAAATTCACACTTGCAAAGGATCTACTAGAACCCAGGGCAGGGGGAAGCCGTGCCTGGGCTTTAGTTTGCTTTGTCCTTCCTCAGGGCCCACGTGTCTGGTCTGGCGTCTGCAGGGAAGCAGAAAGGAAGGTGCGGGGCTCAGGTTGGCAGCTGGGTCCATGGGTTCCCATTGACTCTTGTGCAGACTTGTTTGATGGTTTGGAGAGTTTAGAGCCGATGGTTGTGAAGTCAGAGAGGTGAGGGAGAACCGCGGTCCAGCCGCTGGGTGGGGACGGCGCTAGTCTGGTCTCTGCAGCCAGATGGGATCCCTTGACCCTGACCTCAGGCTGACAGGAAGCCACCAGAGAAAACACAAAAGAGCCCAGGGAGGAGGAGTCAGTGGGGATCCTTGTACTGTGCCTCTCCTTTTCCAGGAGAACTAGTTAAGATTACAGGAAACCACTATAGGAGAGATTGACTTAAAGGACAAAACATATCAAGTTTCCTATTTGGAGGACTACTGTGTTGGCCAGTTACTTCAAGGTGCACACTTGAGTCTGTTGGAGATTTCTGGGTGTTTCTATTACAACATTTGCAGCAGAGATTTTATTTTTTATTTAAAAAATTTATTATTATTATTATTATTATTATTATTATTATTATTATTATTATTATTGAGATAGGGTCTTTCTAGCCCTAGCTGTTCTGGAACTCACCATGAAGACCAGACTACCACATTTGGCACACGCACACACACACACACACACACCAGTATTAATTTTTTGGTGTGTGTGGTAGGTGTGTATGTGTGCATATGTCACAGCCTGTGTGTGGAGGTCAGAGGATAACTTTGTGGGGTTGGTTTTCTCCTCCCACCATTACATGAGTTCAAGGGTTAGACCTCCAGTCACCAGGCTAGCAAGGCAAGCTCTTGGTCCACGGTGCTATCTCATCAGCCCCTTCTATTTATTGACAGGGTCTCATGTAGCTCAGGCTGGCCGAAGATATATGATGTGACCAAGAATGTGAACTTCTGATTCTCCTGCTTCTATCTCCCAAATGCCAGGAACCCATGCCTGTTTTTATGTGGCGCTGGTTTTGAACCCAAGATGTCAGTCAGGCAAGCCTTCTGCTAAGCCCCATTGAATAGGTTTAACTGTGACCATAGTAATTCCAAAGCGCTGTAGCTGCATGCTATGGATTGTGAACCTGCCAAGGGTGTAATTTTTGGCACTCGTGTTTACTCCCCTTCCAGTAAGACTTCCAGAGAATCTGGAGACTTGGGCTAGCTGCAGTGTTGGCACCTTGTCTGGTGTGTGACCATGGGTACACGGGCAAGCAGAATATTGGCTTAGAGAGTATGTAGAAGGGTTCTAGCTGGCCCAATACTTTTGCTATCTTGCTGAAGCGAGGCTAAACACCCTATCTTTGTTTCCTCCTCTTGGTGTTGGGATTAGAAGCATAAACTACAATGCCCAGCATTTTATCTCTCTTTTTTTCTCGTGTGTGTTTGTGTGTGTGTGTGTGTGTGTGTGTGTTGCAATTACTAACCGGAAGTACATTAGTCTCCTCCTGCTGTGTAACAAGTCATCCCAGACATGGCAATGCAAAACAAGGATGGTGAAGAACACAGTGTGGGAGCAGGGAGCAGGTACAGCAGGGCACTGTGGTTCTAAGTCACTTGTGGGTTGCAGCACTGTGCCTGCTGGGGCTGCTGTCAGCTCAAGGTTCACCTGGAAAGCACCTGCTTCCAGCTCACTCCCATGCGGAGATTTGGTTCCTCCTGGAGGTATCCCAGTAGCCTCTGCTCCCAGGGTTGCAGCTCAGGCCCCATAGAGAAGGAAGGACATTTCTCAGGAGAAGCTAAAAAACAAGCCATTGCTCCTGAGATACACAGTCCCCCTGCAGCTGCGGACTCTTGGGACTTCAAAGCCCTTTGGCAAGTCCTGGGCTGGCTCTGTGGCTGAGGCCACAGGTGGGGACAGTGTTGATCCTCTCTCCTTTCCTTGGCGATCCCAGCAGGGCTCTGGAGCCCAGGTGCAGCAGGAAGGATTAGACGAGATTTTCTTCCAGCCCTGCTCAGACCTGGTTCTCTGTGGGTGAAGGATTTGACCCAAACTCCCCTTCACCATCTGCCCTGTGAGCTGGAATCTTTTGTGAGTCTGTCACAGACTCACCATGCCCGTTGACAGTCTCCTCAGGGTCCCAGATGCCCTCGCCATGGTCTTGTTCCTTCTGTGGTCTCCCAAGGGTCTGTCTAGAGGCAGAAGCTGAGCCCCATCCCCGGGCAGCACAGGGCATTAAAACATTTCCCAGGATGCAGCTGGCCTGTGTGTCCGGCTGCTCAGCTGCTTAGAGACAGGGTCTCATTATGTTCTTTTTAAAAAAATATTTTGCCAGGGTGGTGGTGGCGCACGCCTTTAATCCCAGCACTTGGGAGGCAGAGGCAGGCGGATTTCTGAGTTCGAGGCCAGCCTGGTCTACAGAGTGAGTTCCAGGACAGCCAGGACTACACAGAGAAACCCTGTCTCAAAAAAAAAAACAAAAACAAAAAAAAAAACAAAAAAAAAATTTTTTTATTACCTTGTGGAGTGTGTGTATGTGTGTGTGTGTATGTGTGTGTGTGTGTGTGTATGGGTGTATGTGTGTGTGATCCCCGTAGGTACAAGTGTGAACTTGTGGAGGTCAGAGGGCAAAGAACTGGATCCAACTCAGGTTGCTCTCAGGTGTGGTGGCAAGCAACTTCATTTGTGATCCTCCTGCCTCCACCTCCCCTGGACTCACAGAGAGGAACAATAGCCTACTTCAAGCTCCATTCTTTCCAAAGCAGAGGGTCTCATGGCCAGGCTGGCTTTGAACTCACTATATTACCAAGAATGACCTTGAAATCTTTTTCCTGCCTCAGTTTCTCTGTGCTGAGATTTCAGACAAGAACCATTACACCCAACTCCCTCAAGTTAGTCTTTTTATTATTGTTTTGCTTTTAGTTTTATTTTTATATTTTAGAGACAAGCTCTCTTTTTATGTCTCTGATGGGCTTGGTCCTGGTCCTGGGTAGGCCAGGCTGGCCTTAAATTCACAGAATCCAGTGGGTTTAGTCTTTTAAGTTCTGGAATAAAAGGTATGTACCTGTACTAGGATGCTCAGATTTTTTTCTTTAAATAGGATCATAAGTAGTCTGGGAAGACCTTGAACTCCTGATCCTCCTGACCCCACCTCTCAAATGGTGAGACTACAGGCATGAGCCACCATACTGGGCTCCAAGATGGATTCTTTCTGCAAAGAGAGGATAAATCCCTTCTTAATTGGGCCTCCTGTTACTCTTCTCCTCTAAACCTTGTTATGTGCTGGCCAGGAGGTTTCCAACAGAAGTTTAAAAGACAGAGGCTTTTCAGAACAAAACCATTAAGAACAAAAGATCTATGTTACTATAACACTGGCAAATATTTATATAGCACTTAGCATGCATTAGGCACCACTCTGTATACTTTTCATGCAATAGATCCCCTCTCAGAACTAAGGGTACTGTCATCAGCACAGAGAGGTCAAGTCACCATCAAAGCCACACAGCCACTGCCCGATGGAGCTGAGACTCAGGTCCACACAGTTTGGCTGCACAATAATAAGCATCATACGACTTTGGCAATAAGTGTGATTAATTAAGTATTTTCATCACCCCAGGGACCGTGCTCTCACTCACTCATCCCTGAAAGACACATCCCTGTGTTCTGGATAAGAAAACAGGATGAGGGGGATGGTGGACAGATGTGGGGTTGCTGAGGGGACCTGCCTTCCACATAAGGGCATGTTTCATTCCTCAGTGCTAAGGTCAAGCCCAAGGTCTCACAAATTCTAAGCAAGCCCTCTGATACAGCCTTACAGCCTCAACCCTTGCACACTCGCGAGCAAGCAACAAGAGCGGTGCTCGGCAGCGAGTCGGCAGCGAGTCGGCCACTCTTGACTCATGGCTGCCTCCAGTGGCCACAAGGTGAACTGCATTCCCCTCCTCTTAAAAGCCCTGTATCCTGGGGCTTTGGGCTTTGGGCTTTGGGCTCTGGGAAGGGCTGGTCAGGTTCACTAGCAAGGCACGCAAAGGACCACACCCCAGCTAGTGTCCAAGAATAGATAATAGTTACTGTGGCAGAGAAGAAGGGTTAATAGGTAATGCTTGCTGCATAAAGATCCGTGTACGGATGTCTTACACCCTCATAAAAAGCCAGGTGTGGCAGCGTAGCCACAGTACTGAGAGGCAGAGAGGAAGATCCCCGGGGATTGCTGGCCAGCCACATTCGCAGAATCAGTGAGCTCCGGTTCTGTGAGAGAGCATGTCTCAAAAACTGTGACCAAGAACTATCAAGTGGGCATGCACCATGCACTTGCACACACGTGCACACACACATAGGCACATACACAAATATAGAATGTGCATACACATAAAGATACAAGTTACTATGGATAGGGAATTTCCACTTCTGTGCCAGGTTCTACTGGGTACATAATATGTAAATATTATCATTTCATCAGTGGATAAACAAGATCATTATTGTTGAAGGTGATCAATAATATTAGGTAAAACATTTATATATATGTGTGTGTTCGCTTTAGTCTCCAGCCTATATATATATATATATATATATATATATATATATGTAATATTGCAGCCCTCATTTTATCAACGAGGAGTAACAACTGCAGGGAAGTTACTTAAGCAAGCTCCTCTTGGACAGACATCTAGAAAAAAAAAATGAAAGCAGGATTCAAACTCAGGCAGCCTGTTCTGTGCACCATTCAGTCTTCCATTCATTCACCATTTTTATTCCAGTGACAGCAAAAGGCACAGAGGCGTGAAAGGATGTGTTCAGAATCACATAGCTTCTAAACCAGTGTTTTAGCTAAGTTCGTCTTCAGTCACTCACTGACCCAACAGGAAGTGTCACCCCAGGGCAAGACCCTGTCCTAGGTTATGGAGGTGCATCATTCTGAGGCTCTGCCCCCATCCCCTCCCCAGGATACTCAGTTTAGAAAGTCAAAAGGCTTACAGCTTCTCAGGAGCCAGCCCATAATCTCAAGGACCTTCCTGAGGTTGGAGGTGAGTATGCTGTTTTAATAGTGGCCACTAGAGGCAGCAAAGAGTCAAACCCAGCCAGTGCCCCGGAGAGGTTTCCTGGGTCCCTGGGTCCCCTAGGGACTTTTGCAGCTGGTATGAAGGTCTGCATATGCCTTGCTCTGATATGGAAGGCAGTTCCACAGAGAGCACCCCTCACTTGAGAGCTGCATTTCACTCCTGCATTTAATCTGCTATTTTTAGGCCTCTGGGGTATGTGTGTAGTGTGGTGGGATGGTGGGGGGTTGGAGTAGGAGGTGCATGGAGGTGTGTGTGTGGGGGGAGAAGTAGTGTATCAACCTCAGTGGAGACCACGTGGTGGTAGAAAACAACACTCTTCTAAAAGTTGGGAGATGAAAGAGAGGAAGAGGAAGTGAAGGGGTCATGCAACGTTCTTCAAGGGAAGGCCTCCATGACTGGAAGGTCTCCAGCACAGCCTTCCTCCTCAAGGGTCCATCTTCTTCCAGAAGCACCAGGCTGGGGACCAAGCACCTAGCATAGGGGCCAAGCAAATCATAGCAAGGCAGGTGATGGCACAAGGACCCATGACAGGTCCGGGCAACACTGGCGGTTCCTGCTGAGTTCTCAGCACTCCTGGGTTCTACTTGGTTGGCCTGGCTCTTCTTCCCTGCCCTGTCTCTTTACCAGCATCACCGAGTCACCATGACTTGCAGGAACATGAAAACCAAAACACACTAACTATGTGGTGTCGTAGGGAGAGGAGGAGTCCCTGTGCTTAGGAAGCAGAGGCAGGAGCATCATAAGTTCAAGGTCGTTCTGGGCAACGCAGAGGGTTTCGGGGTGGACAGTAGGCAGCGAAATTTCAGTATTCCATCTACTCTTGCCCTTGGCTTGGGTGTCTGCTCATCCTCCTGGACCTGTTTCTTAACACGCAGGCGGAGGTTAGAATACCTATGTATTTGACATGGATGTTGTATGCAGAGAAAAGAGGATTATGGGTGAGACAGTCCATGTCACTGTAGAGAGCCAGCCACAGCCAGCTTCAGAGCCTGGACAGTAACAGTCACCGTTCATCACTTCAGCCTACATTGTTTAGAGTTTCATGCCTGTTCTTAACCAGACCCCGGTGTGTAGGTTGCTCCTGATCCAAGACTGAGGTGAGAAATGACCATGGGCGTGAGGACTGGGAATGTTGAACAAGTTGGTAAGTGCTTGCCCAGTATGTACCAAGCCCTGGGCTCCAGTCCTAGTACCCCATGAAAGTGGATACGGTGACGTGTATGCCTTCGATGCTGGCACTTGGGGGACGGAGGCCTAGCAATCAGAAGCTCAAGGTCATCCTCAGCTATTTAGAGGGTTTGAAGCTACGGTAACTCAAAGATAAAAAAAAAAATAAATAAAAAGAAGGAAAAAAAGAAAGAAAAAAATAGCTACAGGTATGGAGAAAAGTTTGGTCATAGCTGCTGGGACATGGGTACCTAAATGCTGGGCCTTTGCCACTCACTAGCATAGGAAACAAAACGGTTTCTAAGAGAACCAGGTCAGTCAAGGTGCTGCAGTCTTTCCAGGTGAGTGAGCGTCCTGGGTATGTTAGCCTGCCTCTACTTTAAAGCGGAATTGCCCCTCTTTCCTCCAGTCAGCTCCCCAGTGGCTCTGAGCATGTTGCAACAGAGGGAGAGCGGCCTGTTTCTTCTGTGGGAAAAAAAAATCTCCCAGCTCCCTGCAAACAGTAATTAGGCACACCCCCCCCCCCCAACCCTGAGGAGTGGTTTAGCTGTTCAGAGACAAAGCAGTGTGGGTAAGAGGAGATTGGAGGCTCAGAGAGGTTTAGACACTTGGCTGCTGGGCACACAGCAAAGCCAGGACTCACGGGAGGTTGCTTCTAGAATCCCTGAGTCAGTAGTTCTCACAGTGTGGCCGTGGGACCTGGGGCACACACCTGAGACCACACAGCGACTTCAAAGATGAGAAACCGCACCTTAGCTACACCTGGGCTTCCTGAATGAGGGACAGAGGGAGTGGGGGTTTAGAAGCCCCCATCTAGACGGCACTGACTCTAATAGAGCCAAGGACCACTTTTTTTTTCCCCTGGAGGAAGACCTTCCTGTGCTGTGTCCCTCCCAAGTGGGCAGACCAAGGCTGAAGAGCCAGACAAGGTCACATTCCCAGAGGCTGTGGGCTTATGGTTATATAACATCCCTTCCTCCACAATGACAGTTTCCTGTATTCAGAGTCCAAGCTGGGGGCCTTTCCTCATTGAGAAGCCACCTGCCTGGGCTCTGGGGAGGCCTGTCTCCACACGCCTGAGCCTCTTTCTCTGTAATTAGGGGCTGTGCATGCCTGCCACCCACCCACGGATGCTTGGGCACACCAGCCATGGCTGCTCCTGCTTCTCCAATCCTGAAGGCAGAGCCCATCCCGCCCCCATCGCCTCTGTACGTGAAGATGACACTTTGAAATCTCGGGCTTTGGCAACTGCAGAGGCCCCGGAAAGGGCAGGAAGGAACCAGGCATTACATCCGTGGACTCCACACAGGGCCTTCCTGAGAGCTGGCCCGTCATTCTGTTCTCTGGACAGGGGAAAGGGGCTTAGGTCCTCAGGGCTGGAGACTGACCTGGCCCCTGGTCCCAGTGGGACTAATTAGAATGTGTTCTAAATTCTTTTCCCCTGAATCGTCCTCCAACTGTCTTCAGAATGGGTTTCAGGAGGCAGATTTGTTGAGCAGATACGCAGGAAGCGCTGACATCTCCCCCATGAAGTTTCCCAGACAAACAAGCAAGCATGTGTTTGGTTTGGTGCAGTGTTGAGCAAAGCCGCATTCTTTTGGTTTAGAGATGTGACCTTCGGGTAGAGATGGTTTCTGCCACACCCAGGGGCCCAGTGGGGCTGATTCAGGGAATTTGCACTTGTAGGGTTTGGTCAGATCCTAGCCACCACCAAACCCCGCCCCCCCCATCAATGGAAGGCAGGGGCCAGTCTTAATGCAACTTTCTGTTCCCAGAGCCAAATACAAGCACTTATTCTCATTGTTTTTATTATTATTATATTGTTTTCTGAGGCAGAGTCTCATGTAGGCCAGCCTAGGGTAACCTCTCTGTGTAGCTGAGGATAACCTTGAACTCTAAATCCTCCTGCTTCTACCTCCCAAGTGCCAGGATGCCGATGTGCACTGCCCAACACTCATTGTTCTGTGTTCTATCTTCTCTGTCGGGGCTTCTCAGAGCCCTGGATAACCCCCTGATAGGTCTCTTCTGTGGCACCACCTCTTCCCCCATCTTACCTAAGACTATCAGTTGATGTCCTGATAAGACACAAGAGTTTTTCTCTAGGTGGTCCACATGGGTCCCTACACCATCACCTATCCTATGTTTCCTATAACCCCTCAGCTTCTCCATGAGAGTAGGTTATTGGCTGTGGTGATTTCTTTGAATGAGAAGTGTCCCCCACAGTATGGGGCATCTGAACACTTGGTCCCCAGTTGGTGGCACTGTTTGGGGGAGGTTCATCTGGGGCAGCCTTTCTGGAGGAAGCCTACCATGGGTTGGGGTGGGGTTTGAAAGCTTAAAGCTCAGTCTACTTCCGTTTCTTCTCGCTGGCTGCTATATGGCCATAGTTAGGACGAGATCTTGACCTCTGACTCCAACCACCATGGTGCTTGCTGCCATGCCTGCCTCCCAGGCACAGCATGCTGGTACCCCTCAGGAAGCATAAACACAAAGAAACTCTTCTTCTTTAAGCTGCCCTCCATTCCTGCCCCCCACCCCCAATGCATCTTTATTTCCCATTCCTTGGCGCTGATCTGCCAAGGTATTCAGCCACAAAAACCCTAGCACTGGGTTGTTAACGTGACTGCATCTGGGATTAGCTCAAACCTGAGCTTCCAGGTACAGCTGCGAGGGATTTTTCTTGATGGAGACTTTGAGGTGGGAAGATCCACTTTAAATCTGGGCCATGCCTTCTGGTGGCAGCCTGTGTGAAAGACAGAGAAGGAAGCACTTGCTTTTTGCCTGTTTGCCTCTCCGGGGCAAGTTCATTCCTTCACTGACTGACATTGGAGCCACGTCTTCAGGATTCTGATGTGTACTGAAGACCAGCTGAGACATCCAGCCCTGTGCACTGAACAACTACTGGATTCCTGGACTTTCTCTTGGTAGATAGACTGTTAGATTAATTGGACCACAGCCTGTAAGCCATACTCGTAAATACATCCTGTGTGTGTGTTTGTGTATGTATTTATATATGTGTGTGTGCATGAATGTATATTTTATATGATATATGTATACATATATATTTATCTGTGTATGTATGTATACATGTGCATCATATACATCATATACATATACATGTACATACATATTCATCATATACATATACATGTGTATACATATACATAAATATACACACACACACTATATATATGTGCATATATGCATACACACACACACTTTAAAAATTTTTTACTTTCTTTTTTGGGAACAAGCCCCAGACTCCTTCCTCTGCAGCAGAAGATAATCTGGAATTCCACCTCGTTTTGTCTCTACTTCCCAGAGCCTGGATTAGTTTAATTTGTGAGTGTGAGTATGTTTGTGTGTGGGTGAGTGTGCGTGTGTGTTTTTGTATGCATATGTTAGTGTTGTGTACATGTAGGTGCAGGTGCCCATGGAGGCCAGAAGAGGGCGCCATATCCCTGAAGCTGAAGTTACAGGTAGTTGTGACCTGCCTGATGTGGGTCCTGGGATCCAAACTCTTGTGTCTTCTGGAAGAATAGCAAGTTCTCTTAACCACTGAGACACGTCTCAGGCCAATGTGTGTGTGTGTGTGTGTGTGTGTGTGTGTGTGTGTGTGTAGGTCATAGGCAGCCTCAGGAGTCAACTCTCCCCCTCCACCATTTGGAGCTGAGATTCAAGCTCAGACTGTCAAGCTTGGCAGCAAGCAGCCCTTGACTGAGCCACCCGGCTGCCCTAGACAACATTTAAAAATTAAGGTAGTTTATACCTTGGGGTGAGATGGTCCATGCTTTTAATCCCAGCACTCAGGAGGCAGAGGCAGGTGGGAGTTTGAAGCCAGCCTGTCCTAGGTCTGTATAAAGTTCCAGGCCAACCAGGTCTGCACAGTAGGACCTCATCTAAAAAAATAACCGTGTAGTCAGTATTCGTATTTTAGCTTTTTATTCTCCAGGGAGAAATCTCAGGAGATCTTGTGACATTACATTAAGCTTCATTCCAGTTTGTGTGGTCACAATGTGGCCTGCCACTTCCTCTTGGCTGGGTTCCCTCTTTGTTCTTGTCTTACCCCTTGTCACCCTTGCTCATGAGACAAAGTCAGTTCTTCTCTTGGACATAACTACCTGGCCTCTGTCTATCTGTCCATCTTCATCCCCGAAGACCTTGGTACAGCAGAGTAGAACACTAGATAAGGACTTTGGAGCGGGAGCTTTATTCTGTTGCCAGGAGAACTTGAGCAGACCCCCTGCTCTCCCTGGGCTTCCGTGTCTCCAACCGTACAGTTACAGGGCCAGATGTGGCTCAGCTGGTAGGGTGCCTGCCTAGCACTCAGGACACCCTGGGTTTTATTCTCCAGCACCTTATAACTAGGAATAGTTATATGTCCACAATCTCAGCACTGGGGAGGTGGAGGCAGGAGTATCAGAAACTCAAGGTCATCCTTGGCGACTTGGCAATTTCATGATCCATGAGACCCTGTCTCCAAAACATCAAACCATGGTGGTGAGCTGGCTAGGCAGGTAAAGGACCTTTTACGTGCTAAGCTTGACAACCTGAGTTTAATCCCAGAATCCTCATGGTGGAAGGGAGAACCAATGCTTCCTGGTTGTCCTCTGACATCTATGTGTATGACACAGCATGAACACACATGCATGCGCACACACACACACAAACATGCAATAAATACATGTAACAAAAGTTAAACAAACAACGAGGTTGCTGGATGATGCTATTTCCACACCCTCTGATACTATCCTCATCAACAGGTCAGTGCAGGAGAGCTCCTTGGGAAATGGTGCAGGGGTAGACTTGGCCACCTGAGTCACCCGTGGCTCCTCCTGGCAGGAATCTCACCATCAGCACCAGCAGAAGCCTAAAGCATGATCTCGCCACTGCCTCCACCACCCTGTGTTTCTATCCTGAACCCTTTATTGTAGAGGCAGAGACACCAGGGAGAGAAACCCTTCTCTACTCTGAAGCATAGGATGTCAGAGCAGGGATGGGGAGGCAGCCTGTCCATGCTGGGGTTCAGCTAGGGACAAAGATACCTGCTGGGCACTGGCACCCTCGGCCAAGAAATGATTCCCAGATAAGTTCCAGGAACACACAAAGCCTGCCTCTGACCAACGGCTTCTCTCTCTTAGTAATCATTGAAAGGACCTGAAGCCCCAAGAAGGAAGAGCATGTCCAAGTCACACAGCAAGCCGATGCCAGAGCCAGGCAGGAACACAGGCTTCTAGGCTTCCTTCCCTCTGGTACCACACATAATCCTTCTCTGTTAGGAATTTAGACCCCTCTGGCTTCATTATCCTGGACTTCAAAAGGAACCTGGGGCGCGGCCCATGTGGGCAGAGCCTGCACGGAGTGACACTGGAGAAGCTTGCTTACTTGCTTGTGGTACCTAAGATCCCGGGGCTGTGCAGCAGGCTGCAGAGGATGTGAGCTGCCCAGCCATCCATGGTGGAAGCTGAGCCAGAGGGCAGACTTCATAACTGGAAGCTGGCAGCTCACACTTGACTCACAGACATATTTCGTTTTCCCTGCAAAATGTAAGTTTTGAGAGATACTGCAGAAAAGATGGGGTTTCTGATTTGTCTTGAAAAAGAAGACAAGATCTGATAGAAAACTGGATCACAGTTTGACTCTGGGGAGGACTGGGAGGACTGGGAGGACTGGGAGGACTGGGAGGACTGGGAGGACTGGGAGGAGGCGGGTATGCAAGGTCCTGGTGTTTAAACACTTAGGCATCTGTCTTTGGGAGTGAGACCTTATGTTCACATTTGGGGACAGCTGACTCCCCTTTGTCATCTTGATATGGTAAAACCACACAACCTCTTTTTTTTTTTCTTGGCCATCCTGGAGAATTCCATGTATAACTAGCTCTCAACCACGGAGCAGCCCTGTCCTCCAAGGAATGCTTGGCTAGGGAGACATTTTGGGTGTCACAGCTGGAGGAAGGGTGCTATTGGCATCTTGTGGGCGAGTCAGGGGTGTTCTTAAACAACCTATGACAAAGAACTCTCAGGCCCTCAAAGTCAGCAGTGCCGTTGCCAAGAGTTCCTAGGTTGGACTGACAGCCACCGAGAAAAGGCAACAGGATTTCGAGAGGGTTGGGGAGAGGCCAAAGAGAACCAAGCCAAGGAGAGCCCGGACCCACCCTGCAGATCCAGTCCCCTTTCCTAACTGCTGAGGTTCTAAAGTATCCACTGCATTGACTCTTGGCTGAGCTAATGTCACCATTGCTATTTGCCATTGAAGGTCAGTCATGAACCCTGGAAGGAGCAGAGAGACCAATCAGGAGAGCCCCAGGACTGGCCATAGTCCTCCTTTAGTGGGCCGTGAAGCCAGGGCTGATGGCCTGGAGTGGCACCAGGAAACATGCATCGTGTGTTTACTGATCACACAGAGCTTGGGTTCTTAAGGTAAGAGACAGTGACGATGAGCCAATCATAGCCCAGGCCCTCTGGACACTCGGGAGGTGGCCAGCTGAGGATGGGGGTACACTTTGGCATGAAAGGGGCTTTGCTCTGCTGCAGAGTATTGCAGAGTCTCCAGGGCCGTGGCTTTGAAAGGGGCCATTGAAACCAGATGAAGTAGAGAGCCGAATAGTTGGGGTAGAGAACCTCTCTGACCCATGACCAGAAGAGAGGTCATCTGGCAGGTGGGAGGGATGTGGGGGTGTGGGAAGTGGGGGGACAAGCTGGTGCAGAAAGGAATTGTGGGAGCAGCATAAGGGGTCCCCAGGATAAGCGAGAGGAGTGACAGGGTAGTCCAGAGAGACGTTACTTAAATTCCTAGGACCTCCATTTCTATTCTGATTCCCTAGGGCAGTGCTGACTACCTCCTGCTAAGCCTCCCTCATCCAAAACAACTAGCACCCAAAGCATTTTGGAATTTGGATCTCTGCTCCACCCCTATCAGATTTTGTGATATTTGCCTAAATATAATAAGATGCTTGGGAGATGGAAACCAGGTTAAAACTATATATCTTTGACTCGTAACCTGAAGGTAATTTCACAAGCCTGGAACTTTCCATTGTGACGTCATGCTCAGCAAGTTTCATGCGTTAGCCTGTGATTGCATCTGTAATACAAGTCACACATAGTAAGTCTAAGGTCAGCCTGTACAACATCCTTATCTCGAAAGCCAAAATAAGCCAGACATGGCAGGCAGAGCTCTGTGAGTTCAAGACCAGCCTGGTCTACATTTGTGAGTTCCAGGACAGCCAGGGCTACACAGTGAGAGCCCGTGTCCGCAAAGAAACAACAAGACCTCCCTTCCCAAAGAAATAAACAAACATACCCCCCTTACCCAAACAAACATACAAAAGCGGGGAGCACATCAGTAAAAAAGCACTCATCTGGATCTGGCACGTGAGAGGCCCTGCACCCCCATCCAACTACAAAAAGAAATTTAGATTTTGGACCATCTTGAACTTGAAAGTTTCAGATTAAACATGCCCAGTGTTCAACCCATATCACAAGTAAGTACGGCTTACCATGGGTCAAGACACTAAACTACATGTGATGTAACCATCAGAGAACCGGAAGAAAGTTCACATTCAAGGAACTAGGGGTGGTGAGATGGCTCAGTGGGTAAAGATGCTTACCGCCAAGTCTGAGGACCTGAGTTCAATCCCCAGGACCCACATGGTGGGAGGAGAGAACTGGCTCCTGCAAGGAGTCCTGATTCTTACATACATACACCACACACACACACACACACACACACACACACACACACACACACACATACATCACACGCATGAACATGCACACACATGCACACACACACATGCACACACACACACACAATTAAAAACTAATAAAGGAAGACACTTAAAGATGTGTAGGGAAAAGATCTGGAACCTTTCTAAGGATAAACAGATGAGTCAGGCAGACAGGATCTGGCAGGATCCAGTTTCTGCTAAGCTTCCTGCCTGTCTAGAACCTGCTGATGTCCTTAAAAATAATAATAGTGATACACTGTGATGCCCAATTGTAATCCCAGCACTTGTGTGTGTGGGTATGTCAGAGGGTCAGGAGTTCAAGGTCATCCTTGCTTACGTAGAAAGTTTGAGGTTGATCTAAGTAACGTAAGAGACTATCTCAAACAAGAAAACAAAACTAAGCAGATGACCAAAGTCTGGCCCGTTTGGGGTTAGAACCCTCCACAACTCCCGAGTGCCAGAATAAAACTTTTCTAAGCCACCTGCTTCAGGTATTATGTCATAGCTGTGCAGAGCTGACTAGCAGACACAACCCTGTTTACATACTTATGAAATGGAAAGAAAAATGAACTGGCTATACAAGAACTAACAGTATTGGCTAACAGCCACAGGTCACACTCTGTAGGTTGGCAGACACGGGATGTCTCAGTTCTGAGGGTCACCATCCTTCACCATGCAGCATACACTCTTCTTGTCTATGTGTTCCCTGTGGGTATTACTTGTTTGGTGTAGTTATCCTCTTAGAACCCCACAATGCAGCAGGATTTGTGAAGCACCTGCCACAGGCCAGGTTTTTATGAGCTCTCATCTTCTCTGTCCCACAACCTACTTCCTATCCTATGTCTAAAGCCCATTTTATGTATGAGGACAATCGAGGCACATGGGGCTAAGTACTTGCTACCATATGTCACACAGCTTAGGGTGTTGTGAACTCAGATCTTCCCGTCTCTACTTCCCAAGTTGAGAACACAGGTGTGTACCAGTGTACAGTATTTACGCAATGCTGGGAATAAAGTCTCGTGCATGCTAGATAATTCATCCGCCAACTGAGCTGCGTCCCCAGCCTGGTTCAGTGCTTTACAGCCACAGGATAAAATAAAACTGAATAAAAATAAAATAATAAAATAACAAAATGAAAACCCAGGCCTTGCTCTGTATAGCAAGTGTGCCTGCCTACCCGCCTCCTCCCCTCCCCCCGCCGTGGGAAACCCTGGTGGCTTCCCCTATTCTGGTCACAGAGCTTTGTGCAGTGATTCAGCTCAATGCACATGGGCTTAATGACACCATTTTCCAAAATGGCTGGAGAGCTGGTAAAAAAAGGACCTGCATTTTTCCACCTCTAGCTGCATATTAGTTCCCTTGGAAATAACATGGAAGATAAAAAAAAATGTGGTTCTCAGGACTGGAGATTTTCTGGTCTATAAAGACTTATGTCCATCAAAGCATGTCCCATGTTCTCCCTGACTCCCAGGGCCTCTCGGAAGCCGTGTTTCCCAGTGTGGTGAGTGCACGTTGTCTGCGCAGCCCTGCCGGGTGCTTCTTGCTCCACTGGGTTCCTGAGTCCCTAATGCACCTGGTGGGCCACTGCTTGTGTGGAAGTTTCTTGGGTCATCTTTATCACAGAAGCATCTTCCACTGCTAGAGACCCTCGTGACACTTCGCAGAGTGACATCTACAGCCCCTGGGCACACGTTCTGATAACCGGGCATGTGTTTCTGACTTTTTCCATCCACCCTAGTGTGAGGGTTTTGACTTCTGAGAGACAGGCTGAGGTGGCCCCCCCTGAACTCTTGGGAGAGGCAGCTGGGTGACTATTAATTTAACTGCCCTTCTATCTTGACCTCAGAGGCTGGGCAGCCAGGGAGTTCTCCAGGGATGGCTATTCTCAGGAAACAGTGTGGACACGCCCACTCACTAGCGGGTCCCGATGGACTGACACCCTCAATCCAATGGCTTCGTATCACCCCAATGCTGCTAACCACTGGCCTTAGTCACTGTCATCTTTCATCTGAACTATTGCACCAGTCTTCTGCTGGCCTCCCTGGCTCCCAGTCTCTGCCTCTCCGTGATTTCTCTACACAGCCATAACCAACCACACCCTCAGGTCCCTCACCTTACTTAGAACCCTCCTGTGCTTTCCCATTGCATTTTGGGTGAATGAAGAGGCCTCAGGCATCCCTGAGATGGTTGGCTGACTGTTCCCTGACTGTCTTCTTCAGGGCAAGGCCATCTCCGACTTGTTTCTGCTATACCCGGGACATGGGGACAGTGCAGTGTAGCCAAAGGGGGATCAAATCCAAATGTGGAATCAAGTGCTCTGGGTAAAGTGCTCTCCCCCATGGATCAGCTATGCCCATTTCCCTCTTCCTGGTGGCTTCCCAGCTCCACTAAGGAGAGTGGAGGGACCTCTGCACAGCACTAGCGACAAACAGTACTATAGCCACTTGCTAGGGCGTCCAATGCCAGGTCATAGCAAAGGTCTTCATAAGCCTGTAGTCTGCCCAAGTGCATCATGGATGGTGTTTTCTCCTGTACCCATTTTACAGATGCCCAAATGGAGGCAGAGACTGGCTCTGGCTTAGACATAGGGGAAGAGCAGATGGGGTAAGCTCTCACCCCTATCCCCATAGGCACATTACATGTCCCAGGTAAGCTTATGACAGGGCTCTGGAGGGTCATAGTGGCTCCCCCAAAGTAGTTATTCTGAATTAGGGGTGATGTGCTGGCTATTCTTGGTTGTTAAGTTGGTTGTCACATCTGGAATGAACTACAATCTAGAAATGGAGGGCACACCTGTGAGAGTTTTTTTTTTTTTTTTTTTTTTTTTTGGCTTGGTTTGACATGTGTGGATGCACTTCTAGATAGGACGTTTGCGATCGGAATGAAGACACATGCCTTTGAACCAGATCTTGGGGCAGGAAGACACACCTTTAACCTGGCCTCGCCTTCTGCTGGAAGCCTATATAAGGACATGGAGAAGGGAAGCTTTTTCTCTCTGCCTGCTTGCTTTCGCCTTGCTAGCAGATTCCTCCCTTCACATAAGAGCCTACTTCTTCAGCACGCCAGTGTTTACTGAAGACCAGCGGAGACATCCAGCCTCATGGACCGAGTAACTACTGGATATTTAGACTTTCTGTTCATAGCCTATCGTTGATGGATTAGCCGGACCATAGCCTGGAAGTGATTCTAATAAATCCCTTCTCTATATACACAGAAAGAGATTCGGTCTCTGAGTTCTGCTACTCAAGAGAACCCTGACAATACAGGTGGGCATCGGCATCTCGGAGAGTCTTTGCGACCTTAGCCCAAGGTCCTCCCACTTGAAAGCAGCTATGGGGCCAGGGTTGGGGAGAAACACAAGAAGAAAGGCATTCTTTGGGGATTGGGAAGTCAGGCAGGAAGGGGATTATAGACTAGCTTTTGTTGGCAGACTGGAGAGGGCTGCGGGCCCTTGCCACTGCATGCCCAGGGCAGAATTGCTGTCACCAGGCAGCAGTTTGGTTTCTGTGTATATCTGTGCTTGCCTGTGCACATGTAGAGGCCAGAGGTTATCTTACTTTAGATTTTGCTATTCATTCATTCATTCATTCATTCATTCCTTTATTTACTTCCATGTGATGTGAAGTCTACGTGCGTGTCTGTGTGCAGGCACACACACCTATAGGCATGCCCAGGAAGTCCAGGGGATGATGCCAGGTGTTCCCTCGTTATTCTTCACCTTTGGAGCAAAGTCTCTCACTGAACCTGGAGTCCACAGTTTTTTGGCCAGGTTGACAACCTGTAATCTTTCCGTCTCTATTCGGCTCAGTGCTGGGGTAACAGGCATGAACAGAACCACAAGCAGCCTGTGCTGGAATCTGAACTCCAGTTCTCATGAGTGGGTGGCAAGCAGTTTACCCTCTAAGTCATCTCCCCAGTCCCTGAGGATGGTGCTTCTAAGGGGGGTTATCCATGTGTGCCGAGGGAGCAGGGGTGTGTCCTGGGTACCGGAGGAAGAGGACAGCAATGGAAAAGATAGGAAAGGAAATCAAATTCGTCTCGCACTGTTCTTCCTTTCCAACTTGTTTGGGATGGTGATACTGGCCGAACGGACAGGAAGTTGGATATGTCGACAGGACATTTGGAAAAAAGATCTTGACTCTGGGCCTTAAACTGGCTTCTTTCCACCAGAGCATCTCTCATGGCCATTGTTCACGGGCCTCGGAGACTAGTAATCTCTATCTCAACATCCAAGCAGAAGGCTGTTACCATGAGGTCTAAGGCTTGAGGTTCAAAGGGGGGGGGTGTCACAAAGAGATTATCAGGGCTGAGAGGGTTATGTCCTACTGTGTGTGGTCACAGATGCTCGTGCCCAGGGACCCTGATGTGTAAGGGATTACATCCTGGTCTCATTTATGAGACATGGAACTGACTGGCCCC
This sequence comes from Arvicanthis niloticus, assembly GCF_011762505.2. NCBI lineage: Eukaryota > Metazoa > Chordata > Mammalia > Rodentia > Muridae > Arvicanthis > Arvicanthis niloticus. Next base: position 12,640,861 of record NC_047662.1, on the reverse strand, counting down.
AGTATGCTTTTTTAGGTGGGTGATGTTTAAGCGTACCATTAAAAAAATTAAAACTAAAAAACATTCAATATTCATCCATTTCAGAAATAATCACAAATCTATAGCATATGGAGCTATAGAGAGCAGGTCATGAATGACACAGGTCTAGTTTCCAGAAGAGGGGAGGAATAAGAAGTCTCACATGATTGTTTACACTGTCTGTGTGCAGATACGGTCTTACTTAGCCCAGGCTAGCCTCCAACTTCAGGCAATCTTCAGGCCTCTACCTTCCCAGTGCTGGCATGATGGGCATGCACCATCATGCTCGTATCTTTCTTCAGGGCCCAGCAGTCCTCAGATTACACTCTGACAAATGATCGTGCAAACTAACTCTGCCTCATCCAGGAGCTGGCAGGGTCAAATCTGTAAACTGCAAGGCAGCTCCACCGGCAGAGATGAGCCTCCACAGCGACCCCTGACACCCATGCAGTGGGGTAATCACTCCTGCCTAACAGCGGGTTAAGACAAAACCAAGTGCGATTACTCAAGGGAACCCTTAGCATAAGGCTCAGTAAACTGAACAAGGACTGAGCAAGAATCCAGTACCAGCATGAGCTAGGTCCTTCCACTGCTCATACCTTACTGTGCTAATCTGCTACATTTTCTTGCCCAGTGCTCGCCTTGGGAAGGACGGACAAGTCATCTTCTATAATGACCACCAGGCCAGAGGAAGGGAAAGCTGGCACTGTTCAACAGATGTGATGATAGCAGTCGCCAAAAGAGGCAGAGGAACGCTGGGGATGTGGCTCTGTCCGTAGTGCTCGCTTGCCCAGCACGCATGAAGTTCAGAGTTTGATTCCTAGGACTGCATAAACGGGTGTGTAATGTACAGCTGTAATCCTAGCTCTCAGGATGGGGAGAGAGGACGGCCATCCTTGGCTACACATAGAGATAGAGGTCAGTGGGCACATGAGATGCTATCTCAAAAAATAGTCGGAGGTCATAAAGTGGCCTGTTCAGGGGTACTGGCAAGGATCGGACAAGCTGAGGATTCCTCCTGAGGCAGGACGGAGCCCTTTCTTAGGAGTAGATACAGTCCGGGATCCAGAGGGGTCGGGGCAAAGCATCCAGCATTCACATCTGGCTCGCAGATTGGGGCTAGAGACAGGAAGTTGAAAATTGTGGGGCTGAGGCCGGAGCTGGAGAGAGAAAGCCAGGCATGGTGGTGTGGGGGAGGCCTGGTGATGGGGAAGAAAGATTGGGTGGGGGGGGTGCTGAATAACTTACGTACGCAGCGTTAAGGAGCACCTGCGCATGCGCTTGAGCCTGCACTGTGCTTGGGTACACAGAGGAAGGTGGAGTGTGTGTGTGTGTGTGTGTGTGTGTGTGTAGGGCTAAGCTGGACATGCTGTTCGAAAAGTCCTTTGTCCCTATAAACCATAAGCATGTCCCCACATTGCCAGTGCACCAGTGTGTCCTGTCACATGCCGAGTGCCATTGCCTGCTGAAAAGGCCTTTTTTGATGATAGATCTGAGTTTGTGGCTCAGAAGGTGAGGAGCTGTGTTCTGGAGACCTGCAAAGGGGTTGGCCCTATCCCCAGCTGTGCAGTAGGTATGGGCTGTGTGTGCGTGCGTGCGTGCGTGCGTGCGTGCTCTGGGATACTGTCTTCCTCACGTGGGTAAGATTGGTTGTTGAAAGGGGTCCTCTGAGCAGCTATGCTGAACACAAAGCTCAGAGACTCAAAGTTAAATATTTAATATTTTTCAGTTTTAATTTTTAAATGGTAAATATCAATAAAATACTATTCATCTTAGACAATCTTGCTGGGGACATCAGTTCTACCTTCAAAAATTCTTTAAAAAATACATTTGTTTATTGTGTGTGTGTGTGTGTGTGTGTGATCTGTGGCACACACATTTTGGATGTCAGAGGACAATTTGTGGGACTTGGGTCTGCCCTTCCACCATACAGTTCCCAGAGATCCCTCAAATTTAGGATTGAGTGGTAAGCACCCTCACCCACAGGGCCATCTTGCCAGCCCTAGCTCTATGTGTTAAAAACGTAAAGTTTCCTTGGCCAAGTCTAAGAACACCTAGTTTAACACCAGCCAACATTGTTACTGTTCACAATCCCCTGCCAGTGATCAGCTCTGGAGATCAGCCGTAAACCTGTTATAGCATCCAACATGGTCATGTGACACAGTTTGGAGCAATGAGATGGGTAGAGCTCTTTCTTGTGGGTTCCTGGATCTGGCTGACCAGAAGAACTTCTTTGCTTCCTCTGATGTCATTTGACTTGACACGACCAAGACTTCATCAGCTGGTTACTCACGAACCCCAGCATGGAACTGACCCTAAGGTGGGTGGCACACATGGAATCGCTGAGAGAGGAGGCAGAGTCATTGTAGTCAATCTAGGATTCAAGTGTGGTTTCATGACTCAACCAACTCTGGACAGCTGGAGTTGGGAGTTAGTATGTTTATATAAAAGCATATATATATATAAATGACACTTCCACTTTACAAATAAGAAAACAGGCCTAGAGATATTCACTGGAAAAAAACCTAGCTTTCTTGCACCTCAACTCAGCTTGCCCTCTCCCACGTCAGGCAGCTCCAGGAATGCTGTCTTTGACTTCTCTGTCTGGAGTCCAGATCACAAATACATGTGGTGGTTTGAGTCGGAGTGGCCCCATAGACTCAAGTGTTTGAATGCTTGGCCCATAGGAAGTGGCAGTATTTAGGAGGTGTGGCCTTGTTGGAGTGGGTGTGGCCTTCTTAGAGGAAGTGCGTCACTATGAAGGCAGGCTTCGAGGTCTCACATATGCTCAAGCCAGGCCTAGTGTGGCAGTCTCCTGCTGCTTCCTGTGGATCAAGATGTACCTCTGGCCTCCTTCTCCAGCACTATGTCTACCTGCATGCTGACATGCTTCTTGCTATGATGATATTAAACTAAACAGCAAGCCAGCCTCAGTGAAATGTTTTCCTTTATAAGGCTTGCCACAGTCATGGTGTCTCCTTGCAGCAATAGAAACCCTAAGACAAAAGACACTCACTGGGGTTTGCAGCAGAAGCAGGGCACTCATAGATGTCCAGTCAGGAGTATCTCCTAAAGCTCCTCACTTGTCCCCCTAAAAGGACAGGCTCCACGTTCCCTGCTGGCAGCTTGGAAGCTTTTCCTGGCTCTGCCTGATGAAGCCTGAGCTTCTTCCTCACCATCAGAGTCCCAGTCTCTCATGGCAATTGTACCAGTCAACACTGTCAGCAACAAGGACCCAATCCTGGCTAACTGGGGCCAGAAGTCTGGGCAGCTCACACAGGTGGACTGCAGGATAGCCAACCTGGGTGGGGGTGGGGCAGGTTCAGAAGCAATGCCTGACTCCAGTCATTGACTAGCAGCCTGTGACCAGTCCATGCTGCCAGGCATCGACCATTCACCACAATTCTGGGACACTGAGTCCACATTTGCACTTCCTCTCTCTTGTTCTAGGCTGGGTTAGGGCCACCTGAGTGGTGGAAACGAAGCCACATGCCTACTCTCCAGCAGCAAGGGAGGATGGAAAAACTTGGAGCTGACTGGAGGAAGCGGGCCTGCATGTGGCATGGTCTGAATGAACAACACTTGTACTGCAGAGGGGTCTTTTGAGAGCCATCTTGAGGCCCCAGCTGGACACCCAAGTCAAAGGTTCTTGGTGCTAGGACTGTGTGGCTCCAGCAAGGGCTTGGGCTGCCACTGAGTGCGTAGCAGGTCCCTTCCTGAGGACAGAGCAGACACTTGCTCCACAGTGACTTGGACTTGGTGCTGGCGCTCAAACCCTGCTTCCATCACACAAGTGTGTGCAGTGGGGAACTGAGGCCCTTCTCTGGGCCTCACTCTTCTTTCTGTTAAATGGGGGTGATTATAACGCCCCATCATGGGGCCTGGTGGGAGAGCCAGATGTTCAGATGTGAGAAGGGCTTAGCATCTAACTAACGGACGGTCACTTGGTGATTTCACATGTGCACAACACAGAGCCAGCCCTGGTCTGGTGTATGTGCTTTGCCCAGCTTTCCTCTTTTCTCTCCCTGCACTGAATGAAGCTCTTCCTACAGTGATAGAGAAGCCATCTGTGTAGAAGCTTCATTGTTTCTCACTGGGGCCTCGGTTCATTCATTCATTCATTCATTCATTCACCTGGCGTTTCTTCTTGTCTCCTTAAATTGTGTTCCAACCCCCACCTCCTCCCTGATTCTTGTTCATGTGCCTCCTTGGCCTTTTCAAAAGAAGCTATTTATTTACACTCCCTGGGGTAGCCCTGGACCATCTTTTCTTCAGATTGCTGGCTCCCAACTGGTCTGTCATTCAAGCCTCAGCTAAAGTGTACCTCTACCTCTGACAGGCCCTCTTGGCTACCTGAGTCAAATCAGTCTCCCTCAAACTCCATGTCTGCCTGCCATGTTTGTTTCTTTGGACCAGGAAGGGACAGCGTTTCCCTGCTGCTGGGGACGAGGCTGCTTCCTCACACACACAGTGTGAAGTCCCTCTGTCAGGAAGAGACCTGGCATGTCCCACCCTCCCAGAAGATAAGCCCCTTGCTGGGTCATACATTAGCTTATGATAGGGCTGTGACCCCGTGCCTGGAGCCCTGGTGTGCCCTTGGGGGATTGGCGCTTTGGGTCACAGGCTGTGGGGGGTCTTTAGCAATAGATGTGGGTGGGATTGGATGAGAGCCTGCTGATCTGGCAGCTTTTCTAATTAGGCTGTGACAGCTCCAGACCCAGCCAAGGGAAGCTGGCTGCTTATGCTAATCAGGCTCAGTCTGCTGTTTCCTGGCTGGCAGAATTGTCCTGAGCCTGAAGTGTGTGTGTGCCCAGCGTGCAAGCCATTGGGGATGAGAGAGATAGATAGCTTCAGGTGGTAGCTGAGGTTCTGGGGCACTCAATTGCCCTGGTTTAGGGAGAAAGAGACAGGGGCAGTGGGAAAAGCTAACTGAGCAGGCCAGATACAGACCCTCCTATGCTGAAAGATGAGAGGATAGGTCTTGGATGCTCAGTTTCCAAATCTCATCCCCTCTGACTCCGGGCAGTCGTCTGTGTCAGGTCAGCTACTGGCCCTAGACTCTATGGCCTAAGTCAACATTGGGGCTGAGAATGCTTTCTGCCCAGCCTTGGGTAAGGGGGCGGCAGTAGGGAGGGTGAAAGAGAGGGGAGGTAGGGGGGTAGGGAGGGTGTGAGAGAGAGAGAGAGAGAGAGAGAGAGAGAGAGAGAGAGAGAGCTAACTACACTGGCTGCCCAAGTGACACACAGAATTTGTTGAATTGATTTTTTTTTTATTTCTGATAAGAGCCTAAAATCTTGAACTTGGAAGGCATATTCCCAATGATCCATCCATCCACCCACCCATCCATCCATCCATCCATCCATCCATCCATCTATCTATCCATCCATCCAGTCTCTACGTCTCTACTGTTCACTCCAATTTAGGCACAGGGGATGCAGAGAGAATGCTGTCTCTAGTCAAGGTCTTTATTGCCCAACAAGGACTGTAGACCAGCATTCAGTGACTGTGTGCTCATTGTCACAGGTCACAGTGGGACCTGTCACTCAGATCTGAGGCCAAGAAGGACCATTGTTGGAGTTGCCTGAGACAGCTGAAGGGCTTGAGTGGCCTGTCATCAGACACTGTGTTCTTGACATCCCAGCATCCCCTCTCTTCCCAGGGATGCTGTGGGTTAAGACAAGCTGGGGGGCAGAAGTGAGTCAGTCAGGTGATGAATGAGAAGAGAGGCTTTTAGGAAGACAGGGCAGGATGTGGGAAAGCAGAGACAGGAGACTCTGACCAAAGTAACTTAAGCGGGGAAGGACTCACAGGTTTGAGCCCATTCAGACCAAGGTGTAGCCTTGTTGGAGGAAGGCTGTCACTGGGAGTGGGCTTTGGGATTTCAAAATCCCATGATGCCATTTCAAATGCTCTGCCTCACTGTTGTGGGTCAGGATGTAAAGCTCTCAGCTATTGCTCCAGCACCACCCCTGCCTGCCTGCTGCCATGTTCCCCACCATGATGGTCATGAACTCACCCTCTGAAAGTGTATGCTCCCAATAAACTCTCCTTCTGTAAGTTTCCTCAGTGATGGCGGTTTTACACAGTAATAGACAAGTAAGTAAGACACAGTTTGATGTTACAATCCATCATGGTGAGAAAGTCACAGTGACAGCAACTTGAAGCAGCAGGTCCCAGCTGCATCCGTAGTCAAGAAGGAGAGAGTACCTGATGCCTATGCCCATTTTACCTTCTCTTTTTAATCTACACAGGATCCCAGCCTAGGGAATGTTATCACCCACTGTGGACGGGTCCTTCCCATCTCAGTTAACTGAACAAAGGACACACCTGGGGAGGTTCCCTTGAAACTGTCTAGTACCTTCTCTGCAACCTTTCCTCTTGCAGACCCAGAAGGGAAAGTCTGTAGGACAGGCTTTTGTGGAAGGAAAGTTCAGGGGAAACTTGACTAGCACTGCAAACTTTCTAATGACCCAGCAGTTGGTTACAGGAGATGAGGGAGAGGGGAGTGGAGGGCTCTTTGGGAGCCTTTGAAAGGCTGAAGTCTCCCTGTCTCTCTTCATCAAAAGGGCTTGGGCAGACCTTATAAGTCCTAGGTAGGGCTGACTTCTCACCTGTCTGTTTCTCCTTGGAGTTTTGGAAGATCTACTGCCAGATTCAGATGGGGCTTCTAGGAGATCTTACCTCCACTAAGGCCAGGAGCAGAAAGCAGATGACATCAGGGGCATTGTCCCCATTGGGACTCCAGTCTGAATGAGCATGTGACTGTGTGGATGGCTTCCAGGGAAACAAAGGACAGAGGCGGGACTTGGGGAGGAGGAGAGGCATGAGGGTATCAGTCTCCTGACCCCACCTGGAACTTTCAGACCTACCAGGAGGTCAGGCCAGGTCCAAAGGTCCGATACCCTTAGAGTTAACCTGACTCAGAGGTGCTAGCCTGGGGTTGCCTTTGGAGGTAATCCTCACGTAAAGGAAATATATGCTCTTTAAAAAAAAAAAAAATATATATATATATATATATATATATATAAACTCCAAAATAGTTGGGGAAGAAGAAATAAACCCATATTATGTATAAAATTCTATTTTTTCTCTCCTAGAGACATGGGTATAGTGTCCTCCCCTTTGAATCAGTATTACACGGGCTATCTTGTCTTGCTTTTCTTTCTTTCTTTCTCTTTCTTTCTTTCTTTCTTTCTTTCTTTCTTTCTTTCTTTCTTTCTTTCTTTCTTTCTTTTGACAGAGGGTCTCACGTAGCCAGGGCTACCTTAAACTTTCTCAGTAGTCTATATTGACCTTGAACTTCTGACCTTACTGTCTCCATCCCCTGAGAGCCGCTCCATCAGGCTGAGTTCATGAAGTCCTGGGGATGCACGCTAGGTAGCTGTCTACCAACTGTGCTACATTCCCAGCCCCACCTCTCGTGAAGACTTTAGCAGCCTCCCACAGACATGTCGCCATACAAAGATACACACTTTGAACTAGCTGGGACGTTTAACACAGATTCCCAGCTCCCACCCCAAGATCCACCACAGCTCAGCCATGGATGCCAGCAGCTTCGACACTGAGAGGCCAAGGAACTCTGACTCCTGATCAAAATCCTGACTGGCTGGATGCTCCAAAGATAGCCCTCTCTATTTCTTTTGCAAATTAAGCAGAGGGAACAGGAAAAGGAGGAGGAGGAAGGGGAGGAGGAAGAGATCACTGTTATTATTATTATTGTTGTTGTTGTTATTAAGTAGCATGTCTCCTGCATGCTAGGCAAGTACTTTACCATTGAGGTACATCCCCAGCATCTGGAAGATTAGCGTCTGGGCTGGGGAGATGGCTCAATGGGTAAAGCACTTGCCATGCAAGGATCTGGCTTCAAATCCTCAGAACCCATGTAGAGCCAGGCAAGGCAGCTCCTAGTGCTTCCAGAGTCAGGTAGCCTGGCAAACCCAACCAGGGATAACAAAGAGACCAGTCTCAAACAAGGAGGAAGGTGAGGACTGGTACCCAAGGATGCTCTGTGACCAACATATGTGTATCATGGTATATATGCATGCAGACTCTCTCTCTATATATATGCATGCAGACTCTCTCTCTCTCTCTCTCTCTCTCTCTCTCTTTCTCTCTCTCTCTCTTTCACACACACACACACACACACACACACACACACACACACACACACACACACACACCACACACAGAGCTTTCCAGGACCATCATAGATCTGGCAGATTCAATCTGCATGTCTAGGCTCTCCATGGTTGAAAAAGTCCTGGCCTTGGGGACTAGTGTCCAGGAGAAAATTCTGCATTCCACAACATTGAGACTTCTCCATCAGGAATGCGGATGGTTTTCAAAGACCTTCCCCGAGGGACACAAAGAATGGAACTTTCCCCCCATCTTCCATTGAAGGGGAATGCCAGTTGCCCACACCAGCCTGTTTCCAGAGCATTCTAGCTGATTAACTTGGCTGGTTTATCCTAAGCTCAAAGCCACAGAGCTGAACAAGGAGAAGCCTCCTGACTGCCGTTCCCTTGGTAACCTTCTGGAAGCATCTTCTACTGAGTTCTTGTGAGTGTGTGTATGTGCACAGGCACATATAAGCAGGTGTTTGTGTGTGAACTGAGGTCAGAGGTCAACCTTGCAGGCTGTTCCTGGGGAGACCACCTTGCTTTCTTGACACATCATCTCTCACTGGCCCGGGACTCACTGATTCTGCCAGGCTGGCTTGCTGGCGAGGCCCAGGTAGCTGCATGTTTCTGCTTCTCCAAGACTGGACTACAGGACATGCCACCATGCCTAGCTTTTAAAAATGTGGGCTCTGGAGTTCAAACTTCCTCATACTGCTTTTGGAGCAAACACTTTATCAACCGAGTTATCTCCTCAACTTTCCAACTGGGGACCCCGAAGCCCTAACCTTCCCTGTACTCTTTTCCATGGGGGGAGGGGGGCAACACACAGCTCTTTAAAACCACCTCATGAAGCTGATAGTTTGCTTCACTGTTTGGGATAGGGTGTCACCATGAGACTCAGGCTTGCTCAAATTAGAGATCCTCCTGCCTCAGTCTCTGGAGTCCTGTGATTGCATGTGTGTGCTATCAAGTCTGCCACTGATGATGGTGTTTGATTTCTGCTTCTAAGGGATGTGTTTGTGTGTGTGTGTGTGTGTGTGTGTGTGTGTGTGTCAGGCACAGGTAGACAACCATGTCTGTTAAGGACCAGATGGGAAGTGCATTGAGAGCTGCCTGCCACGGATGCTGGGAACTGAACTTAGATTTTCTGCAAGAGCCATTATGTCTACTCAGCTGCGTAGTTATCTCTACCCTCTTTGTCCCACCTCCCCATTACTGACACAAGTTCTGGGTCACTCAGGCTGACCCCATTCTCTGCCCTCCTGCCTCAGCCGCCGAAGGTGGTATAGGAACGCGCCATCATTTGAGGTCGTTTCTTAATTCTACCACACTTGAACCCTGGAGAGGACACAGAGTCAAACAGTCATGAAGACTGTTGTCTTTTTTGTTCTTTTAGTAATATCTCCTCCTCTTTCCTGGGGGAGGATTGATGTTTTTCTGTTGGTGACAGGTTTAGACTTGTGGCCTTCCTTATCTGGCCAATGAAATGGGTGTAGAATTAGTATGGACCACTCCAGCAGAGCATCTAATATCAGCAAGTGGTGAGCCTCACTTGTCTTCTTCCCTAGGCCTATCACCTGGGTCCTGGGCGAGACTACCTGGAGCAGAGCCACCACCCAGAGACCGAGGTTGTAGGTTGTTTGTTACAGCAGCATACTGGACCCTGACTGCTATATTATATTATACTCCTGCCACAACATGGTGGTCTCAGATCAGGGATCTTGGTGGTCACTTCCTGGGAGACCAGTTTAACCGGCAATGCAAGAAGCCATCTTTGACTGGTCCAATCAGGCTAAAACCAACCCCTGCCAGGGTCTATACTGAAGACGACTCATTAACAGCTAGAAAATGGTTTGAAGACAATAAATACTTGGGACCAGCTGGACATTGCCATTTGACTTCTGGGGTTCTTCCTTTTCTTCCCTCCTCCTGGAGGGCAGAATTTAAGCTGGAATACACCAGTGTCATCAGGGGCTTCAATGTTTGAAATATCATGACAGACCCTGGATGAGGTGGACTGCTCCAATGCCAGCAAAGGAGGAGGGTACTGTGTGCAGGGAGTGGAGACGGGACAAAATGAAGGTCAAGTTTGAATACTGGGTTTTGTGCCCTGAGCCTTTGAAAGTCCTGCTCAGACTGGTGAGTTGTCCAGAGATTTCACAGTGGGCAGGGCAGAAAGTTAATTTCCTTTACTCCTGGAGGGAATGGCAAAGAAGAAGGACAAATGGTGCGGTGAGGTACTCCTGCCTTCTATGGTCATCCAGGCTGTTGAACAAGGCTCCTCCCCTACAGCGTCATCCAACCAGGCTGTTAAAATGAGGCTCCTCCCCTTCAGTATCATCCAGTTAGACTGTTAGAATGAGGCTCCTCCCCTCAAGCGTCATCCAGTTAGACTGTTAGAATGGGACTCTTCCCCTCCAGTATCATCCAGTTAGACTGTTAGAATGAGGCTCCTCCCCTCAAGCGTCATCCAGTTAGACTGTTAGAATGAGGCTCCTCCCCTCCAGTATCATCCAGTTAGATTGTTAGAATGAGGCTCCTCCCCTCTAGCGTCATCAGGCTATTGAACAGGCTCATTTGATGCCATTTTCATGCCTGGTTGCCCATTTCTCCCCCCCCCTTATTCTTCCTCCTCCCTTTATTTTATTTTATTTTTTTAAATTTCCATCACCAGGGAGGCCCTAATGATGCCCAGCTGTGCAGCTAACAGACTCATAGATACACAGGCACGCACCATGATGCCACCAATGCCACCGTAACGAGAGAGAGAAAATCAGGAGAAATTAATCCATTGTAAAGAATGAGATCATTAAGAAGCCCGGGTGAGAAGGGACGGAAGCATATTGCATTCTAATGAGGCCTCAATGCTTGTTACTGAGAGCGAGAAAGATGCACAACCCGATGGCCACACCCAAAAAACCCAGGAGCGTGTTACATGTAAAATAAAAACCATGACTCCAATGATCTCCAAACGGGCTCCTCACAGCAGTCTTGGGGTGAGGAAAGTTCAAAGATGGCATCATTGTTGAAAAAAAAAAAAAAGAATAGGGGCGGGAGGGATGGCTCTGTGGTTAAGAGCACTGGTTGATTTTATAGACGATCAGGTTGAATTTCCAACACTTACAAGGTGGCTGGCTTACAACTGTCAGCTCTGGGAGGTACGGTGTCCCCCTTTTGGCCTCCATGGTCGCTGCATGCACATGCTGTACAGGGCATTCATTCAGACAAGTACTCATACGCATAAAAGTAAATCTCTTGTAGGGGCCAGAGCAAGCAGGGCCGGATTGAGAGGGAGAAGGGAAGTGGATAGGAAAGCAAATCTCTTTTAAACAAGCAACTATTGAATGTTTAATGGAGACCATTAATTCACTCTGGATAACCTTGTACAGGTAGTCAAGGACCAGCGTCCAGTTTCTTTCTTTGGGTTGGAATTCTGTCATCTCAGTGGAGACAGTGTGCAGTGGGTACCTAGTGGTACTTCAGTAACTCCTGGGATTATAGAGGTGGCCCGTGGTCCCTCTGAGGTCCTGCTCCTCCTACAGAAGAGATGAACCTCAGGGGCATGCATACACAGCATGCACCCCATCTTCCCTTCACCGCACAGGGATTATCTTTTATTTTGTTTTGAGACAGGGTCTCCAACTCCCTATGTAGCTGAAGATGGCCTTGAACTCCTGATCCTCCTGCCTCCTCTTCCGGCGTGCTAAGATTCTAGGTTGTACCACTATGTTAGTTTTTATGGCACTGGGGTTGTCATGGATGCTGGGCAAGCAAACTCTCTGTCCGCTCAGATACATCTTGGGTCTCTAGATGAATTATTACCTAATCATTGTAGGAAAAAAAATCTTTCTAAACATGCAGCTGGGGTGGGATGGGGCAGAATAGTAAAAAGGTCTTTGGCAGTTAAGGGAAGGGAGAAGAAACAGGCATTAGCATTTTTTAAATTAGTGTGTGTGTGTGTGTGTCACAGCTTATACGTGGAGATCAGAGAGCAACTTTTGGGAGTAAGTTGTCTTCATCCACTGTGTGGGCCGCAGGAACTGAACTCAGGGCCTAGGGTTCAGCAGCAAGCACTGAGCTACTTGCTGGCTTGGGGTTAGCATTCTTGAGCATAACGGATTCCTACACAGGTGCTACAATCACTCAGTCAATCAATCAATCAGTCAATCAAGCAATCAGTCAATCGATCAGCTCACTGAATTCTTAGAACTAAATTTGGGGTTGGTTGGTGAATGGTGATACACTTTCTCCATCTGTTTATCTGGAGTTTATTAGCATTACTCAGACCCCACTGAAATTCTCAGTGCTGGAGACACCCTAGTGAACACAACATACAATCTGTATGCAATGCACTAACATAATCGATCGGCACTGCCCCTCATGCACACATAGGTTAAAATGTTTACAGAAGCATGCACTCGTGTGTGTGTGTGTGTGTGTGTGTGTGTGTGTGTACACCTGTGTGTACATAGGGTGTTTCTCTACATGTTTGGCAGCATCTACAGACTTGTCTGTCACATTTAGTGATCTGTTGTGTACTCTTGGCAGGTGGTAAATAGAAGTCAAAGATATTATTCTATGATATCCAGGGCAGCCCCTTATGACACTGAATTTCTTTCCTGTCCCCAGTCATATCTCTGAAACCCCCAACATTCACACACACACATACACACACACACACACACACACACACACACACACACACACACTTCAGGATGTGAAGGTTGGTAGGAAGGCAAGAGGAGGGAGGCTAGGCTTTGCAAAAGCATCCTTGAGCGAGTGTTAGGACATAAGGCTGAATGAACCTTGCATTTGGAACAAGGAAGGAAACAGTACACCATCCTGGTCAACAGGCAGACCTTAGGGAAACACAGGGTGGGGGTGGGCCCTCCACGTGGAGCAGAGGAATCAGCAGATGCATCCTTGGGGAAGCAGGAAGCCTTGAATGATAGCTAGGATTGGCTAAGCAGAAGAATGGGGAGGGACATCCGGGCAGGCACTGAGCCCAGCAGGTGTGAAAGCCTTTGGGAGCAGGGAGCCTGAGACTTGGCAGAGCTGCAAGAAGCCAGAAGGATGGCAGAGCTGGGCTACGGGAGGCCTGGAAGGGGCTGCCTACCCTTGGCTGGCTTCCCGGGCTAAGGCAAGCAAGGAGGTAGCGATTACATCCTCATTTCCAGGTTAATGAAGGAGAACTCAGAAGTAACGCGATTTTTGTTGATTCTTGATTTCTTGTTAAAATGTTTTTCAGAGAGCACTCCCCTAAGGACTACATGCCACAAGGATAATGGCTTCCTCCCAGGCATTTCCCGAGGACAGTAATGTCCTCCTTTGCCTGGTGGGCTCCCTCAGTGAGCGTTGCTTTATGGTGTTGGTATCTGGTGGCAGCTAAGGTTCCCTCCGCACTGAGTCAGACCTCTCTCAAGCCCTTGTTTCTACTGAGAAACACATATCCCCCTTTGACACCTCTGGAGTGCCAGAGCTTTCTGTTCAGTTCTGAGAAGCCCCTAGGGGCAGGTGAGGGGACCTGCTATTCTCTATCTGCCCACTGTGTGGTCTTGACCTATAGTGTGGGTCTTGCTAGAAATGTAGCATCCTGGGTCCCTGTTCCAGATCTACTGAGTCACCCTTTGTGTTTGTGTGCATGAGCGTTTGTATGTGTACATGCATGTGGAGGCCAGAGGTCACCTTTGGATGTTATTCTTCAGGGATGCTGTCTATTTGTTATTTTGAATCCGAGTCTCTTGGTGAACCGGGAACTAATCAAGTAGGCTAGGCTGTCTGGTCTTCTAGCCTCAGAGATCTTCCTGTCTCTGCCACGACCACTCCCCTCCCCCCACCCCCCAGCAAGGATGACGATTGGATATCCCACCTGGCTTTTACAAGGGTGCTGGGCTTATGCTGTGTGACAACGACTTTAGCAGTAGCACATACACCAATTCTGAGAAGTTTCAAGTGAACGTTAAAAAAAAAAAATCTGCCTGAGGCTGGGATGTATCGGTATAGTGGAGCGTGTAAGGCTCTAGGTTTGCTTCCCAGTACAAAAAAAAAAGAAAAGAAAGAAGGAAGAAAAAAGACAATCCGGGCTTCCATGAGTCCTGCTATGCGATGCTGGCAACATCCTTCTGCTAGCTAAAGATATATATGTATATATATATATATGTGTGTGTGTGTGTGTGTGTGTGTGTGTGTATGTATGTTTAAAGGTCAGAGGACTGCTTGCAGGAGTCACTTCAATCAAGGAATGAACTTGGGTCTGGTTAGGCTAAGGACAAGCTGTCTTACCTGCCTGTGCCACACAGGATATTAAACATTAACTTGATTTTATTCAGAAGCAGAATAAACCATGATTTTTTTTTTTTTGGTGTCAACATCCTCTCTGTTTTGTCATGGGTAGGCTATGAGACCCTGGGTGGGTCATATAGTCTCTTTCAGACTCAGTTTCAGGTATACAGGGATGGATGCGCAATAGGCTGCCCCTCAGATCTTCCTTGTGGCTTGTCCTCCTCTGTAAAACGGATTGGGGTTGAGGAATGTAAAGACAAAAGAAAAGGCTTCTAAATTACAAATGGTAAAGGTCAGGGTGGCATTTGACCCGTGGGAAGCAAGTGATTTCCAAGTTGGCGGCACAGGAAAAACAGTACTAATTTTAGACTTTCCACTCAGAGGTAGAGCAGGCTCCCAGCTGCCTCTGTTGGGGTGTTCACTTCTGAGTTCTTATCTGTGTGCCTGTGAGGGAGGTGGGCCGCTCTGGGGGCAGTGCTCACCCCTCTAAGTGTCTGTGCCTGCTTCTGTGGTGGCGCTGGTTGGCAGATGACAGGGAGTATCTGGCAAGATGACGCTTCCCTGGCTGTGCCTGGGTCTCATCTTTGGAGAAAATGCTCCAGGCTCTTTGCTGGCAGGAGAGGTGGTGGCATTCACTGTGCCCTGAGGTTCTGTGGCATTCAGAGACAACACCAGAAGAGTGACTTCTTGGGGTCACCCACAGGTGGCTAAGGGACATCTGTGAAGAGGGATGTCAGAGTGACACCTGCAAGTCACCTGAATGGTTTTTGACAAGGCTCCTGGCCTTCTCACACCTCACTTCCTTCCTGGATCCAAGAGGAATAAAAAAAAAATGACACTTGCTTTGCAGGGTCAGTATTAGACTCGGATGGACTGATCCCTGGCAAGTTCTCAGAGCAGCACCTAGATGTTTCTGAGCACCCCGTAAATGATGGTGAGCTTCCGGAGAGGTCCTAGCTCTGTTTTGGTTTTTGCAGACATCTTTACTCATCCTGAGCCTGGAGATAGAGTTCTGAGGCTGGGAGCAGAAGTGGTGTTTCACCCCACACAGATGCCTTTTCTCTGCAAGTAAACCCTGGATGACATCCTGATTTACCAAAACAGCTTTGTGCCAGCCCCTGAGCAAGGCTCCCATGCCTGATACCACATTCTCACAGCTCCCTCGGTGCAGGCACACCCCTCACTAAAGATGCAGCAACTATAGATGTAGTGGGGAGAGTAAAGAAGATGATGTGTAGTCAAGGAACTGTTAGAGAGTGCATGTACTTATATATACACGTGCAGGTGTGTGTGTGTGGGGGGTACATATGCTACAGGGTGTGCAGGGGTGGGTGCATATGCTGTGGTGTGTTTGTGTAGCTCAGAAGACAATCTGCAGGAGCTGGTTCTTTCCTTCCACCATGTGGGCTCTAGGGATTGAACTGAGATCATCAGACTTGGTGGTGAGTGATTTTTCTCTACTAAACCAGTGGTTGGGTGTGCATTTCACATGCAGAGGTGTGTGCTAACATCTGTTCCTGCCCCTTCGGGTTTGACAAGGGCTGGGAAACAGGTTGCTTGGATGCTATCTGGCCAGTCACTCTCTGGGCTTTCCTGATGCAGCTGGGAACACTCTGCTTAACACGAAGAATTTACTCCTGGGAATGTTCTGACCCCTTGAATGCAATGAGGCTGTTGGGGATCATTTAGGAATGACTCCAAGAATACAATGTTTCTGCCTCTTAGAACCAGCAAGTAGGCTGTGAACACTACCATATTCTTCCAAAAATAAACATTCTTGGCATGGCACACAACACACAGAGACTTACACAGACACACACATACACATAGACACAGACACACTCATACATAGACACACACAGATGCACATAGAAACAGACACACACAGGCACACACACAGATACACAAACACAGACACACACAGATGCACATAGAAACACACAAACAGACATATACAGACATACAGACATACACACATACATAGACACACACACAGATGCACATAGAAACAGACACACACACAGACACACAGGCACACACACAGATACACAAACACAGACACACACACAGACACAGACACACTCATACATAGACACAGATGCACATAGAAACAAACACACACAGACACACAGGCACACACACAGATACACAAACACAGACACACACACAGATACACACAGAGACACACAAACACAGACATATACAGACATACACACACACACACCCCACGGTGGTGTAAGGGATGAAATGAGATTATATATGTTCAAAGTATAGCTTCAGACTGTGCTGTAGCCCTTATGCAGTCTAGGCAAATCCAAGGCTAGCCCTCAACTCACTATGAAGTTGAAGATGACCTTGAAGTTTTGATCCTCCAGTCTCCATCTCCCAAGGGAATTACATTCATGTGCTACCATGCCTTGTGCTGTTTAACTGTTCTCAGTTGTGCCATGATAGCTGCGTCTTAGGCATGTTTATTTCATGGGGAAGCATCTACTAGGGTATATGTCATATCGTGATCAAACACTCTGGGGCCCAGCTGGTCTATGCCAGGGGTGATGCTTTGGGTCTGTTTCTGTACTGGAGAGTGTTGAGAGCAAGTCCTTAAGTCATTCTGAGCCAGCGAGAGTGCTCTCTCTTTTTATTTCATTAAAAACATGATTTTACTTCTTTCCTTCCTTCTTCTCCACCCCCCCCCCCCCTTTTGTGTGCACGCAATGCCCTGGCACAGTGCAGAGGCCTGGAGATTGAACTCATGTCATCATGGGGTGGCGGTTTGGATGAAAATGGCCCCATAGGCTCATTGGGAGGCACTATTAGGAGGTGTGCCCTTATTGGAGTAGGTGTGGCCTTGTTGGAGGAAGTGCATCACTGGGGGTGGGCTTTGAGATTTCACAAGCTCAAGGTAGGCCTGGTGGCTCACTGTCTCTTCCTGCTACCTGCAAATCCAGATGTAGAACTCTCAGCTACTTGTCCAGCAGCATGTCTGTCTGCACGCCACCATGCTTCTCTCCATGACAGTAATGGACTAAACTTCTGAACTGAAGGCCAGCCTCAATGAAATGTTTCCTTCTTTTTTAAGAGTTGCCATGGTGATGGTGTCTCTTCACAGCCATAGAAACCCTAAGATTGGTGAGATCATGAATGGTAGCAAGTACCATTACCTGTTGAGCTGACCCACCAGCCAGAGGCCCCTTTCTGAATGATTATCCGAGAGAGAGAGAGAGAGAGAGAGAGAGAGAGAGAGAGAGAGAGAGAACGAGCACACTGGGCTGGCTCTGATGTGAAATCAGAGCCACTGCATCTCATGTTGCTGCATTGTCACTTGGCAGATCCTATCAGGCTATTTGGCTGGGGATGGCTGGCAAGGTGATAATATCAGTGGTGTTGATAACATCTCGGAGTGATCTGCTTCTCCGTAGAGCGCTGAATGGTTCACAAAGCCCCAGACATAATGAGCTCGCTTGACTTCTCAATCATAATTCACACAGCCACTGAGAGTCAAACCAGGATACCTATTACCTATGGCTGATTTGTTTAAGTGCCTCATATGTATTAATTAATCCGATCGCAACAACCCCCAGAGACCAGTGTTTTCTTTGTGTCTCTGTCTAATCCATTTAAAGATACACAAATGAGGAAACCAAGGCTCAAAGGCAAGGTGACCCAGGGTCGCCAGCCAAGCCCTACCCAGGAGAGATGTGAGCCTGCCAGTCTCTAGAGTCACGTGCACAGCACCATCCCCAGCTTGTGACAGGGACATGCTCTTAGGTACACACAGGGGTTCACGGTAGTGGAAAAGTCTTTTATCTTGGTGGAGAGGAGATGGACCTTCAGGAAAACCAGGACAATGTCCCCGAGACACATGAGGCCAGGGCTAAGAGGCCATCTCAGAGGGAGACGAGGTCAGCACAGGCCTCAGGAATGAGATCAATATCAACCACAAATTCACTTATAAATTCATTAATATTCAATGGACTCTCCCGTTCCCATAGCGGGGCTGGAAGCTTTCCATCTCCAGAGAAGTGGGGACAAATGACAGCTAACAGGAAGTCAGCAAATAGGGGAGACTCAGAAATGGAAGGAGCTGCAAAGGCTGGCCTCTCCCGTTGCCTGGTGACTCTCCTCTCCAGTCCAGGCCTGAGCAGCATCTTCTCCTCTGTCACTGTGGTAGCACATGGCTGGTTCTCACAATAAAGTCTGGAGTTGATGAAAACCCTGGTTGAGAAGGTCAGTGGCTGGCTTCTGGGCCAAACCATTAACTTGAAAGATGAGGATCTGGGTGGTGGTGATGTACATCTTCAATTCCAGTACTCAAAAGGCAGAGGCAGGGGGGGTCTCTGTAAATTCAAGGTTAGCTTGGTCTACAGAGCGAGTTCCAGGACAGCCAGAGCTACACAGAGAAACCCTGTGTTGAAAAACAAAACAAAACAAGACAGGCTCAGGATAAGTGTGATGGCTAATATCATCAACTGGACAGGTTCTAGAATAACCTAGGAGATGTATCTCTGGGTATGTCTATGAGGGAGTTTCTAGGTTGAATTAAATGAGGTGGCTACATGAGTGGTACCCTTTATTGCACATGGCTGCTGTCCAAGACTGAACAACAAGGTGAAATCAAGTCATATATTGGAATCCATCTCCTATGCTTCCTGAGCTTATAATAGGACCAGCTACCTCACCCCCCCCCCCCACCATGCCCTCTCCATCATGGTGGATTACACCCTCAAACTATGAGCTCAAATAAAACCTTCCTTCCCTTCCCAGTTGCTTCTGTCAGGTGGTTTTGTTTTGTTTTGTTTTGTTTTTTAAATCACAACAATGAGGAAAGTAATAAAAGAGAGGCAGTCCCAGCATTACCAGAGGGAGTCTTCTGGGGCAGTGTCCTCAGGTTGGGATCAGTGGGTGGGGCTTTGCATCCAATGGGTCAAGAGGCATTTGAAGTTGTGTCTTAGTAGGATCTAGTTTGCAGAAACTGGGGCTGCTGCTTGACACCCTAAAATGTACAGGATGGCTCCACAACAGCTTAACTGGCCTCAAGTGGAATAGTGCCAAGTTTGAGAAGCCTGGGCTGGACTTCAGAGCTAGGATGAGAAGCAGACACTGGGTAGCAGGCCTCAAAACCATGACTACAGCAACTCTTACAAAGGAACAGATTTCACTGGGGCTGACTTACAGTTCAGAAGCTTAGTCCATTATCATCATGGCAGGAAGCTTGGTGGCACATGGTACTGGAGGGGGTGGCCGAGAGTTCTACATCTGGATGGGCAAGCA
Organism: Arvicanthis niloticus; assembly: GCF_011762505.2. Classification (NCBI taxonomy): domain Eukaryota; kingdom Metazoa; phylum Chordata; class Mammalia; order Rodentia; family Muridae; genus Arvicanthis; species Arvicanthis niloticus. Next base: position 12,621,170 of record NC_047662.1, on the reverse strand, counting down.
GCAGGAAGAGAGCGACACTGGGCCTGTATTGAGCTTCTGAAACATCTAAGTCCACCTCCCAGTGACATACTTCTTCCAACAGGCCACACCCACTCCAACAGGCCATGCCCACTCCAACAAGGCCACGCCTCTGAAGAATGCCACTCCCTGTAACTCTGGAGAGGCCATTTTGACTCAAACCTCATTACCCAAGGACCCAGCTTAGACTTTACTTGTGTTAGCCAGTGGCCCACCTCCCAAGGTTACCAAGGTAACAGTGCCACCAGCTGGGGACCAAGAATATAAATCTATGGAGGACTTTTCACATTCAAACCTTAAGGGCAACTTTATACACTCAATCCCCTCTTTCCCCCTAATTATTGTATATTTGTTTAATGTCTATGTCTCCCAATGTGCTGGAAACTTCTCCATCCAGATTTTGGGACCTGGCACATACCTGGCAAGGTGAAGATATGAAAATATTGCATTGAGGTGGGAAGAACCACTGTAAATATGAGTGCTACCCTTCACTATGTGCTGGGATTCCGGAATAAATAAAAAGAAGAAAGTGAGATGAGCCCCAGCACCCATCTCTCTCTGCTTCCCGGCTGCAGAGCCATGTAACCAGCCATCTCAAACTCCTGCCGCCATGCCTTCCCCACCAGGACGGCTGCACCCTCACACCGTGAGCCAAACCAACCCCCTCTTCCTTAAGTTGCTTTTTGTCAGACATGTCCTCGTAGCGACGAGAAAAGACGCTCATTCAACAACTCACACTTATTAAGCCCTGTGTGATTGGAACTGCTTTGAGCGAGGTGAATCACTCATCAATCCTCATGGCTGGGTACCACCGTCGTCATCTCATCCAGCAGGCGGGCAGACCGAGGTGTACAGGGAAGGATGCAAACATGTTCAGGGTTTCACAGCCAGGAAAGAGCCAAGTCAGACAGGAGCCCTGACAGTGGAGCTGAGACCCCAACTTAACTACGGCATCAGTCTCCCTCAGTCTGCCTTCCCTGCAAAGACCCAAGAGGGATGGATGGCTGTTAGCTCCACCTCCCACCAACAGATCTAAGGCATGTCTTCCCATGTACCTGCTCTTTGATTCATTGCCAAAGGCATGTCTAATCACCTGTCTAGAGTTTCCTTCTCAGCTGGCACTGTTAGGGGCCCTTGGCAGTCACTACCACTTAAGTCCTCACTGCTGGCTGCATGTGTGCATGTAATAAACCAGCCACAGGATCGGAAATTGGACAGATGACAACAGAGGCAGTGAAGTCAGGGATCAGATTGACGACAAAAAGGGAACTGCTCTAACAATTCCGTACGGTTGTCTCCTAGTCTCCGATTCCTTGCCTCTGCAGCCAGTCTTGCGGCACTCTAATGAGGTAGGACCCGGACGGACATCTGTTCAGACTCCCACTCAGCATGCCAGCATCTGCTGTTCCTCTTTGTTTTAGATAGTGACTGCTTTGAATGTCCCACTTCATAGGAGCAGTAACCCTCTATCCATAGACAGTGACCCCACACAGCTGGAGCCATGGCTGTTAATGGGCAAAGGTTGTGGATAACACATCTTCCCAAGCATCCCCATGTATGTGACAATCAGTCACACCTGGCTAAGTGACCTCTCCACAGGAAAAGCCAAACCTTCCTGAGGTGTCAGAAAGCTCCTTTGCTTTGGTGGAGGGCAGCGCATGGTGATAGACTGGCAAATGCTTTGCTACCAAAACCACAGAGAGGGGGAAGAGCTCTGAGTTGTGGCACAGGTGGCAATTCCTATGGTATAAATACTGCCACTATGGCCACTGTCAAACCACCAGAGTAATCCTGGAACTTTGGACGTTGGCTCTCAGGTGCCTCGATTTGCTGATGATAGCCCATTCTGGGCAGGAAGCCTGCCTTATACTTCATGTCTCTCACAAGTCTACTGACTCTCACTGGGGGAACTAGGAGAGATAATTCACTTAAACTGAACTTTAAACACAGTGAAAGTTACTATAAGGGTACCAGCTGCCATGTCCTCCCAATAAACAGCGGCCACAGCAGCCCTCAAGTGAATAAATAATAATTTATAGAATCCTTTCCAAACTTATAAACACCACGGAAACCTTCCCCTTCTCTCCCTTAGTATGGGGGCAGTCACCAAGACTATCACCCTCTAAGAGAGGAAGCCCTGTGACTCTTCTCTCTCCAAAAGGCAGGCAGAGGATTTGCAAAGCAAATGCTTGGTAGTGGAAATGCTAAACAGTGAATGGGGAAGCCTGGAGCTACTGAGTTTTGCCCCTCTCTCATTCCCTTCCTTTTCAATCCTCTTTCAGCCCCCCCCCCCCCCAGTGGGGAAACATCAACCAAGAGCATTGTGGGTAATAAAAAGAATAACAGAAGCCAGAAATGTCAAAACCAGGACATTTGGGCTAGGTTCAAAAGGTTGGGAGGTTAAAGGATGGCACTGATTTGGTTAACCGTTTTGTTTTCCCCACTAGCATCTGCTTTAGGGTTTCTATTGCTGTGATGAAAGGCCATGACCAAAAAGCAACTTGGGGAGGAAAGGGTTTATTTGGTTTACACTTCCAGATCTTAGCCCACCACTGGGGGAAGTCAGGAGAGCAACTCAATCAGTGACTGGAACCTGGAGGCAGGAGCTGATGCAGAGGCCATGGAGGGGTGCTGCTCACTGGCTTGCTCCCTCAGGCTTGTTCCTCATGGCTTGCTCAGCCTGCTTTCTTATAGAACTCAGGGCCACCAGCCCAGGCGTGGTGCCTCCTATAGTGTGCTGGGCTCTCCCTCATTGATCACTCATTGAGAAAATGCCCTATAGCTGGATCTCATGGAGGCATTTCCTCAACCGAGGCTCCTTTCTCTTAGATGACTCTAACTTGTGTCAAGTTGACACAGAAAACCAGCCAGAACTATGTCCTATCATTTCTTTATAATACAACATTCATAGAGGCAGGGTCTTGTTTATTGTTTTAATTTATGGACTGATGCCTAGTGCATAGTAGGTAACAGAAAGAATGCTGAGTCCGTCCATTCATCCACCCGCCCGTGCGTGTATCCACCAACCTATCCGCTCATTTTCCATCTGGTCAGCTTCTCATTCTCTTATGCACTTGTCAGTGAGTCATCTGTCCATCTTCCCTCATATGTCCAGCTACAATCTATCCATCATCTATCCATGCATGTATTCATCTATGCATACCTCTGTCTATGTATACATCCTCTGTCCCTCCACCCATTCATATCCATCACCTTTCATCCATCCAGCCACACATCCATCTATCTATGCACCTATCTATGCATCCATCTATATGTCTAAGCATTATCTACCCATCTGATGGATGGATGCATGTATCTACACTATCTTATCTGTACATTATCAACTCGTTCATCCATGTATCCATTTGTCTGTCTATCCATTCATTTTTTTCTTCCACTCATTTATCCGTCTATCATCCATCTACCCAACCAGCCAACCATGCACTAATTTTTTTTTGCAGTGAGTTTGGATAGGTTTGTGGAAGGTCCATTGTGTGAGACCTTCGTGTGTGAGAGTGGATGATCAGAAGTAGGTCTGTGGGAGTGTGGAGAGTGGGTAGGCCTTTCCCGGGTCAGTGATTACAGTAATTATGAGAATACTGCAGACTTGTTCTTGCAGCACCTGGCTTCATGCACGGTGCTTCCTCCTTAGGCATGTGATGATTGCAAAGCACTTGCATACTCATGACCCCACTGGGCGTTCTATGACCACAATGCACAGTAAGGTTATGGCTAGACACACGGGCCTGACTAAATTTGTCACACCAACTGTCTTCTAAGTGTTCTACATACACACGAGGTCAGTGGCTGCAATTCTGGACAGAAACTTCTAGAAGGGTTCTATTAGTAAACAGCATTTCACAACTGCCCTTGTGGTCATTATATTCCATTTTATAGATAAGGAAACGAATCCAGAGCAGTTCCTCAGCTAGCAAGGCAGAGGTTGCCTTGAAGCCCGGTTTTCTGACTCTTAGCCTGTTGCTCCCTTCAAAGCAGGACAGGGTGAGAACCTGGCCCATGAAGGCTTGCTGCTGGCTCTGTTTCAGACATGGGGTATGTTTCTGATGTTTGCCTACTTGTAATGGCTTCTCTTCATGTTGTCTGTGCAGCAGTCATACCTCCTTCTGCATCAGCACCCTCTCTTCCCAGGCTACTTCTGTCTGCTACTGTCATTTTAGAACCCTTAGGTGGAATACAGCCACTCTCACTAAAGAAGTGATGCTACACACACACACACACATACACACACACACACAGAGGAACACACACATGAATGCACGCACGCACACACACATGTGGGTATGCACACACACAGAGGAATGCACACACGAATGTACGCACATACTCGTATGTACACACACATACGCATGCACACCTGATACACTCTGCTGTTTCTGTGGGTGGCTTGGGTTCGCAGTGGAGACTCTTTTTGGTTCTGAGTGTGAGAACTGGGATGCAGGTGCTCAGGCAGCATCCTCCCAGCATGCATTTGGAGTTCTGTATTTATTTCTGGCTCCTAATCAGTGCTGTTGGAGAAAGTCCGTCTCCAAGCTCCTGACTTCTTAGAGGCTTATGAATAAGGAAACAGAGCTTCACTAGAAGCAAGCGTCTCTCCTGACCTTCTGCCTCCAAACAGGAGGCTCAGGCAAGGACTTAAGAACAAGGAGGCAAGGTGGTGGTGTTTAGGGGTGGGTGATGATAAGGAACATTCTAGAAGAGGTGACTGGATGATTTTCTAAGTCTTGCAAGGACCTGTGTCCTATACTATGATGAGGCAGTGGGGCCCTGAGGGGAGTGGCCACTGGACAGTGCCATATGATGGTGATGAGTCTGGACCCTGGACAGAAGCTACCAGCTTCACTGAAGACACACATGGGCTCAGGGCACTTTACTGTGCACACCTAGGGGATCAGATGGGTCTGAGATCAGGGCGGATGAAGCATGTTCCACCCAGAAAGTCAGTCTCCTTTCTCACCATCCTGATAGGGTTGGTATCTCCCAGCTCACACTGGTCAGGTTGCATCTGCTTGGACCTCTTATTCACTTAGCTACAGGGTAGAAATTCTACTTGAGACAATAATTATGCACGGCAGTCCCATAACAAGTGCCACAGGGCAAACTTTTGAGCAAACGTGTGTCTGCAGAGCTGACTGCAGTGGCCCAAAGCTCTTTCTACACTTCATCTCAGCAAGTATCTTCATCTCAGCCACTATCAATAGCCTCTTTTTGCAGTCAAGGAAGCCGAAGACCAGAGGTGTTAACTCTGGCCAAACTCACACCACGAGCGTATGTTGTAAGAGCAGGGGACTCAACCCTCCATTCACCAGAGCCTTTGGCATTTTGCTTTGTAGTCGAAGAGATTACTCCCTGCCCCCCAGTGATCTCTTATACATCACTTTCAACACATCTGCCCGGTAGTCAAAGGTCAAGGCCAAAGATGGAGAGGGTTCACCAAGATCAGAGCTGAGTTTTCATCTCTGTGGGGAACAACCAGAACCCTCTATCTTCTTGTGAGTTCTCATCTTTCTTGCTCCTTCTGGATACCTTGGGCTCAATGGCAAAGCACGTGGGGGTGGGTGTTGGGCAGCTGCAGGAAGGAGGATGCTGAACACAAGAGTCTGGCACAGCCCTAGAGCCGCTCACAGAAACACACTCTTAATAGCCCCGGATTCTTCTTCCAGCAGGTCTGTGCGCTAATTAAACCTGCCCCTCACAGCCACTGCGCAGGATGGGGACCTCCCTTGAAAGCTGTAATTTGCCAACATGAAGGCAAGCAGAAACAAGTATTCAAACATCACCCGCAAGCACTGCTTCAGAATATCGATCAGTGAGAAGCAGAGACCTGGGCCGGCTTTCCAAACCTCGAACCCCGTCCCGATCAATATTTCTCTCCTCAGTATGCAGAGGGGAAGACCCTTCTAATTTAGAGCTGGAAAGCCTCCAGGAGATGTGACATCCACCAGCCCTGTTGTCGTGTTCCACTTCACTGAAAACACCATGATAGGTGAAGATAGGAAAATTACAGAACTCATTCGAAGATATTCTATGCAGCCAGCCACGCATCTCTAATGATTCACACAATGACCGGTCTCTGGCGTGCTGCCTGTAATTAGGGCTGTACTGTGCTGAATTGGTGTTCATAGGGACCCTGCATGTGAGGCTCCATAAAGAGTCTAGAGTCTGTCCCCTGAACTGTAGGTACATGGTTGGGAGGGGGACCATAGGAGGCTGAGAGCTCACCCCGAGAGGTTCAAGAGAAACTCAGAGGCAAGAAAAGCTTGAGGGTACCTGAAAGGCAAATGGAGATTTAAAGAATCCAGTTGGGCTTGTCAAGGAAAGCGGAGGGAGGGTTGGGCAGATGGCTTAGTGTATCAATGTGTTTGTCCTGTAAGCCTGATGACCTGAGTTCAATCCTGAAACCTATACAAAACACGCTTAGATGCAGTGGCCTGTATCGGCAATCCCAGAATTCCAATGGTGAGACGGGAAGCTGACACAGGAAATTAGCCAGAAGCTCAGGGGCCAGCTCACCTGGAGTTTGCTGTACAGAGGTATAAAGAAGAGAGCCCCTGCCTCAAAATAGAGAGAAGCAGGCAAGAACTGACCCATAAAGTTATTCTCTGATCTCTGCACACTTGAGTGTGTGCACTGCACACACGTGTGCACACTATGCACATACACATATCCACATGTACAGATCCACCCACACATGCACAACATGAACACACACGCACACCAGTACACATACACACATGTACACACACATATACACATACGTGTACACATATACACCCATACCCACATATGCACAACATATACACACATGCACACAAGTACACATATGCACACGCACACACACAAAACATCGACAAAAAAGATGAGCAGGAGCGTTCAGGATTTTAAGGACGATTTTAATTTCTAATTATCTATGTGTGTGTATGTGTGCATGTGTGTGTGGGTTTTTGCATGTGGGTATCTCAAGAGGGCAACAGAAGGCTTCAGGTCCTCTGGAGCTGGAGTTACAGGTGGTTGAGCAGTCTGCATGGGTGCTAGGAACCAACCTTTGGTCCTCTCAAAGAGCAAGAAGTGCTTCTAGCTACTCTGCCATCTTTTCAGTCCCCAGGATGCTGGGTTTTTATGAGAGTGTATGAAAGATCCCTTGATTGCAAGGTCTGGGCAGATAGAAGTACACAGTCACACTTGAACAAGATGCCACCCCCTCCACCCCCATGGATACTTTGCAGAGATCCCCTAGGAATATTTTTTTAAGGTTCTAACAAGGATGGGTAATGAGGTCTGGCTTCCTGTTTAGAGTTTCTCCAGTACCAACACCACTGTGCCTTTAAGGTAGAAGCAGGAGACTGGTGAAGCACAGGCAAAGTGCTCCCCAATTTCCAGAAGGCTTCGTGAGGACAAGGATGAGAGTGGAGGATCTCACCGAACCAGTAAGGCTCCAGGCTACCCAGCTGGAGAGCATGAAGGCACTTGGTACGGTGAAGATGGCTGCTGTTACCTACACAAACATCCCCCAACATTGGCTAGGTGACAACCACGTTCTGTGTCATTTCATCCTCTCAACATGCAGGTGAGCAGAAGCCAGTCATTTGCTCATATCATAGATCTGTGTGATAAAAAGACAACCTTGGGCCCAGTGGAAACTCTGCTGCCAACCTGGAGCCTGGAGTCTGGTCCCAGGGGACCAAGCACTGGGGAAATTCCTATTTTGGTCAAATGCAACTTTACTTCCTGTTTACTTCTAAACCCACGCAGTCGTGATGGAGAATGAACCTCACCACCTCTGCAAATCTCACAAGACAGCAGCCTTTTATGCACACAGGGAGGGAAACAGAGCGCTCCGAGATGACAGGTGCCCCTGTTTATGGGCGCCAGGTGTGGCTGGTGCTCCTGCGCCTGCGCGCAGAGGGCTCTGGCCAACACTATGTTCAGGGAAGTCAGGAGAAATGATCCTGGACTTCAGATCCAAGAGAAAGGTGGGTAAGGTCAGAAGTCCGCCACAGCCGGGCAGTGGTGGCACACGCTTTTAATCCCAGCACTTGGGAGGCAGAGGCAGGCGGATTTCTGAGTTCGAGGCCAGCCTGGTCTACAGAGTTGAGTTCCAGGACAGCCAAGGCTACACAGAGAAACCCTGTCTCGAAAAAAAACCAAAAAAACCAAAAAAAAAAAAAAAGTCCGGCACAAAGAGGGGATGGGAAGTAACCATGCTTGTTCAGTGTCCTACTTCTGGTCTCCCTTTCCTATACAGTCTCACAGCACAGCCTACAATTTTATGAATTCTTGGTCATTCTAGTCCCAGGAGCTGTCCATAGCTTAGGATATCCCATAGCGTTGGATCTCCCATAGCCTAGAATCTCCTACAACCTGGGTTGTCTTACAAGCAAGAATCTCCCACAGATCGGGCCAGTAAGAAGTCCACATCTGGAGAGTCCGATCAGGTTTCTGGATGCTTATGGAGTCATACCTAAGGGCTGGAAAGTGTTGGAAGGAACTTCAAGATCCTGAGTCTACAAATTGCAGGATTTGATGTGTCCTCTCCTCTCCTCTCCTCTCCTCTCCTCTCCTCTCCTCTCCTCTCCTCTCCTCTCCTCTCCTCTCCTCTCCTCTCCTCTCCTCTCCTCTCCTCTCCTCTCCTCTCCTCTCCTCTCCTTTCTCCTCCCCTCCCCTTTTTTCCCTCCCCTCTCCTCCCCTTTTTTCTTTCCTCTCCTTCTTCCTCTCTTCTCTCCTCTGCCCCTCCCCTCCCCTCCTCCTCCCCTCCGTCCTCTCCCCCTCTTTCCCTGAGAAGGGTCCTCTCTATGTAGTCCAGGCTGGCTTTGGGAGCACTATTCTCTAGCTTCAGCTGCCTGGATTCTGGATTATATGTATTATATGTATACATGTATGTATAATACATTTGTGTATATGTATGTATTATAACTCCCATACCAGGTTTGGATCAGATATGCAACACTGACCATCAGCAAATTATTGTCTGCTAACCGGGCCGGGCTCCAGGGACAGGGGAACAATATGTCAAGCATAGGTCTTGGCCAGGAGCTTATGGGATGGGGGCAGCGGCTCTGATAGAGTTCTGGAGAAGTCAGGTTGAATACTTTTGCTGTCACATACCCAAGTAAGGATTTTATTAATGGTTAACCTACACAGAATGATCCCAAAGGAGAAGTGCCCGCCATGCGGCACTTCTCGCCTCATGGAGGTGACATGTGTCAGTCATCAAGATTTGCACCAGTCAGCAAGCAGGTCTACAGAGGCTTTAATGAGCAGGATCCAGACAGTGCATTTGGTGGTAAGAATCAGAGATGCAGGGAGTTGGGAGCAAAAGCTTGAAGTCACGGCATCAGATGTTACCGGAGGCTTAAGCAGGGGCTGGTCAGGTGACCTGGGTATAGGGAATGGGCTGAGTGAAGAGGGCATGGAGGGTCAAGGAGGTCTTAGGCAGATGGAATAACTACGTTCACAGTAGGGCATTGGGAGACAGAAACTGACAAAGGTTTCCCACGGTCACTGTGACAAAGTATCGCCAAGAGGGTGTCCTAGAAGGCTAGAAATATGCTTTCTATCTCAGAGTGCTAGCCTGGAGGTTCTGGGAGAATTCTCTCAGCCTTTTGCAGTTCTTGGGAATTGTCTTTGGCTCCTGATGTCACCACCCCACCCTGTGCCTCTTCAGTCACTGTCATTTCCCTATGTCCCCTCATGGTCTGACAACAAGGACCCTGGGATTGGATTGGGGATCATCCTAATCCAGGGTGATCTCAACCTAACTTCACCAGCTCAGTATATAAAGGTCTTTTCAAACACGGTCATGTCTTTAGGCTCAAGGTGCATATAAGTCTGAGGGACACAATTCCACCCAGTGTAAGCAGGATGGCTTCAGAGCCAGGGCAGAAGGCTCTGGAAGTAATTATTATTCAGTGGGGGCAGAGGGACAGAGACCACAAGCTCTCTTGCTTGGAGCAAGGGGTTCTGAGTAAGAGTGTATTTACTGGTCTCAAACAAGCTCTTGCACAGGGCCAGGCTGTCACCACAGCAGATGGCGTAGATGGGGGAGGAGGGCATGTAGGGGTAGTGAGAGATGGAGGACCTGATTTTAAAATACACCAGACCAGGGTGATCTGTCTTCCCTGCTAAGCAGATATGTTGTAGATTCTATTAAAAGCACGGGCGAACCCTAGAAGACAGGTCCTAATAAGCAATTCTAATTACCATCTTATTAGCCACTCTCATCCCAGGGTGAGCTATTTTCATACTGGAAGGAGCTGCATCCACAATTCTTTGGAAAAGTCGGCTGCTCCTGGAATCTCTGGACATAGCATTTGGTGTGGAAGAAGGTGGGTCTGACCTTGGGTGGGAGACAGACGGTCTTCCACTCCCAACATCTAGTTCTTTACATCATTCAGTGTTCACCTGCTGGCTTCCTGTTACACACTACAGCACAGAGTTTTGCTGTTGTGTGTTTTGAGATAGAGCCTCTCTATGGGGCCCAGACTGGCCTTGAACTTGCTGTGACCTTCGTGACCTCCTGAATTCAGCATAGCGGTGTACATCACCATGCCCAGCTATGCCAGTGCATTACAAAAGGAGGTAATCTGGAAGTAATCTATGGAGAAGGCTTACGACTCTTCATTTAAGCTGACAGGCAACATTTCTACCCTCTTAGCATGGGGCCCAATGCAATGTGATGGGCAGTTCCCGTGGAAGGGATGGTTGGGATGAACCCCTTCTGTAGCAGTCAGTAGCCAGGATATCAGGACCCCTTGGCAGGTTGAGTCAGATTATTTCACTCCCTGTGTGATCCCAGAGGGCAGGAGGGCACAGCGGGATACTTGGTTGCCAGATGGTAGTGTAGCTGATACAGTCTAGAGTGATCTCAGCCTAGAGCCTACCTTCTGGATACAGTGCTGAGGTGCCTGCCAGATGTTGCCAGATGTTGTGAGAGTTAAAAGAGATAGTTAGGACCAAAAAAACCAAACCAAACCAAACCAAACCAAACCAAACCAAACCAAAAAAAGCAAAAACAAAACAAAACAAAACAAAAACCAAAAACCACCCCCAAAAACAAAAAAACCAAAAAAACTCCAAAAAACAAACAACAACAACAACAACAACAAAAAACCAAAACCAAGCTTCCCAGATTACTGGCTTTATCACTATTTCAACTGCAAGTTTAGGGATGTGCCCTCTCTGAATATGGTCCTCAAAGTTCAGGCACCAGATGTTTAATTCCCTAAGTTCCATGTTTATTGTATTAGGAAAGGGGGTTATGAATCGTGTGTGGGATTAGATGAGGTCTTTAGAGTATGGCCACAAGACAGCATGAGGGGCTTTATAAGAACAAAAAGAGGCAACTTGTGGGGCTGTGAGAGGCAGCTGGGTACCTGGTCGATAGGCCTTGAACCCTCAGGGACTGTAGGAGTTCGGCCTTGCTCCCAGGTCCCTGGCTCCTTTCACATAGCTACAGTCCCTCCCACAGAGAGGTCTGTGGCCTTCAGTCACGTAGCACAGGTAGAGGGCGTGACTACAGGCCACAGAGCCTCAAGGCAGATCTCCATATTAATCAGATACCTAAAGGCCAGAGGGCATAGCCAATTAAGCATTCCTTCCCAGACCCTCCTCCTTGCAAAAGGTATTTAACCTCAGGCCCTCCCTGAAAATACCTGGGTATAGCTTCATCCATTTTCTGCCATGACAATAAATATCTTAAGACCATAGTCTAAGACCATGGACTGTCTCTCTTCTTTAGGACCCACTGTGGGGAACTGTGGAGAAGGTCTTCAACTACAGAGCCACCTTCTAACTTCCTGCCCATGACCTCTCTATGCTTCTAGCCACAGAGGCCCAGCAACTCAGTTAGGCAAGCTGAGCAGCCATGACCCAGCCAAGCAAGTCACCGTGACTAAGAGTCTCATCCCCATGGGATGCAGCTGGAGCTTTTCCCTCTTCCCCCTTCAGCTGCAGGTTGATCCAGCTCGTATGCCCCCATCTTGGTCTTTCAGCAGCCTCTCAGCAGTGCCTGAGAACCAGTTGGTTCCTGGCTGCCTTGGCCCGAGGACCTCCAACTCAAGAGCTCCTGCCCCGGAGGGATACCAGACTGTGTTCCCTCTACCCCTGGAGCAGAGTCCCTCAGCTTCTCACAGCCCGACACAGTCAACTTCCTGTGCCTCTGCCTCTTTGAGCCCAGCCCTGGCCCCTTGGAGGCAGCAGAATTGGGACACACAACTCAACCCAAAGGACCCACGCCTACACCCATGCCACAGCCCAACAGTAACTGTGCTGGCATCTCCACACTGCCTTGCTACACAATGCTATGATATGGCAGGGAGGTCTGCCAGAAGGCAGTGCTGCATTCTTGGACTTCATGTCATCTAGAACTGTGAGCTAAACAGCCCTCTGTGTTTTAAAAAATCACACAGTTTCAGGAGTTTTATCACAGTAACAGCAAACAGATAAAGACATATTCCCTCAGCAGATTCTACCTAGAAACTACTATTGAAATAGTCACTGGATGCTGATTTCCCATGCTTGAAGAATCACACATATCTTGGGAAAAGTGAGCTCAATTGTTATTTGCTTTTGTTATATGACTTTGGCTAGCCTCAAATGAACTATGTAGACCAGGCTGGCCAGAGCCAGTCATGGTTGTACATGTCTTTCATCCCAGTATTCTAGGGGTAGAGAGAAGAGAGTCAATAATTCAGTGCTCTCAGGTACACAGCTAGTCCAAGGCCAGCCTGGGCTACATAAAGTCCCATTTTAAGAAGACAAAACAAGAGGACATAAAGATAGCCCAGAGGGTGAGGGGCTTGGCACCAGGCTTGACATACTTGAGTTGGATCTCAGGACCCACATAGTGAAAGGAGGGAACCCACTCTAGTAAGCTGCTCTCTGATCTCCACAGACATGTGCGGCATGCAGCCCTGCCCCGCCCCAAACAAATAAACAAGCAAGTAAACAAATGTAAAAAAGAAAAAACAGAACCTAAGCCAAACCAAACAAAACAAAATGAGAAAAGAGAACTGAAGACCATGTCTTGAACTTGAAGTAACCACAGAGCCTGGCTCTAAGCTCACTGGGTAGCAAAGGCTGGCTCTAAGCTCACTGGGGAGCAAAGTCTGGCCCCAAGCTCGCTGGGTAACAGAGAATGACTTTGAATATCTGATCCTCCTGCCTCCACCTTCCAAGTGCTGGGATTACAGGTGTGTGCCACCTTGTCCTGCCTACCTGGTGCTGAGGATAGAACCCAGGGCTTTGTGTTTGGGAAAGGTACATCCCCAAGTCCCTCTGCAATGTTTTTACTGACACTCCTCCACCCCCAGCACCCAGCTGCCATTTGTCAAGATGGCCAATGGCATCCTGGGTCCACCCAGAGGCTGATAACAGAGATTAGTTTTAAGCTGTCTTCACACCCTGCTAGTTTTTGCTGTTGTCAGTGGGAAGCCTCCCTTGATGTGACTAATCTCTCTCTGTCCCCTGGCTGGGGGTTTGGAAGGCACCACTGGCAAAAATCAATCCAAAGCAATTAAAAGCCTACCACATCTGATTGCACCAGGAGCAAGATTGATCGAAGTGCACTGGAAAGGAAGCCGCCTCGGTCTCAGCCCACGAGAACCAGAGAGGCTACGCGCTCAACCTGGAACTCCAAAGGTCCCCCTTGTGTAAGGCTTCCGACAGACCACCAATGTCTAGTGATTCACAACACCTTCTGGTTACCTGATCCTTGGCTTGTACGTTAATTATAGGGATTGTCAAATTGAATTTTAATTGCAATTTTAGATATGTTAATTTTTGATATGCAATTTAGATATGTCAATAATTGAGGACTCAATTATTGAGCCCTCATTTATGTTTTTTTATTCCCCCCCCCTCTCATGTGTGCTCGCAGGTGCAAATGTACATGTGCCTGTATACAGAGCCAGAAGAGCGCCTCAGCTGCCCTCTTGGTCACTCCCTACCTTATTCCTATGAGACAAAGTCACTGTACCTGGAGCTAGGCTGGCAACCAGTAAGTCTCTGTGATCTTCTGTCTCAGAGTCCCACTGTGTTGAGGTTACTGTTGGTGTATGAGTGGCCAAATCTAGCTTCCCCCTCCCTTCAATAATTTTGAGTTTGTTTTCTGACAGCTTTTTACGAGCACACAATGTGGTAAAATCAGATTCATGCTCTCATTCCTCTCTCTTGTCCCCCTCCCACCCTTTCTGGAACCTTCCTTATTTCTCCAAAGTCCCCCCTCCCCCTCCCTACTGTCATGTAATCGACTGAGTTTTCTTAGGGCTGGATGCATAAGCATGAGTCCATTACCTATTGGGTTACTGGCAACTTTCCTGTGGCTTCAACCCTGAAGAAAAATGACTGTCCCTCCTCCAGCAGCCGTTAACTACCAATAGTTACTTAGGTGTGTCCCTCCTCTATTCCTGCAGACCTGGAATTTTATGTGGGTGCTGGGATCCAAGCTCAAGTTCTCATGCTTCTGCAGCCAGCACTGTCTGAACCATCTCTCCAGTGGAACCCTTCATCTCTATCCCAGGACCCAGGATCTTGACTGCACAGAGAGGAGACTGCAGCTGCAGTGTGACTAGCTGCCTCATGCTCCAGTCAACAGTGTCATCTCCGTCTCTAACTGTGAGCCCAAACAAACCATTCCTGGAGTGTTGTTTGGTCCCAGTGATGAGAAAATCCGCTACCACGTGGGGAGGAGTGCATCCCACCCTCGCTCTCCCTCTAAGTCACCACCACACAGGGCCATGTCTTTCCCCCTCGTTTTTCACCAGTGAGTTCCCGGACAGAATGAGAGTGCAGAGATAGGTATTTGGGTATTGTGATGGGCAATACCGATTTTCAGTACCACAGGGGCTAGAATTATCTCGGGGACCAATCTCAGCATCTTTCAGAGATTATCTGGACTAGGCTGTTTTGTTTCTGGACCTGAGGACAAGGGACTGAGGTGGATATTTTACATAGTAAGCTGGATAGCAGCTTCCCGATAAACCTGCCCTTAATATATTCCATTCTGGCTTAAATTATCTCATTTCAATGGCACAGAACCCATAGGTTAACCCATAGCGGAAGACTCACCACAGCTGAACTCCTAGACTGCACAGAAAAGGGGAAGCTAGCCAGGCACCAACAGCCCTCTCTGCTTCCTGACTGTGGCTATGAACTCAGCCTTGCTGCCCCACATTCCCAGCCATGATGGAGTCTATCTCCCATCCATAAGCCCAAATAAGTCCTATGTTCTTTTAGATGTTTTAAAGCATTTATTACACTTACTTATTCAGGGTACGTATGCATGCATGTAAAAGCATATGTATGCATGGCATGGTGCATGTGTAGAGCTCAGAGGATAACTTCTCAGTCCGTGCCTCCACCATGTGGGCCCCAGGAATTGGGAGGTCATCGGACACAGCAGCAAGTGTCTTTATTCACTGAGCCATCTCGCAGGGCCCTCTGTGGTAAGACATTTCGTGGCAGGAGAGAGGAGAGCATCTAATGGTTAACACCTTCCAATCTTTCTCCACATACCCATCCTTTTTTTAGAAACAACGCTGTCCTCCAACTCTGGCTATTGTTGTCGATACTTAGTTGTTTCCATGGAAACGCATTTATCAGGAAACAGTAGCATTGAATTGGAAACGTGCATGCCATGTTTAGAGTGGCATTCACAGGACAGGTGAGAATGGCCCAGATACCCTTTGACTAACAAATGGATAAACATCGCAGGCAACATCTGTGCAAAGTGATAGAGCTGTGTCAGCGGGAAGCGCTGGCACCTGGCATGACATGGTAAGGCGAAGGGGAAGAAGCCACTCCTAGCACTGTGCGTACAAACATGAGTTGCCACACCAGGCTTTCCTGTGGGTGCTGGGGATCAAACTCAGGCTGGAGAGAAAACACCTTGCAGACAGTACCAGCTGGTTTCCCGCTCTGTGTGCAGGATAGTCACTGGTCCATTTCCAGGCTGGTGCTAGGACAGACACCCCATGGCACGTCTTGAGCCTGGGCTTGAGAGGGGGACTTGGCTGAGTGTTGGGGGAGGGGTTGTGCAGCCACTAAAGCTTCATGCAAAGTGCAAATTACCCACCAACTCTTCTCCTTGTGTAGGACGGGGGAAGGCTAACTCCACCCGGGACAACATGCAATAGATAAAAATAACTCCAGTGTCTCGGGGAGACAGATATTAAAGCAAGGCACTATGGAGGGGGACACATTCTATTCTTAAAGTCATAATGAGTGCAGTGGGTTGGAAACAGGCTAACAGGCCTGCTGCTTTCTCCAGCACTGCTATCTAGACTGCTGTGGAAGGGCGCTATTAAAAACAGCAGCCCTGTTCCTGCTGCCTGCTGCCTGCTGCCCCTGGCTCTGTGCTCCAGGTCTGCGCTCTCAGAATAATCTCACCCACGAGTCTCATGGCTCTGCAGCTAAGCTCTGAGCCCAGAGTCACTGTGGAGTTACTATTTCTGCAGAGCTCCTACCTGGGAACATTGGCAGTATCCTAGGGAGTCCGGAAGTGCTCACCACACTGGCCTTCTGCCACACTGCCCCCAAGCCTCACGGTTTTTTGGAAGGGACACTTCTTGAGATGTGGTGGGATGTCACAGAGGAAACCCCCAACGTACAGGGACATGCTGAGTGACCTGAGACATGTGTCCTGGCGTTGTCAGAGTCCACGGACAGGCTCAGTGGAGCTGTCTCTGAGTCTCTCTTCTACTCAGCTTCAGTCTCTGTATCAATGTGAAAGAAAGCCCACTCAGCAGGGGCCAGATTGGGACCAGAGAAGTGGGTTCTCAGGGAGTAGAGGCAGTGGTCCTCCATTCCCTGCTGGCAGCCCTGCAGGCAAGCCAACAATGGGAACCTGGGGCAAACATCCTTTCACAAGAAGTTGAGGATGCTGCCTTGTCAGAGGCTCTGTACCTTGAAATCCAGGCCAGTCCTAGCCAAAGTACAACTCTGCCCCTGCATCAGCCTACCTGCCTTTCCTCTTAAGCTTGCTCCTCACTCCCAGCTGCTGGAGGCACTCCGGAAGCCATTGTTAAAGACAGAGGACTGCACCTGACCCCTGGGAGGCCGCTGGATAGATTTGCCCCTCAACCACCTAACCCACTCATGTCCTTGAGGCTCAGGCTCCTCCCTTGTAAACACATGTGCATGTGTCACCAGCAATGGGGTCTCCCAGATCAGGTTAAAGCTTGGATTTGAAGTCAGCAGCCCTGGGCAGGGCCTGAGAATCTGAAAATTTAACAGGCTTTTGGCAGGCTGACACTCTGAGAGGAGAGAGGTTGAGATGGCTTGCTTATGTCGGGGACCTGGCACATGCCCCAAAAGCTGAAACCTTCAATCTGATTGTAAGCCAGGGAAAGCAGCTTGCTTGCTTGCTTCCTTCCTTCCTTCCTTCCTTCCTTCCTTCCTTTCCTTTCCTTCCTTCCTTCCTTCCTTCCTTCCTTTCCTTTCCTTTCCTTTCCTTTCCTTTCTTCCTTCTTTCCTTCCTTTCTTCCTTCCTTCCTTTTTTCTTCCTTCCTTCTTCCTTCCTTCACCACAGAAGCTGTGATCCACACCTGAACCCCTGAACCTATTTCTGAACCACTTCTTTTTTTTTAATTTTGAAATTTAAAAAAATTATTTTAATTTGTTTACATTTCAGATGTTATCCCCTCCCCCCAGAAACTTCCTATTCCATCCCCCCTCCTCCTGCTTCTATGAGGGTATGCCCCCACCCACACACTCACTCCCACCTCCCTGCCCTCAAATTCCCTCACACTGGGCGTCCAAACAAGGATCTCTTCTCACACCTATGCCCAACAATGCCATTCTCCTTTACATATACAGCTGGTGCCGTGGGTCCCTCCATGTGTGCTCCTAGGCTGGTGGTTTAGACCCTGGGAGCTCTGGTTGGTTGGTATTGTCGTTTTTCCAATGGGGCTGCAAGCCCCTTCAGCTCCATTGGGAACCTTGTAATCAGTTCAATGGTTAGCTGTGAGCATCCGCCTCTGTATATGTCAGACTCTGGCAGAGCCTCTAAGGAGACAGCTATATCAGGTTCCTGTCAGCATGTACTTCCTGGCATCCACAACAGTGTCTGCCTTTGGTGACTGCACATGGGATGGATATCCAGGTGGGGCAGTCTCTGGACGGCTCCTCCTTCAGTTTCTGTCCCACACTTTGTCTCCATATTTGCTCCCATGAGTATTGTTAGTCCTAAGAAGGACCAAAGCACCCACACGTTGGACAATTTTCTAGACAGATACCAGGTACCAAAGTTAAATCAGGAGCAGGTAAACCATCTAAACAGTTTCATAACCCCTAAAGAAATAGCAGCAGTCATTAAAAGTCTCCCCACCAAAAAAAGCCCAGGACCAAATAGTTTTAGTGCAGAATTCTATCAGACCTTCAAGGAAGACCTAATACCAATTCTCTTCAAATGATTCCACAAAATAGAAACAGAAGGAACACTACCCAATTTGTTCTATGAAGCTACAATCACACTCATACCTAAATCATACAAAGACACAACAAAGAAAGAGAACTTCAGACCAATGTCCATTAAGAATATCGATGCAAAAATACTCAATAAAATCCTCTCAAACCGAATCCAAGAACACATCAAGACAATTATCCATCATGATCACATAGGCTTTATCCCAAGGAAGCAGGGATGGTTCAATATATGAAAATCCATCAATGTAATCCATTATATAAAGAGAAAAACCACATGATCATCTCACTAGATGCTGAGAAAGCATTTGACAAAATTCAACACCCCTTCATGGTGAAAGTCCTGGAAAGATCAGGAATTCAAGGCCCATACTTAAACGTAGTAAAAGCAATATACAGCAAACTAGTTGCCAGCATCAAACTAAATGGAGAGAAATTGAAGCAATCCCACTAAAATCAGGGACTAGACAAGACTGCCCACTCTCTCCCTATTTATTCAATATAGTTCTTCTTAAAGGTTCACATTTGTCAACTCTTGCTAGTGGCATGAACCCTGGGCAAGTGAATCCTGCCAGGCCATCTGGTTCTTTGGAAGCATGCCCATCGATGGTGGTTCTGGCATGGGCAGAGGCTGGACTCTCTGAGCAAGCCAAACCAGTGCCCAGCAGGCAGTGACAGAGTCGGTGGAAGGGGGTGGGGGTGCTAGACTCTCTGATGTGCAACATCCCAGAGTAGCGGCTACCAGGCAGCACCTGAGCTCCATTTGTAAATCACTGGCATAGTTAGCTCACCCTGTGGCTGATTCTGTTCACAGGGCCCCCATTCATGTCAAGCTGGGGTATAAGTAAGCATGGACAGACAGTGCCATCCACATCTCCCTGGCCATAGCCCAGCTCCCAGGGCTGACTGTAGCCTGCTGTCCACTCGGAAGCCCCAGGAAAGCCAGATCCTCACATGGGGACACCTGGAGCATTCCAGATGCCAATTCCAGCTGGACAACCCAAAGGTAGAGGGAGAATGGGTCAGAGAGAGAAATAGAGAAGCTGAGAAGGGGAAAGAAAGGAAGCGAGGACCAGAAGGAAGCTAATATTTTGTGAGCTTATGCATAAATCAGATACCCTCTCTCTATTTGTTTATGAAGCAGTGTGCTGAGCCACTGAGCCGGGCCTTGCTACCACACTTTCTTTCTTTCTTTTTTTTTTTTTTTTTTTTTTTTTTTTTTTTTTTTTCCGAGACAGGGTTTCTCTGTGTAGCCCTGGCTATCCTGGAACTCACTCTGTAGACCAGGCTGGCCTCGAACTCAGAAATCCGCCTGCCTCTGCCTCCCAAGTGCTGGGATTAAAGGCGTGCGCCACCACCGCCCGGCACTACCACACTTTCAAGCTAAGAAACACTGCGGCTCAGAAAAAGTATGTCTCTCCTTTAGTGCAAAAGGGGAAGAACCCAAATTCAGGACCAACAAGGAGACCTAAGAAATGGCTGGAGGTCCTGAGCAAGGGTCCCTGGAGGAAACCACACTGGGTGGAGTGTGCATCTGCTCTTGCCTCCCACCGTTACTGCCTTTGTCTGCTTCCTGCCCCCACAGTGTCCTTCCTCCAGGTCCCAGGGTCCCTGGGAAGGCTGCTGGTACAGAGTCCAGAGGCATTTAAACTTCTGCTCCAGTAGCTGAGAGCCAGGGGCAGCTGATGCTGTGGACATCGGTGATGGGCCAGAGCATGCAGGCTTTCTGGATGTTATATATACCAGCTGCCAGCCATCCTGAGCCATGATCCCCATAAGTGGGGAGTCCACTTTCCCTGCCGTCCTCCTGCCATCTCTGTGATTTTCCAGGTGAGCCGACTCTGGCATGACAGCCTCTCATTCAAACATTTTTTTGATTGGCTGGCTTGAGCTGGAGCCACAGAAAGAACCTTAGGCAAGCTTGTGGCTATCAGATCAGGTGTTGGAGGGGAATCTGGGCTGTGGGTCTGGTCAGGCTTGTATTCGTGTTCTTGCTCTGCCCTCTAGTACCGCTGAGCAAAGCACTCAGCCTCCCTAAGTCTTGGTGTTCCCATCTGTACAATGGGGACAACTTCTGAAGTATCTATGAGCTGCTATGAGAATTCAGGAAGATATGGTCTATTTGCTATATACAGGGCAGAGAGAGTCAGTCTCTTAGGTGACTGGTCAGCAAGAGACAGGGACCGGAAAGTCAAGAGCATGACTCAGCTTCCTCAGCACGTTCATATTTTAGAACGGTATGGGGCGCGCTTTTCCAACATCCACAGGCAAGACACAGCTGGTGGTGTGGCTCAGTGGTAGAGCACTGGCTTAGAATCTCCCAGTGAGGCGTTGTGGGTGTGGCTCCGTGGTAGGTTCTTGCATAGCAGGTTCAAGGCTCCAGGCTTCATTCCTCAGTGACAGACAGACAGACAGACAGACATACACCCCTATCTTTCTGTTGCAGGCAGCAGTTGTTTGCAGTGGCTATATGGGCTTCTCTGTGCCCTGTGCTGATAGGTCACCTGGGAGATCTGGGGTGAGCTGAGAAGGCTAGAAGATCCTTCTTCTTATAGCAAACTATGGGTGATCAAGGGTCAGCCTGAGTCCAGTTTTTGATTTTGATGCAAATAGTCTCTGTCAGAAAGGCATGGGCTCTGGGTCAACATCCTGAAGAAGACAGCCTGAATCCTTAAAGTCATCTTTATGGGCGGCTTGCAAAAAGTAGACTAGGGTGGGGGCGTGGAGACTGTGTATTGGCTCAGCCTTGGCAGGATGCTTTTATGACTCTAGCAGCTTCTGAATGGGCCCTAGATTCAGAATCTCCCAACTTCGGGAATCCTGTTCTCATGACTTTGGGTGCTGGGACTTACTTTTTTTTTTTTTTTTTTCCAGATTTCAGGGTGTCTGGGGGCACATATACAATGAAGACACCATTTCAATTGTGACATACTTAGCACACTGCCTGCTACACTGTGAACAGTGGAGACCAGTTATGGTCACTTTGGCTGCCCCTGTGGCTGCTCTGATCTCCTTAAATGAGGGGCAGGAGAACTCACTGCTAAGTTCCCCATGGCCAGGAACATTACAACTCTGATTGTCACTTCCTGGACTTAGTCAGCACTTTGTGACACCTTCTGTATATCAAATATCTTACAAGATCCTGGTTGTGTAAACTGAAGGAGTCATGGCCTTTGGTGGAAGAATATTCCCCTTGAAGTGCACACACCTAGGAGGCTCAGGTGACCCTGGGTCAACTGTGGATCTGGAAGAAGGTCAAGGAGGAGATAGGTGGTCCCAAGCCCAGCCTTGATGCTACCGGGACACTCCCCAGCTTCTATCATGTATTCTAATCCCCTTGCACACTCCAAACGTTGCCTGGTGCTTATTTGCAAGGCTCCCTGGATCTCTGCACACAGACTTCTGCCTACACGGCCTTGGGGCAACCCGAGGAAGATGTGGAGAACGGCTCACACTCATGCAGCCCTTGATGAAGTGCCAGTCTGGTGAGATGATGTATAGCGTGTCAGATAGATGGTGACGTTTTAATCACTCACAGGCAGAGCGGGCAGCTGCCTAATGGAACTGTCGGTCTCACTGACAGTCGGCATCTGTGGCTTAGACTCAGAGGGGATGCTTGCTTCCTCTGGAACTCCAGAACAAAGGCTTCAGACCATCACTCACATACACACAGAGGCTTCCAGAGACTTCTGTCCTGTTGGGCGTGGAGGTACCTGAGTGGCACCACCCTTGCCTCACTCCCCCATTCTGTCCTTGCAGTGCAAACAGTGGGTGTCCTGTGTCCATTGAACAAAAGAGAAAACTGAGGCTCAGAGAGAAGGCCATGAGGCTCAAGTGATCAGAGGCAGAACAGGAATGTACATTTTTCCCCCTGAGATGTGCCTAGACCTAAGTGTGATGATATCATCAACGAGAGATCAGAGGAAGGAAACAAAAATGAGAAAAAGATGGGTAAGGGGTAAACCTGTAAGCCAGAGGAGTCTTGGAAGAAGAAGAGGGAGGGGACCTTACCATAGGTGGGTGAATGCTTCCTGGCCTGGTCTTCGTGTTTTATCTGCCATTTACATGTGTGTGACCTTTGAAGATTTATTAAGCATTTATTAAGCACCAACTATGTACTAGGTGCTATGTACACTGGGGATATTGTGCAGATGGGAACCAATGAAAGGCACTAGCTTCCCAGAGTGGACAGCAGAGGCAGGCAGAGGAGCAGACAGGGCAGAAGTGGGGGTAGGGATTGAAGACTCTGGAGTCTGATCACACAGGATCAAAGGTACAGAGTTCACAAGGAGTCCTCAGTTGGGATTGCAGCCTGGGGGCAGGAGACAGGAGACACCTTCCAGGCTACCATGGGCTCTATCAATTAGGACAGCTGTAGACCTAAGAGGCAGTGATGGCTATGTCGGCTCTCATGGCTCATGGCCATTCTGCGTGACCAATAACAACAGCCCCAGAAGCCCTTGGTGGGCCCCAGTGGCTGGCCCTCACGACCATAGGATCTGTGAACATCACAAATCCGTCAGCCCAAATTCCAGAATTGCATGAGCTTTTAAACAGATGGCTAGTGTATCTTTTACTTTTATTGTGCCAGAAACACAAATGAAAACAGCTATGATTTGTTCCTCAATAAACAGAGGCAGTCATGGGAGGGGAGGATCATGGCTTGCCTCTTCCCTCAGCCCACTCCTCCTATGATATAGAGCCTGTTCTGAACAACCTGCTTGGGGGAGGGGCCCGGGGCCCTGCTGTCTAGTAAACAGGGAAGGGACAACTCAGCCTACAGGCTGCCGGTGCTGTGAAAGAGTCAGACCCAAGTTCAGATGTGGGTCTGCTGCTTGCTGGCTGTGTGGCCTCACGCCAGTCATGCAACCTCTTTGAGACACTGTTGCCTTCCCGTGTGCAAATAAAATAATGGAGTTGGAATTGCTCTGGTCAGTGCCTGGCAGGAGAGGGCGCTCAGTAAATCCAAAGTTGTTATCGCTGTGGCTGTGTTAGCATCTGCTACAAAATGACGACATAACTCCCGGCCCCAGTGCCCAGGTAGAGTGACTCGTACTTAAGGGGGATGGGAAGTGAGGACAACTCTGTCACTGTAGTGTGCTGCACACAGGGGAGGGGGGGATAAAAAGACAGAGGGACATTCTATTTCTATTTGATTTGTGCTAGTTTTGCCTCTGTGCATTCCCTTCCTCCCTTCCTTCCTTCCTTCCTTCCTTCCTTCCTCCCTCCCTTCCTTCCTTCCTTTCTTTCTTCTCTCCCTCCCTCCTTCCTCTTTCTTCCTTTCTTTCTTCTTTCCTACCCTTCTTCCTTCCTCCCTAGCTTCCTTCTTTGGTTCTTTCCTTCCTTTCTTTCTCTTGCCCTCCTTCCCTCTCTTCCTCCCTTCTTCCTTCCCTTTTTCCTCCCTCCCTACCTCCTTCCCTCCCCTCTTAACTTTCTCCTTAAGATGGGGTTGGTTGGAGTGTAGGCTGGCCTTGAACTCACTATTTAGCCAAGGACACCCCGAACTCCTCATTCTCCCACCTTACAGATTTGCACCACCATGCCTGGCTTATGCAGTGCTGGGAATCAAACCCACAGCCTCCTGCATGCTAGGCAAGCCCCCTACCCACCGAGCCACATCCCAGCCCTCTTCCTTCCTTCCCTCTCGACCTTTGGAATTTAGACTGCTGAGTTTAGCCCCCACTGAAGCCAAGCTAAAGAACAAGGTTCTGCCGTCTGATGAATCTGAGAAACTCTCACTTCAAGGGAAATTCTTTATCACCGCTTCTTGGCAACTTCACAAGCCATTCTGTATGCGTCTCAGAACTACAGAAAGCAGCTGTTGCAAGACACAGGCCTGCAGAACGGTCTCCGTCTGTCTTCTGCTATGAGAACGTGCCTTGTGTCCTTCCAGCACAGGAAGTGTGACTGGCCCTTGACAGAGCCTGATGGTCTCAGATTATCCCAGTCTGTGCCAGAGTATGACAGGGATGCAGTTATGGTCACTCTTGGCAGACCTGGGTTTCCTTTGATTCCACCTTTGCCTTGATACTGCCTCAGGCTGCATGCAGTCCAGGATACTGTGTGCAGTCCAGGATGCTGTGTGCTGTCCAGGATGCTGTGTGCAGTCCAGGATGCTATGTGCAGTCCAGGATGCTGTGTACAGTCCAGGATGCTGTGTGCTGTCCAGGATGCTGTGTGCAGTCCAGGATGCCTCTTTTCCATCTCTTGGGGTCTGAGGGCACTGTGATCTGATGATCCTATGACCTTCTATAGCTCCATGCTCATTGTCCCTCAATCACACACATCCTCTGACAAAGGTCTGAATGTTGACTTTTATTTTCGTGTTTGCCTCTTGCTATGTCTGAGCTATCGCTGTGCCCTTGAATATACGAATATCAGAGGGATGGAGAGATGCCATAGGGGACAGTGTGGGAGACTGCAGCCAGCCCATTAAGGTAAATCAAGACTGAAGGAGGAGCCACTCACCACATCCATCCTTCCGCTCTCTCCTTTCATTTATGCATCTGTCCATCTATCCACCCACCCACCCTTCCAAGCACACCATTCCCAAGCACATCCACCCACTCACCCAGTCATTTGCTCTGGCGATGCAATGGATGACCAACCCACTTAAGGTCCTGATGGTGGGGCTGTCAGCACCCTAAGCTACCAACCCCGTGGAAGCCAAAGAATAACAAGGAAGGAGGAAGCAGGCCTTCCCTGCTGAAAGGGAGCTCTCTCATCTGAGTTCTCTCTCCTTCAGCAGGGATGATAATACATCCTACAGATGTTAGTGGTCTCTTCACCGAGAAGCATGTCCTGAGATCCTGGATCTGGTCCACAGGGATGCCTGTGAGACACTCTTCCTCCGAGCATGTGTTATACCAGGCTGAGAGCCCAGTACTGACACAGCTTTGGAGTGTGGAACTGAGAACTGATGACGGTGTTTCAGAGAGCTCCTGCTAATCGTGGTGAGAAGGAGGAGAGGGAGGAGGAAGGGGAGAAAACAATGGAGGAGAATAGAGAAGAGGAAAGGGTAAAGGAGAGGGAAGATGGGGGATTGAAGATGAAAGTAAGGATGAGGGAGAAAAGGGGGAAGATTAAAGGGAGAAAGAGAGGGAGGAGGAAGAGAGGGAAGAGAAGAAGGAAACAGAGGAGAGGGAATAGAGGGAAGAGGGGACATCAGCATCTCCAGTCCCAGGTACCTGCTAGGGACCAGGCCCTTTCCTGCTGACACCTTGTCTTATCCTAGTTAGTGACCCCATTTTACGGATGAGCAGGCAGAGGCTTAGAGAGACCCAGCAGCCTGAGACTGTGAGAAGGTACAAGTTTGTACATGTTTCCGGGGCCAGGCTCCTGACAGGCTGGCTCTGGGGTCCAGCTGGACTCCAATAGGTAGAAGAATCTCCTGTTGGTGGGATCCAGAGAATCTACTGCCGTGAAGCTTGATTCCTACTGAGTACCGGGGGGCTCCACATGCTTGCCACAGAGGTGGAGGACAGGGGTGGAGCCAAAACCCTCTGTCTTAGTTACTTTTCTATGGCTGTGAGTAAACACCACAGCTAAGGCAACTTAGAAAACACAGGGCTTAATTGGCCTATTTTAGAGTAGATTCCTTTCACATACTGGTGAAAATCTTTAAGCTACAGCAGCAGCTGCCTCAGGAATGTCCTGTTTATCACCCACCAGGAGGCCACACAGAGTGACTATTCACAGCTCTGAGGTTTATGTGAGTGCACTCTGGGACAGTTATGGGATGAAATCACCTATCCACGTAGTCCACGAGACAGACGCTCATTGAGTGCTGTATTCCTGTGCCTTGGGAGCACTACTAGGTTTAAGGCGTGGGTTAGATTTGGGTTAGGTATGTGTGAAGGGTCAAACTCTATCCATTGTCATTGCCAGGTACCAAGAGATGAGTCTGAAAAGGGACAAACGAATACACGTAAGTGTCTACATACATACCAGTTATTTCAAGTTAGGAGGGAAGAACGAGTTGCTCCGGCTGCAAGTGTGGGAAGTACCAGGCTCTGGGGAGCTGTAATCAGGGGAGAAGCGTGTGTGTGTGTGTGTGTGTGTGTGTGTGTGTGTGTGTGTGTGTGTAACAGAACTGGCATTTTCAATTAAGGCTATTTAGTATGCTTTGATTTTTAAATTATGTGCATGTATTACTTTAGTATAAGTAAAAATTAAGAAAAAAAAATTAAAAGCTCAAAGGATAGACAAGCCCCGCTGTGAGTTTTCTCACTCCTCTGATCCCACCGTGTAATGTGCTCTGAGATGGCACTGCAGCCTCAGGGTAGGAGCTTCAGTGCAAAGCAGTATGAGAGGCTCACTGGAAGAATCCCGAGCAAATGCAGCACAGTGAAGACTCTGGACGTTAAAGATCTGGGGGAACAGTTCACTTAATGATGAAGGGTATTGACATGGTCATGTGACTGCTGCAGGAGAGCATGGCCCTTCCCCTGGGGCCTCACCGCTGGTCCCTTGGCCCATGTTTGGCTCTAAACAGAACTGTCTCCTCTCATTGGCTGTGCTGTGATTTGAGGAAGTTCTCACTGAAACTCAGGCATTGAGGGCCTGGTCCTTGACCTCTGGTGGTACTAGGTGAGAGTGCAGTCTTTAGGAGGCAAAGCCTAGCAGAAGGAGGACATTTCATCAAAGGATGTATCTGAGGAGGTCATTGGTGCCCTGACCCTCTCTTTTTGATTTTTGAATGTCATAAAGTGAAATTCAAAAGTTTACTCTGTCACATACTGTCTTTTATGATGCATTATACAGGCCCATACAGAGCTGAGTGACCATGGATTGAAAACACTGAAACCTTGAAGCAAAACAAGCCTTTTATCATTATAAGTTGGTTGGCACAGGTATCTTGTCATAGTAATGGGAAGATGACTATCACAGGCTGTACTTGGTTTTCTCATCTGTAGCATGGTCTGCTTGACCCTGGCTGTTTATTATTGTTCTAGATAGACAACCCAATACAGATGGGTTCACTCCAGTGAAAAGGGAAAATCAACTAGGTCATTTATTTATTCATTCATTCACTGAAAATGGAGCAGCCACCTAGTATGTGCCAGGCCTGGTGTAAAGGGCTGGGTATAAAAAAGGATGGCCTCCTTTGATGCATTTCAGGTGAGACAGAACAGAAATGGTACACTAGTAAAAGATGCCTCAAGAGAGATTACACCTTATACTGCCCAGGAAGGCACATCAGGAGGAAGCCTGGCAGTATTGCATAGCTAGGCAAGCATTCGTGGAGAAAAGAGTACCTCAGAAAAGTCTTTAGGGATCTGGGCCTGCACATGCCTAGGATAATAGCTGTCAGGAGAATCTGGAGTCAGAAGTGTGACTAGCTTGTGCTGACTGGCCAGAAGGCTTGAGTGGGTACCACAGGCTAAACAAGGGGAGCAGAGGTGATGCATGTTGAGCTGTCAATGAGATATGGCACTCACTGGATGAGGAGATGGGAGGGGACAGGCACATCCACTCTGTGCCTTGTAGCACTCCCATAGCTGCTAGCTATTACTGTCACCATGATACTTTCTGTTACATTTTGCATTTCTGAGACAGGATCTTTCTACATAGCCTAGGCTGGCCTGGAATTGTGATCCTCCTCCTTCTGTCTCATAAGTGCCAGGCCTGCTTTTTTTTTTTTTTTTTTAGTAAAATTACATTTATTGATGTTTGGTGGGGCACATGGATGCCATAGCAGGTTCATGGCAGTCAGGTGACAGCATGCTAGTGATGGTTCTTCCTCTCTACCACATAGGCCAAGGGATTAAATTGAGGTCCCTAGGCCCAGCATCAAGTGGCTGTACTCACTGATCCATCTCCTAGTACACCTACTAGGATTTTAAAGAGTGATCAGTGGGGCTGGAAAGACGGCTCAGTAGTTAAGAACACATAGTGCTTTTGCAGGGGACCTGCATTCAATACCCAGCAACAAAATTGGATGGCTCAAAAATCTCTGGTTGACTTCAGTTCCAGGGGATGCCCTCTTCTGGTGTCTATAGGTAGCTACATATAGACACAGGCGCAGACACATAGACACTGATTCGAACACACACACACACACACACACACACACACACACACACACACACACACAGAGAGAGAGAGAGAGAGAGTAAAATTCTAAAAAGCTGTCAGACTGCTCTTGCTCCCAGATGCCTAAACTTAACATATTGATCATCTTTTACACTTGAGCTTGTGCATTAGAACATTAGCCACCTATGACTCAGCTTACAGTTGAGTTCCTTCAGAAATCTCAACAGTGCCACTTTGTACACAATTTGATGAGTCTCAAGCCTTTGCACTTGTGTGTGTGTGTGTTGCTGGGACCAAACACATGGACACTTAGTCAAGTGCTGTACCGCTGAGCTACATCAGCAGCCCTTACTTTTATGAGTTACATCTCACTATGTTTTCTAAGTTGGCCCAGAATTTACCATCCTCGTCCCTCAGCCTCTGGGGTGCTGGGATCCCAACCATTCTCTACCATCTCACATGCTGCTCTGGTCCAAGGTTTACTGGCTGCTCCTGCTCCTGCTCCTGCTCCTGCTCCTGCTCCTGCTCCTGCTCCTGCTCCTGCTCCTGCTCCTGCTCCTGCTCCTGCTCCTGCTCCTGCTCCTGCTCCTGCTCCTGCTCCTGCTCCTCCTCCTGCTCCTCCTCCTCCTCCTGCTCCTCCTCCTGCTCCTCCTCCTCCTCCTCCTTCTCCTCCTCTTCTTCTTCTTCTTCTTCTTCTTCTTCTTCTTCTTCTTCTTCTTCTTCTTCTTCTTCTTCTTCTTCGTCGTCCTCCCTCCTCCTCCTCCTCTTCCTCCCTCCTCCTCCTCTTCCTCTTCCTCCTCCTCCTCCTCCTCCTCCTCCTCCTCCTCCTCCTCCTCCTCCTCCTTCCCCTCCTCTTCTTCCTATGGGGTCAGCTCCAACACCTTTCCTGAGATGCCCTCTCTGGGTGTCTTTATCAAATATTGGCTTTTGGTCTGTCCTGTCTCCTTCACCCCTTTCTTATTACTCTTTCAATTTTTCCTCACAGACGTTATTGCAGCTTGAATTAAATTTCTTATCTGTGTATCTATCATCCATACAGGAGGGTGGGCATAGTCTTGACATCTGCAAGCTACATGAATGCATTTGACTCTCATTCCTGCACTATCTGACACACATGGTAGACATACATGCAGTAAATATGAAGGCATGGAACCCATGATATGGACACACAAATAAACTCCAGTGACATGTCTTTACCAAGGCCTGTTGAGGCACAGTGAGAATCAGAAGCAAGTGTGATAAGGCTGTATTTATTGCTTCTGGCTCTTTCTGTCTGTCTGATGGTCAAATCTTTGAGAGCAGCCTACAGCTAAACCATGTAGAGCACCAAGACCAGAGCTCCTTGTCTCATGATATATTACATTCAGAAATTCAGAAATCAGACAGTCGTGTCTTTATTCTTTTTCAGGCATTTAAAAAAGTTTTTTTTTTTTTTTTGACAAGGCCCCATGTGGCACAGGCTGACCTCCAATTCTTCATGTAGTTAAGGATGACCTTGAACTTTTGATTCTCCTACTTCTACCTCTGGAGTGCTGGGGTATCAGGCACATACTATCATACCCAGACTCAAACCCAAGGCTTTGTGAATGCTAGGCAAACACTCCATTGACTGAGTTGCTCCTGCCTAGATCTTCACTTTCAAGAACTAGTAAATTCACTTGATTGTGCTCACACTCTTTAGAGTTGGGTTTCTGTCCCTTGTAACCTAAATAGTCATAAGACAAAACAAAGCAGAGCAAAACGAAACAAACAAGCAAAAAAAAAAAAAAAACAAAACAAAGAAAACAAAAAAACAAAAAACAAAAAACAAAACAAAACAAAACAAAACCAAAAAAACCAAAACCCAGTGAGGATTTCAGAGGCAGCTTCTCCCAGTAGAGCAGCTTGGCCGAGCCTCTATGACAAGCTGGGTAACCAGTCACCAACCAGAATGCCCCAGAGTTTAAGAACTGTCTCCCTTTGGTTCTGGGACTCTGTTGAGGCAAGGAGCTGCCAGAACTCATACACCCTCCTCTCAAGCCAGGAAGGATTGAATTATGCAGTGATTGTAGTAATTATTCCGTCCAATTGATCAGTAATAGCTGCAATTCTTAAGCTTGCTTTTCCATTAATAATCTGAAAAATATTTATTGCTTACATTTAAACAAAAACAGGCTGATAATAAGACTATTGAGCTGGATCTCCAGGGTCCTGGAATATTTACACAGTGGCACATGCTTTAGCTCTATTATTTATGTTATTCTGCTCTTTAGTAAAAGGAAGGAGTTTATTAACATAAAACGCAACGGTCATGACTCTGAAAGTTTCTTGAACTGTGACTAGATTGCCTGGGGGAAGGCATAGACAATTCAGGGATTGATTGCATATGTCTGCCATGGGCAGAGGTGGGCTGAGTTATGGCACATGTGCTAGTATTCATCATGGATGGCTTATGCACTGGACTTCCTTTTGTTGCTATCTTGTTTAGGATTACTCTTGCTGAACAGACAAGGAGGCATGACCCACTTTTACGTAAATGGAGGAGGATTCAAAGGTATCCCATGGAAATATGCAAAATGCAAGATAGAGGCTCCTGTCCTGCTGACAAAGGGCCCCTGAAGCACTAACCACAGATGATCATCTTACATGCAGCTCTCAGGATTCACACAGTCTATGTAGGCATCTGATAGTGTCTAGAGAAAGTTGATACAGGCTCTGCCCCCACTTCTCTTCCAGCCTTCCCATCTTGCTGGGAAGGTTACCAATAAGACACAACCAGCTCTCTCTTTGTAGTTCACCTTGGCCTGGATTAGAGTCTGAAAGACTATCGCCAAGTCACCCATCTGCTCTAATCGAAACTTCCACTGTTAGTTTGTCACCCTCTAACCCTGTGACTCATTTTGTCCATGGTTTCTGTCCCTCTCCAAGGCTGTCCTAGAGGGATAAGGGTCACACCCCTTTTCCAGTCTTCACCCTTAGTGACCCCATGAACTAGTTTCCAGATCTTGAGTTATGGGTTCCCCACCCCACGCTGTGCCTACTTCTCCTCCTCACTCTTGGTCCCTCAGTTGGCACACTTGTTACTTTAGCAGGCAGCTCTTTAGTATGTGAGACTGACTACAAATGAGAACAGTTCCTATCCGTGGTCACTACGTCCTAAAGGCTGTTGATAGCTGCTGTAGGCTCGAGACACCTCCAAAATTGCTCATATTTCTGAACACTTCCCATTGGGCTGATGGTTGGTTGGTGATTTTGGTGATTTTCTATCTAATCTCTTAAATTTTCACATTGCCCAGGCCACGTGGAAACCCCGGGGAATCTTTACAGTCCCTATGACCACAGCCCTTTCCCCAAGGGGCTGTAAGTAGCCATTGTTCTGTGTGACTTCTGAGTGATGTCCCATGTGACTGAGAGAGGTTACCTATTGTTCTTCTCAAACTGATTGCAGAGTGGGCTCTCTCTAATACAGGGGAATTGAGATTGAGTGTCTGTCATGAGGAGCCTAGGTGAGGTGACCTCTGATGTAGGTGACACTCTTGGATTGAGGGTGTAGCTCAGTGGTGTAGCACTTGCTTGCTACACAGGGGCCCCCGTGTTTCATCATTAGCACCCTTCTTCAAACCCCCTCATAGAAGGTGGTTCAAGAGAAAAACAGGTCAGTGTTCAGGGAGAGGCAGAGCTGTCTCCAAGTAAATGCTCCCAGGTGTGCCACCATGACCCACTATCTAATAGGACTCCCACTTTTCTTGAGATGGCCTCCATCCCCCACAACAGAGGACTCACCCATTTTTCATCTAACCTCTTACTGACTTAGCATGGGACCTTGCTAGGCTGCTGAGCCTCCCATTGAGGAGGATGGGGGAACCATGTAGAAAACCAAGCTAAAGACAACTCTGAGAACCACCACGCCCATCATGGGTCAGATGTTGGCCTGTCTATGTGGTAGCCACTTTCAACTGACAGAGGGAACACCCACAATGGAGACAGTGATGAAGAATGGAGGACAGATGGGAACACTAAAGCCTGCATGCAATACGGAGGCTGTAAATGAACCTGCCAGGGCCACTGTCCCTCAGGACCCTCACCTCTTCTTCCATGGGACTCCTTTCTCCTTGGGACTCGTCTCTGTCAAAGCTTCTTCCTTCAGACTTTTTTCCCACAGACTTCCCTCTCCCTCAGGACTTTCTCTTCCCTCAGACTCTTCTCTTCCTCAGGACTTCTTCTTCCCCAGAGACTCCCTCCTTTTTCAGGACTTCCCTTTTCTTTCAAGGCTCCTTTTCCCTTCTAGACTTCCCTCCTCACTGGTGACTCGTGTCTTCCTTCAGGGTGTCCTTCCTCCTTTGAGAATTCTGTTTTCAAAGATAACTCATTTTTCTTACTGAGTTGGGCAAATCGAGATACTGTTTTCTGTGACATTCAAAGGACATCCAAGCTAAGACATAGGGATAAAGAACAGGAGACCCTGGGAGAAGTTGGGGGTTGGGGAGCTCCTTCCCAGTGTTTGGTCTCTGAGGCTTTCTCAGTAAGATTTCCTTTATAGAGGAGAGAGAGAGAGAGAGAGAGAGAGAGAGAGAGAGAGAGAGAGAGAGAGAGAGAGAGAGAGAGAGAGACAGAGAGAGACAGAGACAGACATAGAAAGAGAGACAAAGACATGGAGACACACAGGGAGAGGAGAGAACAGGAGAGGAGAGAGATAGAGAGATGGAGATAGAGAGAGATAGAGATAGAGATAGATAGAGATAGAGAGAGAGATAGAGGTACTTGTTCTCCTACCCACACTGCTTGGTGCTATCTTTTCCTTCTCCCTCACACTCCTGCTCTCGGATTTCAAATCCTTATGCTTTAACTCACAGCATCCAAATCTCTTATTTTCAGCTCAACCTACTTTCTGATGCAGACTCTGTCCTTCTAATCACCTCATAGAATTCCCCCTTCTTGAATCTCCTGCTGGTGTCACCACCTCCAAGGGTTGCAAGAGACAGGTCCCAGCAGGCTTCTGCTTGTTTCCTGTCGATGGAAACTTCTCTTTCTTGGGTTTGGCCACCAGGACCAGGAGCTGGAGGAGGCAGAAGGGCGGCGCAGGAGCCTGTTGCTGTGGGAGGAGGGAATCTGACTCCAGGAGAAAAATCATTATTTAAAACAACAAACAGAGCCTGCTTTGCTTTCACGGTAGCCTGTTGTTTGCACAAACGAGACGACTGATGGGAGGCGGTCAATATTTCACGATGTGAGAGGCGATGGGGAGAGACAGTAGCTTGTGGGCGATCAGCAGCTCACTGCATGGCAGACCACACTCTGCCACCTGGGGCAAGTCCCTGTCCCAGAGAGGCCTCCATATTTGTGAATCCAGAATGAGGAGAGTCAGTGTAATAATTGTGGACACTGTGGAGGGAGGTGACCCTACAGAACACCACAAACCAGGATTTATATGTTAAGATCCATCTTCTCATGATTCTGGAGACAGGAAATCCCAGGGTTGTTCTGTCTTTGTTTGCTCATGGCGACCAGCTCCTGTGTCCGGCCATGTCTCTGTGTCACCTCTCTGTGTCACTTCTCTGTGTGACTGTGTCATAATCTCTCATATGAACACCAGACATCTTAGATTAAAGCCCCTACATTAGTTGGAGTTCTCCAGAGGAACAGAGCTTATAGAATGTATATTATAAATAAAGGGAATTTATTAGAATGGCTTACAGGCTGTGGTTTAGCTGGTCCAACAATGGTTGTCTACCAGGGGAAGACAATCCAAGAACCCAGTAGCTGTTCAGTTCGTGAGACTGGATGTCTCAGCTGGTCTTCAGTGTACACCAGAATCCCAAAGAAGTAGGTTCTAATGCCAGCGAAGGAATAAATTTGCTAGTTAAAGTGAGAGGTAGCAGGCAAAGAGAGAGACTACTTTCTTCTACCTTGTCCTGCCAGCAAAGGGTGTGACCCTGATTAAAGGTGGCTCTTCCCACCTGAAAGACCGGGATTAGAACTGGGTCTTCTCACTTCAAATGATTTAAGGAAAAAAAAAAAAATCCCTCACAGGTGTAGCCAGCCATTTTGGGTTTTAGTTAATTCCAAATGTAGTTGACAACCAAGAATAGGACTCCCATGGTGGCCTCATTTTCGTTACCTCTTTAAAGGTATTAGCCCAGTGCCCAGTCACATTCTGAAGTGTGTGTGTGTGTGTGTGTGTGTGTGTGTGTGTGTGTGTAGAAGGGGGGTCAGTGCTTCAGCGTGTGACTCCTGGGGAGACATATGCAAGCCTTGATGGTTCTGAGGATGTGCTAAAGCTTACCCATCACCTCCATCTTAATCTTGATGAGGCTGAGGGCAATCAAATAGTCAGACACATAGATTCTCAGAGCCCTCGAGTGTTTTAATTCCTCTTCAAAACCCATCATGGGATAGACCACAGTTCTTTGCCTCCATCACGGGATAGATCACAGAGTTCTTTGTCTGTAGCTCACTGTCCCCGGTACATGTCGGTGGAGCCCAGGTTTACTCTATGTTCCTTTCTCCTCCAGTCTTCCCCTTGCTGTTTCTTGGCATGTCTCTCCTCTGCATTCAACTGTCAGAGCTTTTCATTGCCCCCTCAGCCCCTCCCCATAGGACCCCACAGATGACCCTCCTTGGCAATCCTCGAATCTATCAGGCTGAGACATTATTGTTCCCCAGACCAAAACCTTCACTGCTTCTGTATTTCTTATCCCTGGTCCTCGCTCCAGTGGGAATACCACCCTCAAGGGATCCCTTCTCTTCCTTTTGAAAGCTTATCTTCTATGAAAGAACACAGAGCCCATTGGGTCAGAACAACCAGCTTTCTGGGGTGAACATGGGTGTTCAACTCGGTACTCCATTTGTGTCTTCAACATGGAGTAAAGGCACTCAGGGAGCCTAGAGCCCAGCACTGCGTTTGCAGCTTCAAGAACAAATCTGGCTGTGGCGCTAATGGGAACCTATGGGATGCATCCCACTTGCCACCGCTGCTTCTAGGCTAGCAGATGGGTGTGAGCCCTAGTGACAGCCATATGATGGGGCACTTGGCATTAGCAGATGGCTCTGGGAACAGAGGCAAGGACTTAGTTAAGCAACCTCAGGATTCTCAGAAGCCACCAAGGGGAAACAATTAGGTGCAGAAGGCAGAACAGACAACCCAGCACTATCCCATGTGGTCGCTGGACCAGCGGCAGCAGCACCCTGTGTGCACTGGGTGGAGTGTATATTCAAGATCCTTCTGAGCCTGGACTTTTGAGAGTTGGCAAGATAACTGTCTGCAAGTTCCAAGCATTGCACATCCATAGATTAAACAATGAACCCAGAGGAGAGAGAAATGGATTGAAGGTATCTGGGGGATAAGCAGATAGAGGATAGAAGTAAAGACAGATAGATGGGCAGAGGGATGGATGAATGATGGATGGGTAGATAAATGGATAAGAGAATAGATAGATAGGCAAGTGGCTAGGTGGTTGATGGATGAGAATACAGATGAATGAATGGGTGGATAGATGGGAAAATGGATGGCCTGGCTGGCTGGGTGATGGATGAACAAGTGGACAGAAAACAGAAGCATGTATCGTGGATATATGTATGAGAGGATACATGGGTGAATGGATGGATAGATGGCTAGGAGAGTGAGTGGATGGGCAGATGTGTGATTGTATAACTGGGAGGATACATGGATGAATGGATCGGAGAACAGATGTACAAAGAGTAGACAAATAATTGTGAGGATAGGTGGATGGACGGATGGATGAGCACACAGATCAGCGGATCAACCCGTTTACTGCTAAAGCACAGGCTTCGTGACCGTGGGCTGGCTGGTCTGAAGCCGGTATGGAAGGCCGGCAGGCTGAGAACTTAAGGCTGAATATTTACTTAACAGTCTTCCGGGCGCAGTTATTTCCTTCTTCAAGAAAAAGTTTTAGTCTCAATGACTTCAGCTGGATGGAGGAGACAACACAAATCAAGACTGATCTCTTAGCTATAAAGGCTACACTGTAGATGTTAATCCTGCCCACTAACTACCTGCCGAGCACAGCTGGCCTAGTGTTTGATGGATGTCAGTGCTACAGCCTAGCCAAACTGGCATGAACAGCTAACCGACTCAGGGTTACTCCAGTGACCAGGGGCCTTAAGACCTGGCTGCTGGGTCTCCAACAGGCTCCTGATCAGCGGCCTTTTGATAACTTGGGCAGATTAAAGGATCCCTTGCATATTGTCATCGAGTTAGTCCACCACTGGCTGCTTACACAGTTTTGGGCGTCAGGAGGGTAAACCTACATCCTCAGACTTCTTGGTGCTGAATGCTACAGTTTCAGTTTGGCCTTGTTAACGATTCTCCTGCTCTTCCCAAAGTTCCAGGAAGCTCGTCTTACCAGCATGCATCAGTGGTTCCTCCTCTTGCCCACCTTTGGCCTCTAATTGTGTTGGGCATCACTGGAGAAGACTACAGTGTGTGTGTGTGTGTGTGTGTGTGTGTGTGTGTGTGTGTGTGTCCTTGTTGCTGCTGAGGGTACTTGCTGCTCCCAAATGCCTTAGACCTGAAGCTGTAGCTCTCACTGGCTGCTCCCTTCTTCCCCCACTGCTGTATTTTCCAAATCCTGATAACAGATCCCCGCCTCTGACCTCAGGGATTGAGGGAAAGGCAGGCATCAGCTCCCAGAATCCCCTGAGGTATACACTACCCCTTTGCATTTCTGATAATCTAGGCTGAGTCCTGGGAGCGACTGTCCTGTTGAATTCTTCTTAACTTAGCCAGTTTGTCACTGGTTCTTAGTTAGGTTCCCAAGCATACTATCTTGTATCACAGCGTAAAACTTGCCACTGAGTGTGGAAGCTGTCCACCGATCGAATTGAAAGTCAGAATGCAAGAAACGGGAACAATGGAAACCTCTGTAGCCACTTGGATAGGTAAAGAAAATATTGTGTCACATCTAGGCCACAGAATACTAGTCAGTTATACAAAAGGAAACCCTGTCATTTGCCACAGCCTAGGTGAAACTGCGATCACTGTGTTAAGTGAAATAAGCCAGGCATAGAAGGACAAAGGTCACAGAGATTTTCATGTGCAATGTGAAAGATGATATCATTGAATCTTAGAGCAGAATGTTGGTTACTAGAGGTGGGGAGAGTGGGGGCAGGGAGGCAGCACAGGGGAAAGATGACTGTTAGGCACCAAGTCGCTGGTGTGCTATGAGTGCATGCAGTGCAGGAGATAGCAGCAGATAGTGACGCTGTTTAACTTGGCAAGCTGGGGAAAGGATCTAGAATGTTCTCACCACAAAGAAATAATACATACTTGAATTTCTATTTATGTTTAACTCAATTACTACCAACACACACACACACACAAACATGCAGTTATACATGTATGCAGGTACCAAGCATCACGTGGAGTGTTATTAACATGTGCAAATTTTCCTTTACATATGTATGTGGTGTGTGTGTGTGTGTGTGACTGTGTATGTGTTTGTGTGTGTGCATGCCTGTACTCATGGTGGCCTGAGGTTGACACTCAATATTTTTATTGATCATTTTGGACCTTATATATTGAGTTAGGGTCCTTTCTGAACCCAGAGTTCACTATCTGGGCTTTTATAGGGAAGCCTTGTCTCTGCCTTGACCCCTTACTGGCACAATATGGGTTCTGGAGCCCTAAACTGCGGTCCTCATGCTTGGGGGACAAGGACTTTACGGGGCGAGCCATCCTCCCAGCTTCATGTATAATTTAGAGAGAGAGAGAGAGAGAGAGAGAGAGAGAGAGAGAGAGAGAGAGAGAGTTTAAATATGCTTGGCCCAGGGAGTGGAACTATTTGGAGGTGGGACATTGTTGGAGGTGTGTTACTGTGGGTGTGGGCTTTAAAACCTTCATCCTAGCTGCCTGGAAGCCAGTCTTCCACCAGCTGCCTTCAAATGAAGATGTAGTAACCTCAGCTCCTCCTGCACCATGCCTGCCTGGGTGCTGCCATGCTCTTGCCTTGACGATAATGGACTGAACCTGTAAGCCAGCCCCAATTAAATGTTGTCCTTATAAGAGTTGCCTTGGTCATGGTGTCTGTTCACAGCAGTAAAACCCTAACTAAAAACAGTGTGTGTGTGTGTGTGTGTGTGTGTGTGTGTGTGTGTGTGAGGGGGGGGGAAGAGATCTTTTTTCACATAATTGAAGGCAGGAGGGCAGAGGATGAGAGAGAAAGAGATGCTCCGCGTGGAAGGGGTTAAGCTCCGGCAGCCAGGCTGGCCCACACAGCCCCTTCAGCAGCTTTCTGCCAAGATATTTAAAATGAAACAGCTGTGCATGAGGAACACCGAGCGCTGTTCCAGCTCAGAGCACGGACAGGATCACTCATGCCTGCGATTTGACGGGCGGCGTAATTGCTCTAAGCCCTATTATCTTCCGGAGCAGTTGCTGAAGGGTCATCAGGACACCTTCAATGAAAGGCTAAATTCTTCTATACACACAATTTTAATAATTACAGCCTTCCTTTCCTCCGAGTTTGAAATGCAAAGTCCTGTTCTAAGGAGAGGCGTCGAGGCTTCAGGCCCATGTCTGGGGCCTCTGTAGCCAGGTGTGGAGGATCTGGTGTTTCTCTAGTGTCCTTGGGGATCACCTGGCCAATTATTGTTTGATGATATTGTTTGTGTGCATGTGTGTGTATGTGTGTGTACATGTTCTGTGTATACATGTTTATATGCATGTGCATGGAGACGCTAGAAATTTACATCAAGTGTTTTCTTTTGATTGCTCTCCATCTATATTTTGAGACAGGGTCTATCACTGACCCTGGAGCTCACTAACACAGCCACCAAGCTATGCACCAAGGCCTAGGGATCTGCTTGTCTCTGTGATAACCATCTCATGTGCCGACACGGCCAGCCTTTTACCAGGATGCTGGGGATCTGAACTCAGGTCCTCAGGCACTTTATTGATTGAACCCTCTCCCCAGCCTCATTTGCTGACATATATTTTTTTTTCCATATGAAGAGAGAAGAGAGGACCAGCTTCTGCAATTATCCCTGAATATAACTGTGAGACGGCCATTGCTTTAGAACCCAGGACCAAAGAAAGGACAGGCCTTCGAAGATGGCTGTGGATACTGTGTCATAACACACTATCTTGTGTCTGTGTTGTGCTGTGGGGTGAGAGGACAGAATCATCTATGTCATCCCTACATCTGTGATGCACAGCCCAGATAGAGAGATTTTGAATGCTCATATAACTTGTTCGTGCTTTGATTTCTGAAGCCACATTCTGTAGAGTTGGCTGGGCTCAAACTCAGGATCCTCCTGCTTCAGACCCCTGAGTGTTGGGATGATAGATATGTCCCACCATGCTCAGCAGAGAGACTGTTTTACAGAGTAGTCACTATGCACCCAAACCTGTCTGGATGCTGGACTGTGGGCACGAGGAGACATAGGAGTCAGAATAGTATCCTGACAGATATGGAAAGAAGCCATAAGTAAACAAGATGGCATACGTCTGTCCTTCACCCAGGACACAAGACTAGGATTCTTTGCCCTCCTCATGGGCTCCCTCTTGCTGACCTGCCTGGATAGGTCCTGTGACACAATGTTTTTCTTTGTCTAAGCTTGCCAATCTGAAATGAGGGGAGAGGACCTATCCTAGGTCACCAGAAATATGTAAAATTCCAATCTTCTGGGGGGGGGGAACCAGATTTTGTTTTCTGAATTCCCTTTCTACGCTATGAGGTATCTCTCAGTGTGCCTTGCTCCGTGTGTGTATGTGTGTGTGTGTGTGTGTGTGTGTGTACACGAGTCCACGAGTCCACTCTCCACTTTATTTTAATAACTTTGTTCCTATGTCTGAAGTTTCCCTGTCTTGTAATTAATTCTTTACTTGGCAGAGAAAACAAAGTCAATCAAGACTCTAAGATGGCAACAGCCACACCTTAACAGAGCTATCCCTTGCCTTCTTGAAGGTGGCGTTGAAGGGGAGATGCATCTTAAGCAAGTCTGTTATAATATATGCTATCACATAATATATGCTATCACAGGGGGAACTCTGGGGCTTCTGGACCAATGGCCAAAACTAGCAAGTGGGTATTGAGCACAATTCAGTCAGGGGTGGTGGTGGGGGGCTCATTGTCCCGATGGACAGAATAGCACCCACTCAGAGTCTGGAAGGTGTCCTCTAAAACTCTGACCTGGCCACTGACCAGCCACCAGAGCTCAGGCAAATTGCCTCTCCAGACTTCAGTCTTGCTTCTAGAAAGTGGGAGTGGTGCTACTCCGCTCTCAAGATGGGTGGAGTCCAATAGCCTCCCCTGTTTCCCCTGGGGTCACATGCTGTGCTGCAGCTTCTCCATAAGCAGGGGGTGCATGGGTTGGGGTTGGGCGTGAAGGTTGTGGCGGAGGACAGTCACATGTGGTTGAATCTGCTACCTGCTTAACTTCATTCATGCACTGAGATGCATGTATGTAAACATGGTTCTGCCATCCCTATCATCATGGTATATCCCTAACTATCTGTATCTAGTATATATTCAGGTGTTTACACATGCTGCTTATCTGTCATTGTCTATTCCACCTCTGGACCTCTGGATCTCTGGACCTCTGCATCCATGTCCTGTCTGCTGCCTATACCCAGAGGTATCCTCTTTGTTGGCTTCTTGAAGTCAGCAGAGGCGCAGGATCCCCACAAGACTGGACCCAAGGGAAGCTTCTAGACCCTAAGTGTGGTCTTCAGATGCCAATCTGCACAGTGAAGGGTCCTTTTTCAAAAAACTCTGATAACAACTTGAAGAAACATGAAAGGAGACTCTTCCCCAACCTCACCTCCAAATAAGAATGTGGCTGGTCAACACCAGGACCACAGCAAGATCCAGAGCTTGAGAAGAAGCCAGTAAAGGCTCCAGGACTCCTGCCCACAGACACTGGGCCACAATATGCATGTGATACTTTAGGCCTGACACCAGTGGTGACTTGGTGATGACATTTGCTGTGTCGACCATTTATTCCTGGAGGAAGACTGGCTAAGACTCAGACAACAAAGGAAACATACAAGGCTTAGGAAGTAAATGACATACACAAGGTTTAGTAAGTTCATGAAACTTACAAGATTTACAAGGCCCCCTTTCAAGGTTGTATCAGTAGCAAATTTTGGAGGCAGAGCAGGTACTAATCTGTCAAACTGCCTATGAGTATTGTAGGGATACCCAGATGCTCCAAGGCTGGTAGCTTCTAGATGAAATGCCCCTCATCTGTCAGGACCGAGGACAGCAGTGTCAGCAGATGCAGCTATCTGCTTTCCCATTCCCGCCTGATGCTTAGCCGAGTGGAGTCCCTCAGGCCCTGCAAGGTATCAGGGAAGCAAAGTGCAGTCTTCGCTGTCCACCTTGAATGACACATCACTGACAGATCTTGCCAGCCCCTGCTGAGACCAGAGAGGGCACCAGTATGTGTTTAGACTCTGCAATTTACTTTCAGTAACATGCTGAAGTGGTTCCAGAGTCCCCAAGAGTCAGGAAGTGACACTTTTTTTTTTTTTTTTTGCTTCTCACATGCACTCACACCCCATCCCCCAAAATCCACTACAATGAATCCAAAACCTTTTGGGCCTCTAGTTTTGTCATGATGGAGCTGGCTGGCAGGCCATCATTCTTATTATTGTTAAGAATATTACAGACAGGGCTGGGGAGCTGGCCCATGCAGTAAAGTGCTTGACATGCCAACACAAAGACCTGATGCTGAGCTTGCACATGCTTGTAACCCCAGTGTTGGGGATGAGGAGATGGGAGGCTCCCTGGGATTCATTGGGCAGCCAGCCTAGCCTACTCTGTAAGCCCTGGCCTCAGTGAGATACCTGGTCTCAATAAACAATGTGGGCAACCTCTGAGGAACTGCACACACCTGAGATTGACCTCTAGCATCTACATACATGTGTATATAGATACACATGCATCCCCCCAACAATGTTCTAGCACCTCCTTCTTCCCAAGAAAGCATACCTTGAACATGCCCCACAGTCTGGGAATGTGCACATACATGTTCCATTAAATCCTTCCAATTCTGGGTGACCATGGTGGTCCTATGAGTTGCTCTGTACTGTGCCCAGCACCCAGAATGGCTTCCTGCTCAAACAGAGAACTTTATTGGTTCTATAACCCATTGTTGTGGCCTTAGCCTGCAATATGTGACCCTTCCAGTAACCCACAGAACCTTGCTCTGAGGTTTTATTGCTGCAAGGGGAAGAGTCTGGACAGACTCACACACAAGCTCCAGTCAGCCCCAGTCTCACAGGCTGACATGCAGGAAGTCCAGGGCTTGTTGCTGGATGTGAAGGACTCCCCAGGTACCCACCTTATTCCTTGGCAGTCTGCTGGGCTCAAGTTGCTTTAGAAAAAATAACTGCCAGGAGCCACTGGGGTCAAGGCTACTGATGGTGAGATTCATACTCTCTGCCCCTGACTAGACCAGGCTGGCCCAATTATCATCAGCTTCTTTTTCTGGACAGGGAGGCCTGTCTTCTGTGGTCTGAAGACCTGGGAGAGGCTGGCAGTGAGGAGCAGGGAAGATACAGCTATCAATGGAATTGGCACATTTTGCCTTCTTGTCACCACAGGGCACAGTCACCTCAGCTCCAGAAAAACCTTGCCTTAGACATCAGGGAGGAAGGGTCTTGATGTGTGTGTTCCCAGTGGCGGGGGATGCACACAGCACTATATACAGCAGGCTGGGGCCTAGTCACCCCTGTGTGAGCCATTGCTGCAGAATCTACCACCCCAGAGCTCTCAAGAAAACAACTGCTGACTGATTTTGCTCTCAAGCCTGCTGAGTTGGATGGGTGGGTAGGGATGACCTAGCCTACCTCTGCCTGGTGGCTGAAAGACATACTAGCCAGGCATCACTGACACCTGGCTGTCAGCTGCAGTGCTTGCTGTGGTCTTCTGCGGGCTGCTGGGATTTCCTTCCAACAAGGTGCCTGAGTTTCCAGTGTGGTAACCCAGACTCTGAACTCCCAGAGCATGTCTCTGCTCCATTCAATATCTATCATCAGTGAAGCTGATCTAGATTTAGGAGGAGGAAATCGAGTCTATGTTTCCACGGGAACAATAACAAAGAGTGTGG
This sequence comes from Arvicanthis niloticus, assembly GCF_011762505.2. NCBI lineage: Eukaryota > Metazoa > Chordata > Mammalia > Rodentia > Muridae > Arvicanthis > Arvicanthis niloticus. Next base: position 12,577,628 of record NC_047662.1, on the reverse strand, counting down.
CCATCTTTAGCCATTCACAACCATTTTACGGATGAGGAGCCCGAGGTCCCAGGGGCCTCCGAGACTTTCTCAGACTGAACAGCAGAAATCCAAACCAGAACGCAGCTCCCAGTCAGCTCCAAGTACCCGCCCTTCTGACTCAGCAAACTCATGTAGACGGTTGGTTGGCTTTGCTAACAGGGCATACCTTCAGAAACAGGCCCGGAAAGGCCATTAAAAATAAGGCAGTGTTTGAGTTTCCTAAGATGGTTTGAATTTCCCAAAGCATTCCGTTTCCTTCAGGGATCCAAACTTGGGCTGTCGGCATGGGCAGCTAAGGCTTCATCGGAGCAAGCCCCAGGCTTAGGCAAGGAATGCGAGAAGCAAAAGAGAGACAACCCCTGAATTTGGACTTCCATTTTCTTTGTCCAGCATTCTTATGCCATTGTGCCTTCACTGTGGACTAGTCAGGGACAGGGGCGTGCCCTGGGCATAAAGAAACAAGTGCAGTTACTAAGGAACTTTCCGCTCAGAGCAGAAGAGGTTTGAAACCTCTCTTAGGCTCCTCTCCCCAAGACTGGGTCATCTGCAATCCTGCTACCAGTTGTGAATTTAGATAAGGTAGCCAGTGGGGCCTACCTGGCGCTGGGAGACAAATACCTTCCAAAGTAAGCTATCTGAATATCCCAAGGAGAGATTGAATGTTTCGGGGGAAAGATGGAAGAGAAAATTAGACAAAATGCAATCTCTTCTAAGTACATATATATTGAGACAGGGCATCCTGTATCCCAGGCTGGCCTCCAGCTCCCTATGTAGTTTCTGCACACACTGGCCAACTGTATGTAGGTACTTGTACTTGGGACAGGGGAGGGCTTTGCCACTGCCTCAGCCTCTCCTTCAAGGAAGGTTTTGCCATTCTCATGGGTCTGAGGCATTGTGGTCCTTGGCGTGGCTGGGGCCATGTCAGACAATACACATCATGAGTTCTTTACATGTTCCCTCAATAATAAGACCCTACTCAAAACAACCACAGCATCATCACCACCATCAACAACATCCCACAAACCAAAAACTAGAAGCAAAGCATGTCCTCAAAGTGGTGACGTTTAAAAAAAGAAGATTTCATGATTTCGTGTGTACCGTAGCTGGAGGCCTTGCTTGGCAGTGGAACATGTACTTGATACATGCAGGACCCTGGGTCCCATTCTCAACAGTGAGAGAAATAAACAAGCAGAGGAGGAAAAAACAGTGCAAAAATGAACCCCAATGCATTAAACATTGATCCTTCTCAGCCAACTAAGCTTTAGAACGATGCCATGCAAAATACCAGTTAGCTATGGGGTCTGGTAAAAGGCACAGGATTGCTCTTGGGTACCACTAAGTAGTTGGAAAAGCTGTGTTCCCAGGGTGTGAGTCTGAATGGTTTTGCTCATTCTCTGACGTTCCCACCCTCCTGTGATTTATCTGTGTAGAATCATCTTGTGAGTTTTCCCTGGAATGAGAGTCAAGATCTGGGGCTTGATTTATACAGAGGCTCAACGCATTTGGAAACAATAGACTCTCTTACATAAATACAAAGAATCCAGACAGAAAGCTGAATCCCTGATTGTGGCCACAGTGGGTGGGGAAGGGAGAGCGCCAGAATCTTGTTCGGTTCTAGAGTTTTCTTACAGTTGTGTGGAGAGCCAAGGAGGGAGGAATTCCTGGGGACTATGTTTTCCGTGGCTGCTTTCAGGGAGGGTCGGGTGGGTGTTGAGAGGCTGGGATTGTGGTTTCTTTCTGGGAAGAGAGAGAAATAGTTTGGAGGCCACCAGAGAACAGCTGCTTCATAGCTTCACACATTGGGAAAGATAGAAATTCTCTGGGGTCTTGGATGCTGTGGGTCCTTGGTGGAACAAGTCAGCCTGGATGCTCAGATGAGCTCCAGGATATCCTGGCTGATTTATTCTGTCAGGTTCAGCTCTGGAGGCCAAGTTCTTCCTGGGTCAGTTTTTCTGGGTCATGGCTGCCCTGTAGGCCCAGATTTTTTAAGTCATCCTTGAATTCTGAGGGGAGGGGCAGGCTGATGTTCCCACACAGGCCCCCGTGTGTTGGTCCTAGCCTTCCATCTTATTTAAGACAGGGCCTCCTGTTTGCTGCTTTTATGTACCAGGCTAGCTAGCCTGTGAGCTTTGCAGACTCTGTCACCACATCCTATAATGATACAGGAGATATGGCATTGCAGATACATATGGCCATGTCCTGTTTTACATGGGTTCTGCAGATCCAGCTTGGGACCAGGAATCCCTGAGATGGACCCTGCCTCTCTCTTGGACTTTTCTGCACCCAAACTTCCTTCTTTGTTGAGTTTGAGAGACTGAGAACAGGACCTGCCCATCTGGTTATCTGGAGCAGAGTGGATACCTTTTAACCCACTTCTCTTGTAAATCCCTAATGGATGTCTGTAGCAGGCACGTCCAACTTGCAGCACACAGACCACACATATCCGAGGGTAGCTATGACTATAGCCCAATGTATCTATGGATGACAACATCATAGAACTCTGTCAAATGGCTGGACCACACTTGCTTCTAACACATTCATCCAGCAGCCGTAAGCTGAAGCCTTACTGTGTGCCATACACTGTCCAGGGTTCAAGCTCACTGTGAGGAGGAAGGCAGGTCTGCTCTTGACTTACTCCAGATTAAGCATAGGTGATAATAAACTAACAGACCATCTAAAAGAAAGCCAGGGGGTGAGGATCACAAAAGAAAAGCAAGAGGGCTATAGTGATGTCTCTGTGGGTAAGGCGCTTGCCTGAAAGCAGGAGGACCTGAGTTCAAATCCCCAGGACTCACACAAAGCTGGTACGGCCACACATATCTATAATCTCATATCTCCTGTAGCATTATGGGAGATAGAGACAACTCTTAGAAGATCACAGGCTTTCTGCCTTGGCACATAAAAGCAAACAAGAGCCTCTGTCTCAAACAAGATGGTCGGCTAGAATCAGCATACAAGAATGTCCTCTGACCCCCACATACCTACAGGCACAACCTCCTTTCACAGGATTAAAAAACACAGGCTGACAGGAGAAATTAAAGACAATAAAGAAAAATACAGACGGAGAGACGTGGGTGGGTGGGATGCACCTCAGAGGAGAAGGTCAAAGAAGGAGGTCACACTCTTCTCTAAGATCCCTCAGTTCCTGCACCCATGATTCTTCAGACCAAAGGTTCCCATCTGGGGGTGATTTTTCAGCTCAGGGAATATTAATAATGACTGTCTAGAGATGTTATTTCCAGGAGAGAAAGATGGTGGCTCCTAGAATCTAGTAGGAGGAGCCAAGGATGACCCCCACTCCCAATGTCAACAGTGCTGAGGTTGAGAAATACTGAGTCTGTTTACTTCCAGGCTACAGGTCACAGTTAATTCTGAACCCAGACTCTTCCTCTGTCTTTGAGCTGAGAGGTCCTTATCAAAGGGTATTAAAGGGGTCACACAGTCATGTGGAGGGATGAAGAACCAGACTCTCAGGATGACTCCTGAAGCCATAGCCCTGGACCAGGCCACCAAAGTGATGGTTGCCTCTTTTAGCCCCCTCCTGCTGCTTCCGGTGAAACCAGATGCCAGCATGTATGGAAAGCAGACTAGGAGACACACTGGTAGCTTCTAGGACTGGTAGCTTTCTAGCCCCACAATGCTATGCAGAGGAACTGAGTGGCTTAGAAACATGCCAGGCAGCAGAAGTCAAACCATTTCAATCTCTATGAACCCATCTGTATTCTATTACCTGAATCACAGGAAAGCCTGTAGCTAGCTGCAAGGGATTCCACACTGGACCTCCAGATTTTGACATGTACAAGACAGGTAGGCTGGTGGGAATGAGAGTGAATGGCCTGCAGGTTGGTTGTAAATATTAAAGCTGTTTTAGTCACTTCTCTGGTTACTGTGTCAAAATGCTGGACAGAAGCAACTGAGGAATGAAGGGCATATTTTGGCTCTGAGTTTGAGGGTGCAGTCCATCCTGTCAGGGAATGCACGGTAGCAGGGCTACGAGACAGCTGGTCATAGGGCATCCATAGTCAGGAGACGTGGAAAGACGGATGCCTCGGCTCAGCCCTTTTTGTTCAGCACGGGATCCCAGACCAGGAATGGGGCGGTTGCTTATAAGGTGAAGCAACTTCTACAAGCTGTCCTCGGACATCCCCACAAGTACCCTGCCACCCACATACCAATATCCATTTAACCCTCTCATGCCTGAATTGATAATTTCAAAAATTGTCCTTCCAAAATGTATAACTCGCTAATTTTCAGTATATTCACTAAGATGCACAAATATTACCACAACCTATGTCCAGCACAATTTTGAGACAGGGTATCTTGTAGCCCAGGCTAGCCTTGAGCTTGCTTATGTATCTGAGGCTGGCTTTGATCTTTCTATCTCGACCTCTAGAGTTCTGGGATCACAGGCATATGTGATGCTGGAGTAAAGAACCCAGCATTTCAGGCATGCTTGCAAACACTTGACCAACTGAGCCACATCTGTAGTCATCACACAACATTTTAATCACCCCTGCACACACACACACACACACACACACACACACACACACACACACACACACACAGAGCAGTAGTAGTAGTAGCAGCAGCAGCAGCAGCAGCAGCAGCAGCAGCAAGTACCCAATTAGCCACTCTCCTCTCCCAGCCCCAGCTGCCTACTTTGTCTCTCTAGGCATTGCCTATAGATGGAATCACATAAGTTGTGTTTTGTGACTGACTTTCCATCGTGTTTCAAGTCCATCCCACGGGGTAGCATGGGTAAGCTTTGCATTCATTCCTATGGGAGAAGGATCTGACACTGACTGAAATACTGTTTTGTGTAAGCATGCATGCACTGATGGGCATCTGAGTTGCTGGCACCTTCTGGCTATGTGAAACTTTATGGTCATTTGTGCAGACGTGGGCCCTCAGGCTCATGGGTCCATGCCCAGGAGCCGGATGGTTGGGGTGTTTGTGGTTCTTGGTTTCATGATCATAAAACTGGGAGATCTGTCACATAAGGGCTTGTATTAGGATCCTTATGGGTTGAAATTTTGGGTCACCCTACCCTCCACTATCTCTCATGTACCATGTTTTGAACTGCCATCCTAGATATACTATGTCCCAATCCTGGAAGTCTTTTCTATACCCAACTTGAGTTTCCAAGATGTAGTCCCACTATGTCCATTGATAAACCAATACTAACTTCTCAATATGCAGAATTTTGACATGCCCATTGGGGTTATATCTCTAATCCCATTTTATTATCAAGTCAACATAGGGAAACAATCTCAGCAAAGGAATTACAACTAGACCCTCCAAGGCTTCCTATAAAATATTGGGTACAGTTCCAGAACTGAAGCTAAACAGCAGATTAAAAAAAGTTAAAACTAGGACTGGAAAGATGGCTCAGCAATTATGACAGCTATTGCTGTTCCAGAGGACCCAGGTCCAGTTCCCAGCACCCACACAGTGGCTCACAACCATCTTTAACACTGCTTCCGAGGGAGAAACCTATCACCCTCTTCTGACCTCCTTTGGTACTGCACCCATGTGGTGTACAGACATACATATAGAAAACATTCACACACATAAAATAGACAAATTTTAGAAAAAAAAGTTTAAAATTATGGATTAGACTACTGTTCTTTAAAGGAAATGTTTTTAGGGGTTTCTGTATAAAAGTCCATTGAATTCTAAGCCTCATCATTAGTGAGGATGGCTGCTTTATAGACACCAAGTTGCTGGCTTAAATTAACAGTGTAGGAGGTGATAACACCCATCACTGTAAAGTCAGCCCTGGCCAGGCTGTTTCTGATCATTTTAACAACCAGACTGGGCCCTCTAAAAATTGACTGGAAGTTACCATCAACCCTGGGAGTACGTTTCCAATCATTTACTGTGGACTGTGTCAATATCCTAAGGAGGTTTGGGGTTTAATCTTTTATAAGCATAGAACTCAGTTGACAAAGGCTTCACACACTGACTAGCATGTACAGGCAACTGCAGAGCATCCAGGATACGGAGTATGTGGACCGAAGGGGTGATGACAACATTTCAACCACCCAAGCCCTCAAGCAAGGCAGTAGATAGAAATGGTCTGAACTCTCTAAACATTTCTTCAACTGCACAGGGCGCACTTAGACAGAACTCAGTATCAAGAGGGTGTATTGGTCAGGATAGGCTAGGTTATGCTGCAGTAACAAACAGCCCCACCGACTGTCAGAGGTTCACAATAATAGCCCCTTACTGTGGCTTTTACTGTGGTTCCCTTCATCTGACCTCACAAAGGAAGCTAAGCTTCCCTCTGAGGACTGCTGATTCTGCAGAGGAGAGGGTGTTTCCTGGTTGGTTTTGCTGTTTGGCTAAAATTCCACCTAATTAATTTCTCCTCTACAATCCAAGGGTTTCATGCAACACCGAGTTCCCTACTAGGAGAGCCAAGCTGTGTGAAGGCAGGACCACACTTTCTATTCCTTCCTAGCCTGCTCTGCTGTCTCAGGGCCACACATGGAGCAGGAGACCCTGATCTCTGAGGACAGAGGACAACACACATGGAGCTGCACACAGGGGTTTGAATCCTATGTCCCACATGCTTGAGCTATGACACTTGGACAGTCTTCTTAACTACCCTATGCTTCAGACTCCTCATCTGTAAAGTGGGAAATGATCACACCCCATCCTGGCGTATGAGTTGACTCAATGCCTTAGTGGGGTCTTTAGGCCTATGACCAGCACTGTTCGTTCTGGGGAAGCAAATAGTGGTGATGGGACCTTCTCAGCATGGACTTAGGGTCTGAACTACAGTCACGTGTTGCTTGGTGACAGGGATAAATTCTGGGGAATGTTGAGGGTTTTTTTTTTTGTGTATGTGCAAATGTCATAGACACAAAATAAGACAGCCATAGTATCACTAGGTCATGTGAATCTTTCAGCATGTACGGGGATATTGCTGGATACGGGGTTCACTTTCAATGACTAGAATGTTCTGCAGTGTGTGACTTAGAAATGGAGCCAGAATCTGAATCTGGATCTTTCTGACCCTGAGTCTGCCACCCTGCCTTGGAAGAGCAGAACCTCTCTCTGCAGAACTAACCCAAAATGCAGGGGCAGAAAGCATGCCCATTAGTCCTCCCATTTGTTTTTGAGATGGGGGGGGGGGTGTCTTGCTATGTAGCCGAGGCTAGCCTCTAACTCTCCTTGATCCTCCTTCCTTGACTGCAGAGTGCTGGGATCACAGGTTTGTGTCACCACACCTGGTTGCCTGATTTTCTTGGTGGACTATGTTGTAATCTCTCCTTAGCTGCTGCTTCACACACTTGGCTCTGAGAGACTTCCTGGTCCTCTCTGCTCCATCACCTCCCTGAGACTCCTGACTCTGAGAATGGCATTCGGCACCCAGAAGCTCCCACCTCCTGTTAGAGTTTCTTGGGCAAACCGGTTCAGTGGAAGCTGGCAACACTTCCTCAGCCCCTCTGTGTGCTACCAAAGTGGCCGCTATAAAACCCACCAGCCTCTTGGCCCACACTGCTATGTTGAAGGCCCTGAATAATGTTGTCTGGCTCCTCACAGGGCAGTTGTGTTGTGACACTGACTAAGGTGTTCGCTCTCTTGGCCTCAGTCTTCTTCAGGAAATGGTTGGAGTTGGGTGTGACAGCAGTATCTCTTGAGGTCTCCTTCTTCCTTGGGTAAGATTAGATCTTTCTTAAGTGTTTTCCTGGGTCGAGGACTGCATAAGTGAGATGCCAAGGCAGTTCCTTCAGGGAATACCCACGAAGTAGTTTCGATGACATCACACTCAAGAATAATGGACAATCATTCCCCAAGACATGCTCACGTATCTAGCAGAAACTCAACTGAGTATGTGGTGTGGCAGAAACGTACTTTGGGCTCTCCTGTAGATTCAGGGCTGTTCAAGGGTCATCAGGGTCCCCCAAAGATTTAAGACACAGCCACTATGTATACCAGGCTCTGTTCTAGGTACTGGAAAGCCATCTTGCAAGATAACGTCCCACATCCAGGCAGGTGGAGACATGTCTGTTACAGGCTCTCTGGAGGTGGGACAGGATACCGCTCACGGTCTCATTCAGAAGCAGCCTGAAGGTTAAAAGCGGGGGCCTGGGGAGGGGGATGTAGCTCAGTAGGTAGAGTGTTTATTTAGCATGCATGAGGCCTCATATCTGTCCCCAGCACTGCGTAAGTGGGGCATGACTGCACACTCCCACAATTCCAACATTTGGTAGGGAAATGAAGCAAGAGAACTAGAAGTTCAAGGTTAACCTTAGCTACATAGTGAGTGAACAGCTAACCTGGGCTACAGGGTACCCTGTCTTAAAACACACACAGACACACACAGACACACACAGACACACACACACACACACACACAGACACACACACAGACACACACACAGACACACACACAGACACACACACACACACACACACACACACACACGAAGAGCAGGGGCCCCAACCCCAACCTCTGGCTGGGAAAACTCAGGCTGGGCATAGGGTATCTGAGACAGGCAGGGATGTTTTAGATTGAGGCTTTTGGAGGTTTCTTTGCAGGTGTGTGATACTGGTGTGACTTGGGACTGCAGACCCTCAAGGAGAGAAGAGGCCTGGACCAGAGCTAGATGAATGCTGGGCAGAAGCCTGGCTGGCATTTCCCACACATGGACAGGGCAGTGAAGTGGATCCAGGAGAGAGGAAAGGGTTCCTTGGGAAGGGAGGGGTCTCCCCATAGAGGAGATGGAGGACGTCAACATGGAAGCAGCTGCAGGCGTAGGAAAAGCAGGGAGACCAGGAAGGCTGTGGAGAGTCCACTGACAACCACCAAGGTTCCCATTGCACTTGGACTTAGATGGAAGTTAGAACCCCACACTGGGATTCCATAACCTGGGGACCCCTGGCTGACTCTGGACAGCAGGACATATCAAGCAGCCTGTTGGAGAGCCCTCCCCTCTGTGTCCCAGGGATGGGGCAGGGACAGGAGAGGCCTGGGTGAGGGTTGGCAAATGCCACTTATATAACAGCTTGCGAACAAAAGGTCAGGCCCAAGGCAGGATGTTTGATTACACAGAGAAAACCAATCTAGTTTTTAATTTCCTCAGGTGAAGTGTGGGCCGTGTGGGTTCACAGGCCGCTGATGATGGAGGAGGGGTGGCCTGAGATGGGGGGATTACCTGCCAGAGGGCCACCCAGAGGACATGTCCATAGACTTCAAGTACAGATGAGTCTTCTCATCTGTCTCTTGCCGTAGACAAGAGAAGAAGAGGAACCAAGCAAAGGTTTTGTGAGCACTTAGTGTGGAACCAGTACTGTGGGTAGCACTCAGTATTCAGCACCCCGAGTATTCACAGTACCTATAACTGGGTCCTCCTATTGTCCTCACTTCTGGTTTATAGACAATACACACATGCAGAGAGGAGCCAAGCAAGCGGACTGAGGTCACACAGCTAAGACAGGTGGGAGAGCTGGGTTGCACCCACTGAGGCCGACTCCTGACTCTCAGTCCTTCACTGCTCGTGGTGCTGATGGGGTCAAAGCATGGAACCCTGTCAGTCCTAACCAGCTAGGTCTGGCCATCCGTCCCCCATCAACCAGTTAAAGACACAGTTACACTGAAAAGCAGGGAAAGGAGGTTTATTCGGTGTGGCCACACTCGGGAGAGGAACAAATAATGGAACCCAGTGAGCCCCGCTTCCGTCCACCCGAATCTATCATCCTGACATGAGGTTTTGGTTTAAATGGGACAGAGGTGTCCGTAACTAAGCAGTCCTGGTCAAGGTGAGTTCCCACCCATCATGAACCTTGGGTCAGCTTATCTGGCCTGCAAGGAGGTTTGACAAGCAATCAGAACTCTGTGGAACCTCCTCCTGGGACATCCAGGTCAGTGAGTAGCATGGTTGGCAGCAGCCAAGATTGCTGAGAAAAAGGAACTTCCTTGGGGACCGCAGTCTCAATAGACTGATAGGAGAGCCCAAGGGAGGGATGTACAGGTCTCTTTAATTGTTCCTGCCACATGGTGGCTGGGAATTGAACTCAAGACCTCTGGAAGAGCAGCCAGTGCTCTTAACCTCTGAGCCAACAGCTACAGTGTACTCACATAAATAAAATAAATAAATCTAAAAAACCCCACTCCTTCCAGGATGGTTACATCACCACAAAGCTGAGACATTGGGATGTGGAAGTCATCCGAGTAAATGAAGAAATCCCCTGAATGGCGTGCCGTGTCTCCTCAAGGGAGTGTGGGAAGAGGTGATGGTCCTTGGGGGCACCTCCCGACCTCTGTTCTGCAGAGCCAGCACACCCAGATTAACCAGACACCATCACAGAGCACCGGTCTGCTGCATGGCACTTCCTGCTGGGGTGGGCATGGGGAGCGGAGGTGGGTCTGCAGTCTGTTCCTAAGAAGCCCCACCTCCAGCCTGTCTTCCTCACCTGCTGAGAGGGACTCTCACTAGAAGCTGCCCCAGGGTTCTACTTTTCTAATCCAGCACAGGGTCTTCCGTGGCTGCACTCCTGTCTGTCAGAGTGGCTCTGGGCCTTTGGACTTGCTGTTCTCCCATACTTGGGCAGTCTGTCTCCCATGTCCTGTTCCCTCATGATATCCAGTGGGTTTTTTTTTTTTTTTTTTTTTTTTTTTTTTTTTTTTTTTTTTTTAGAAGCCACGGAACAGTCTGGCTTCCCACTACACTCGAGGTGGCCACAGAGGTCTCATAACTTTCCCTGGTCCCTGAGCTTCTTGCCTGCCCACCTGAAGATAAGGGCAGTTGGGGTTTAAACCCAGGCTCTACCACCTTGTGTGCACAGAAAGTGTCTTAGCTAGCTCTTCATTGCTGTGACAAAATACCTGAATCTTATGAACTTAGGAAGAAGAAAGGTTTATTTCAGCTCAGGGTTTCAGAGGCTCGTCCATGGTCAAATAATCCCATTGCTTTGGGCATGTGTTTAGGCAGAACACTCAGGTGGGACAGGGTAGCAGGAGAAGCCATCAACATCAGTGAACAGTAGACAAAAATGGAAAGAGGAAGAGGTGTGGTCCCAACAGACCCTTCCAGGCATGCCCCAGTGACCCTTCTTCCTTCCACTTGGCCACAGCTCTTCAAACTGCCATCTCTTACCAGGAGCACCGTAGGTTGGGGTCATGCCTTCAGCTCAAGGCTCTTACGGATATCTGAGATCTAGAGTATGAGATTTCAGCCTGTATGTGCTTTTTCACTAACTCCTAGCAAAGCATCCAGCACTGAGTAGGTTCTCAATAAAAAGCAGCAGCCAGGTAGCAGAACAGACATGTTCTCAGCCTGAGACACCTGGGTGTAGGAGTTAGGGGTGGGGTTGAAGAAAGAGCCTTTGACTGGAGGCATCTGGAGCACAGAGCAGAAGACGCTGTCATGGTTTGATGTGACAACTGAAGTCCCCATGGGACCACAAGGTCACCCAGTTAAAGTAACTGCATCAGTTTTCCTTGGCAAATCATGTTCTTACTCACAGACCCAAGATCACACAGCAAGGACTGTAATGGCATAGCCACCACCATGGTGATCAAATGTTGAACAAATGCAGGGCTGTGTATGCACAGAGATTAAAGAGATTTCTCCTGCCCACGCATCAGGCAAGAGTGTTGGACTAGGGATGCCCAGAGCTGGCCTCTGAGACAGGATGAATTAGGCTTGGATTGTTAGTACCTCCGTTTTGGAGGGGGGGGTCTCTATTGCACTCACTGTCCCCAGCGGGTACCCAGCATGTTCACTTCAGTGTTATTGGGTGCTTTGTGAGCAAGAGAAAGACTAACAGGGTAAGCAGAAGCTGGACTGTTAGCCAGAGAGCCATTCACATGGTGTCTACTAATGGTTTGTTGGTTTGAGAGCTGGGATAGGGGGTGGTGTTTGGAATGGGCACAGCATGCAAATGGATAAGCATGGGGAAAGAGGTGACAAGGTAGGGTGACAGTCTGGGGTTGAGGGAGGAGCAAGCAGAGAAGTTAAATTCTGATGGGGAGGCATCCAGGACCAAACTGTCCTCCAAGGGCCCTTCCCGGGCTCTCTAGTCAGCAGAAAGAGATCTTATCCCAGGAGTGAAGCTTCCCATCAGATTAGCGGGAGACCAGACAGAGTTCAAGGGGGGCATCCCTGGATGCCCACAAGACTCTCAAGGCTGCTTGAGGCTCTGGTCTTTAGAACCATAGAAAACAAGAGAGGAAGGGTCATGGCCTGAGGGGGTTCCTTGCAGAGAGAGCTGTACAACCTTTAGCCTGCCTGCCCTAGAAACTTCTGGAACCAGTGGCTCCTCCAAGTCTGGAGGCGAGGTTGGGAAGGATTTGGTCAGTCTTGTGGGAATCAAGGCAACAAACTTTCAGAGAGTTGGCAGATACTTAAGGGAACACAAAGCCCCTTCGTGTTCTAGGGTCTGCCAGTGCTGTGGGGGTTAGATAGGGGCAGTTGTGTGCTGTGAGAATCTACTAAAACCATGAATGGCGTCATACTTGAAAATGGGTTTGGTGACAGACAAATGATGTGATATTCTGCAAAACCCAGAAACCAATAAAAGGAAAATGGTGGCCATCTGCTGGGTACCTGGAGCCACTGCTTGGGCACAAACTGCCATTGTGCAAGCAGATTGGCTGCATGCCAGACATTGGCTAGGCTCTCTGTCTGCAAAACAGAGGAGACTAGAGCGTGCCTTCGGAGTGAGAATGAGAAACTGAGAGAGCAGAAACTGTGAGCATGGGGTGGGACATGCCATAGGCAGTGCTGGGCACATGAGGTTTAATTCCAGAAAGATTCAAGTAGGGCAAAGGCCACAGGCACAGGAACCGGTCATGGAGAACTCATGTCCAAGATGGATACTTCCTCTCTTTTTCTCTCTTTTTTCTCCTCTTTCATCTTCCCCTGTTACTTCTTTCCTTCCTTCCTTCCTTCCTTCCTTCCTTCCTTCCTTCCTTCCTTCCTTCCTTTCTCCCCCCCTCTCTCCTTCCCTGTTTGCTTGACTTCTTGAGATGGGATTTTATATATGTTAGGCTTGCCTTGAACATCACACACACACACACACACACACACACACACACACACACACACACACACACACACGACCTTGGACTCCTGATCTGACTGCCTCCACCTCCCGAGTGCTAGTCTTACAGTGTCACCATGCTCAGTTAATTCCCTGCTGGGGATAAGGCCTAGGCTTTGTGTTTTGGGCAAGCACTACACTGCCTCCCTGGGTCTGCTTTTCCCCTTGGGGTATCCAGGCACTGTTGGGCACTGGGCTGGACTGGAGAGAGTGAAGCTTGGCTGGGACAGGTGGGTAAGGGAGAAGCAGCCTTCTCTGGAGCCAGTTTTCAGTGAAACAGGTCTTTATTGGTGGGGAATGAGAGCCATAAAAACCTTGGGGAGTGGGTAGGGATTTCGGGGTGAGTGTACATCATTGGCTGTGGCTGATGTGTTGGGTGTGCTTCATTTGCATGAAGAGGAATTCCAGGTAGCTAGCTGGATACACCCTTATAAGGAGAGAGGACATTTAACCTGAATCCTGGTTACCGGGCCATGTGACCACCTCAAGGGAGGCAGAGGCGGGGGTGGGGGGTGGGGGGTGGGGGGTGGGGGTGGGGATTGTAAGGCTATATGCACCAGCATGTGCAGGCCCAGACCAGGGAGGGAGCAGTCCTACTCCTGCTGGTCTCAGGACGAGATTTTCAGGGTTAAACATGTCTCAACCCCACTCTTGCTCCAGAAAGGCTTCCCTGTTCCCATGGCTTTCCAGCCCCATACTTTACCAGCCTAGTGACATCTCGAGTCCTTGAGATGGACCCTGAAAGATGGCTGGCATCCTTGCTAGATGGATGTGCTGAAAGTAAAGCCCAGGGAGAAGGTTAGACAGGAACCAAAGTCCGAGGGCTAAATAAAAGGTGTTTTAACTCACCAGTAGCAAGGGGCCATACAGGGACAAATTAGATCTGAAAAGGCAGGCAAGGCCTTACCCATTCAACCATGGGCTCAGGGTGGATCTGCTTTATAGTCGTGGACCTTTTTTTTGAGGTGACCGAGGCAGGTGTCCAGTGTCCTTTTCTGCCTCTAGGGTTGTTCTGGTTTTACACAGTGAGGTAGGTAAGGTGTCCTTTGAGATCAATCCCCACAATCCCGTCTGTCAGATTTCCAGTACCCTCCGGCCTGTGCTCAAAGTCCTCAGCTTTGGTAGGCATGTTCCTGGGAGCATGCTCAGTGAGCACCAGATGTGGGAATGAACTGCAGGTGAAGGAAGGGATGAACAAATGTGCCTCACAGATAGGGCCCTCATCTCTGTGCAAAATTGAGGGGTCAGAGAGATGGCTCTTAAGATTGCTTGCTGTTCTTGCAGAGAACCTGAGTTTGGGCCTCCTTGCTCATGTCAGATGGCTCACAACCACCTGTCACTGCAGTTCCAGGGCATCTGATGTCCTCTTTGGGCCTCTGCAGGTATCTGGGATCATTTGCACACACCCACATAATGAAAAGCGAATCTTTAAAAAAAAAAAAAAAGAATCAAGTCAACTTTAAAAACGTTTCCTTTTTATTTTTTGGTGAGAGTGGGGTAGAGCCCAGGGCCTCCAGACATGAGGCAAACGCATTATATCTGAGCTATGCCTCTGGCCTCTTTAGCTTCGTTCCAAAACTAATATGCCTGGTCTTCTTCAGGATTCTGGTAGGAAAGATTCAGACAGTGTAGGCAGACATAGCCATGATGGCACCATACAATGTTCTCACTGATCCACTCAGGTGATCTGATGGCCCTTGTAAAGTGACTCTGTTGAAATATTCTGAGTCTGGGGGATTCTGATGGGTGGAGACTCAGGATATCACAGATACAAGTGCTTGTCTGAGAACCCCAGACTGCAGCGGTACCCTCACGTGACACACTGAGGTGGCCCTGTGCCACAGAGCAGATGGGTTTGTATAAGAAAAGCCACTTCTATTGGTGGATGGTATTGATGGCACAGCAGCAAGTGACCCACTGGCCAGGCCTCTGGGTGTGTTAGAGCGGGCATCATAATGATGGTGTGTTAGGGCCTCCTGGGTCCTTCTGCATCTTGTATTCATATGGATAGGCACCTGTCAATCTTTACCCTCACCCAGCTGGTCCAGTGCAGGGGAAGAAACTCTTATAAACATTGATAGCCCATCAATCTTCCAGACAGCCTATTCTGGAATGCTCTGTGAGATGCTTTCCCATGAATTCAATTTATCCACCTGGCTCCCCCTGACGCACACCTCAGCATCTGCAGTTAATCACAGTTCATCTGGGCTTAAGGGTTTTAGCTTCTCTGCCCTACTCCCGATGAAATCCATATCGAGAAGATGAACTGAAGCTTGTGGGGTTAGCTCCTGGGTGCCACTACTTGTCCATACCTAGCTCATGGGGTTGGAGATAGGATGGTACTACAGAGGCATGGTCAACTACTGGGGTGATCATGTGACCTATGCATGTGCATAGGCCCTGTGCCTGGGGACACCCTGCGAATTGCTGCTCTTTTGGAAGTTTTAATGTTACTTTTGATTTTTCCTTTCTCGTGTGCATGTGAGTACGTGCATGGTGTGTGTGTGTGTGGTGTATGTCTTCTGTATATGTGTGTGCATGAGAGAGAGGCAGGTGCATGTATGTTTATGTCTGTTTTGCATGTGTGGATACACATGTATGTGGGTCTGCATGCATGTGGAGGCTCGGCGTTGGTGTCAGACATCCTCCTTAATATCTTTTCCACCTTATTCGTTGAGGCAGGATCTTCCAACCAAACCCAGAGCTTACAGGTATGGCTAGCCTTGCCAGCCAGCTTGCTGTGAGGATCTTGTCGCTACCCTCTGAGGCTGGCACTACTGGGGGACTTCCTGCCCATCTGGCATTTACATGGGTTCTGGGCCTCTATTCTCTGGTCTTGTTTCATGGACAGTGCTTAACCACAAGCTATCTCCACAGAAGTGGAGGTCTTAATGTTTATAAATAAGGAATCTCATTTCTTTTCACACTGTGTCCCCATAGTCATGCAAGCAGCCTGCTTCTCCCTGCCAACTGGCTTACTTTACCTCTGGAGCCACTGACACGACCTAAGTTATCTGGCAGGTCTTGCAGCCACACTCACAGCTAATAAACTCTCACTTGGATCACCTTCGGTTGCCTTCATCCTATGGTCACTGCCCTGGTCTAGGACTCAGCATCCCTCCCCTGGGTTGCCATGGCAACCTCAAACCATCTCTGGACTGTCCAGCGCAGTGCATATCTGCTGCCATGTGGTCTAGCTGCAGGGACACCAAACGTCTCAGATGAAGCACAATAGTCCCAGAGTATTATGTTGCATTCCACGCTAGTGAAGCTCCTGGAATCCCAAGGCAGAGGACCTAGGAAGCGGTGGTGTATCCCAGTCATCAGCAGCAGCTGCTGAGCTCATCCTGTCTTCCAGGGATGGCACCAAGCGATTTCCACACACGTGCTCACAATCTACAACTGCAGAGCAGGCATCAGCTAGTCGTCTTTTTCTGCAGAGGAACTGTGGTCCTAAAAAGAGATTAATCTAAGCATAGTAGTTAAGAACCAGATCTCCAGAGAGCAGACCCTGGCTCAAGGCAGCTCGCTTAGTGGGTCCAGACCTCAACTTCACCGTGTCTCAGTTTTCTACCAGCACCAAAGTAGTGCTAAGAGAACTGCCTTCACACCCTGCTGCAGACCTACAGACGAGGAACAATAGGTACCGAGGGGCTGGACATACCCCTTAACGTGTGCCACATGCTGTAGTTATGGTCAAGAATGCTTTGGCTACCAGGAACACAGCCAAGGTCACATAGGTACAAAGTGGCCAGAACAGGACTCGAACTCAGAGAGTCACTGTTCCAAGTCTTCGAATGTAACCACTGGGCCACATGGTGCCTCCAGAAGGCAGTTGAGAAATGTAAGATCGAAAGACGTCAGCAAGAGCTGGGTGAGATGGTGAATAATTGCGCTTGGAAAACCTGAGTCAGGAGGACCAGCTTGTGTTTGAAACCAGCTTGGAGTACCCAGCTAGTGAATACCAGGGTAGTTAGGGCTACAGAGTGAGACACTGTTTCAAAAACAAACAAACAACAAAACAAAACAAAAATCCAACC
This sequence comes from Arvicanthis niloticus, assembly GCF_011762505.2. NCBI lineage: Eukaryota > Metazoa > Chordata > Mammalia > Rodentia > Muridae > Arvicanthis > Arvicanthis niloticus. Next base: position 12,560,508 of record NC_047662.1, on the reverse strand, counting down.
AAACAAAGCTTTAGTGAAATGTGTCTAATCCAGTCCAACCCCAGTCTATGATGCTGATGTTAAAAACTGAAAATCAGTAAGCAGAACACAGTTCGAAATGCCGACTCTGATTCCCTAAACGTATGCTGTTCGTTAGCTCAGAAATGCGCAATTTCACAGTGAGCCTAACGGCACTTCACTGTTTACCGGAAAATTCACCGTGGCACATCTTCGTATGTTGACGGTGTCATTACAAGAGAAGATGTCAGTACCGCATCCGTCTATAAAGCATCTTGCCAAAGTGGAGGGGAGAGAGTGTGGTTTATGTGAGAGTTATAGGGTGTGCACATGGCCCAGGCATAGCCACGAGCAGAGGTGCTCTCTTTCATCTGGTTTGGGGGGGCTGCGGCGTGAGATCGGGAACCCGTGTTAAAGATGGGCGTGGACCACTGAAATGAGGATGGCGGCCGATGACAGATAAAAATGAACGGAGCCCACAGTGGCTTCATATGAGGGCTTGATTTTCTTCAGACCCATTCAGCAGCCTGAGTTGAATCACCATGCCTGGTTTGGCCCAGCATGGGGCATCAGCTGTGTGTGCTTACAGGGGGCACATGGTTGAGTGTGTGTGTGTGAGTGTGTGTTCACATTGGCTCCCCTCTCAGGGAAGAAGAGCTTATTATCCTATCATAAGCAAAATCCAAACTACTTCCCAGACTCTAGCTGACCTTGAAGCCACAGCAAAGCCCAGAAGCTATCCATTGCAGCTTCTCCACAGGGAGAAGGGAAGGTGCCCCCCCTTTTTATTGTTGTTGTTTGGTTGGTTTTTAAACTTTCTTCAAACAAAAATTTCTCATCATGTTTATTTTTATCTTGTGTGTATGTATTTTCATGGCACGTGTGTGGAGGTCGGGGGTTGGGGGGGCAAAGGTGGGGTTGAATTCTCTTCTTTCTTCTTGTGAGTTTGGGGACTCACACTCACGTTGCCGAGCTAGGAGGCAAGCACCCTTATCTGTTGAACTATCTTGGGAGCCCCAACTCTTAATAATTAGCAGACAGTACCACCAGTGCCTGGTATAAAGATGAGGGGACAGCCCAGAGAATTAAGATGACTAGTAACTAGAGCTGGGTGGCCACTCTGTGGGAGTTTATCTGGCTAAATAAAATAAGTGATTTAATAGCTGGAATTATAATGATTAAAATCCCCTTTGCTCATCACGCCTTTCCGTAAGCACCACTTGAAGGGTGCCACTGGATTCCAGTGGTCTAGCTTCCTCTACAAGCTCCTCCCTCCTTTTATCAACGAGGAAACAAGGTGGGTGGTTGGGACACGTGTCTCAGGCCACTACCAAGCAGGGAGAAGTTTCAGTGGCCTAGCTTTGAAATCTGTGGCTTCTTTCTTACTACTCTACCATACAAATAAGAGTGTGCATGTGTGCATGTGTGTGTGTGTGTGTGTGTGTGTGCCCGCGCGCGCGTGTGTGCACATTCCTATCCGCATGTCTGTGTGCATGAGAAATGCCCTGAGTCATCTCACTCCTTCTAAATCCATACAGCTCTACTATATCTTCCTGTCCCACGGTCAGGCGGGCCAGATCTCCTACACTACTTGGCCTTTCTTCTGTCTGCTCAAAACCAGGTTGTCTCGCCCTCCTCTATGGAGACTCTTTGGGTCCTTCAGACAAAGCTCTGTGCTCCTCTCTGTGTGGCTCTCGGGGTCACAGTGGCACCATCTCTTAGCACATTTGCTGTCACTGGGTTGGTGGTCCTTGCTTAAGGACAAAGGTCCACTCCTGTTCAGTGGATATTTGAGCTCAGACACTGGTGTGGAGGTCCTGGGACGTCAAGAGGCTCCACTGTCCTTGGCCGCCGAAGGTCACCTTGAGGGACAGTTGATCTGCATCATGTCCTTGCACACCAGCTGTCCTCTGAGCAGTGGCTGGTCTTTCCATGAGACTGTTTTTAGGTCACCTAATAAGGATGGATACCTGCATGACCCTTAAGATTCAAGCTTAACGTTCTCATCTGTTCTCAGGCAGGTACTTGGTGCCGAAACAGCATCTGCAGAGGCTGCTGGGGGACACATTGCAAACAGCCTTTGACTAGACCAAGCTGGGACCACACAGAGCCCCTCGGGGCAGGAACCCTGAGGGAAGCAAGAAGTCTTCTGTCACCATGAAGGAAAAGAAGAACAGAGATGTCGAAGGCCACGGGTAAGAGAGTTATTGGCAAATTTAGTGGCGCTGGGATCCCTTCCACAGGTGATGACAGACACCACTGTCTATAAAAATAGCAGTTGCTGCCAAAGGTTGGTGGTAGGTCAGGTCAGGGGAGGAGGCGACAATTCTGCCCTGATACTCCCCCAGAAAGGGAATCCCTAATAGTCGCTTTCAGGAAACCAAGACCCTAAATTCAGACTCCACTGATCAAAGGCAACAATGTAATTGGGTAATTGTTTCCATAGAAACCTGGGTATATTAATTATTGCTTTACAAGCTTCTTCAGTTTTGCAGAGGAGGGTTATGCTGCCCTGAGCTCTGAGCTTGCCCTGGTGGGAGCTGGGGGCAGTACTGGGAGTATTGAAGGAGCTTGGCTGTTCACCTACAGAGGGGGAGGGGCCCGGATGGGGAGGAGCCCTTCCTCAGTATGGGAGCTGCTGTGGATCATGACAGGTCGGAGTTCTGTCAAGTGTGTGTGACACAGAGGACATCCCTGAATATAGTTTCTCAGGAGCTGTCCACCTTCTTTGAGACAAGGTCGGGCACTTGCCTGGAACTTGCCAAGTGGGCTAGGTAGGCTAGTGAGGGAGCCCCAGGGATTCTCCTGCCTCTGCCTTCCAGTAAAGGGACTGTAAGTGAACGTTGTCACACCCTTTTTTTAAAGCCACACCCTTTTTTTTTTTTTTTTTTTTTTTTTTTTTTTTTTTTTTTTTTAGAATCACGCATTCTAGGGATTAAGCTCATGGCCAAACGCTTGTAAGAGAAACCCTCTACCGATTGGGTTACTTTCTTCCTACCCCCAATCTTTTAAATTTTTTTTTTAATATTTTAATTTTTCTTGATATAGGGTTTCCCTGTGTAGCTTTCACTATCTGGGAACTCACTCTGTAGACCAAGCTGGCCTCGAACTCAGAGAGAACTGCCTGCCTCTGCCTCCTGAGTGTTGAGATTAAAAGTGAGTGCCACTGCTCCTAACTTTTTCTCCCTCCCCTCCCCTCCCCTCCCCTCCCCTCCCCTCCCCTCCCCTCCCCTCCCCTCCCCTCCCCTCCCCTCCCCTCTCCTCTCCTCTCTTTCTTTCTTAATTTCTTGGAGGCAGTTTCTCATGCTCTTTCTGCCTATACCTGCAGAGTACTGGGATATGGTACTGGAAACGCAACTCAGGACTTCCCGTATGTTATGAAAGAACTCTACTAACTGAGATACACCCCCAGCCCTCCTATTCTTCCCAGGGCTGGCTGTTGTGAGGCAAGGGAAGGGTGTGTGTGCGTGCGTGTGTGTGTGTGTGTGTGTGTGTGTGTTCTGTCCACTTGCCACGCCCTCCGCCTATGTGAAGAAACATCTCAGGCGGTAAGGACTTGCTGCTCTCTTTCCTGCGGGGTTTGAAGCTCCACGTTCCTTCAGATATTCTCCACAAAGCCAACAGCATCCACCCTTGAACATGTCTGAGGATGGAGCATCCCACTTCACCCTGCGTTTTTCCGATAGCTTCCTCCACTGGGCTAAATTAGGCCATAGAGCTGCAGTCTGCATGCGTAGCCTGCATTTCTAAAGCCTGTTGACTGTAAAGGTCCCCTTCAGAACTTGACCCCAGCTGAACAGATGAGATCATTCATCTTAACCTGGCATCTGAAAGGTTTATAAACAGGAAGTATAGTTTTCTCAGCCCTTTATAACGTATCGTTTACCCTCAGGCAGTCCTCACATCCCACTCCCAGCATCCTCTGGGCTTTTTGTCTCTGATGTTGCCGCAGGCAAGCAGGACACACAGTAGATCCTCTGAACCGCCCTCCTCCGTTCCTAAGTCAAGATAAAAGATGCCTTTGAACCCTGAAGCTGTATCAGTTTACACCTTGGTCATTAGCAGAGCTCAAGGCTCAGCTTGCTGGGAATGATCGTCCCCTAACCCACAGCGGCAGAAGAAAATCTTGTACAGCCTTCACCTTGGAGTACGGCAAGGGTCCGGCACTGAGTTAGGCACCATGTGTGTTCCATTCTCTCCGTCGTCTGTCTGTAAGCGCTTGCCTCCCAGAGTGCCACGCTGTGCACACGGAACTCAAGAGGGCTATTTGTGGAAGCTGATTTTTTTCTTTCTACTATGTGCATTCTGGGGTTCAAACTCGGGTTGTTATGCTTGGCAGCAAGTCCCTTTGCCCACTGAGCCATCTTGCCAGCCCCACTGTGAATGTTCTATTTCATTTTATCCCACGAGTCTCAGTCTGTAGAATAGTATTTGTTCTCTCTCTCTCTCTCTCTCTCTCTCTCTCTCTCTCTCTCTCTCTCTCTCTCTCTCTCTCTCTCTCTCTCTCTGTTGGGATGAAGTACGATTTTACTATGTAGCCCTGTCTGGTCTTGAGCTTGCTATGGTCTAGAGTTCACCATCCTCCTGCCTCAGCCTCTGAGGTTCTGGGATTAACAGTGTGTGCTACACTTGACTTTGTGTTGGTTTTAAAGATTTGACAGTGTGTGTAGCCCAGACTGCCTTGGGATCCTTTTCCCTCAGGCCCCCAAGTGTTACTGAGAAAAGTGGGTTCCCCTCTAGGGATTTCTTTTTTTGTGTAAAAAAATCATGTAAGTGCAGACTTAGAAGAAAACTAGAGAAAATTACTCTTAAAATTTGAAAGAAAAATCAGGCAAGACAAACAACTGCAAATCTTAGTAGCTTCCCAGAGGAGGGAGGTGGAGAAGAGGCAGAGAGTAAGCACATGGCAGGAAGGAGGGCTTCAGAGAAAGAGTGAAAAAAGGCTAACGCACCAGAGAAAGCATTCTTAGCTCTGGCCAGCATCTGAAGAGAGAAGAGAAAGAGGAAAAGAAGGCAGCCCCACAGAACTTAATGGTGGCGCTATAGCGACTGCACAGAGGGCAGGAATTCTGGGAAGGAAAAGCACAGTATCTCTTTAAAGGGATAATTATTCTCCTCATCTCTTTAGCATGGTGTAAGGTGACCTAGCTTTCCTGAGGGGCAGTCTCTTAGCCAGGGGACTGTCAAGTCCAATTGGACCAACTCTTAAGGAAGGAGGTGAGGAAATGTCTCCACCAGAGGCAGAGTCTATTCTTTTAACTAGAAGGAAATCGCTTTCTCTTAATGGGTCTCCAATGCCACTAAGAAGAATGTTGGGATTGCAGGTATGAGCCACCATGTCAAGCTCAGAAAATGGTTAATGCCACCACTCCAGGAAAGAGCTAAGTGGTTTATTTATAGACTTCTGTTTAATCCTCACGCCAGCCTTATGGCATGGACTCCAATCACTGTCTCTACTTGACAGATGAGGAGTCGGAAGGCTTGGGCAAGCTCAGGGAACTGCCAAGGTCATGCAGGCAGCCGGTGTGAGGAAATAGCTTTGTCAGGCACTCAGCAGCCACTTCCTTGGTTAACAAAGGGATAAATGAATCCGCAGTGGAGGCTTGACATTGTCATTCTCCATGCAGAAGAGGAGAGGAGAGGAGAGGAGACAAGGTCCAGTAGGGCCATGCGCTAGAAAAATCATGGAGAGGTTGCAAAAAGAGAGCGTACCTGGGAGGGGGCCATAGACGATGTCTGTGGAGGTGGAAGGGTGAGCCAGAGCTATGTGGTTGGCAGAGATGGGGTCATGGCTTTCAGGTAGAGGAAGACTAGAGCTCTAAGGACTCAAATAAGAGATACTTTTGGCTCAAAAGAGATCCCGATGCCCTAAGGTCTTTCTATATTCTAAAGCTTCCGTGGGTCTCATACAATACCAAGGTGATATCAGGACAGAGTTCCCTGGCTCCTCAGGAGAGATTTAATGTGATCTAGTTGGTCAAGCACAGCAGTTAGCCTGACACGAGGTGAATGCTACGTACTGGGGGGAGGGGGAACGTCCTCTGCCATGAGCATCTCTGAGGATGGATACTGGCAGGGAACTTTGCACATTATTAGTAAATCGAAAGTCCAAACAAGCAAACAAACTACGGACAAACAGCAAGAGGGACATTGGGTTATTTGAGATATTTATCGCCTGAGCCCTGGGGTGGGGGTGGGGTTGGGGTTGGGGGATAACAAAAGTGAGATCCTTGCCAAGATCCCCACGGAGAAGAGAGCTCGCCAAAAGGAAGTGAACAAAGCTCATCACAGGTAATCAATACAAAGCAGCCTGCAAATCAAAGACAAAGCAGCCACCCTGAGGCTTACATCTTGTTTGTTCAGTATTTCCTTGAGGTCAGAGACCGGTGCGGGTCCACGGTGGTTCTTAAATGCACAGGTAAATACATTCACGAGCTTCCCCCGCAGGGGAAGCCCTGTTTGTCACCCAAAAGAACTCAAAGTGAGAGTCTCAGGTTCTACCATCCAGTGCCAAGGGCTGTGAGCCAGAAGGCCCTGGGAAAGCCTCAGGAGGAAGCCAGGGGAGCCTATGCCACCTCCTAGTGGTAGGAGGTACAAGTCAAATCTGGGGTCCAAAAGAAAACCCATAATTTGTGTTTCCAGAGATGACTGAGGCAATATTCCCAGGACCTATCTTTATGGCTCCACAGAGAGGTAGAGACATTTCCCTTGACTCTGTGCTTGGGGGAGGGTGGTTTCTTGTCTTTGCCGTAAAACCCAGGGTGAAAAGCCACAGGGTGACTTCAGAGGCTGAGGTTTCAGAGTCCAAAGCTTCCACCTTGGCCATCTAAAGACCACTTTTGGGATTAATTCCCCACAAAGAGCTCAAGTCGTCACAGGATGAGGACTACCATGGTTAGTTTGACATAAACTAGAGTACTTTTGGAAGACAGAAACGCAGTTGAGAATGGCCTGCAGGCAAGCCTCTGATGTGGGAAGACCCAGCTCTCTGTGGATGGTACCATCCCTGGTCTGGTGGTCCTGTTCATAGGTACCATACATCCATTTTGTCTCATCTTCCTGGGTAAATTTCCCACACCTTGCACCATCCCAGAATTCTCTCTGCCTCCCGGATGTCCCACCTTCTATTCTACCCCTTCCCATAAGTCATCGTTTCATTTTTCCCCTTCTTCTTTTATTTTAAGTTTTACTTATTTGTGTGTTTGCAATGCATGGATGTGTATATCATATGCACAGTGTCTGCAGAGGCCAGAGGAGGGCATCAGAAGCCCTGGAATTGGACTTGTTAGATTATTGGTAGCTTCCATTTGGGTGCTGAGACTTGAACCCAGGTCCTCCAGAAAAGGAACCAGTGCTCTAACCACTAAGCCATCTCTTCAGCTGTGACCATAGGTTCTTTAATGGACAGGTGGTGCATGCATACGATACACAAGATAGTTTTCACTATGCAAACCCTTCCCTCCCAGGTTGTTCTTGGTCATGGTATTTTATCACAGCAGTAGAAATCCTAGCTAAGACAAGGACCATGAGGTGACAGGAGTGGGCCTTATGCTCTCAGGTGCCTGCCTCCTTAGATGTGTCTACCCAGCTCCAAGAGAATACAACCTCAGGTGAGATTCTGCTGGCTTCTAACTTTGCAGAACCATCCCAGTGCCCAGCACAGCAGACTTATGGTTCTGCCTGCCATCAGTTTCCAAGAAGAGCCTTGCAAATGCAGGCCCAATTCATAACTTTCACAAATGCAGCAAATAATTCTAAACATCATCCCAGGGGCCAGTGAGATGGCTCAGTGGGTAACAGCTGGCTGCCCAAACCTGGCAATCTGAGTTTGAATCCCTGGAACTCACATGAAGGTGGAAGGAGGGAACTGACTCCCCAAAGCTGTCATCTGACCTCCACATCATATACCTTCATACACATATTATATATGCATATAGCATTATGTATGTACACACATACAATAATTAAATTTTTGATATTTAATATATTAACATAAATAGAACTTTAAAATGTTAACTTAATTAATTTATTTGAGACAGTTCACTATGTTAGACTGGCTAGCTTGCAGCTTGCTATGTAGACCAGGCTGGCCTCAAATTCAGGGAGATCTGCCTGCCTCTTTCCCCTGATTGGTGCAATAAAAATGTATGACATGATAGCCTATATAGAACTTATGCTCACGTCTTTCCCCTCTGATCTTCTTCCTCAGGCTGCATCTTTACACGATCTTTACAAAGATGCTCAGATGAAGATGCAGATAGAGATGCAGGCAGTGAGAACTGATTCTTGGACTTTTGCTTGCTGCTCTCCGAACTTCTGTGGCTACTTTAATGTCTTGGGACATTAAAGTAACGATGACTTGGGAATCTGTTAAGACCATGAGTGGAAGTTCCGCCAAAGATGCCCCATCTACAGTGACGATTCTATAGAGGCTTACTAACTCATCAGACCTTCAGGGATTATGAAGAGGTGGGGTTGTTGTGGGTCCAGGGATCTTGATCTGCTGTATCCCCTTAACATAGCCATTTGTGGACCATTTTTGTGAGGGACCCGACATCCTTGTGATCATTAGGTAAACCAATTTGGAACGTGTGAACCCAGCTCCTGCCAACCCAAAGCTAAGCATGATATCAGAGAGGAGAGGAAGCCAATGGCAGAGTTTCCCTCCTTGGCTGTTACAGATCTCCCTGATGTGCCCACCAATGTACTTAGATGACATTTTGATTCAGTGACTTCATTCTGTTACTCTAAAGAACTATGAAATTGTCACCATGTTGGAACATGGTATTTGGGACAACCTGAGTTCATGTTCACAGGTCGTGGTTACTCTTTTGGTTCCAGAATAAGCTCTCTCTTGTTTCCTTTCAGGTGTGTGGTTTTTTTATGTCGCCTTGCTCAAACCCAGGTTAAGGTTTCTTCCTGGATGCAGCAGCCCATATATTCTATAAGCAGAAAGGAAAATTGAGCTTTGCAGGCCCCTCAGGAATACTCTGCAGAATAAAAGTGGCCTTTACCTCCCTCTGGGATGTTACCCCGGCACTGCAGCCCACATGCAGGCAGCTCAATTAAAGTCCCTGAGCCCTGGCCCAGAAGGCTCTATTTTTCAGGTGACTGCCCTTGGGCATCAATTGCTGAGCTTTTTCAAGGTCAGCCAAGCAGTGCTTGCTCCCAACGTGTCCTCTGGCTCTGTGCCACTGGGCTATCCTTGGGAAGGCAGGTGGCTGGGGACCATTCACCCCTGTCCCTGCAAGCAAGTCTGTCCACAAAGGCTCTCACTCTCTGGCAGTGGCATGCCTGTGGCTCCAAGGCATCCCTCCAAGTTGCTGGTGTTTGGGTTTTGCACTGAGTCAAAGTATTAAGCGTTACTTGATTTCTTGCATGGGGAAAACAGCTAGCTCCCCCCCCCCGTACTTTTAGCTAAAAGGAGACCCCTCCATAGCGTTCCTCCTGTCTCAAGGGGAAACCGAACAGACTCTAATAAATGTAGGTCTTTCTAACTATTAGAAGGGAAGGCTGCTATTGTTAGAGAGATGGGCTTTCTCCCCAGGAACCCTGACTTCTTCTAGAGCCCATCTGCTGTCGGAATATTTTATTGATGGTTAATGTTTAATCAACCTCAACCCCATTATTTGCAAAAAGAGAGAAAAGCAAACAGAAAAGTGCACCTAGTTCCTCCCAAACTGGGATCCCTGACTCCTCTAAGAAGTCATGCAGGAAGTCTTCTCTGAAGTGGCATTGGCCATGGATGGAGTGAGCCCTGAAGCCCTGGAGCTTTCTGAGAAGCCCCTGCTCCCAATATATTTCCTCACCTTGGTGGCAAGCTCGGGTGACAGCCAGAGTATATGGATGTGCAGATGACAGATATGCAGGACACTTGCATAGTGAAGACACAGAGGGACTCGTGAGGCCTCTCATCTTGTTCTCGTCACAATTCCAGGTCTCAGATCCACTGACAGCACTGGCTCCTGGCTCCTGGTATAGTTTAAGTGTTGGCACTGGCTGAGCCATACAGGGAGGACGGGCCTGCCACATCTGTCTTCCCAGAGGCTGCTTGGCACATTTCGTAAATGTGGCCAAAGGGACCCTTCAAGATCACAGCTCCAATATGATACCAGGGTCCCTCTGTCATCCCAGGGCTGTGACAGCTTTTATTCTAGGAGGACTGTGTACTTCCACAGCTCCCTTCTCTGTTTCTCTTTTCTTTTCTCTGTCTCTATTTCACCAAGACTAAGAAGTTCTTTTCATCATACAGCTCTTGAGTGTCTGGCATGGTGGTGAGCAGTGGGTGTGACCAACACAGACCACAGAATGGTTTCCTGAAGCATATCTGGGGAGGTTTCTGAGATCTCAGATACTCAGGGAGATAGGGTCTCTGACAACTGGAAGTACCCATGGTGGTACCATGTGGCCCAACCCCAGGGAACCTCTTTCATATGAGCTTTGTCTTATTAATGGCACCCCATAGAGTCAGTTAGTGAAGGGGTCCTGAAGCTGAGGGATGGTGATCAGATCTAAACACTCAGGAAGTCGACTTCTGTCTTCTCCATGAGCATCATCCAAAGGCATTGAGACCTGGCCACAAGTCAGCCAGAGATGGACACACTTGGGACACAGGGCAGAGTGTGTCTACCAGGACAGAGACCACAGGTTGACTATATTTTTTTTCTTGCACAAAAGACAGGATTAAAGGATGATGCTTTGGCTCCAGAGGCTGTTTGTCCGTGAGGCAGCCAGTGAGTTATTACCTTTAGAGTCTCTGAAGACCCAGAGGAAGGCTGGGGGGAGGTGGCCTTATCTGAAGGCCGAAGGATCCTTCATTAAGTCATTTGTCCAACACATCTCGGTTTTGGCAAACACCAGGCACTGTTTCCTGTGCTGGGAAACCACAGCAGTGTTGGAAACAAAGGAGGCCCCTGACTGTCACAGAGCTGGCCACCTGGCCGCCTAAGGCTTGAAAGCGTGACCGTAAATGCATGAGCTGAGGTCAACATGATACGCTAAAGACAGCTTCCAGTAACTTAGACATCTGCTTTGTTCATTTCTGCTGCGGATATTTCTGGTTCCCCCCAGCCTTGTTGCAGCAGATGAGCCTCTGTTCACTGCAGTGGGCAGTAAAGTCACTGAGAGTAGAAAGGCTACATTCACTGACATCCCCGGCTATGGATTGGGTGTGAACACCCTCCTGTAGGCAGTTCTGTCCTCCATCTTGGAGCTGTGGTGTGAGAGACTGGAAAGGGAAAGCCTCTTCTCCCATGCCCCACACCTCAGGATGGAGATGAGGAATTGAAGCTCTGGTATCCATGGAAACACAGATCAAGGAACTGTCCACTCATTCTTCACGTAGCATCCCAGCAGCCCCAGTGCTCCAGGCCACAGTTTCCATGAGTGAGGACACTTGAGATAGCTGTCTCGAGTATGGACAACCATCATCCTGTAGGAGAGGGACCAAGAAGGTGAGGTGAGGAGTGTTGACTTGGTGCCTGGTATGTCTGCTTCTCAGTCTCTCTAGAAAGAGTCTGAAAGAGCCTTCTAACTTGAAAGGAAAACACCCTTCTTGTGGAGGAGAGGGAGGGCCCTTGGTTTGTATTGCCCTTAACTTGTGTACAAATATCTTCAATAAGGTAAGAATTTGTTGCTTTGTCAAATGCTCTCCTCCTCTTCTTCCTCTTCTTCATCTTCCTCCACTTCCTCCTCTTCCTCTTTTTCTTCCTCCTCTTCTCCTCCTCCTTCTCATTATTGAGATCAAAGGTCTTGCTTGGCTGAACTGGCTTGGAACTCAGTTTATAGTTCACACTGTCCTCCAACTTATAATCCTCCTGCCTCACACTTCAAAGTGTTGGGATTACAGGTGCATGCTGTATGGGCACTATTGCTGGTTTGCAAATAAGTCTAATAATCCCACTGGAGTAATGGTCTCTAGTGTCCAAGGCAAACTGTTCCATGCTCCTTTGATCCAACGTGCCCAATGTGTGGCTTGAGTGTGAAATGTCCTGTGGTTGAACACTTGCTTTCCAGCTGGTAGGGCTGTTTTGGGGATCTTCTAGAAACTATGGGATTTGTGGTCTACCTGGAGGACTTAGGTCACCAGGGTGGGCCTTGGAGGTTATGATGGTGCTCCTGGTTTAGACTCCTCCTCTGGTGCCTCATTTGTCAGGATGTGAGGATTCTCTGACATGCACTCCCACCGACATGAGCTCTGCCCAGCCTTCCTTGCTATGATGGTCTGCAACCAGGGGCTGAAACAGAGCCTTCCTCCCTTGAGTTGCTTCTATCAGGTATTTGTCAGAGACATAAAAGTGCCTAACACAGCCATGGGAATCCTGGGTCTTTCAGAAGCAGGATGTTAGCCACGGCCCAGTAGAATCACTCCCAGGACATTTCCCACAAACATGTGCTGTTCCACGTGGCACATATATGTATGAAGGTGGCAACCCAATCAGTCTTTGAAAATGGTTTAGTTCTAATTGACATTTTACAGATGAGAGAGCTGAGACTCCAGGGATTTTTGAAATCTTTACCAAATGCATATAAGCAGGTGTGGGCTTTGGATTTGATCCAGGTCACCTAACTGCAGAGTCCTGGCTTGTAGCACTGGGCTATCTCTCCGTCACGATTGCTGAGTCCTTCTGCAGCACCGAGCATGTTCCAGAGGTTTTTTCAGATTCTTTATGGAGCTGGCTGGTGACGCTGAGTCCTGCTCCCCAGGGAAGACACCGTCCCTTTCCTATCTCTGTACAAAATGAGTAGGAGAGTAGGTGTGGTGGCTTTGCTTTGCTATCAGGTGCCATGGTCTCCCCGTTGAGAGCACCAGGTGGCCAGGAGTTGAGGATGCCGGGAAGAGGTTCACCTTCCTGCAGTGTGTATCTGCCAGAGAGGAAGTCAGCGGTGGGAAATACACCTGCCTCCCAGATGTTGACTAACTCCTAAATCCCTCCTTAATTAACTGGAAATCTCAGAGCTGCGTTCTGAGAACGCCTTCCTCATGGTGTCTTTAGCCTGGAGATCGGAGATTCATGGCCCAGGCTTAGGACTGAGAAAAGAAGATGGACTGGCAATCCTCCTGGGAGGTGCTCCATTTACAGGGATAATTGATGAGGAAGGAGACACTAGGAAGACTGTGTATCTGAAGACTTTCATTATGGTCAAGACAGACTTCCAAAGTCCTAGTGAGCCCTCTCTCTCTCTCTCTCTCTCTCTCTCTCTCTCTCTCTCTCTCTCTCTCTGTGTGTGTGTGTGTGTGTGTGTGTGTGTGGTGTGAGGAGCACCCAGGAAACCACCAAGTCAACAAATGCTTATTGAACAATTCTGAGGCCCAGCCCTAGGACCCAGGCTGAGGATGCTGTTGAGACTACCAGACATTGTGAAAGCTTGCTTTCCAGGAGAACAGAGACACTTCCAAAGAAGTGAGGAGGGGACTAAGTCAACTACAAATGTGATCCACTCAAGAAGGTCTGGGACAAGGGGACCTCATAGATGGTGCAGAGTCACAGGTGAATCTTTGAAGAGTGACATCTGAGTTGGTAATTGCACAATGACAAAAACCAACCGTGCAGGAGGCTTCAGGAAGAAGCTTCCAGGCCCAAAGAGAGAAGCAGCTGGTATGCATGTGTTGTGCAGGGATGCAGGAGAGATCAACAGGGGGTGAATGAATTAGGAAGAAAGGTAGAATGGGGCTGGTGGCTGGGGAAGGAACAAGTCCACACTATTCAGCTATTGTGTAGACTTGAATTTGGTAGAACTATAGTCTGCTGACCAAATGTAGCCCACTGCTTATTTTTATAAATAAAGTTTTATTGAAAGCCAGTCATACCCGCTTGCTTACATACTGCTTATGGCTGCTTTGGGGCTATAAAGGCAGAGGTGAACAGTTGCATGACACTTTATACCCTACAGAATCTGAAGTGTTTATATCCTGGCCTGTTGTGCACTTTTGCACAGCTGAGTTGCTCCGAGAGTAGCGGTTCTCAATCATGGGTTGTAACCCCTTTGGGGGGGGGTCACATATCAGATATTCTGCATATTAGATATTTACATTATAATTCATAACAGTAGCAAAATTACAGTTATGAAGTAGCAATGTAACAATAAATTTATGGTTGGAGCACACCACAACATGAAGAACTGTATTAAAGGGTTGCAGCATGAAGAAGGTTGGGAGCCATTGCCCTAGGGTCTTACACAGTTTCCTAGTTGTCTGCTCTATTTTCAGAGATCATTCTAGGACCAGTGAGGTGGCTCAGTGGATAAGGGCTCTTATCACCAAACTTGATGATTTGAGTTTTCCTGGTACCCACAAGGTGGAAGGAGAGAAGCAACTCCTACAAGTTGTCCTTTGACTGTCATATATGTTCATATATGTACACGCCTCCCCCTGCAATGAATAATGTAAAAATAAAATAGATAGTCATTCTAGATGCAGTGTGCAGGGGCTTTGGGGGGGGTATCAGGATGGCTGTAGGGCAATGAGGAGTCCTTGTTCCAGGATTGTTCTTCCCTAGGTTTCAGTTCAACCATGATGTGGATGGATCTGCATACACTGAGTTTTACAAAGTGCTAGTGAGTGGGTAGAGCATAGCCCTAAGTCTTTCCTAGTACCACCTTTAAAGAAACAATGCATTTCAAACATTTAACTCTAGACTTGGCAAAATGAGGCGATAGATACAAAAGCTAGAGTACTGAATACGGTGATATTTTAAGGATGCCAGTCTTCTAGTGAGAGCATGGGGAAGATGATTGGGGAAGAAGAGGCCAATGGAGAGCTGTTTCCAGGCAAGCCATGTCTCTGGAGTCTTACCCTGAAGTCCCAGGGGACTCTGGAGAGCAAGCCAGACCTCAGCAAGAGTCCTGGGTGCTTAAGCCTCTCCAAGGTCAGCCACTGACTACAAGGAGGGATTCCCTGTGGCTTTTGAGCCTCCCGTGAGCAAAGACACTCCAGGGACAACACGAGATTTTTTTCTGGAGAGGATATACAAGTTCAGACTGTTAGAAAACAGCACGGGGTGGGGTGGGAGGGCTTCCCTAAAGGAAGCATGTAGGGGTGTGCACATGCAGGATTAACTGGATCAGGCTGGGAGACATCTTGTTGGGTAAAAGCATTTGCTGCAGATGAGTTTGGTCCCTCTTGCTCACCGAAGAATTCAGACATGGCTGGGGTGGGGGGTGTATTCAAGTGCATGCATGTGTGCATATTTCTGTGTGTACATACCTGTGTGTGTGTCTGTGTGTGTCTGTGCTTCTGTGTGCCTGAAGACTGTAGGATCATTGGGGTTTTCTGGACAACCATCTTAGTTGAAAAAATGGTAAGCCCCGGGTCAGTGAGCCTTTCTCAATGGAAAAAGCTGGGCAATGACAGAGGATGATGCAGTGTCCTCTGGTGTCTGTGTATGAGCACACGTGCACACATACAAGCAGGAACACAGCCATCAAACACATGCACATGCACATACACACGCACGTGCATGCACACGCATGCACTCATGCACACACACACACACAAGCACACAGCCCTCATCGAATAGCTACCACTAACACCTTTTCACTGTTGGGGATTTTGAAACTCAGGGTGACTAATTCACACAAGGAGATGAGGTGGTGCATTTACCCACTGCTTAAAAAGGACACCGAGGGCTAGGTGTGGTGGTACACACCTTCAATCTCAGCACCCAGGAGGCAGAGAAAGGTGGATCTCTGTGAGTCTGAGGCTAGCCTGAGTTACATAGTGAGTCCCTATGTCAACCAAACCAAACCAAACCAAACCAAACCAAACCAAACCAAACCAAAACGAACACCAGGGCTTGTGTCCAGTGGTAGCCAGGACTTCGCTCCTAGGCCCATTCGGATGCCCTCTTAGTCTCTTGTTCCTAGCCAACCACTCCCCTCTCCCTCCCGTGGTCATGGAAACCAAAGCCCTCTGCTGCCTCCTTGGTGTGCGACAGTCCTGCAGGAAGGCCGACCATATTCCACAGATTGTCTTTTAGTGCCTATAATTGCTTAATCAAAAACAAACGAGGGCTGTAAAAATCGGGAGGGAGTGAGCGTCCTCTGAATAGTCACGAAGGTTATCAAAATGCTAAAGTTTGGACGACCGTGGCTTCCCTTCTCGAGTCTCTCTCAGCTGACCGTGAGTCAGTCCCTTCTAAGACTGGGTAGGAGATAAAGAATTTCTTCTTTCAGCAGTAATAAATCAAACTCCGTGGACAGTGGAAATTGATTTTTCCACCCTCACTCTTTGCAGAGCCGCGGCACTACGGAAGCTACGGCGGGAACGTGCTCACAGCAGCAAGCTTCAACTGGGCCGCTTCAATTATTGAAATAAGAAATGTCAGGGTTTGATGCAACCCAGCTATCCCGCTATCCAGAATCCCCGCGGCATTGGGTGCTCCACGGGTGCTCCCCCCCCCCCCATAGCTTTATATGTAACCTCTATGAAGGGGGATGGGAAGATGGCTCAGGACTGTACTTGTTTACTACACAAACATGAGGGTCTGAGTTTGATCCTCAGACCCACACAAAGGCTGGAGGTATGTGCCCGTGCCGCGAGAATTGGGGTTGGGGGATGGGCAGAGAAGACAGGAAGATCCCAGGGCAACCTGGCTTATCACGCCCTGCTAGCTAGCACCCTATTGGCCAAGGAAGTCATATGGCTGAGTCTGTGGTGAAGGGACACTGGAGTCCAGCCACTCGTAGGCTGCCTTGGGAAATATGGGCTGTGGAGTTGGCTCTGTTGGTAAAGTATTTGTCTTGCAAGCAAGAAGACCCAAGTTCCATAATGAGAACTCATGTTTAAAAAATCAGGCATGGGTGTGCTCACTTGTAACCCAGCACTGGGGACACAGAGATAAAGACCCCTAAGGCTCATGGCTAGCCAGCCTAACCTAGTTGGCCAGAGAGAGACAGTATATCAAAAAGTCAGACAGAACAATCCCTGGGGTTGTCCTCTGACTTATACACAGACACACACACACACACAGACACACACAGACCCAGAAACACACACATGCACATACACATGCACACACACAGAGACACACAGAGACACACAGAGAGACATACAGATACACACAGACACACACATGCACATACATGTACACACACAGAGACACACAGACATACACAGACACACACAGATACACACACATGCACACACACACACACATGCACACACACACACATGCACACACACACACACACACACACACACACACGCACACACACCCCTCATCAGGTGGCTACCACTGGGTTGGCATGTTAGAGACAGGCACCACGTGAACCAACCTTCCGTTGACCTCTGCTCTTTCTAACTGTCTGAGCTCCAGCTTGCAAGCAGGGGCTTGGAGATTCTCAAGTGAGTTTTACAACTTTTTTGAAACAGACAGATAACATTTTTTCCCACTTGGGACAGAATATCTCAAACCCCAATATCTGAATTAAAAGTTAAAAGGACGCCTAACCAAAACTGTGTGCAAAGTGACGAACCAGTGCTGAGCCTCTGCTGGCGGAGACACAAAATGTTCCATTCTGGGCTTTCTTCCTCTTTACACTGAAATGAGGCCAAGGCAGTTCTGATAAGAGATGATGTGTCCTTTCAGCACAGTCTTTAGGAAGAAGACATTCAAAACTCACGAGTCACTTTCTATATTCGCTGAACGAACATGGGGGCTGGGAGGTGTAAGAGAGAAACTGGACCAAGATGGCCTCATTTGTGACCCTAGAGTTGTTTCAGGCCACCTGGGATCCCACCACCTAGTGCGATGAAGCCGATGCTGTTCCCATAGTCATCCCTCAGTGGACTACACAGGTTTTATTTTATTTTATTTTTACAGGGTCTTGTGTATCCCAGGTTGGCTTCAACCTCTGTCTGTAGCCAAGGGTGACCTTGGACTTCTTGCCTGCTTTGTGTGGTGCTGAGGCTGGGACCCAGGGCTTTGTACATGCTTTGCAACTCAGGATTCCCTCCTCTGTCCCTGCTGTAGGGTATTTTAATGAGAAGGTGGAGGAAAGCCTGCTGTTGCAGTGAGGTAGGTCTGCAACAGCAGCAGAAATTCTTTCCTAAACTAACTGGAATGAACAGGCGCCATTACAGGATGCCCAGTGTTGGGCACATGGTGTGTCTGAAGGTAAGTCAGCAGGAGGTCAAGGTTAGCCTTCCTTAGCTTGTGCTTGATGTGTTGAGTTTACATTTAAGGAGTAGATCTGGTATCGAGGGCAAAGTGGAGATGGGGGTGGGGAGGAGCTAGGTGGGTAGGGAAGAGCCTCCAATGGGCCCCACTCGGAGCAGGACTTCCGCTCAGGAGGAGGAGGAGCTGGGGATGCGGCTCATTGGGTAGAGTCTTGCCTAGCATGGATGATGCCCCGGGTTTGAGCCTTAGCATTCTGTAAACAGGGTGTGGCTGTGCATACCCGTAATCCTAGCAATTGAGAAGTAGAGGCAGGATAATCAGAAGTTCAAGACCATGCTTGGCTTTATAGACAGTTGGAGACCAGCCTTAGCCACATAAGACCCATCTTGAAAATAAAATAAAATAAAATAAAATAAAATAAAATAACTCGGAAAGATTTGCCCATGTAGATTTCCATCAGACGCTGGGTGTCCCCATGAACCTCCTGAGGTCTGGGACGAGCTTGCTATGCTCATGAATTAGTGTGCCTGCAGAGAGACCAATTTGCAGCCACACCTCCCAAGCTCAAGGGGGGGGGGGAGTCCCAGACACAATTCTACACTGGTCAATTCTTCAGCCACTTCCTTCCCAGCCAGTCGGGGGTAGAGTCCTGGGAGCCTTCAAGGCGTCTGCTTCAGTCAAGAGGTGCCTTTGTGTGCCTGCTAACTCTCCCGGCTCCTTCTAAGTGGGTGCATTTTCTGGAACATTCACCCCACTTAGCTCCAGATTTTCTTTGTGCTCTTAATTGGAGGCTAAACACCACTTGAGTGATCATTAAAGTACCATTCCAGGAAAGACCCCGCGGAGTCCTGGACACGGACAGTGTCCGGGCCAGGAAGGGCCTGTCCTCTTGCACCATACCCCGCAAATCTGCAATGAGAAGCAGACAGCAGTAATTATGCTAATCCAAGCTTGCGAGTCTCATTTTCTTCTCTGTAACTTGTGGGAATCTGCATGGGGACGAGACTCTACTTAATGACTGTTAACTTCTATGGATGAGAACTTCCCGGGAGCTCTGTTCTCCAGCCTTCAAAACGACCCACAACTAGGGGCTGGGAAGACAGCTCAGTGGGTAAAATTGCTTGCTGATATAAGCAGGATGACCTGTGTTTGAACCCCCAGCATTCATGTGAGAAGCTAGGCATGGTCACGTGCATGCCTATAATTGTGGGGTGGGAAAGAAGAAGGGATGCTGGGGCTTGCTGGCTGCCAGCCTAGCTCCAAGTTCATTGAAAGACCCTGTCTTAGGGGACAGCCACAGAGCAGACAAGTCAATCCCACAGGCTGCTTCCTCATGCACAAAAGAGAAGGCTGTATTAGACAGATAGGGAAGGCATCTTATAGTCTCATTCATTGGCTCCGAAGCAGTTCTTCGGGAGGGATTCTATAGTGGTCTAGGAGCCTCGGGAAAAGGTGCTGTGATTGACTAGTGATGTCTGTCCTGGAAACAAGAGTGTAGAAATGGCGCTGAATGAGGAACAGCAAGGACAGAGTGGGACAGGGATGTATCATCCAGAGCCAGACTCACCATCGATCCCTAGATTCAGTTCAGACCAATGGTGTGGATTTCAGTAAAGAGCAGGGATCAACCCCAGGATGCCCAAGTCAAGTCCCAGACTTGGAGGAGTGACCTTAGGGGAGCATCTTCCGTGCTCTGAGCCCCATGTGACACGGAGAGGGCCGTGGAATTCACTTCAATGGGCATGGGGACAGAGGAACGAGATGATGTGTGAGAAATCTGAGAGTGGTGCCTCAAGCCATTGCTATATATGTGTGTCGCTGTGAGTTCTGTGTAAGATGTGATGGTTGACCCCAACTGCTGGTGGGACACCACCTAAAGTCACCTAGGAGGCTCTGGGCGTGTCTATAGGAGAGGATTTAGACTGGGCTAGTTGGAGTGGGAAGACTCATCCCAAATGTGAGCAGCATCGTTCCAAAGCCTAGGGTACCAGAGTAACTAAGGAGGAGAAAGTGAGCGTAGCATCAACATTCTTCCATCCCACTCTGCCTCCTGACTGTGGCTGATACCTGACCAGCTGCCTCAGGCTTCTGCTGTCTTGAGTTCCCTGCCATGATGGGCTGTACCCTCTAACTGTGAACCACAACCAACCTTGCCTTCCTTAAGTTAGCATCTGTCCGGCAGGCATTTTATCGCAGCAACAGAAAAGTAACCAGGATAGTGGATTACAGGGTAGCAGGTTACAGCTCACCCTGCGGAGACATAGCATTTACATAGTGTACATGTGTGTGCTGTCCCCATGTGACCAGGCACAAGAGACTCAGAGGAATGCTCACTAAAAATGTTAATGGTGGGATTAACCCCACAATGAGCAAGTGTGCTTTTCCCGAGGCAAGAAAACTATTAAAAACACCGAAACAGACTTGCACGTAGTCAAAGCATCTCCAGAAAGTGGCCAGAATCTGGGTCACCTCCCCATGCAACACGGGGGCTGTTCCCTCCGTGACTGGGCTCCAACCATGGTTATTTTGCAGTAGATGTGAATCATGAGAAGTGACGCCAGGCCTGGCACTGACAGTCCTTGGCAGACTCAAGTGGTTATTTTTAGGGACAGCTTCATGATGAGGACCCCACCTACATCTCCCAATCAATTGTTTTCCCGAGTGCTAACACCCACAGCTTGCACCTCCAGTGCAAGCCAGCTCCCTAGACTCCAGGAGGCCCTTATCAGTTTCTCTCCATATGAGAGTAATTAACAACTCTTAGAGTTAATCAATTCTCCCAGGTGCTGGGCTCCTCAGGCTCCGCAGAGAGAACGGAAGACAAATGGGGTTTAAAGATTTTACTCTGTCGTTTTTCTTCAAGAAAGGAAATCTTGTCATGGACAGGGATGGACAATGCCTCTGCTCTTCAAGGAAGAGGCGAGGAGACAAGTCTACCAGGGGGAGAGAGGCAAGCCGTGGGCTGTTTTATTTGGTCTTTTTGAAACATAGCCTTGCTGTATGCCCAGCTGGCTTCAAACTCGGAGTCTTCCTGATTCTGTCTCCCGAGTATTGGGATGACAGATGTGAACCACGATGCCTGGGAAGTTAAAAATATTGTATTTTTTATGTATATGTGTGTGCACACGTGTACCCTCTTTCTTCCCTGCCTCCCCCCCTCTCTTTCTCTGGTGTATGTTGTATGTTCACATACATGGAAGCCAAAGGAGGAGGTCAGGCGCCTGCTCTTTCACACTCTACCATATTCACCTGAGCCAGTGTCTCTCAGTGAACTGAGAGCTACGCAGACAGGCAGCAAACTCCAGTGATCCTATGTCCCCTGCAGTGCTGGCATTATAGGCACATTTGAAGCCATGCCCAGATTTTAAAGTAGGTGCTAGGGATTTAAGCCCAGGTATTCATGCTTGCCCACTGAGCCATCTCCCTATCCATCCCCAGTCACAGACCTTTTGAGGTGCTGTGGTGACTCCACTGGAGCCTCAGTGTTTAGATCTGAAATATGGGTACTTTCTCACTTCCAGCTACTGTGAATTTATGTCAACAGATGTCACGCAGAAGGAAGTAGATGGTTATCCCACTGTGCAGGGAGATGAGAGGACCATGCCTTCTAACAGTGCCCCCACTGAACAAGGCAGAGGATGCTGTGACTGTGGAAGTCCCATAAGGTGCTGTCCTGACATAGATTAATGCATTTTTAAAAGAATATATTAATTTATTTTATTTTGTCTTTGTGTGTGCCTGTATGTATTTATGTGCACTGCATGCATGCAGTGCCTGCAGAGGCCAGAAGAGGGCGCTGAAATCCTGAAACTGCAGTTACAGGTAGGATGCCCAATGTGGGTGGGTGCTGGGGATCTGAATCTCGGTCCTTTGGGAGATAAATAAATGCTCTAACCACTAAGCCATTTCTTTGTCCCCTGATCCATACATTTTAAAGATCCACATTAAATTAATAAAATTAATTAATGAAATAATGTATACACAAAGTTTTAAACATGGAACTGTTTCAAAGAACCAAAATCAACCAACCAACCCCAAAGTCCTTTAAGAAACTGCCTCTGGGCTTGGGTTTTATCTAGGTCAATGGTGATCAACCTGTCTGTTGCAACCCCTTGGGGGGGTCACCTTGAAAAATAGATATTTACATTATGATTTTCAACAGCAGCAAAATTACAGTTATGAGATAACAATGAAAATAATCTTATGGTTGGGGGTCACCACAACATGGGGAACTGTATTGGAGGGTCCCAGCATTGTGAAGATGGAGACCCACAGCTCTAGTTGGTACAATGCTTGTCTAACATTTTATCTGCAGCATCAGAAGGAAGGAGGAGGAAAATTAAAGGAGGAAGAGAGGGAGGGAAGAAGGAAAGAGGGAGGAAGAGGTTGGCACAGGTGTGGTAGTTCCATCCCACTAGTCTCTCCCACGCATGCTTGCTCTGGGTGGCGTTTCCATGTTTGTTCTATGACCCTGTACCATGGATTCACACAGCCAGCCACCTCCACAAAGGGGACACAGTGTGTCCCAGCAAAGAGCTCATCTGGCTCTGCACCTGTAAGGAAGCCAGGGCACTGTTATTCTCAGAGCCGGATAGTTGAGGACGTGTGGGGACACATGGCTCTTGTGATGGCTAATCTTGTCTGTCAACCAAAATCCACCCTTAATCTGGGCCACGTTTTCTGGTGGCAGACACAGAAGGGAGCTTTTGCGTTTTGCCTGCTTGCCCTCACTCCCACAGGCATGTTCATCTATCCTGCTGCTGAGGCGGTCCTTTGCTAGTGTTAAAACCTACTCTTCAGGAATGCAATGTAGACTGAAGACCAGCTGCTCTGTAGAAATCCTCTGGGACTGCTAGCAAGCCCCAGATCAGAACTGCTGAGCTCTCTATAGTCTTTTGATGGCGTAACCAACAGATTCTTGGCTTTTCTATTGGGAGATAGCTATTGTTGGAGTGTGAACCACAGCATGTAAGCCACTCTAATAACCTCCCTCCCCTCAACACACACACACACACACACACACACACACACACACACACACACGCTCGCACCTGACCAAATATGTTAGCTCCAAGCTGAACAGGTAGCTTTGTCCCTTGTGTGGGCTGCTCAGGCCCTGGGTAAGACAGAGGCCCTGAGTAGAAAGCCAGCCTTGGGGAACACACCCTCTCCACTAGGAAACTTGGTGGTCCCCCTACCTGCTAGGTTGTTCCCCTCCCATGTATGGCAGAGTTGGGAAAGCCAGCTTGCAGTGGGTCTAGCCTTCTCTTCGGACCTATCTGATGCTTCTCCTTGGCTTGAATTTCTCACTTCCCCATCACCTTTGTGCCAGGGCCACAGTTCCCTCCTGAAGGGTGGGGAGGGTGTTCCACTGAGGGTGTTCTTGGTAACCTGGCTAGAGAAAAGCCTCCTATGGCTACAACTGAGGGATTTTTTTTTTTTTTTTTAAATAAAAGAATCCTTAGTATGTCTGCCAATGTTTATAGTGACCTGGGAGAAGAGCTTACAGAAAGCAATGGATTCAAGATTGCCACCTAGAAGAGTAAATGGGTTTAGACACTGTTTAGTTGCTATGGACTTCTGGGAGCTCCTTACAGTAGTTCCATGAGAAAGATCCCGAGGCTAAGATGGGTCTCAGGGGACAAGAGTGCTGACATTAATTACTAATGTTGGTGCCAGAATCAATTAGTAATGTCTGCAGTGGGAAAGAATGGCATAGGTGGCATGCTTGTTGATTATTCTTGAATCCTTTGACAGGCCGAAACATGATATTTGAAAAAAAATTATCTTTAGAAATCATGGCTCAGTCAACTGATATTATCACAGTCCAATGGGCTAAGAGATAAAGTAAATATTTGCCTGTCCAAAGGCCAGCTAAATAAGTAGACACGTGATTAACTTCAGCCTACATCTTTGGGAGACTATGTTTAATCAGGTAGGGAAATCCTTAGTCCCATCTCTTTCTACTGGCTTTAAAATCAGATTATATGCTACAAAAGGCTACAACATACCAGCCTTCACACTTGAACATACCTGGTGGGTGATTTTATTTCCTCTTATAACTTTGTCATGCATTGTTATAGGTTCTACTGTGGAGATACAGCCCCAGCCCCGCAGATAGCATTTACCAAACCAAACCAGATAGAGCTGGCACCAGTCACATTTCTCATGGATGTGACAAGAAGTGGCTGAAGGGAGGAGAGGACTCTTAGGCTTACAGTTTGGGGGTGCGGCCCATCACCACAGGGAGAGCATGGTGTCAGGAGCTCGAGGCATTGCTTCTGACTGTGGAAACAGGTTTGCATAGTCAGGAAGCAGGGAGAGGTGAGTGGTTGTGTTTATTCAGCCTGCTTCTCCCTTTTATTCAGTCAGTCCTCAGTCTATGGGATTGTGGTATCGACATGTAGGGTGGGTCTAGCCTCAGTTAAACCTCTCTGGAAATACTCTTACAGACACAGCCAAAGGTGTGTCTCCTAGGTGATTTTTAAATGCAGTCAAGCTGACAAGGACGATGGACATCACAGAACTCCCGATAAATCCTGAAGTAACTGGTTGGCAGCTCTTCTGCCCACACCAATATCTCTTAAGTCTTGTTTCTATTGGGTGGTGCTCCCTAGGGTTGAGACCAATGACCTTCCTTGTATGGGTCCCTTTTCCATGCCTGGTGCCAAGCCGAAGGGCTCACTCAGAGCAGGCTCTAGAGAACTAACTTCTGACAAGTGAGCACTCTGCCCCCCTCCAACCCCCACAAAGGTGAGTAGCACCAGAGAGAGTGGCAGTGACTGTTACCTAAATTGCTAGCCTGAGGGATGAAGGAACAGAGCCCTGATGGCATGTAAATGAAGCCTGTGGGGCCAGCTGTTGATATCATCACTCAGTAATAGTGGTAATTTTAGGGGCTAGCGGACCACCTCCTTCACTCCTCTGTCACATTCAACTACTATTTTCCCCCAATCTAACCTAACAGAATTAAAGACGTGGACCTGGGCCAAGCTTATGGCCCTAAGAATCAGGGATCCCCAATGCTCAGCCTGTCGCCACCCTGAGCAGTCACTCAGCCTCCGTTGGCTTTATTATGACTATTAGTAACTGCTAATTAGCATGGTGGAGGCAATTGCTTCCCTCATCCACACAGTGCTGCTAATTACCCTTGGCTTTGCTATGAGCAGAAAAAAAAAAAAAAAAAAAACATATCCCAAGATTGTTCTGGGGGGATTCTTTATTTACCTCCTTGCATTATTGGTTCTATCTATTTAAAGCTGTCTCATTTTAAAGTGTCATGGTAAAAAAGCCCTTTTAGTAAGGACAGAATGGGATTTGGCTTTTCCATGATAATAGCCGGGTTCATCTCCAGGTTGGCTCTGGGTCTAGGTGTTTAGGTTTAAGGCAATTTGGTTGCTTCACTAAGATCTCCCTTCATGAACACTTGACCCTTGTGGTCAGTCTGAAGCAACGTCCCAATGTCCATGGGCAGAAGAAACCTGGGCTCTACTCAGAGCACCCCACAGCACCCATTGTACCTTCGCTGGTATATGAAACAAGAAGCCACGTCAGAGGGGATGCAGGTAACTCTGGATGCTGGCCTCGACTCATAGCTTGATTTTTATGTTCTTTAGGTGCTGCCTAGACACAGCCCCGTCTCAGCACCTGCTAACTGAAGGGAGTACCATCCTGTCTACACTAGTCCTGTTCCATCTTTCTCTCCTGGGTCCTCCAGAATCCTCCTTGAGATGCCCCCCCCCCCCCAAAACACATGAGGCATCCTGTCACCTCCCATATTCACTCTCGCCAAAGCCAAGGCATCCAGGATTGAACATCCCAGGAGTCCATTCACATGGGGATATGGGTTTGGCCAGAATCAGTAGTGGGTTATGAGCAACCATAGAGAGAATAACATGGATGGCATACAATCATAGTGCATTCCCAGGAGGAGTTCAGTTTCCTTTACTTCCATATTTCTGGATTCTACCGTCACTACTTCTCACAGGACAGTCCCAGCAAATCATTTCCTTTCCTCACCTCCTTCCTTCCTCCTTTTTCTCTTTGTACCTTTTTGTGATGCTGTGGACGGAATCCAGGGTCTCGTATGTGCCACTGACAGTTCTAGCACTGAGCTATGCCCTCAGCTCCATACTCCTGGATCTTATACCACAGACCCTGCCACCCTGCTACCCAGAGGGAGGGCTCGGCAAATGTTGGTTCTTTATTATCTTGGCACTGAGGGTTGAGGCCAGAGCTTTGCTCATGCTAGGCACACGCTCGCTCTCCCTCTCAGCCACACCCTCAGACCAGAGATGCCATTTGAATTGTGTGCAGTGTCTTAGTTAAAAACTGAATGTGATGGTTGATCTCAGTTGTCAACCTGACTGGATCTAGAAGGAACTAAGCCAGTCCTCTGGACACATCCGCGGGAAATTATTTAAATTTCATTAATTGATGTGGGAAGATCCACTCTAAATACGGTTGCCATCTATCTTAGGTTTGCTTTGCTGCACTAACTCATCATAACCATGATAGCTTATAAAAGAAAGTGTGTAATTTGGCTTACAGTTTCAGAGGGGTAGAGTCTATGATAGTGGCATAGATTAGACACAGGCACGGCGACAGGAACAGCTGAGAGCTCACGTCTTGACTCACAACCACGAGGCAGGGAGGGCACACTGGGAACCACAGGGGTCTTTTGAAACCACAAAGCCCACCACAGTGACATAATCCTTCCCAAGCAGTTCCACCAACTGGGTACCAAGTAGTCAAATACATAAGCCTATGGGAGCCATTATATTCAGCCTACCATTTCCCAGCAACAATCCAGAAGCTCTTGCTTTTTGGTTGACTGTCTTCATGTCTAGCTGGCATGTTCATCTGCTCTGTTGCTTCTACTGCCTCCATTGCTTGATGCTTCCATCCTTGGCGGACATCAAAACCCAGCTTGTTTGGATGAAGACCTGCAGCTCTCTAGGACTCACCCAGGTCTTCATCACCAGCTGAGACAGCTAGTCTCATAGATTGAGTAGCACCAGCTTTACAGCCTCTCAAGGTGCAGATGTTTATTAGTGGATTACCCAGAATGTAGTCTGCAAGCCCATCTAATATATTCCCTTTTCGTATGTGTCTGTATTAGTCAGAGTTCTGTAGAGTAACAGAATTTATAGAATGAATCTCTCTGTATATACAGAAAGGGGATTTACTAGAATGACTGATAGCCTGTAGTTTGGCTAATCCAACAATGGCTGCCTATGAATGGAAAGTCTGAGAATCCAGTAGTTGTTCAGTCCACGGGCTGGATGTCTCAGCTGGTCTTCAGTATACACTGGAATCCTAAAGAAGTAGGCTCTAATTCAGTGAAGGAATAGACTTGCTAACAAGGCCAAGTAGGCCAAGAGCAAAAGCTTCCTTCTTCTTTGTGCTTATAGAGATGACCAGCAGAAGGTGTGGCACAGATTAAAGGTAGAACTTCCCACCCCGAAAGATCTGAATTAAAGGTTTATCTCCCCACCTCAAAGATACAGATTAGAAGAAGTGGGTCTTCCCACTTCAAATGACTTAATAGGGGAAAAAATCCCCTCACAGGTGTGCCAAGTCATTTGAGTTTTAGTTAATTCCACACATAATCACCAAGTCACCCTCTCCGGTCTCTTCCTCCAGAGAGCACTGAGTAATATAATGAACAATTACTGTAAAAGCAAGAGCGTTCACATCCTAGGAGTTGGAAGGATTTGCAGAAATTCCGTCAGCACTGGCACCCAGTGGGACCCAGTAGGCAGGTAGAAGTTGGATCGGCTTTTGGGAAGAACAAAGTGAGAAAGGCTGAAGGGACAGTCTGCAGCTTTACTGACCCAGGATTGCAGCATCATGGATGAGCCTAGGCATTGCCCAGAGATGGACTGATACTCTGGGGTCTCTCTTTGTTTCTTTTTTTCATTCTCTGAGGCTCAATTTCCATCCTTGTAATATGTGGCTCATCACAGAAGGACACCACAAGAAAACCTACAGAGTCAATTAACGCGGGCACACAGGGGCTCACAGAGACTGACTGCCAACCAGAGAGCATGCTTGGGATAGACATAGGCCCCCTACACATAAGTAACAGATGTACAGGATGGTCCTCATGTGGGACCTCTAACAGCAGGAGCAGGAGCTGTCTCTGACTCTGTTGCCTGCCTTTGGATCCCTGTCCCTTGACTGGACAGTGTTGCCTCATGAGAAGATGCACCCAGTCCTACTGCTACTTGATATGTCAAGATGGGCTGCTGTCCATGGGAGGTCTCCACTTCTATGAGGAGAAAGGGAGGGAGGCAGAAGGAAAGCAGAGGAGTGAGGGGAAGCTCTGATCAGTATGTAAAGTAAACAAATAAATTAATTAATGAAAATAAAGATGTAGCTCATTCCCTTTATTTCTCAGGGACAATCTTTTGATCTTTGTGTCCTTCCTTCCTTCCTTCCTTCCTTCCTTCCTTCCTTCCTTCCTTCCTTCCTTCTTTCCTTCCTTCCTCTTTCTTTCTTTCTTTCTTTCTTTCTTTCTTTCTTTCTTTCTTTCTTTCTTTCTTCCTTTTTCAGACAGGGTTTTATCAGGTAACTCTGGCAGGCCTGGAACTCACAATGTAGACCAGGTTAGCTTCTATCTCATGGGATTCTGCCTGCCTGAGACTTCTCAGTGCTGGGTTTAAAGGCATGCACTTTCATGACCATGTCCAGAGACACTTTTGTTGTTGTTGTTGTTGTTGTTTGTTGTTGTTGTTAATGAATGAAATCCAGTTTGCAACCTCCTGAAGATGAACTTGCCTGTACAGAGAACTCTAACAGATCCTGGGTCCTCACTAATGCAATCAAAGTCACCGGCCTACTTCCCCTGTCTTCTCATCAGCTCATCTGAGCTGTATCAAGTCTAAGTTCCATCATCCCCAGGAGCGGGGAGCCAGGAGCAGCCTCTTTGCCTCCCGGAGTGACTGGCCACAGGTTTATGATTTATTTGCTGATTAATTGGGTGCTCAGAGACAATTCTATGTCAATTACATTACTGGCTTGGTGAGAGACGCAGGGCTGCCAATGTCAACAAGACTGAGCACGCCAGGGAGCAGCTAGGGCTTGGGCAACAGTATTACAGCCGTGAGGACTTCCTTCCCTCTGTACCTGGGGAGGGAAAGGGCAAGCACCATAGTGGTGCTGCTGTAGGAAACCCTGTCCTCACATTCCAGTCCTCCACTGATACCAGTCAGAGAGGAAGCTTGTGTCATGACCTGAGGACTTGGGTATGCTTAAAAGTGCCCACAGTGTTTGTGGATGGCTTTAAGATACCATTCCTGGGTGTCTCTTGTGCCGGCAGGACTGGGAATATGACCCATTATACTGCCTTTGCTTAGGTTATAGTCAGTTAGCTTTGGGTGGTGGCAGGGGGACCAAGCGTTCAAAGCCAGTCTCAGAAACTCAGTGAGTTTGAGAGATCCTGTCTCAAAACAAACAATCAAGGAAAAGGGAGACTATTTGAATGGGCTCTGGCTTCATCAGGTGAGAGCCTGTCCCTAAGGGGCTGGAACATGTGACAGAGGGGCCCTGTACAGCAGGGGTCTGCAGTGAAAGGCTGGGGTATGCCTGGCATCTAGCAAATACCACCAAAAGAACAGAGGCTGCAATCTTACAACTGCAGAGGACAGAATTCCACCAAGATATTGAATGTAATCTTGAGAGAGGATCTAGATTTCCAGAGAGCAAGGCTGCCAGGCCAGGATGGGGTCTAGCCTGGAGTGTCTAGCTTCTGCAGTGAGTCCAGCCCAGCCAAGCGACTGAGGTGCAAGGTAACAAACGCCTGTCACTGTAAGCTGCTTGCTATGTTGGGAGTCACTCGTTACACAGTGCTTGATAACAGACACACAGACACTCTGTTCGGCCTCTCTAACTCTCTCCAGAGAGCCTCCTGCACCCTGTTCCTATGTCTCTGACACATCTCTTTCACACCTTTTCCTTTGTGAACACTATGAGGGATTGTCCACTCTTGCCTTCCTAGATGGACTCAGCTACTCAGAAAGTGCTTGCAGGGTACTCTGAGCTCCTGGGTACTGTCAAGTCTACCTTCTGCTGAGGCCGGGGCTGTGTCCAATGGACCTACACCTCGTGCTGCCTGTATGTTATGGCTCCCAAGGTTTCAAGGTTTCTGCATTTGCTTTTCCAGAGACCCAAACAGCTCTAAACCCACTGCATGGCTCTCCTGAAACACCATCTCCTCCCCAACCCCCTGCTTTTACCAGCATGACCTGTCTCTCTATGGTATTCTGTCTTGCTACATCCTCCTCTTCCTCTTCCTATACTCCTCTTCTCTGTTCCTTCCTCCTCCTCCCCTCCTCTTCCCTCTCAGTGGCCTCTGTCTCTCATCCAGGGAATGGATGCCTGAGCCTTGTGCATATGCGGCAAGCCCTTGGCCACCAAGTCATTGCGCAGTGCTCCCCCTAACTTGGCACACAGAGTTTCTGTCTGTTTTATCACTGAGCTCTTTTGAGCAGGGGATTTCAGCCACCTCTTTTTTGAGACAGAGTCTCAAGTAGGCCCAGACTGGTTTGAGCATACTATATAGTCAAAGATAACCTTGAACCTCATGCGTCCGCATCTCCAGTATTGAGATTATTAAGTGCGCACCGCTGTATCTGGTTTATGCAGTACAGGCATCCCAGGTGTCCCAGGGTCCCCATGCATGCTAGGAAAACACTCTACCATCTGAATTACATCTCCAGCGCCTGGCTGACATTTTGAAGGTTCCAAGACAAGGTGATGACATCTCCTTGTCTTTGGAAAGAGTCGTCTTGGCCAGAGCACATGTTGGATGGCAAATTTGCTGGAGTGATTAAGTGAGTCACAGTTAAGACAGGAAGCCACAGAGAGGCTCATGAGAGCAAGCTGCTGTGCACAGGTGAGCTGGTCTTGGACCAAGCACATCTTTAGCACCTCACGCAAGGTTCTCAACACTAGAAATAGGTGTGTGGAACCTTTCGGAACTCCTTGCAAGGAGAGATACCCCTCAGCTCTGAAGGTGCCTGGATCCCACCTCAGGCAAGCTGAAGAAGTGACAGTCAAGGGCCTTGGCAGTGGGGATGAGTTTGGCAGTGGGCAGAGTGGACAGAAAGTCTCTGTCCCCATTCCAGGAACTGAGACCTTCTAATGTGTATTTGAAAAAGCAGCATTTTCTGATTATCACCTGAGTCTCCCTCGGACCTGACTTGTCTACCAGCTTCTACCCTAACTCTGAGCTCAGGCCAACAGAAATGAAGACAGACTTTCTGCAGCCATGAAAACTGCTCAGTTACCCAGGCCTGGGGCAGTAATGGCCACCGCTCTGTTGAAGTCTGAGGGTTGAAATCAGAGTGGGGCGGGGGCTCTGCAGCAGCTACGGGTCCCCAGAAACACTTTTAGAGGCAGGGCGGTACACTCTGCATGTGTGCCTTTCCAAGAGCTGAGGACTTCTAGAGCTTCAAGCACAGCCCGGGGATCCACTTCAATTCTCAGCTCCCATGAGGCCTTTCGCCTCGACTGCTTTGTACAGCAGGAGCCAAGGCACTTCTCACTCATTGGTGAACTAGCTTGAGAAAGCCAGGGATATGAAAGGGGGCGTGGCAAGATGGCTCCAATAGAGAAGGAGCTTGTCATCAAACCTGAGTCGGATCCCTGGGACCCACCAGATGGAAGGGGAGGCTGAGTCCTGCGAATTGTCTTCTGATCTCCAAACACACACACACACACACACACACACACACACACACACACGCACACGCACACGCACACGCACATGCGCGCGCGCGCGCACGCACCCACGCACCCACGCACTCACGCACGTATTCAGTGAGCCTGGCTAGGGTTGGTGGGAAGAAAGTTACCAGCCTCGTGGGAAGAAAGGCGAAGTGCTGGGCCATGCTCAGTGTCATAGAATCTTGGCTCAGTTCCTGTCTCCTTAAGAGATACTTCATTGGTCATCTAGCTGAAGCAGCAGGAACAGTCAGGGACAGCCACCAGGTCTCTCTGGGTCCTATAAGAGTGACTGAAGCCTGGACTCTCTCCCCGTTCTTTGCTATTCCATGTTGTCTTCAAAATTCCACAACATGTGAAGGAACCTGAGAGATCTGATGTCGGTGGATGTTTCTCAGCCTGCTCCCTAGGCTTCAGAGCACAGGCAGAGGATGAGCGGGAAAGTGAGGGCTCATGGGAAATGTCAACTTCCCATCAAGTGCCTAGAAGCCTGGACATGTGACCTCTGGCAAAAATTAAAATCATTTATTGTTAATCTACAAGAAGTGTTACAGAATATTTAAAGATGGATCAAATCCATCTGTCCTTCCTCCTTCCCCAGGAGCCCTGCGATTCAGGAGTACCACCACTCCCACGTCACAGGCAGGGATGCTGAGGTCTGGAGGGAGTAGGGAACACGGCTGTGTGGCAGCTATGCTGCCTGCAGCCCTCTCACATGCCTCCCATGCTGCGCATGCTCTGCTCCTGCAGTTAAGGACCTTCACAGAGCAAGCCTGCAGGCATCTGCAACCTGGCGGCTCTTTCAGAACCCAGGGGACAATCTGCCAAGACACAGATCCCAAAGACCCTCCTCAGGATCTCAAGGTGGAGCCAGGCATCTGCAGGTGTTCTGAGAACTGCTCTGCTAAGCCACTGGTCATTACCAGCTCAGCTCACCGTGAACCCATCCAATCAGTTAGTTCACTGGGAAGCACGCTGACTCAGCAAGCCTAGGGTTCAAATGCAAGGCTTGTTTTTCTGTGGAGCTGGGAACGGAATCCAGGCCCTTTTGAATGCTGGGCAGGTACTCCATCGGTGAACCATCCCAGGGCCAGAAGGGCAGCTGCCTACTATGGCCTAGCACGTGTTTGTCCAAGAGGAGAGCCAAGCATGAGAAAGAAAAAAAAATACTTGAAGGAATTTTTATTATCTTATACACATAAAACTCATCAAAAGAGATGGTCCGGGAGAAAAACAGGCCAGTGTGGTACCCTGCCTGACTCACAGCACATACTGAGCCCAGCCTCTGAAACTACCCATCAGAAATGGTCCTGGAGATAAGAGTCTGTATCTGAGCTGGCAGCGGTGCCTCCGAGTGATCTTGGATAAGTAACTTCGCTTCTGTGAGGGAGAAGAGCTCACATGCATTGGTGGGTTTCAGTGAAGCGTGCACTGGAGGCACAGACGGTGGGTTACAATATGGAGTCCCCAAGTCCCTGATGTAGTAGGCAAGGCAGGAACACTCAGGTTCTCATGTGACACAGATGCTGTTGGTCTGTGGAACCTGCTTTGTGAACTTCTAGTGCCACTTTGAGCAGTGCTTGTTTCTAGAAAGTTCGGTGTCTACTCTTCAGATTTACTGTTTGCTGTTGTCCAAGTTTTCCTGCCTTGTGTGTGTGTGTGTGTGTGTGTGTGTGTGTGTGTGTGTGTGTTAACGGTTGTGACAGTATGAAGGCTGAGGTCAACGTTCGTTGATATTCTCAAGAGCCATCTACCTTGTGTGCTGGGACAGGATCTCTCATTGGTTTGGCAACGGACTGACTAGAGAGTCTCAGGGACCTGCCTGTCTCTACCTCCTCCGTGCTGGGATTATGAGCACACACCTCTGCACCCAGCTTTTTCCATTGGGGGTTCTGGGGATTGAACTCAGGTCTTCACGTTTGTGCGGCAAGCTCTTTACTGACTGGGCCATTTCTGTAGCCCGTGTTTGTGTTTTGTGTGGTTGCGAATAGGAGGCACCAGCAACTTGGTAGAGCCAGCGGTTGCTCTTGCTGGTCCTGGTTCATCAGTGGTCCAGGGATAATTATGGACAAAGTCCTCTGCATGAAGGCTGGCTGCATGAGGCACAAAGACCCAGGAAGGGGAGCCACTGTGTCTTGGGGAGGGAGATACCTGAAACCAAGCATCTCCTTGCTGAGATCCAGGATCCTGTCTCTGGGGGCGGGGGGGGGACACTTCCTCCCAGCAGAGAACAGGAACAATTAGTCACCTTGGCGACCAGGGTCCCTGTTAGCATCCAGAGCTCCATATGGGCTCTAGCTCTCCCAGATGTTCGGTCGGCACACGTCTGCTTCTCCCAAGCACCAGCTGTCAGTGCCCAGCTGGGAGCTGCTTCCTGGGAGAGTCGCCTGGGACTTCTCCACATACTGGGCTTGTCAGATTTTTCTGAAACCTGGCCTTGTCTAGGGGGGAGGGAATCAAACCATCAGGGACTTTATCTAATCACAGACTAGTAGTGGGTGAGATGAGGTATACACAGGCTCCCCTCACATTGACAACCTGCTCAAAGCCCAACTGGGCCCCACATATAGACCGAGTGGAACCGAAGTTAATAGGAACATACTCAGGGGCCTCACTCCTGAGATACCAAGCAACTCTGGACATTGACCTAGAACCTTCTTTCTCCCTCCTTGCATTTACCAGGAAAGATCACCCTTGCCATTCACATAATGATCCAGGCACGCAGGCGCAGTGATAATATCTGCAACCTGCTAGCAAAGTTCTTTGCTGCCCCTGACCTACCAATCACCGCCTCCAGGAGTCGGAGCATCCATTACAGTCAAGGGCTAAGCTGAGGGAGCCAGGGCCAGAAGGAAAAGAAGTCATGAAAATTCTTCATTTTTCCCAGGGGCTCCCAGGGGTCTCAGCTTCTGCCCAGACTCTTCTACCTGGTCCCTGAGTAATTAAAGATGGCCAACTCTGTTTCAGCCTTGCTATTCAGTTTCTTCCTCTGTAAGTTAGAAACAGTAGTAGCACAGCTATTTAGAGGCTATGCCCATCACAGAAGAGCTCTGTGGATGCCTGTCATGAGCCAGGGACCCCAGGAGGTACAGCAGCTCCACAGAAGAAAGAGGACAGTCCCTGTCCTCAAAGGGCTTTTGGTGAATTAGAGGAAATATCAAAAAAATTTTAAAGTGTAAGGGGACACATGGGAAATGCCACAAAAGAGATCGGAGCCATCAGGAGCCTGCGCAGGGGCAATGTGAGTGTCCCTAAAGACTAGAGGTCTGAGGCTGGAGAGATGGGTCAGTGGTTAAGCCTGCTTTTGTAGAGAACAACAGTTTAGATTCCAGGTCCCTGGAATGGGGGTCACAACTGCCAGTAATTCTAGCTCCAGGGAATCTTACACCCCTTTCTAGATTCTTTGGACATTTGTACACATATGGGTACACACACACACACACACACACACACACACACACACACACACGGGGGTTGAGGGTGAGAATCATAAGAAAAAAAAATGGAGCTGGGTAGGTGTACAGTAGCAAACAGGCAAAGAGGACAGTAGAATGGTTTAGACCAGTGCACACATTTGGAATAAAAGTCTATACAGGATGTGCCTAGTAAGTGAGGGAGAGAATGCCTGCCTGCATCAGTTACCTACTGTTATGTAACAGGTTGTCCCCAGATATCTGCAAAATGAAGTTGGTGTGTGGTCCACTTCTCTAGTAAATGAGAAGGCCAGATGGAAGAAGTCCCTCCTCCCCTCCCTCCTCCTCTCCCTCCTCCCCTCCCTCCTCCTCTCCCTCCTTTTCCTCCTCTTTCTCCTCCCCTCCCACATCCCCTCCTTCTTTTCTTTCCTCTCTCCCCACTCCTTCATTTCCTTCCTTTCTTTCTTTCTGCCACCTCTTAGGTATTTCTACAGAGACTCAGTCCGTCCCTTTTAGATCCAGTTTTTTTCTGCCTCTCTGGTCTGCCTGGTCATTTCCTCACCCTTAACTAATGGAGATGCAGGGAGGTCGAGGCAATGGGCTGTCTTCTTCCAAACCTGGCAGAGGAAGTGAAAATTGATGAGGCATAGGGAGGAAGGGCCGGCTGGAGTTCACAAAGTAATTGAAAAGCTAGCCAGACGTGGAGGATTAGACGTCAGAAAGCTCAGTGCCTCTCCAGCCTGTCCAAGTTAAAGCAATGGCACAGGAAAGAGAAGAGAGAAAGAGGAGCCACCCCCCCCCCCATCCCAAAGACTTGGGTAGGAAATGAATTTGTTTACATTTCAGTGAGAGAGAGGAGAGGGGAGAGGGGAGAGGGGAGAGGGGAGAGGGGAGAGGGGAGAGGGGAGAGGGGAGAGGGGAGAGGGGAGAGGGGAGAGGGGAGAGGGGAGAGGGGAGAGGGGAGAGGGGAGAGGGGAGAGGGGAGAGAGAGAGAATATGAATAAGAAGAAATAACAGCTCAGACAATTCAGACAATAAATCCGTGGATGTGTCATTCAGGCACAAGACAGGGACAGGGGAAGCTGGGAAGCAAATGGCTTAATATTTTAGATTAATTGTGAGAGTCAGTAATATGTGTCACTGGGGACCCAGAGGTGCCTGAGCAGGGCTGAGTAACCTACTTAGGTTGATAATTATTGTTTGCATTTGTGGAATTAAGGATACAAAAAGGCAGCTTAGAGAAAGCCCCGCAGAGCTCCCTGGACTCTAATCCCACAGCCCCACAGCCACATCTGTGCCCCATGGGAGGCATCCTTCCTGAGGCTTCTGTGTGGAGTCAAAGGAGAAGGAAGAGTCTGCTGTCACCCTCGCTCTGGGGCTGATTCACCACCAAGGCCATGGAATCCACTTTTCCTTAGATCTCATTTATTTTTAAATTCAGAAATTGTCTGGGGTCTTAAAAAGGATATCAAAGAATAAATAAGAAAGCGACAGGGCTCACATCCATAGTCCAAAGCGCAGAACTGATCAGGGTTAGCCCCTTGCTCCTTGTGCCTGCTTTCTTGTTCCTTGCCCAGGCTAGCCTTGAACTGAAATTTCCCAGCCTCACCCCCTCCTTATCCCCCCAGTGTCAGGATTATAAATGCGTGCCGCTGTGTCCCGCTCTGGTAGTTTTCAGAATAACATAATCTGGGGTAATAAAAAAATGAAACATGCAATTTTTGGGGGGAGTAATTTTGGGATTTTGTTCTGTTTTTTAAAACTTTTTATTGATCCTTTGTGAGTTTCACATTATGCACCCCAGTCCCCCTCATCTCCTGAACTTTTTTTTTTTGAAACAGGGTCTCATATAGCCGAGGCTGGCCTCTAACCCACTGTGTATCCAAGGATGACCTTGAACCCTTGACCCTCTTGCTTCCATCTCCAAAGTGCCAAGATTACAGATATGTGTCAGCAGCACACCTGGACTTAGGCAGTGCTGAGGATGGAAACTTGTGGATGCAAGGCAAGTGCTCTACTCAGTTCTGACGAATGTTCCTTTTAAAAAATGAACTCGAGTCAACTATGGCCTCTTACGAGTTCCGCTGTCAGGTGTCCACACAAGCACAAGGGTCTCCCAGATACCCCAAAGCCTCCAGCTTTCTTTCCGTGTCCTAATAGCTTCTCTTCAGTTTTCACATGCATTCTCTTCCGCTCCCCCATCCCCAGATTTGAGGGAAGACCCACTATTCACCTTCGAGCCTGGCTTTTTTCACTTAACTGTATCTGGTCTTATCTATGTTTCCTGCAAATGACACGATTTTCTTCTTTAAAAAAAGTGGTATTATTATTATCATTATTACATTTGTTTATCTTATTATTTACATTTTATTTATTGTTTACATTTTATTACATTTACTTGTGTGTATGTGTAGGGAGTGGCATATGCATGTGACAGCACACAGGTGGAGCTCAGAGGACAACTCGTGGAAGTCACTTCTCTCCCTTCACCTTGTGGGTCCATGGATCAAACCCAGGTCATCAGGTTTGGTGGCCGGTGCCAGTCTGTTCCATTTTATGGCTAATTATTCATTATGAATAAATACTGTATTTTCTTTATCCATTCATTTGTTGATGGGCATTCAACCTGAAGTCATATCTTAATGCTGTGCATCTGAAATTCTCCAACAAAAGTGAAAGAGACAGAGGCAAAGGTGCTTCACCTGAGGGTTTTTGGTTTTAAAAGGCATGGAAACTGGATACGGGCTCCGGCACCTGTGTGTGTGTGTGTGTTTGTGTAGGTACACTTACCTGTGTGTGCTTATGTGGAGGTCAGAGGTCATGTTGGGTGGCTTCCTCTATTGTGCTCTATTTTTTGAGATGGGGTCTGTTATGGAACCTGGAACTCCATGTTCTGGCTGGGCCCTCAAACACCTGGTACCTGTTTACTTCTGACTCACAGTGCTAGGGTTACGAATATGTGCCATTTTGCCCAGTTTTTGACTGGGAGCTGGGGATTTGAACTCAGTTCGTCATGTTTGTGCAGCAAGTACCTTACCTACTGAGCCATCTCCCTAGCCTTTGAAAGATAGTCTTTAGGGCATTCATTCAACTGAACTACTCTTTATGTTAATCAGACAGAATATTATAGCCACTCCATGACCTGAGAATACACCAGTGTTTAAGATTTGCAAACTATCTAAATGCTTTTCCTAAAAATATCGGGGGGGGGGGCGCGTTTACTACTGTTTGAACCTGAACATATTCCGCTCTAATTTCTGTGTGTATGTTTGTGCATGCCCACACATGCCACGGCATGCATGTGAAAGCCATGGGGGTCGGTGTCTTCTTCCATTTTGCTGGTGTCTCTTGTTGACAGGCTGTGCGCTACCGGTTAGCTGGACTACAAGCTTCCAAGTCTCCTGTCTCCACCACTTGTCTTGTTGGAAGAGAATCGGGATTAGAGGTGGGCACTGCTGAATCAGGCTTTTGACGTGCATGGGGGGGGGGACAAATTTAGATCCTCAGGGATTCACCCCCTAGTCTTCTTTTAACCCCCACTCCTGTTTTCTGGGTGTCTCTCTGCATCTGTGAGAACCAATCTCAGGACTTGTGACTTCCTCCCCATATCCCACGGTTTAGCTCTGACATGCATCCAGTTTGAGCCGCTGAGGGACTGAAGGCCAATTTGGATTTCAATTTGCCCTTGTAATAAACAGTGCTGCAGTGGGCAGTCTCATACACAGATTGCTGCCAAACCTGCTTAGGATTTCTGAAACCTTAGACAGGTACTAAACTGGGGGAGGGGGGGATGCACACCTGTAATTCCAGCACTTGAAAGGCAGAGGCAGGGAGATCAAGAGTTCAAGGTCATCCTTAACTACTTAGAGTTGGAGGACAGTCTGGGCACGTGAGACCCTGTCTCAAAGGAGGAGACAGAACAAGAAAGAACAAGAACAAGAACAAGAACAACAACAAGAACAACAAGAACAACAACAAGAACAACAACAAGAACAACAACAAGAACAACAACAAAACCAACTTCACTAATATATGGTTAGTATATGTACTGGCTGCCAGCATTTAACTATCACCTCTAAAATGACTGCTTAGCCAGGATCTGCCCACGGACACAGACAAGGCAGAGGTCAAGATTGTCATCTGCTCATTTTTTTAAAAAGATTTTATTTATTTTATGTGTGAGTACAGTGTAGCTGTGTCTTCAGAGACACCTGAAGAGGGCGTTGGATCCCATTACAGA
The DNA here is from genome assembly GCF_011762505.2 of Arvicanthis niloticus. Classification (NCBI taxonomy): domain Eukaryota; kingdom Metazoa; phylum Chordata; class Mammalia; order Rodentia; family Muridae; genus Arvicanthis; species Arvicanthis niloticus. The sequence continues at coordinate 12,521,011 of NC_047662.1, read as the reverse complement.
TGGTTATGAGGCACAATGTGGTTGCTGGGAATTGAACTCAGGATCTCTGGAAGAACAGTCGGTGCTCTTAACTGCTGAGCCATCTCTCCAGCCCTCAGCTGCTCAGTTTTCTGATATATAGGTTTTTCACTTCTCTACAAGACACATCCACCACAGCCTTGGGCTGGGATTGTGACTCAGCAGATAAGCACTCACCCTGCACATGTGAGCATCAGAGTTCATAGTTCCAAAACCTGTGGGAAAGCTAGTAAAAGCTGGGTGGGTGTGGCCATCCACCTGAGATCCCAACAAGAGGAAGATGGAAACAGGGGAGGGGGGGTGTTCTTGGAGTTGCATTGACTAGCCAGACTAGATATAAAGGCAAGCCCTGGGTTCAATGAGAGAATCTGCCTTAATCTATAAGGTGAAGAATAACTGAGGAAGACACTGGGTGTCAAATTCTAGACCCCATGGACATTCACATACATACACACATGCCACTACATGAATCAATATTGGTACAGATACTAATGAACACCACACATACCTGAATATCCATAAACATTTATGCATAGCACAAGGACTTACTTACATTTGCAAAGCTCACCACCCAGGGCATCCTGTACCCAGGGCATCCTATACCATGGGCACCCTATACACTGGGTACCCTATACCCTGGGCACACTATACCCTGAACACCCTATACCCTGGGCATCCTATACCCTGGGCATCCTATAGCCTAGGCATCCAATACCCTGAGCATCCTAAACAGTGCTGTGGTTATGAAGAGGTCTTCAGCAGATTGTGATGGTCACCTTAGAAGCAGAAGGCTAGAGGGCACCCCTGTCATAGAGGGAAGCAGCAGAAGAGGGTTTTAGAAGCAAGGGAGAGAGGAAGGACAGCCACCAAAGTGATTAGGAAGCAAAGCCAGGAACCAGAAAGGAGATGGCACAGGAAGTTAAGCAAAGAAATATGTCTCCCACACATGAGACAGGGAAAGGTCAGCATGGCAGACGGTCTTGTCAGAGTGAACGGGCAGAAGTAATTTACTGACTGCACAGGTGGAGGCCCTAAATTAAATGCACTCCTGGCCTCAGCAGGTTCCAGGGAACATAAGAATCTCTGGGGGAAAGAGAGAAGTCAGAGTCCCAGTGGAATCAGCAGCTCAGAAGATGTCATATGGATGGGGAGGCTGCACGGACAGAGAGACAGCTGTCATTCAGCTGGGAACCTGAGGCTAGCTCAAATGGAAATAACAAGCTGCCAGGAACCACCTTGCCACAAAAGGTGTTCTCAGGGGCACATTAAAGAAATTCCAGTTTCCTTTTCTCTGAGTTGCAGCAGCAGCAGCAGCAGCAGCAGCAGCAGCAGCAGCAGCAGCAGCAACTGAGGACAACAAGGTGGGTCATGTATCACCTTCTAGTGGACTCTCATCGTGTCACAGGCAGCATAGATCCAGAACCCAAACCCTGGCTCTACCCACCACTCATTTCTGGGGTACCTCATGATGTATCCCAACGTTTAATGTCTTATCCATCCAGAATGGGGAGGGTGATCCACCAATCTCCAATTTCTTTCCTCTACATTTGCTCGTGCACATCCTACCCCTGTCACACAGACTTGATTGATTTTCAAATGTTGCAGGGCCTCTGCACTCTTCTTTGCTCCAAAATCACCCTTTACACTGTAACTCCTCCTCCTCTGCCTTCCAGGCTTTCTCCATTGTGACTGCCACTTGCTAACAGACCACCATATACAATCTGACCTAATGATTCATTTTATCTCCTGTTCTCTCCCTCTCTGATCTGAGCTCTGGATGGACAAGTGGTCTCACCTGCTTTCTCCTCATCCTGTTTAAAGATCCAACACAGATGTCTGGTATGTGAGATGATGTACCCGGCAGGTGACTATGGAAACAGTCCTCCAGACAAACATTTGAAAAGCTGCTGCTACTCATTTGACCAGAAGTTATTCATTGTTATTCATCCTGCACATTGAGGGCTGGACAGACAAAACCCACACCTGCCTTGCATTGGCGTCAAGAAGACAGGCTTTCAAGGGAAGAGGCATGTAAAGTAGTGTATGTGCATGTTTGAACATGAGTCAGTCACACAGTGTCTATAAGTCTTTGATATGTAACATTTTCCTCTGATGTAAAGCCTTCCATCTTGGGGAACTCATTAAGATGTTAGATGATCCAAATGGAGGTGAAACATTCTGTCCTACAGAGAAGCTCATTCAACTCAGGAAGTAAACAACTCAAAGTCTTCAGGAAGTTCCTGAAACTGAGCACATGAACTAGGCTCTTCCTTTTCCCTGTATAAGCAGTAAGGGCTGCTTAGAGGAATACTCTGATGAGATGAGCTGTCTGGAAGAAGCAGAGACCAACTGAGTTGCATAAAAGATGCTCAAACCAACCGAGCTACTTAGAGAAGACATTCCTCAACCTGTTGGATTGCTTGTGCAGTGAGCTTCACTTTCATGAGCTTTCATGAGCTGTCACTCTTGCTGGGTTGGGATTTTGAAAAGGCAACTATCTTTGAGTCATTTCTGCTCCTGCACGTAACCCCTCACTCATATTCCTGAAAGTAATGCCAATTAACCTATTAGATCTCCAAGTTAGACTTTAGGGATATCTGTACTTTGGGTTATCATTGATTCTTATCTGGGGTGAACAGAAAGTAGATGATAGCAGATGATTGGTCAGTGTTAATGGTCCACTGGACAGGATCTAGGATCATTTGGGAGATGGATCTCTGGGCATGTCTGTGGGGGATTATCTTGACTAGGTAAACTGAAGTGGAAAGACCCACCCACTGTGGGCAGTACCATTCCCTAGGTGGGATCCTGAAGTATATACACGGAGAAAGGGGGCTAGGCAGTTGTATGATTCATCTCTCTCGGCTTCCTAACTGTGGATGTGATGTGATCAACTGCTCCAAGATCCTGTTGCCTTGACTTCCACCCTGTTGGGCCATACCTCAAACTATGAATTAAAACAAACCATTCCTCCTCCAGTTGATTTTGTCAGAGTGATATTTTAAATCACAGAAACAATCAAAGAAATTAAGACATAACAGTTGAAAGCAGACCCAGATTCTTAATCTTGAAAACCAGGGCTACATCTTGGAGACCCAGCAACCCTAGTTCTAAAGCCATGCTGCCTGGAGAGTGGAAATCTGTGGTCTGTATACTCTACACCTTCTCTCTCTATGTTCTGTCAGTCCCTCCACATCTCGGGATCTTCTTGCTTCCATCTCCCTCCCAAGGACCCAGCTCTGCCAGACAGGGATGGCATAGGAGTTAAATTAACCCCCTCCCCTTCATTGCTTCTGTCAAATGTGACCCACAAGACAATGACATCATGAGAACAATCCACTGGCATGCCTGCTTGTGCCAAACCCTCACAACTTGAAAACCCAGTGGCAGAAGAGACCAACTATTTAACAGCCCACTTAGCGGCAGCCCCGAAAGGAAACAAGAATGTTAGGTCTACATAAAAAGAGAGAATCATAGCTGATTCAAAGAAAACTACTCTTGTAAGAGCCCAAATTTGTGGAAAAAAATTGTCAGCAATTCCCCACCTTTTATTCCCCAAAGGATATTAAAACCCACAGAGAGAGTAGAGTCCCCATAAGGACACTAGCACACCAGGCTAGGGGACATGGAGACTAGTGAAATGGGAGGGCATAAGGCTGCTACTCACATCAGTGGGAGAGGGAATGTGGAGGCAGACAAACCAGGAGAGCGCGACACTAAGCGGAAAACAAGTGACTGCTTCTTTACAGAGAATCAGAAGCGACCTTTCGTGTTAGCAACGTGAGTGGCTAGAAAGAAGAGCATAAGACATGGCAGGGTATGAGCTAGGTTTTCCAGGGACCCCTGCTCTCCACACACAGTCTGTGTAGAGGAACCAGATATTCTTGGTCAGTGTGGCTGACCATGGATATACTGGCTCAGGAGAGAATCTGTGAGATGGAAACCCTCTGGGCTCTACCAGAGCAGCCAAGAGGCCCAGCTTGCTCTCCTCATTGGTAGCCAGAGAACAGGCTAAGGATGGTGTACAGCTGGCATGTGCGTCTAGCAGGTGTAACACGGATGGAGGAAAGGTACTCACTTTGGGGCCATGGCTCAATTTATCTTTGCTTGGCCAAGCCCAGATAGGGATGCTCCGGACACACTGCCTCTCTGGGCCTCAGTGTCCACTGCTATCTGGACCCAGCAGAGCAGCACGAAGGCCACAGTTGTGAGCGGGGCAGTCCAAACTTACTACACTCAGAATTCAGAAGCTTTGGGGGTGATGTCTCTGTCGATGTCATCAGGGTAAAAGTTAAGGTCAGACCATGAGGCTGATTTAGAGTAGGCCTTGTATCTATCTAATGAGCAAGTACTTCTCTGAGTAAGAATACAAGAGGATACAGACACCCATGGACGAGGGCCAAGTGAAGAAGGGACAGTAGGACTCATGAACCAAAACTTACCACAGGTCAATAGAGGCTGGATGAGCCCTCCCCTAGAGTGCCCAGAGGAGACAGTCCAGCAAATACCTGGATCCTTTTCTTTTATTTTTTTCAGTGTCAGTTAAGGAGCCCAGAGCCTTGGGCACGTTCTAAGGTGTTCATCCCCTGAGTCCCATGCCACCTCACCTAGCTGTGACACCTTGGTTTTGACCTTACAATGCTCTCTCCATTTAGAGTATGAGAGCTATGAGATGTCTCTTATTTATCCCCTGAGGCATGCACTGGCATTGTATGGTAAAGTGCCCATGTAAGGGGGGGTTCCGGTGTAAATCTTAAACGTCTTCCAAGCTGTCTATGATGAAAGCTTGTCACTGGCCTGTGGTGATACTAGGAGCTGAAGGAATCTTTAGGAGGATGGGCCTTATGGGAAGAAGTTAGGGTAGGCAATGCCCTTGAAGGTGATGTTAGGGCGTCTTTTTCTCATACTCTCCCTGCTTGCCAGTGGTCAGGAAATAGATAGGTTCTCCCCACTGTGCTCCCTCTACAATGTATCATGCTGCCACAGGCCCAAGGCAACAGAGTTAAGCAGCCGTGGGTTGATGCCGACAAAACCATGAGCCAAATAGACCTCTTTGTAAGTTCATTTCAGGCATGCTGTCATAGTGACAGCAAGCTGCCTCAAGCAAGGGCAGATGCGTGCTCATTGAAGGAATATGTGGGATGGATAGGTAAGCCTTCTCACAGTGTCTGACTTCAGGGAGCCGAGAGGGAGGGTAGGTATGACGTCAGGATGCTGTAGGCAGTGTGACTATCTATCTATCTATCTATCTATCTATCTATCTATATCTCCCAAGGGAGAGTGGTTTGATTCTCACCAGGTGACTGGGCAAAGTCCGTCTCCCTCTGTGAGTCATGGTGCCTCTTGCAGGGTCTTGAAGTATTTGGGGGTAAGGAAAAGGTACTCCAGAGGGAGGGACTTGTGTAAGGTGCATGCAGCAGGATATGTCTGGGAACCCAGCTGGGACCACTCTATCCATCTTCATTAATTAGACCTGACCCGGAAACTTCACAGTGTACAACAGATGGTCCTAATCAAAGTGTGATGCCTAACATTGACCATTGTCGGGATTTGGGATTACCAAAGAGACAAGCCTCTGGGCATGTCTGGGAGAGATTTTGTAAAATGGGTTAACTGAGGGGGAAGGACTCACCCTGTAATGTGGGCAGCACCATCCTGTGGGCAAGGATCCTGGACTGAATAAAAAAGGAAAAGCGAGCTGAGCCCAGCATCCATCTCTTTCTGCTTCCTGACTATGACCAGCCGCTTCCGTTCCTGCCGCTGTGCCTTCCCTACCACGATGGACTATAATTTCCAAGCTGTGAGAGCTGGAAGCAATCCCTCTCTCCTTTGACTTGTGTTTGCCAGGCATTTTGTCTCAGCAATGTGTGAGCAACTAATACAGACACCAGGCACATCAGGAAATGTGTCTGAGGTCGGAGGAGAGCCCTCTCACCAGCCTTATCGAGAAGTCTCATAGGGTTCGCCTGCAGCTGGGGAGCTTTGAGGGGAGAGCTTGGGTTTGGCTGAGTAGGGAGGAGGAAAAGGCTGCAGGAAACTTTGATTTTATTTTATTTTATTTATTTATTTAATTTTTTTTTTTTTTGAGTTTTTCAAGACAGGGTTTCTCTGTGTAGCCTTGGCTGTCCTGGACTCACTTTGTAGACCAGGCTGGCCTCCAACTCAGAAATCCGCCTGCCTCTGCCTCCCAAGTGCTGGGATTAAAGGTGTGCACCACCACCGCCCGGCTTGCTGGCTCAGGCTGAACTGGAGCTGTGGGGCCTGATTCCAATAGTGACCTGTAGGAGGCGCTATGGCAGGGTCTGTCCATTCATGTGTGTACACATTTTTCCTCTGTAGCAAGCAAGGAGTGGTGTGTGTGTGTGTGTGTGTGTGTGTGTGTGTGTGTGTGTGTGTATGCAGAAGCTGGCATTCTGCTTCAATAACCTGGACAGTCTATTCTCCAAACAGTCCCGATCAAGCGGTCCAGCCCTTTCAGAATATCAAGGGGAATGCCACTTCCCCTTATTTGCTGACGGAAGCTTGATTAAAGACCGTGGGTCCAGCTGCTTTCCTCCCAGCCTTTAAGAGGAGGCTCCAGTGTATAGTCAGAGTGTAGGGATGGCTTAAATGTTTAGGGACAAGGAGTGCAGGAGCATGTGAGCCCCTGCAGCCCAGATCTCTGTGATGGGAAACTGGAGTCCTCTGCATTAGATCAGACTTCACTCTTCAGAGAAGCTTTTTAAATACTGCTGTAACCCAAAGAGAAAAAGAAAACAAAGTCGGGGTGCTTTTAGTACAATCGGGAAAAGTGGTTCTGAGCATACTTTGTGGAGGAGCCTTTCAGGGGACAAGGAAACATCAGTGTGCATTAGGACTCGAGGGGTGAGAGTCTTTGAAGACAAATATGCTCTTGGGCCAGAAGCATCCATTACTGAGTTATCTACCAGTCCCCAAACACACGGCCCTGGTTTCAGAGCATCATGACTTCAGACAGGACACAGCATTGCATGTTCCCGACGGCTCTGCTGTGAGTAGAGGGGACAAATTCACTGTGCAGTTCTTTCTTGCCAAGTGTCTCCTTGCATTGGCCAGCACTAAACACAAAGAGCCTTGCAGAAGGTGGAGGGGGAGGGGCCCTTGGGGTCACAGACCTGGTGGAGAGCTTTGTTGTCACTGCTTTTGCCACTTTCAAAGTCCTTTCTGCTGTAAGCCAAGCATCAGAAGTAATACTACCCAGGACACAGTATCCCAGTTCCTTCTCAGAGAGAGAGGCGAGAGGATCAGGGCTGTGGGGATCACAGGTAATGGACAGGTGCATTGGCCTGAATTCTCATCAGGGAGGAGACAAACATAGACAAAGTCTGCCTGGGTCACTTTTATTGTTTGGGGTGGTGTGCTAGCTGTATTTGTATAACCTGACCATAAGACCTGAACCAAACAAGTTTAAGAGACTTCAACAAGTATAAAAGACTTAGATTGGCTCATGGTATCATACAGCATCCGTTCACCATGGTGGGGAAAGGCGGGGAAAGTTCACGGTGCTGAAGCGATTCACATCTTGGTGACCCAGTAAGCAGAAAGAACAGGGCTGGAAGCAGGGGCTCAGCCATCAAAGGTTCACCCGTAGCAATCCACTTCTACCTACTTCCTTCACATAGGACCTGCTTCCTGAAGCCTCTGCAGCCTCTCCGAAATGTGCTACCAGCTGTGGGAACATGCATTCAAAGCCTGAGTTTATGAGGGTCATACTGGAGTCAGACCATGAGAGACTGTGAGGCACAGGCTTGGTTTTCAATGCCCTCTTAGAGATCTCCAACTGTGATCTGACGGCTCTGAACCTCAGCTGCCTCATGACTACAATGGGGAAACCTCGTGTCACAACCTCACCAGAGGACACAAAGGTTAGGAACTAGCAGGCATGTTGTGGATCTAGCACACGGACAGGACATTGTCACAATCACGAATCACATTCCATTTGTTTCTGAGTCTGTAGTCAGTCACAGAAGCCAGTGTTTGGGAGGGGCACCATGAGAATAACCTTGAGGAAATGTGTGGTAATGGTATATGACTGATCCCTTTAAGGAAGAGGTGCCCAGGAGGATGTGTGAGAAGGGTTTCCTCAAATTTACAACATCCCCAAATTCCTTCTCAGCTGTGCTGGTGTCTCCTACTCACTGGAAGCCAACCTGCTGGCTCTGAAATGCAAATCTCTCCGAGGCCAAAGCATATGCATCTTGCTTCCAGAAAGCACACAAAGCAGTAATTTAGAAAACACACCCAACACAAATACCCTTAAAACTGCCTTTGGCGACGAAACACTGCAAATGCAGCATCCTCTGTTCCCTGATTACTAAAGAAGAGAAGGCCAATCATTTCCTGGCGAAAGTCTCGTTGCGGAGTGTGCCAACATGCAGGTGTGACCTACACAACGCTCTGCATGTGAATGAGTGAACACTGGCTGGAGCCAGTGAGCTTGGCAAGGGTCCCTCTTCTGATGAGGGCACAGCTCTAGTGACATCTCTGTGTCAGTCTTGTGACACCCTGAGCAAAGCCCCTGCCTCATGCAGCCACACCTGGATGCCCGACCTCCAAACACTGGAAGGGGATCTGTGGCTGGGGAGGCGTGTTTGTGGTTGTTTGCTATTCAGCAATAGAAAAACACAACCTCTCAGACCCACACAGTGGATTCTTGGAGAACTAGAATCCTATCTTATGTAAGCTGGAAGTCTCTCCAGTGGAAGGATGAATGAGCAGTATTTGAGACAGGTAATGAATAAGGTTGTCACGAACATGCTGGATCCTGTAGCCAGGTGAGCTCGCTCTGTGGCTTACTGTGTGACCTAGGACAGGCTGCTTAACATCTCTAGGCTTTGGTTTTTTATCCATGAAATGGAATAATATGGTGCTGACTTATCTCACAATGTTACCCTGAGGACAGGCGACCCTGAAGAGAACTTATACAGAGCACTGTGGTAAGCCTGCAATCCATGTAGCCAGCTACTTCTGCCTTTTTACAGAGGAGGAGGAATAGGGAGAGGAAGAGGAGAAAGAGTGGGAGGAGGGAGAGAAGGAGGAAGAGGAGGAGGACAAAGAGGAGGGAGAGGGGGGAAAAAGAGAAAGAAGAGGAGGAGAAAGAGGTGTAGGAGGAGGGAGAAGAGGAGGAGGAAGAGGAAGAAGAGAAGGAAGAGGAGGAGAAGGAAAAGGAGGCGGGGCCTGGCAGGAACAAGCAGTGGGGACACTGGCAGTCTGTGAAAGGTGGCCTGGTGTTCAAGGTCAGACATGTCTGCTGATGCTGGGAAATTCCTGTGAGGCTGTTTTCTCACCTCCCAAGTGGAGGTCATCATCCTGTCAACATGCTCACCCTCTAGCTGGAGGTTCTAGGAAGTGACTTTAAGCTACTTTGCAAACTGTGCAGCTCTGTGCCAGTGCCAGCAACTGGGAAAGTAGGAGAGAATAAAAATAATGATAATAATAATAATAATAATAACAACAACAACAATAACAACAACAATAATAATAATAGTAAAAACACCCAGAGGTGCAGGATGGGCAGGGGGAGATAGCAAAGGACAGAGGCTGGGGACACTAGAGTCAGCTCTCATGGCCACTGTATCACCAGCATGGCCCGGGGGACAGCATATAGGGTCACCTGAGACAGTGATAACGCAAGACAAGGGCGGTCCCTGACACATGACAGGTGTTAGATGGCCATTTTAGGCAATTTTAGGCCATTAAACAGAGCCAAGAAAGATAAAGATCACCAACTGACAGGGTAGAGGGACTCAAACATCTTTGTCACTGCCCTGGGTCTCCCTGAGCCCTTGTCGCTTGAGGCTCTGGGTAGAAGCTAGTGGTCTGAGTCGAGATGTCGTGTGTTTGGTAACCATGGCAGGGTAAAGGAGAGGTCTTCCGCTTGAGCCTGTCCACACAGGTCTGCACTGAATGCCAGAGCTGAGAGGGATTGTGGGAATCAAGACTCATCTAGCCAGGTGTGGTAATGCAAACCGGCCAGGGCAGCGTTGGGGAGGCAAATGCAGGAGGATTGTTCGTAAGTTTGAGGTTAGCCTGGACTACGTGATGACTTTGAAGTCATCCTGGGTTACAGAGTGCCACCCTATACAAAGACAATAACAACACCAAATAAACAAACCACATTTCCCCAACATATTCCACAGAAGAAGAAAGGGGATCAAGAGACACCTTGGTACCTCACTACCAGCTACTCTGGATGGCACTTAACAATTGATCCTTCAATAGTGTTAAAGCACCACTTAGGGCAGAGCCGAGTGGCAGCGGATCTTTTCTGTCACATTGTTGTCCCTTCCCTAAGTTGGCCTTCACAGTGTGCCCCAGACCTCTGCGCATCTCAGACACACTAGCCAATAGCTTTGCACTGTACACTTGGGGCCAGAGCAATCCAGGGCAAGGTTCCTGGTGATGAATGAGGCTTCAAGGCCGGACTACAGAGCTCACACTCCCCAGGCCCTGCAGAATGAGTTTCTCTGTGCTTCAGTTTCTGTATTCATGACTTGGGAATAAAAAATACTATGCTCACATCAGAGCCCAGGTGCAGCTGTCCCTGTCATTCCTCAAAGTACCTCTAGGGGGCAGGCTATCACATTCCCAATCCCAGAACAAACTTCAGAATCACAAGTCTCTTTTCACCCAAAGAAAGCCCAACACATACCCACACCTCTTTTTTTCCTTTCAGGAAGAGTGGACACCATCACAGCACCAGGATTAGCAGCTCTATATAGAGACAGCCCCTTCCTTGAGGTTCTTGGTGACCTCCACAAGCAGTCTGAGGAAAGCTAGAAATTCCCTGAAGGCCAGGTGTCTCTGTCCCCACAAACATTCCCCACTTGGACCCTGCAGCAGTTGTGCCACTTCATCCTGCTGCCCTCTATGTCCAGAGGTTCAAAGGTAGACCAGTAGGCTGTGCCAACATCCTAGCTGTTAAGGAATAGTTTGCTTTTGAACTCTTTGAATTCTGTCCCCTCAACACCTTCAGTGAGAAATTTCACATGGACCTGTTTACTAAGCTAACGGAGAACAAGGGCCAAGCAGACCTTTACCTGCTCTGAAGGTAGCATGGCTGGACAGATCTGAGAAGGGGCGTGTCCATCACCACGTATGGGAGCAGAGGGCACATTGGTGTCCAGGTTGGGATTGGAGCAGAATGGTGGGAACAAAACGGAATTGCTATGAGGGTAACCAGATGGTACAGAATGTATCTAGAATATATATCACCAGTCAAGCCAGAGAGCAGCATAGGTAAGAAAGGATGAGAGAGAGAGAGAGAGAGAGAGAGAGAGAGAGAGAGAGAGAGAGAGAGAGAGTCAGTAGGTGAAGCCACTTGTGGCTACACCTGAGTTCAATCCCTAGGGCCCACTCAATGTAAAGGGGGAATGGATTGGCCAAAGTTGTGCTCTGACTTCTGCATGTATGAAGGTCACTGAATGGATGGGAAAAAAAGTAGGCACAGGGCCAACTCTGTGAGTGACAGTGATGGGCACAGGAATGATGAGCTGGCATAGATCTGACAGAACAGGTCTATCTGTGTCCCAGGGAGAACTGTAAAATGGCTCCTTCAGTCTGGGCCTGATCATGTGACAAGCCTTGGCCAAGAACGTGTGGGGATTCCAATGCACACAGACAAGCAGAGATTTGAAGAGGCCTTGAGTGATGCTACTCTTCCCTCTTTTGCTGCCATGGTGACAGGCCCAGGCTAGACTAATGGAGGATGAGGGAGGTATGGAACAGGCACTCTAACACATGGTCCACAGGTACTGAGCATGCTCTGTCATCATCAGCACAGCTGAGCTGGCCACTCAGGACTGGCCAGTGATGTACATTTACTAAGGGCTGTGTACTAACTGACATGTTGGTCATTGTTCCAAACGTCCAAGGGAGCAGACATTTACTGTGGCTCGCAGTTCAGAGGTTTCCAGTCAGGGACAGCAGGCTCTGTGACTTCTGGGTTATGCAGAACAGAAAATCATGATAGAGGCCATGCAGCAGCAAAGTTGCACACCTTACCACATCCGGGGAGCACAGAGGGAGACAGGAAGGGCCTAGGGAAAAGTATGTCCTTCTAGGGCATCCCCTCTCCTAGTGACCTAATCCTGTAATTAGTCCCCATGTCCCAGCAATGCCATGTTATGCACCCTTCAAAGAGTGAACCTGGGGAAAGAGTTCTCAGGGTCCGGTTACCCGTCAATGGCGGATCCTCCAGACAGGACCAAGTCTTCAACACCAGGGCTTAGTTGCAGGACTGGACAGAGAAACTGATAGATCTTCTACCACAGTATTGATTCTCTCACAAAAACACCTTAGGGTAGAAAGGCTTTACTCTCGTTCATGGTTCTGGAGGGACAGAGTCCATCATGGTGGGTTGGCATGGAAACAGGCAGGGAAAGCATGGCTGTAGGAGCAGGAAGCTGGCTGGTCACATTACCACCACCCACCCACAGGAAGCAGAGAGAGGTGACAGGAAGTGGGTCCAGGCTATAAAACCCCCAAGCCCACCCCAATGACAAACTTCTTCCAGCAAGGTGCCACTTTTAAAGAGTTCATGATCTCAAACAGCATCATCAACTTGGGACAATATGTTCAGAAGCATCAGCTGCTTGGGGACACTTCACATTCAAAACACAAGAACCACTGAGTTCTCTTGATTTGGAATGGCCATGTAAAATTTCAGCTGGAGGGGCTTGGAGAGATAGCTCAGTTAATAAAGTCCCGACCACTCAGGCACAAGGATGTGAGTTTGATCCCCAGGACCTGTGTTAAAAAGCCAGATATAGCTATGGCTCAAGAGATGGCCCAGCGGTTAAGACTACTTTCTGGTCTCTCAGAGGACCTGGGTTAGATTCCCAGTACACGTACACACACACACACACACACACACACACACACACACACACACACAACAGCTCACAACCATCTAACTTTACTTCCAGGAGATCAGATGTTCTCTTCGGGCCTTCAACAGGCACTTACATGTTGTGCAGACATACATGCAAGCAAAACACCCATACACATACAATAAAAGTGCATTTTTTTTTAAAAAAAGTATGTTATGTAAAAAAGTAACTTTACATGCCTATTCTGGGGAAGCAGAGACAGACAGATTTCTGGGCTCACTGGCCAGTCAGCCTAGCTGGATCTGTCAGTCCCAGGTCCCAGTGAGAGAACCTGTCTCAAAAATCAAGGTGCCCAGATCCTAAGGAACTGCACGTGAGGTTAGGCTGTGGTATCCACATCCATGCGTGTGCATGCACACACATGCCCCACAACACACTCACACATACATATGCATACATGTGCACACCACACACACCACACACACACATGCACACACGCACACACGCACACATGCACAACTATCTACTTGGAAATTATAACTGCATCATACCTAGTGTGCCCAGGACTCCTCACTGTCTCATGAGAGGAAGCAGGGAAGAGCGGGGCTGGGAACTAAGTATTAACTCTGCAGCTGCTGCAGGTTAATTTTAGCTATAGGTCACTCTGGGGAACACTGTAGGCTGCTCATATCTGGGCTGTGTCTGCCACCAGTGTTTGGCTCTCAGTGCTTCTTGCCTTGCAGAGGTCCAACTTCAATTCTCTGAGTGAAGCAGGTTATTTAGTTACTAGCAGGTCCTGGGCCACTGAGCCCATGGAGTAACCATCAGTGGAATACAGCATGCAGTGTCTAGTGTGTGTCTTTCTGGAGACTCTCAAATGAATGCAAAAGTCCCAGGGCCTGGCTTGCCCGCTGGTGAAACAGGGTTCCAGCTCCACCTTGCTGCTGCTTTCCAGAAAGTGCAAATAACTTCCCCACTTGTCTACCCTCTCAGTGGCCTGGAGTCTAGGTCAACCCTTTTGACCTAGGTCTTGTGTCAGGCCTAGATCAGGCTAGCCTCAAACTTTTTATGTAGGCAAGGATGACCTTGAACTCTTCCTCTCTGTACCTCTCAAGTGCTGGGATTACAGGTAATTGCCACTGGTCCTGACTCCTGTTTGAGTATTTGATTCTAGAAGTCCCAGTTGGCATCTAGCACCTGCGCCCTTTTTCCCTTCCTTTCGAGGGGCCCCCTGGATCCTGGCCTCAGGTTTCTCTGTGGTTTGGCTGACCTGGTGATAATGTAGTTCCTGCTCTGTCTATGTTTAAGAGGGAGAACCTTCACTGATGGGGTCAGGAGCCCTCTGTCCCCATGCTGGATTCACACCGTGATGCTGGCAGAGGGACCATGAGAAAGGACAGCTGTGATGGCCCTATTGCCTTTTGTCACAGATGATTTGGTACAAAGGCCCTCAGCAGGTCCCAGCATCAGGAGCTTGCATTTCCAGCCTCCCAGATCGGGAGCCTAATGCTTTACTGTCATTAATAACTGATCCAGCGTCTACATTTCTTTTCCTTTGGCTGTGATAATACACTCTGGTTCAAGGGCACAGTCCATTTGCTGGCAGGCTGCTCGTGTTACATCCACAATTGGGAAGCAGAGAGCAACGAATGCACGCTGCTGCTCAGCTTCCCTTTCCTCATGTCTATGAGCATGGATCCCAGCCAGGGAATGGTGCCACCCACAGTGGGCAGGTCCACTGTATTCAAGGTAATTCCTTACAGGCACACCCAGAGGCCCATCTGCTAGGTGATTCTAGATTCTGTCTTGTTGACACTTAATGCTAATGATCACACCCAGACTGTAGCATTAAGTTACAGCAGCAGAAAGTCAAGAGCCAGACTAGACTCAGATGGGTTCCCTTATCTCTGACACATCCCCTCTCCAGCCTGACCCTCCCCTTCCGGCAGTATCTGCTGCAGCATAGCAAGGCCTTTTAGATATAGAGCTTAAAGCACGTTGAGCAGCCCTGTGTCACACAAGTCAGGTGGCAAGCTTTTCAGTCTACCGAGTGTCTCAGGGTCCCTCACAGGCTACTAGAAGGTGCCAGCGGATGCTACTGTCACCAAGATTGTGGGATGACCAGCTTCCATGTTTACTCATCTGTCTGGTGGCCAGAGGCCATCCCCAGTTCCTTTCAACGTGAGCTACTCTATGGCTCAGAACCCAGCAGGTGCTATGGAAACTGAGAGAGGACAGATTATGTAGCAGCAAGACAGTCACAGTCCTTGTAACCTGGCCTTACAAATGACACCTGTCTCTGTCTTCTCTTAGACCCAGACACAGGAACACAGTCTTGTTCTACCCAGTCACACAAGGCACAGACTTTGGGAAGTATAGAGAATGTTCTAGAATCCATTTGCATCATCTTCCCTTGGCCCCAAAGAAATCAGCCCCCACCTCCAAACTACCACATGACCCTTGAGTGTGTACCGAATCAGTCAGTAATTACCATATACCAGAGCGGCTTTCCCCCTGGGCATGGAAAAGGACACACAGAAAGTGGGGAGCCTTGCTCTTGGGAAAGACAATGAAGACATGAAGACGGAAATTAAGAAGTGGAGATCACTGTTGGAGGTGGGAATAAAGCAGGGGAAATTGGGGTCCTCACACAGGACTCTTCTCTTCAGTGTCCTAAAAGAATTGATTGGCGTCCCAGGTTGGATGAGACAGTCAGTGCAAAGGCCCCGTGATGGACTCCAGACTGGAATATTCAGGAAACACCACAGAGAAAGCTAAGTCTCTAAGAGGGAGCACATGAAGGAGAAGAGGGAGGGGGAGGGAAAGTAGGTGTGGGAGGAGGAAGTGGGGGAAGGAGAAAAGTATCAGAAGTATGTCTATAATGATAGACTTTGTAGGTGGAAATAAAATGACCCCCCAATAAAAACATAATAAAAAAGACATTTTTAAAAAAAATCAAACGATAATCTATAGGAACCCCAAACTGCACCACAGAAATCAAAATAAAACAACCCCGTTTTATAATCCATACCAGTGCTATCTGCTGGATGCCACTCTGGTGACAGGAGACGCCAAAGGTGAGAATGAATGCCTGTGGACTGGAGGCAGCTGCTGGAAATCACAAGCGTGTGTGTGTGTGTGTGTGTGTGTATGTGTGTGTCTGTGTGTGTGTGTGTGTGTGTGTGTGTATGTGTGTATCAAACAACAACACATGGGAATCCATTCTCTCCTTCCACTGTGGATTCTGAGAATCAAACTCAGATCACCAGGCCGGCACAGCAAGCACCTTCAACCAATGAGCCGTCTTGTGGGCCCCAAACAAAAACAATTAAGCAGGTTTGGCAGGATGAGGAAGAAGCCATGCCTGTGGGGCATCCCATAGGCAAACCACGCTAATGTCCCCTGTGGTAACTGAAGAAAGAAAGGGTTTTTGTGCTTTGATGAGGTTCACAGGTACCTAAGAGGGTAGGATTTAAGCCAGCTCCTTGGCCGTAATCACACTCTGAGGTGGCAAGATAGACACCAATGTAGACCATGGCTCCATCCCTTGAATCACCTCCCATTTTTTTTCTGCTGGAACAGCAGGGGCCAAACTCCTGATTCTCATTACACTGTAGGTGTCTGAACAGGCTAGGGCCCTCTGGGTGAGCAAAGGATGCCTCCATATGTGGGAGACAAAGCCAGGTTCATGGGGACCAAAGAAGTTTCAAACAGAGAACTGATGTGTCTCTAACCTGTTCACAGCTGGGAAAGAGGAACCCCCAAGCCTGAGCCTTCATAAGTAGACAGACATGGGCTGCTCAATATCAGGCTTGTGGAGTCTTGGGATCATCTTCAGTATCCACTCAAATTCCAAGAGTCTTTGGCAGGGTGGCTCACACCATAATCTCCATGGAGGAGGACTCTGGGCTTTATTTTACAGCTTTATTTTACAACTCAGTGCCTGGTGTAGAACACATGACACATGACATTTGCAAAAATGTCAGCTGCCCCGTGTTTACTTAGCAGCCACCACAGCAGTAGAAAATTCCAGAACTCTGAAGATCCAGAACCTGAGACTCCCTGGTAACAGTATGGCATGAGTGGGAGAGTTCATTTGTGGGACCAAAGGACAATAAAGGTTTCAAAGGACAAACCATTCTATTATCAAACAAGTTTGGAAAGTTCTAGAACAGAGATCTAAGTCTATAAAACCGATGGCTAGGGGAAGGAGCTTCCAACCTGGCATGATCTCCAGGATGGGGCACCAGGTTTCCACACCTGAGAGTGTAATTTGAATGAGATCTCCCAGAAAAAGCTATTCTTGTCTTAAGCATTTTGCAAAGCTGATAGCCTTTGGAGAGCTGAGATGTCACAGGTTGGGATCTAAATGGATCTGGAGTTACCGTTGCTACTGTAAATGTCTATGTTGCCCACCTCTGTGTGACCTAGCATCCTGGTGACCATCAGATAAATCCTTTTGGAAAGTTACAGCAGTCTGATGCCTCCGGCAGAGATTTCTTGGCTTTGCTGTAACCCACCTGTCTGATGTTTCTACTATGCTGTATGTAAGAACAATCTCCATGAATGATTTTCTTTGTTCTCTTGCTATAAAATCTTCATGGAACTGTCATCCTGTTGGGACATGTTATTTGGGGAAACCTGAATCTATGCTCCCAGACCATGGTCACTCATAGTTGGCTGCAGGATAGACTCTCATTTCCTTTGAGGAGAGAGCCATGGGTGTATTCACCCTGAAGCAGGTGCTGAGGTGAGAGCAGAGATGTCGGCTCCTCTGCCGTCTGATGTCCACCTTACCTCCCAAGGCCTCATCCTCACCTGGCTCATGAGTGCCCTGATGTCCCCTTTACCCCATGACCATATGAGTTAGGCCAGAGAGCCACAGAAAATCTTGGGGACCTGAGATGTCAGAAGGAAGCTTCTGCCACTGGAATCTGGCTGAAGCCTTAGCCACAGAGCAAGGATGCCAGCACAGTTAACAGGATCCCTTTCCAGTCACAAACCCTTAATTTCTAGGACTCTCATCAGAAACCCCAATGGGAAAGGACATATGTGAACCCTTTGTGCAATCTTAGTGGCTCCTGGTTTTACTCCACCGGATTCTAACTCCACCACACATCTCTAGAGTCACGCCACAATATGTCTCTTTTATCAAGAGAGAAAGCGTAGATGCAAAAGGTTATGGCTAGGACCAAAGCAATCAATTGCTGCTCTCTCCAGTAGTACATATGGCCAAGGCCAACCAATCAATTGCTGCTCTCCCCAACAGTGCATATGGCTAAGGCCAACCAATCAATTGCTGCTCTCCCTTGAGGATTCACACTTGGACATGTACATTTTTTTTCTATTTTCCCTTGGGACACCCATGCTAGGGTATGCCTCACCTTGAATACCCCTCTGTCCCTTCATCCTCATTTTAAAGTCCATATTAAAGCACCTTTAGGGCTGGAGAGATAGTTCAGTGGTTAGGAATGCTTGTTGCCCTTCAAAAGGACCTTCGGTTCCCAATACCTACATCAGGTAGCTCACAACTACCAGTAGCTCCATTTCTAGGGGAATCCCACGCCCTCTTCTGGCCTCCACAGGTACTGACACTCATATGCAAATACCCATACACAGAGACACATGTACACATAAAAAATAAAATAAATCTTAAAATGAAAAGTCTAATAAAGTTTCCAACCCTGCTTTACCCTGTATCAGCTAAGATTAAACTTCTTTTTGATATGAAGCCTGGTTTAGTCTGAGTTGAGGTCCCTAAAAGTCTAATGAAATTCTTCAGACTAGTGACAGCAGCTGTGTGGATCAGTGTTCCTATCCACTTGTCCCTAACACATCCTTCAGGGTTGGCATCCTTAGTGGAAACCAAAATACCTCCTCCTCACTGACAAGGATCTGGTAAATGTCCTATCCTGGATCCTTGTACACACTGTTGGGTCCTTGAGGAAAGAAGGTGGGATCCACCCATAACCTCTCGGTCTTGGAGCTAGGAGGATTGTGGGACCAGACATATGAAAAGGGAGGGGGTTAATTTAATCATGGATTGATTGGTTAGATCTCTAGACAATTTAGCCCGGATTGTATACCTTTTCTAATTCCTGGCTGTCAGGGGAGGGTTACAAGTGGGTAGCTTAGTGTAAATCCAAGCAAGAGAGACAAACCCAGCATTTCCTTGATCAACCAGTCAGCAGAAACAGATGGGCCATTCACATTAGGATCAAGTGCTTAGTAAGGATGTGGGGGACCTGCCAGGGACTGCACAGTACCACTCCCTCCCTGTTAATCACGTTTCAAAGTTCCGAGCCTCAGAATGTAACAGGATTTGGAGATAAAGGTCTTCTAAGGGGAGATTAAGTTAAAATGAGGTCATTTGTGTAGGACTCTAATCCAATCTAACTGGTGTCCATGTAGAAGGAAGACAAGAGGGATGACTGGGCACATAAGGCTGTCTGGGAGGAAATAACATGATGGTGGCCTATCAGCAAGCCAAGGAGAGACTAGACCCTGCTGGTACCAGAGCTTGGACTTCAGTCTCTAGAACTGAGAAGATGAATGGTCACTCATTACATCACCCCCCTCTGGTATCTCATGGTGACATGCCAGCTAATTGGTGTAGGGGCCATAGCACTGAAGCTGTACTATATGACTGTAACTGTCTACATAGTTGCTACTATCTGAGGATAGAGTCTTCTCAGAAGGCTACCTTGATAGAGGGGCACAGGCAGCAGAGAGGAGTCAATACTGCTAGCATCCTAAGCTTCCTCTCTTCTTCCTTCTAAGTCCTGCTGGGTAGGGTTCCCCAGTGGTAAACCCAGGTAAAACATTTTCTCAGGTCTCTTCCTATGATGGTTGTAATTAACTGTCAACTTGTCACAATATAGAATTGTGGGAATAAAGTCTCAGTGAGGGATTATCTACAACAGGCTGACCTGTGGGGATGTCTATAAGGGATTATCTTGACTGTGCTAATTAATGTGGGAAGACCTAGGTTACCATGGGTGGCACCATTCCCTAAGCTTGGGATCCTGGGCTGTATAAGAGTGAAAAAAAAATCATGGTTAAATACAAGCATGCATGCCTTTAATTCTTTGCTTTTCACTGTGGACTTGACACTTTTAATTGTTTTAACTGTCTGACATCCTGACTTTCCCAAAATGATGAACTATAATCTGGAATTGTGAGCTGAAAAAAACCCTTTCTCCCTTAAGTTGCTTTTGGTTGTGTTTTATTAGAGCAAAGGAAATGAAATTGGGACACTTTTAAAAACACAAGTTGGATGGTAAAGGCACAGAGCCAATGGGGTAGAGTATATTTCAATTATTTCTAGCCCCAGTTCTTAGAGATGTCATCCTTGAGGAAGGTGGAGGAGGTGACAGGTGTATGACCTGGCCTGGAGAACTTGGATGTTTTAGTTCTGTTCCCAAGAGTGTCCTGGCAGGTCATCATGTGACTTCCCAGCAGGAATGGGCCCTGTCACTCCTCCGAGCCCAAAGAGGAATAATTGAGGTTCACAAATACACAGAGTAGACCTGGAGTCCAAGGGGTCTGCCTGGAGAGGCCTGGAGGGTGCTGGGCTGGATTTCAGAAGTTATACGAAGAGAACCTGTTTTGAATACAAGCCCAGTTCTCTGGCAAGGAACAGAGGGTACATCTTTTGAAAACTCAAATAAATAAGTAGCTTTAATAACATCTTCTTCCAGAGGCGTGTGAATAAGACTTTCGCTGGAAGCCTAGCACATTGTCTGTGAGTTCAGGATCCAGTTGAAGTTCTCATAACGATCCATAATGAGGACCAAGTAGTGTTCAAGAAGTCCCACCCCAGACTTTGGACCCACTACATCCAAACCTTGGAGGGACTCTTTCCTTGCTACCATCCACAAACTGCCCATCCCATGTCTCATCCCAGCCTCATGATGCATGATGAAGACTGCAGAAGCAAGCACAGACCAGGTACAAGGAGGCTAGAGTTTTCTGGGGTTTAGTTGCCTCTGGAAAGACACACTTTGCTTCTTCGGAGGAGAACCAGGTTGTATGCTCAAATCTGTCCCAGTGACATTTTAAAGCAGAGGGTGGGTAGGCGGTGGACACACTTGACATTACAATATTTTTTTTCCAGATGAAACATTTGATTTTCTTGTTTAGTAAACACACACCCACCTCAGACACTGAGAGATGAAATGGTAAATAGACCTAGTCGGTGAGCATAGTCTGTTTTTCATTTTAGACAAGGACTCACTCTATATAGCCCTGGCTAGCCTGGAATTCACTATGTAGACTAGGTTGGCCTTGAACTCACAGAGATACAACTGCCTCTGCCTCCTGAGTGCTGGGTTGAAGGTGTGTGTCCTTACGCTCAATAGTCTCTATTTTACCTGCTGAGTTAAATTTTCCAGGATACCTGGGGCAAGCTTACCTTTCTCCAGAGATTCATCTGCCCACACCTCCCTAGCATGAGGGCTTTCCTGAGACCTCTATAGCCATGTGATCTATTCTCAGTCTATAGCACAAGCCTCTCAATCCCTTACCTGCGGTGATGGGTACACTCCCTCTCCTTCTGATCTGTAAGCACACATTATTCTTACCTCAGGGCTTTTGCACTTGCTATTCCCCCTCTGCCTGGACTGTACATCCTCTTAGCAAGGCTGCCTCTTGTGACCTACAGAGCTCACTATAGCCAATGGGAATTGCTCTTCCCTGTACATCAGGCCAGTGATTTGAAACCAGCTACATAAGAAGTATTTACACCATGGTCATTGGCAAACTCCACACGGCTGGATTTTGTTTTCTCCCTTGAGGAGGAAATTATTGGCTCTGTCTAGTTCTCTCTTATCTTTTAGGTGTTCTTGATGTTTACCACCCCGACTCTCAGCACCTGCTTTTTCCAACCTGCAAACATGCATGTCTTTATTGGTAGTGTCTGGTGGCACATCCCTTCCCCTGCAGGCTCTCTGGAGCAGCCACCTGCCTTTCACTGGTCCTGTGCTCTAGCCCAGAGTTTGGCTAGCAAGCTGCTCACTGAGCATTGACTGAACTGATCTTTGGGTAACAATGGACTCTTTTCTTCGAGTCTCTAGTTAGTTATGAGGGGTACACGTTCTTCCTTGGGGAAGCCCAGTCTTCAATGCAGGGAACTCAAGGAGGGCGTGAGCTTCAAGCTCCATGGAGTTTGTCATTGCACCTGCAGAGTTCTTAATCCAAACTTCCTGAACAATCCAAACGCTCTCACTCCCTCCTGTTTTTATAGGAAATTGGAAAAGACATGAGGAAGACTTGCCTGCTACTTACCCAGTCTGGCCTGGGTTTTGCCAACTGTGGGGTGATGTGAGTGGATGCCTTAGCAGTTTTAAAAAAATGTGTGTGCTTATACGAATGTGTGTGAGTGAAACAGAAGCAGTCATTAAAAGTCTGTTTGTTTTTTAATGAGAGACACAAAGGGGATGGATCCAGATGGGAAGGGAGGTAGAGAGGAACATGGAGGAGTAAAGGGAGGAGAAATCATAATTATTACATATTATATGGAAAAACTATTACTATAAAAAATTAAAATGTCAATAGAAAAAACACAAGTATGTAGCACTGTGCTTAGCTTCTTGAAACATAGTTTCTAGAGACCAAACTAAGACTCCTTGTTTGCCTGGCAAGTGTCTTAGTGACTGTCATCTCCCCAGCCTCACCCACTCTAAATCTGTAGACATTACACACCCATTCATTTTCTTCAATCTGGGTTCTGGGAACAAGGAAGAAAATCAAGTTAGTGTCTGCCCCCATCTCCACATCCTCCAGGTGGCATCTTCATGGCAGAGGTGGACAAACATAGAGGAGTCTGTCATGGGACAGTGTGTGCTAAGTGATAATAGCAGGTCTTCTAGCAAGGTTTCCCAGGGATAAAGAACAACTCAACGGGGACACAGGATGTCCTCATGGAGCCAATAAAGTTTGAGATCGGTGTCGAGGGATCAGCTTGCTGAAGCCCATGTGGGCATTGCCAGGATTCCATACCATAGCAAAATCTCTGTGCAGCAAGTCAGATGGTCCATGGTTGACTCTATCCATCTCTCCTGCAACCAAATTCCAAGGGGGATGATGGACATCTCAGTAGATGTTTAGGTACACAGATGATAGCAAAATGCAGAGACACCAGTACCCAACTTTGGGGCACGTCAAACACCTGTTCACTCCCTTTCGCGGGCAACACACTTCCACCATGCTGGCAAGTGGGTTCTTGAAGTTGAAAATAATACACTCCAGGGACATCTTTACAAGGGTATGTGAAATGCTACGATTTTGCACTTGAACCTGCTGTATGGGTAGAAGCCTAGCACCAGTGACTCAGAGCCATCTTTGGTAGAACACAGGTGATACAAAGATATAGATGAACTTATAGAACCTGGCCAAGGTTTGAGCCCCTCTTCCCCATCCTGCAGAGAGGCTGAGCTCCTGAGATACTTTTTGTGATGACTTACTTGATAGTGACTGTCAACTTGACATGCTCTGGAGTCTCACAGGAAAGGAGCATGTCCACGTGGCATTGTCTAGGATAGGTCAACTGAAGAGTGAAGCGTCACACTACATGGGGTGGCACCATGTCACAAACTGGGTTCCAGGATTGAATAAGAAGGAGAGAATGAGCCGAGCATAACCATTCATGCTTTTCTGCTTTATTTGTGAAATTATCACACTTTAAAAATTAACCAATTAATTACCATGTGAATGTGCCATGTTATAGGACATGCATAGAGGTCAGAAGACAATTTTCAGGAATTGGTTCTGCCTTTCTACCATGTGGGTCCTGAGGATCAAACTCACATCATCAGGCTTGGCAGCAAATGCCTTTACCCACTGAGCCATCTTGCTGGCCTACTTTGTGCTTCTTGGACACAATGTGACCAGCTTCCTCAAGCTTGTATTCATGTGACTGCCATGATGGACTACAACTTCAAACTGTTGAACTGTTCAATACTGGCTCAGTATTGAGCAACCTCTTAAGTTGCTTTTGTCATGGTATTTTAGACAAGGAAAATCACTAATGGGACCTTTTCTCTCTCTTTCCCTGCCAACAGTGTGCTCTGAAAGAACCTTCTCCACTAAGGAAAGAAGTGTTGTTGTGTACTCAACAAAGAAAATTAACAGTGAGAGATCGGAGAGCAGGAACAAGACTGAGAGCAGGGGTATGTATGTGTTCTGGAATAAGACCCAGCCATCTAGGATTTGTTAAACCTTCCAGAACTTTCACAGAACCTTTTATCATGGATATATGCTCACTCTACTTTCATTCTGTCACTGGGGTAAAATATTCCAACCAAAACAACTTAGTGGGAAAACAGTTAATTTTATCTCCCAGATCACAGTCTGCTGTTGAAGGAAGTCAATGCAGGAGCTGAAGGAGAAACCATGGGTGGAGGAACCAGACTGGCTGGCTCCCTCTCAGGCTCAAGCTCAGCTATCTTTCTTGTACAGCCCAGGACCACCTGCCTAGGGAATGGTGCTGCCCACAGTGGGCTGGTCCTCTTATGTCACAGTCAAGACAACCCTCACAGACATGCCCACAGGCCAATCTGATCTGGGTAATCTCTTCAATAAGGCTCCCTTCTCAGGCAACTCTAGGCTGTGTCAAGTTGACAGTTAAAGCTATCTATGACAATGTTTCTGCTGTAAATAGCCAAGCTGCCCCTGGAAGTGGGAAGCTTGTCACATTGCCTTAACTGCCACCTACTCATTCATCTTCTGGCATCTTTCCTCCCTTATTCCTAGAGGACATACATTAACTTTCCATGACCTGACTCTATCAGACTACCCCTGCCTCAACTTTGCACTCAATAGCACTATTTATACCACCCAGTCTCTCTCTCCCCAGTGGCATAGGCAGTCCCCTCAGCCTGGAGGGCTTGCCTTTAATTGGTCTATAGTTCTCTGGGATTTGGCATCCTGGCTCCCTGCAGGTCTGAGGCCTCTGGGAGTGAATGCTACTTTGTTCAATTGCTTTCCGCTTCCCTTGGCACCCAGCCTGGCACCAGACCTGCCCCCCCCCCCGCACCCCCGGGAAGCTGCTCAGAATGATAAAGAATGGCAGTATTGAGATCCTGCTCCAGGAAGAAGAGGACACAATGATTGTTGGATCCCTTCAGGATCCCAGGGTCACGCAGCAGGGGCTTTCTCAGCAGGAGTAGTGATTTAAGAGTAACACATGCAAACTTAACTTACCAGCTAAAGGAAAGCTGAATTATATATAACATGTTGTGAGCAAAAAATTCCTGGAAAGAAGTTGTGTCTACAAATATCGATTAATTGAGACTGTAGTCATGTAGAGATATTGGATGTTTTAAGTCCAGAAGTTCCAGATGTGAATTACCTTATCTTGGGCTAACTTTTGCCTTCTGAATAACCATGACATACTCACCCTCTATGTCAGAACTAATATCCTGTGACTAGTAGATAAAACACCTTTTGGAATCCATTAATTTAGCATACCACTAACTTCCACTGACCCTAAAGCAAAGAATGTCATTAGTATCTCAGGCCTATAAAAAAACTTCCCCCATCTCTCTGTGCCTGACTCTATGATGTACCTCAACACATTTCAAACTTCCCTTGATCTATGACTTTCTGTGTTCTGTAAACCTATGAAACTTCATGAGACTGTTTTTTATTCTGAAATACAGAATTTGAAATAACCTAAATCCATGGTCCTGGACCATGATCACCTCAAAATGGCTCCAGAATAATCTCTTATTCCCTTTAAGATGTGAACTGTAGTCAGTGTGTCAACAGTGTTATGTGTGAACACATCTCCTGGCAGGTTTTTGTAGTCTTAACCAAAGTACACAGGATTTATAGATAGATGTTCAGGATCCTGCATCTTGTCTCAAGCAAGCTTTGCCCACTACAGTGGGGGAGAATTAGCATCCCTCAAAGCTGTAGTGTGGGTGGGAAAGCGGCACGGAATGAGGCAGGAGCTAGGAAAAGGTGGGACACTGCTAAGCTGCTAGGGACCACATTCTCTGTCTTCTTATTCCCTCTTCCTCTTATTTTTTACAGTATGGTGTGTGTGTGTGTGTGTGTGTGTGTGTGTGTGTGTGTGTATGCATGCCATGATGCATGTGTGCCAATCACTAGAACCCTGTTGAGGCAGGTTTGGTCTTTCTCGACTCTATCACTCTTTCTGCCTGCTCCAGGCTAGCAGGACCTGGGCGATTCTCTTGTCTCCACCTCCCATCTCACTGTAGGAGTGCTAGGAATACAGATACTTCTTATGAGGTTTCCAGGGATCTGATCTCAGCTTGTCAGGCTAGCCCAGCAAACGCTTTTACCTACTGAGCCATCTCCCTGGCCTCCTCCATCCCTCTTATGTAATAACTCCAGAGCAAGGCTCAGTCTATCAGGGACTAGCCTTCTTCCTGACTCTCTGTGAATGCCAGATTTAGACATCGTAGATCTCATGAGATCAGCTGGAGCCATGCCCAGCACTACCCCAAGACAGCCTTAGAGCCTAACATCTTCTCACTCTTGAATCTGGTGTGTGTAGAGGTTGACTCATATTGCTCACTTGGTTGTTCAATGAAGGACAAAACTATAGGAGAAGGTCATTGCGGTAGAAAGTTCTAGAAAGATGGTCAGGTGTGACTCTCTCCCAAGATGCAGTCTACAATTGCAGAGTCAGGCTTCAAAGCACAGGCCATCTATTTCAAGATTCCTCACTCTGACAATTCCTAACCTCCCTCTGGCCAAGGCTGCTGTACCCCCCCGGATGGTTGGGTGAGCAGGGAAGGATTTCTTCTGCCATGTTCCTCCTTGTGACTCTGACACACATCACAGAGCACAGTGTATTAAATGTTTGAAGACCAAATAAATGAATGAACAAGTTGGTTTAGCCCAGGAGATATGAAGGAAGAGGGGGGCTTAGAAACCATGACATTAGGAATTCTAGATTCCTAGCAGGCTTGGCCACCCCCCCCCCATTTCTTTCTTTTCTATTTTCTAGATGAATTCTGCTCTCTATCCTTCTCTTAAAAGTCTAACAAAAGGGCACCATGCCCACTGACCTCTGGCTCAGTCTGTGACAGATGGGCAAGCAGAGGCAGCTGGGAGCTACACAGTTTATCTTGTAAGGATGAAGCCGAGGAAGACAGCTGATTAAGCCAGAGCCAACTGATGTCTCAAAGGCCCAAAGGTCGGCTGCACCGAGCAGCTTCAGCTCCACAGAGGTCCTGTTTTGAGAGTAAGACCCGCAAACACCAGCCCCGGAGCTTAATGGGATTGAAATACAAGGCTTCACAAAGGGAATGTCACATGGATTGATGGTGACTCTCTGCCTAGCCTAGGGTACCAGGTACCCTCCTGCGTAGCTTCCAAGCCATACGCAAAGCTTTCTCTCACACAATGCAGACCCTCGGCATGGCAGAAAGGTGGACTCTCGGGGACCCTCTCTATGTCAGGACAATTTCCAGTTTGACCTTTTCAATGAGGATGGAGCTAAGTGTCCCGGAGGGCAGTTCAATGTACACAGAAACTGAGAGAAGTAGATTGGTCCCTTCTCTGGAAGGTACTTAGAGACTCGCCTCCAAACAGCCAAGAAAAACAGGGTGCCTCCCGGAATAAAAGGGCAATTGTAGATTCTTTTGACAGGCAAGTGACAAGAACGGCAGAAGCTGAAGGGCACACAATAGTCCCCTCTATCTTTCCCTTCACCAGACTTAGAAGGAAGATTAGAGGTCAAAGTTCGGGTGATGGGTTACAGTGTATAAAACAATGTCTGAAGCATCTCTACTGGTGCCAGTTAGACTCTGGCCCAGGCAAGCTCACCTACAAACCTGTTCTGTGCTCCAGGTTCCTGTTGGTATAATACCAGACAGGGAGGAGGTGACTCTCCGGTAAAGTGGTCAGCGCATACACATATGAGTACCTGCCCAGGTAGAAGCTGGGCAAACTACTGCAGAACTGACATAGCCCCATCTGAGGTCGTCTTGATACACAGGCAATGGCACATGGGTGTATGAACACATGTGTGTAACTGTACAGACACAGACGGGGATCACTGTGTATGAACTACTGAGTCTTGCTTGGGATGCTCTAGTGACACATTGGGGTCACAGTGAGTGAACTGACATGCCTTTTGGAAATCTTTACCTGAAATTTGAAAGCACCAAGCCATCCATAGACAGTCAAAAAAAACAAAAAAAAAACAAAAAAACCCAAAAAACAAAAAAACAAACAAACAAACAAAAAAAAACAAAACCAAAGCTTTTTTTTTTTTTTTTTTTAATTTTTTTAAACATTCCGTTAAACATCTAAGTCAGCACTTGCTTCGAGGAGGGAGCAATCCCTAGTCATGACTCAAAATTATATATTTGGCTTTAATTGCTGCATCATTATCCCTATCCACCTGAGATGGAAATGCAAATTCAATATTAGCTATTCAAATACACATTTGTTTTCTAAGTGGCCTTCTCCCACGAATGATTCTACGGGATTAGAGAGAGCAATAATGGGTCCAGGGTGTGAAATGATAACCAGCTCTCCTGACATCTTTGTAAATCCGGGTGTGCACCCTGTGCGGGAGTGGTATGTACCGGGTGTAATTATCCAAACCTGATAAACTCTAGGGAGAACTCCAGAGTCGGCCTTCTTAAATGGAGTGCAGATCTGTGAGTTCTAGGAGAGGCAGCTAGTAGGGGCTGCATTGCAGGAGAGTGACAGTCATCTGAATTAAAGCATCTGGGTGTGTTGTGTAGGCGTGTCCTGTTCATTTTCTTTACCTCTGTTATGCCCAATGGCTTTGGACAACGCTGAGCCCCAACCATCCTGTGACTCAAGAGAACCAGCTACCAAGGATCGTGGTGACAAGGAGGGGTTTGTCACAACCAGCCATGTCAGGCTTGCTGTGGAGAGTTCCCAGGCTGGCCTTTGATGTGAGTCTGTAAATGAAGTAGAACTTCACACTCCCTGACTTCTACTCTGGTTTAGTGGTCTTTTTAAATCTGAGGCTTCCCAGTAAAAAACGTTCAATAGGGCATCTCAGGTTCACTGTTACGTGGGATTGCATAATATATGTTTTTATGGGGCAGTGTCAGGTACTTGCACTAGAGACTAAAAGACATGAAAGAAGGCAGTAGCCCACGACACATAATTCATGAGGGGTGCTGTGTGACAAGCCTTAAAGATCAAGTGACCAACCTGTTTTCATTCTTGGTAGAGGCTGGCCATCGATTTGATTGGAGAAGTGACAGCATCCACCTAGAGGCATCCAGGAATCCCTTTGGGTGTGGAAGAGACACAAAGGATTTGCTGCCCAGAGGGAAGCAGAAGGGTTCAAAGCACATGAACACTTCTTGGATGGAGAATGACCCCCTAAAATGATGACTCCTTCCCTCAGTTACAAAGACGCCCTTCTTGGTATACATATAGCACGTTCTGCCTCAGCTGATCTTGATGCTTGCTCTCCCTCCCATTGTCTGAGTATCTCATTCAGGGAACTTGGCGCCTACCTGGCCAGGGTCCAAGCAGTTCCTTGTCCCTGCTTCTGGAGAGGTACAATTTGGGCGACAGATGCCCCAGGCTCTGGAAAGCCGGGGGTGGGGGGCTTTCATGTTTTCCCACCTCCTCTTGAACACTTTAGGTTCTCAATGAGGAAATAGTTCCTGATCTTCAGCAAGGGTCACTTCTGAGGAGTGAGAGCTAGCTGGCTTCTCTGTCCTGACTTCATCCCTCAGCCTCAGATAAATGCCAAGCCTCCAGACCACAATGCCCCACGTGGAAAATACACTTGCCAGAGTGTTTCTATGCCTCAGACACACTGGAGAATCTCTGTCCAGCTCAAGGCACAAGCTTGTGCTACAATCAAGTAGAGGACCTCTAGCCCTGCATCACACTGCATCACATCGTTAGGTCCTGGGCAGGCGCCTGCTTAAGTTTCTGGAAACATGCCGAAGCCTCAGCACATTTCACTCCTATCAGCTGTTCCTGGCTTTTTTTTTTTTTTTTTTTTTTTTTTTTTTGAGAGAGAGAGAAATTTATCTCATCCAAATGTGTAGTCTCTGCATGAGGGGGAGTACGTATGTGCATTTTTGGCGCCTTCCTCTGCAAACAGAATAACAAGCAAGCGCATGCGTGAACTGGGAGACAAGATGCCTAACACCCGGCTTCCTTGGCTCAGGCCCTGTGTGTGCGAGCTGGCAACTGGAGGCAATTCTGTGCAGCAGTCTTTTGCTACAATTCCTTCTCAAAGAAGAAATGGAAGTAAGGATCAGGCTCTCCCCAGCTGCCACCTCAACGTTGCACTTACTTGTGTCTTATGCTTGCTTGGACTGTATTCTAGTTGTTTTCCTTCATGTTGATTTCTGTTACTAAACATTGAAGGGAAGAGGTTTTTTTTTTTTCTTAAGCGTTGTAGTGTTGGTCCTGGGTCAAACAGTGCCAAGGATAGTATGATATTCCAGGGCTCATTCTAGTATTTACAGGTTGAGAGACTCCTCTGTATGTGACCCCTGGGGACACAGGGGTGACCAAGACAGGTGTATCCTTGAAAAGATATTGACAGTCCATGCTAACTCAAAATATTTTCTTTTTTTGTTTTTTTTTTAAAGAAAACGATTTTTATTGTTTTTAAGTGTGTGTGTGTGTGTGTGTGTGTGTGTGTGTGTGTGTGTGTGTGTGTGAATGTGTAGTTATGCACACATGAATGCAGGTGCCTGAAGAGGCCACAAGAGGGCGCTACATACCCTGGAGCTGGAGTTACAAGAGGTTATGAGCTGCCTGATGCTGGAAGCCAGGCTCTGGACCCCTGCAAGTGCAGTAGGCATTTTTTACTGCTGAACCACCTCTCTAGCCCTCAACATATTCTCTTAATCAATGATGAAAGTGGCCCCCTGAGACAAAGAAGTTGTGGTCCCCCAGGTGGACCTGGACTCAAGCAGAGCTTACTGCTAACAAGACCAGGGTTTGGCAAATGACAGCACATTCACGAGTCCATTTATTTAGGGTTCCAGAGGCTGGGTACAGCAGAGAGGAGGGACACAGAGCAGCCAGAGTTCTCAATAGGAGAGTCTCCTCCTCTCTGCCTGCTGGCAGAACTGGACCAGAGATGCTATTTTTCAACTTCAGTGATAAGAGCCACAGCAGAACGGCATGCTGGGAACTTGTGAGTTTCTGTAGTTTGAGTGGCAGGGCACCAAGGCCCTTCCATCCTGTGCTGGAGGTACCACAGAGCCCCTGCTCAATTTGCAGGCACAGGGCCGCTGCTTACACCATGCCCACAGCGCAGAAGAAGAGAACAGCTTCTGCCTTTGGGGTTTGCATCATTACAACCAAAGAACAGAGTTTGCTCTACAGCCTCAGCCCTGCAGAAACAGGGAGAACTGTTCAAACATGAGATGGCTGCATGGGTGAATCACCCGAGTCCCCTCTTCGGTTGTACCCAAATTTCACATTGGAGAAAGCAAGGACACCCCATGATGACTGACGTCTGATGTCCAATGCCAGCTTTCCAGCAAGATCCAAGCCCTCCGTCCGGCAGAATTTGTGTCTCTACCTCACTTTGTGCTCCCACAGAGTTAGTTCTTTGAGGCTGTCGCCCGAGGCTGCCGAGCACCCTCAGCTTCTCTACTCAAAGCATCCAGTTTTATCCTTTCCACTCCGATGTCTCTTCCTATGGGTAGCCTTCCTTGCTGCACCTCAGCTCCACATCCAAATGGACCCCACAGTTCTACTTACCCACCTCACGATGCTAGCACTCACCACCTGCTTGTTGACTCACCTCTGTCCTACAAAAGGTAAACTTTTAGTTCTACATCCCCAGGCACAGAACACACATACTGAGTACTTGGTGCTAGCCACCTCTCAGTCTGGTATTGTCAAACATCCCCCCAGCCCCCACTCTCAATGTGATGTAGAGGGGGATTAGCCTACCCTTCCAACAAAGATTTCTTTTAGAAATGCCAGTGAATGGGTGGGGGCGTGGACTCAGTTGGTAGAGATTGCTTAGCATGCTTGAAGCCCTGGTTTCGACCTGCCAGTATTATATGAACAGGGTGTGGTGGTGCATGCTGGAAACCCCAGCACTTGGGAAGTAGAGGGACGGCATTCAGGAGTTCAAGGTTATCCTTGGCTATGTCATAAGATACTTGAGACCTAGTCTCAAATAAAAGAACACACAGACACAGACACAGACACAGACACAGACACAGACACAGACACAGACACAGACACAGACACAGACACACACACACACACACACACACACACACACACACACACACACACAATGCACATGCACACACACACCCTCAAATCCCACCTCAGCAGAACTGTAGGATAAAGACTCTACATGGCGTTAGTTCACCAAGGTTGTGCTAATTTCCATACTGGTTAGATCTGGGATGTTCTCTAAAGGCCTACGTGTTGAAGGCATGTTTCCCAGGCTGTGGCCCTACTGGAGAGTGGTGTAGCTTTTAGGAGTTGGGGCCAAGAGGGAGGAAGTGAGACCACTGGGCATTTACCATTAGAGAGGACACTGTGACCTTGTCCCTTCTCCCTCTTTACTTCCTGTCTACAATGATGGAAACGAGATTCTTTTGCTATTTGTGCCCAGCACAATGCCACAAGCCCAACAGCAACTGCACAAACTGACGATGACTAGAACCTTTGTGATTGTCAGCTTCTCCTACAGAAAGGTACCCACACACAGTACCTCTCCTCTGTACAAGTTCGTTCATCTCAAAACAGCACAATATCACAAAACTAACGACAGACAATTAATCCTAGCATCAATTTCTAGGAGATTCTATTTGTCCCATTGTGTAGGTCGGAAAAATCGATGTTCAGGACTGGAACAGATTGCACCCAAGGGAAGAGGTGGTGGGAGGCAGAGCTAAGGTCACATCCAATCTGTCCATGCATGAAGTCCACCAACCAAGTTTCCCACACTGACTCCAAGGGGCAAGCCTGTGCTACCGTCACCCTGAGCCTGGTCCTTAGAAGAAGGAACGAGAAGTCAAAGTACATCAATGAGGGATTGCAAAGACTCAAATAGAAACTCACAGGAGTATAGTCTAGGGCTAGTGCCCAACTTGTTCCTGGAGTAATATACCTGCTCTGGAAAGTACCAGCACAGGCTTGTGGATTCTGTTCCAGAACAAAGCAGAACACACACGGCATTGTAGTTCAACTCTTGTCATATCCCCAAGTGGGCGATGAAGGAGGAATTGTCACTTGGATATCTCTTCCGTGAGTACACACTTTGTATGTGTGAGCATGTGTGTCATCCAAAGGTCAATGTTGGGCATTTTCTGTGATCTCTGTCCACCTTAATGTTTTTAAAAGTTTTGTGTCTGTGTGTGTGCACGCACGCTCGTGTGTGTGTGTGTATGTGTGTGTGTCTGTGTGTGTGTGTCTAAATGGTTGTATATTTACCACACGAGGCCAGAAGAAGATGTTGGATCCCTCAGAATTTGCACTTGGGTAACAAAAACATAGCAAATGTAATCTTTGGGGCCTTTTTTTGTTTTGCTTTTGTTTGTCTGCCTTACGTGAGTCCTGGGGGGTTGAACTCGGGTCCTACTGCTTGCATGGAAAGCACTTTACTGACTGAGCCAGCTCTCCAGCCTTCCATCTTTGATTAGTCTTCATGTTTTATTGAACTCCTACTTTGTGCTGGGAATCTAAAAAAAAAATTCTTTAGGACACAAAAACTGCCTTGGTGATCTTGAGATTTTATTGGGCAGGGGAGAGCTATGCCCACCCAGCTGTGATTGACAGAGGAGGCAGGCTAGCTTTCTAAGCTTGGAAGCCTTTTCCAAGATCCTTGGGGCCAGCTGGTATGCCGGCAGCTGAGGAGACACTGTAAGTCATAAAAGAACTTGGTGATATTAACAAACAGGTAGCAAGCAGGTGGTATTCATTCTTCATGCAAGTAATAGACACATATTTACTGAGTGTATTCTATGCTTCAAAACCGCCAACAGGCAGTATAGTTAACATGAGCAAGAAACAGCAAAGACTGCACAGAGACATGGTGAATGCTACTTGGAAGGTCCTAATGGCACGGTGAGTTGACATAGAGGGTTGAGTAGCGCCTCCGTGTGGAGAAAGGGCGGAAAACTCTGCCCCGTGCCTCCCAGAGCGCATCTTATTAATATAAGCTGAGTCTCTGACCTGCCCATCTTCTGTGAGGCGAGCTAAGTCTGTCAAATCCCAACAAGTGAGTTTTAATTATGGCCGCTCTCATTCCCTTACACTTCTGGGGCGGTTCGACACCCAGGCAATTAACTTTGCCTGCTTCTCTCAGGGCTGCCCCCACCTCTGAGCAAGACAGGCAGCACTTCTCAGCCCCTGGGAAGGTCCCTGGGTCCCCTCTAAATGGCTTTCAGTTCACATTTCTTAGCCCATCATGCATTCTGGAGGTGCTTCTCATATCTGATAGGAAATTCACAGTGTATCAGAAACGACAGATAGGGCTCTCAGACAGCCAAGGGAAATACAAACAGAGAGATTTGCTTCCCAGACTCCGGGACTGACAGCTCGGGACAGGGATAGAAAGAGGAGGGGGAGGTTCTAAGGAATTAACCAGAAAATTAGTTCTCAGGGCATAGGGGAGATGAGAGGGGTGGGTGATGATGCTGTTATTGAACATTCCCCACACCATACATTGTTATTATGACTTTTAAGTTTCTTTATTTTCATTTTTCTCTGTCTCTGTCTGTCTCTCTGTCTCTGTCTGTCTCTGTCTCTCTGTCTCTCTGTCTCTCTGTCTCTCTGTCTCTCTCTCTCTCTCTCTGTGTGTGTGTGTGTGTGTGTGTGTGTGTGTGTGTGTGTGTTTATGCCATCCATGTGTGGGTACTCAAGGAGGTTAGAAGGGGCATTGAATCTCCCAGACCTGGAGTTATAAACGGTTGTGAGTTGCCTGACATGAATGCTGGGACCTGAACACAGGTCTATCTGGAAGAGCAGTGAGTGCTCTTACCTGCCGAGCCATCTCTTGAGACCCCCCTACCCACTCATATTTTATCCCAGAAAACCGGTGAAATCAATACAGTGCCCACTTCTCTGAATTTTATAATTTCTTGGGTCTATAATATCGTGGATGAACACAGTCAAAGATATCCTGGTGGGTCAGAAAGAATTTATAGACCTGGGGCTGCATAATTGTGGAATTAAAAAGAATAATTTCCTCCTTGATATGAAATATTTCTCCATTAAAAGAGCATATTAGAGTGTAGAAAGGTTATGGGATATCTTCTGAGTCTAAAAAAAAATAAAGGGGGGAATAGAATCCTAGCTTTTGAGCCTGGGAAGTTTTACACTATGCTAAATCGAGTAAGAGAGATACAGAATACAAAATGAAAATCCCAGGAGAGTCCATTGATATAGGAGGGACCCAGAACCACTGAGTTCACTGAGATGGCGAGTCAGGTGGTGGCTGGGGTGAGCGGGGTGTTGGCTGCTGGAGGCATTGGGAGTGAGGAGGGAGGCTTTCAGTTTGAGAAGATGGAAAAGATGACAATGGTGACAGCTTCATGACCGGAACTCCAGCTGTGAATGGTACACGTGTCCATGACTAAGACAGGTCACCTCGCCGTGGGTTTTAAGCTTCCTTTTGCTTTCCAATATTGTTTAGATGTATTTATTTTATGAATATTCATGTTTTTCTTGCAAGTATGTATGTATACCCCAAATATGCCTGGTGCCTTCGGAAGACAGAAGAGGCTTTTGATCTCATGGGACTCGTGTTACTCATGGTTGTGAATCATTATGTGGGTGCTGGGAATTGAACCTCTGTAGGGGCAACTAGTGCTTGTAACGACTGTGCCACCTCTCTAGGCTCTTTAACTTGTGTGTGTGTGTATATATATATATATATATATATATATATATATATATATATAATATTATAAAATATGATACAGTCTCACTATGTAACGCAGGTTGGGTTCAAACCAGCAATCCTGTTTCTGCATCCCAAGTGTTGGAATTCTAGACATGTGCCATATTATTCACGGTAGTGAATTTTGTTATGAGTATATTCTCATAGTTTGAACAAGCATAACAATATCAAATGCTGCTTTAGGGCTGCACTGGGATGGCAGGATTTGGGGCTGGAGGGGCTCAGTGGGGAGTGGGTCACTTAAGGGCTTCTGACATGCCAGTGCCGGACTGGTGACAGTGGGTCACCTAGGCAACCCAACCAGGAGGTCTTAGCTATTTACTCAGAAGCAAGGCCAATATACCCACAACAAGACATGCACACACATGTCTGAGGCAGCTTTCTTCAGACAGGCTCCCAACTGGAGCCTGTCCAAATGTCCATCAACTGCAGAAGGAATAAACAAACTGTGGTCAATCCATATGGTTTAATAGTCTTTGGCTACAAAAACGAACGCTCTTCAGAAGCACAAGCCGCTTGGCCAGGTCTCAAAATAATTCTGCAGAGCCGAAGTAGCCTGGAAGGGAGGCACAGATGTTGTAGGACCCATGTGTATGACGTTCCCAACGAGGCAAATGAAACCGGAAGATAAACTCTAGAACAGTGATTCTCTTATGGGGGTGGGGGTAGAGGGTGGGGTTGGGTAGCCAGGGAGGAAAACAGGAATTTTTAAGGTTGATGGATAAAACTGATGTTTTGATAAGGGTGATAAAGATACCATTCCAGCGGCTGGGGACATGGCTTGGTGGTTAGGAGCTCTTGCAGAGGGACCTGGGCTTGCTTCTCTGGCCTTTTTAATGTGGGTTCTGGAGATCAACTCCAGCCACCACAATTGTGTGGCCAGCACTGAGTGAACGTTTTCTTTTTCTTGATCTTTTGAGACAGGGTCTCTCATGGCCCAAAGCTGGCCTTGTACTGACTATGTAGCCTAGGCTGGCTCCAAACTCATAGCCTTCCTGCAATTGTAGGGATATGTTACCAAGCCTGGCTACAAGTTGTCTACTTATTGGTAACTGGCTTCTGATCTTTTGGCATCACCACACCTGAATAAATTTAATGCTCACTATAAACAGGAGAGTGGGGAGTACACACCAACTCTGTGAAACACGAGTCTGTGAAATAACTGCATCTGTTCCCCAGTGGTGACCATGGTGACCACAGTGACCATGATCTAGTCTAGCACTATACATTTGGGGTCACTTGCAAACATAACTGAAAAAGGCAAGGCCAGTGCCCCCATCTTCTTTTTACTGTGACAACCCTGGAGCCTTGTAGAGGGCCAGGCAGAGAGAAGGATTGAGCTACGCTTTAATGAATGACCGGGGTCCACTGGCTCTGCAGTCAGCCCCTCTTTGAGTAGATGACGGACTGAGCCAGAGAGGGGAAGTGACCCACCCGAGTCACACAGCCTGTGTCCATCAGAGTAACAATGGCAAGCATCTCTTCCCTGCCCCTACCCTGGGTCTCCAGAGTCTACTGTTATGACAAGCCACTTATAAGTCCTCTATGAAAGACAAACTAGTATCATGGACATCGGGAGTCCTGGGATTATTCCTGCCAGAATCCGGGCTTTGCTCACTTGTCTAACATTTAATTTTTCAGTCACTACAGAGTTTTCCTGTCACCACTTTGCAGCTCTTTGAGAAACAGACACAGACCTTGCAAAGCTTGGCCGGCTACTTCCTCATATCTTTTCCCAGATGGAAACGGGCTCCAGGGCTCCCCTCGGTAATTCTGAGGCCTGTGAGTGTCTTCCTCTCTGCACGATATCATTGAAAACCTGATTTCCAACCTTTCCTAGGGGGAACCCTGAGGAAGCGTCCCCCAAATTAAGGATGGGTACTTGTCATCACCAAGGTCTGCAGATGGATTCTTGGGAGTACCTTGGAGCCTGTCATCACCTCTCAGAATTCCTGGATTCCCATTCCTACCCCACAAGTCAGCGAGGCTCAACTTTAGTCTCCTGGGTGTATCACTGGTCAATTTTGACAGCTTGGAAGCGTTGCTTAGATCCAGGGAACTGTGCAGGGGCTTGTAGCCATGATCAGGAATTCACAGGGTCTAGCCTTTATTAGTAGGACTCACTCTTCAGCCCCAAGAGTGGAAGCAGGGCTTAAAAAACCCCAGCTTGGCTCATTACTGCCTGTGATGGCCACAGGAAGAGTAAAGACCTTTTATGGTCTCTCTTTCTTCTCCCAAAGTCCTGCTCTTCACAGTGTAGAGAATCAAGGGAGAGCCTGCCAGGGCTGTTGGGCATCTGCTATTCTGTGTCTGCAGTAGGCACAGGCTACAGGTAGACACTGGGTGTCCTCCTCAGTCGCACATATATCTGAGACAGGATTGCTTACTGACTCTAGAGTCCCCTGATTTGGCGAGAGTTGGTCAGGGAGCCCCCTGAATCTGCTTATCTCTGCTCCCTTAGCACTGGGTTACAGAACTAAGCTGCTGTACCCCATCTTCATGTGGGTGCTGGGAATTCAAACTCAGGTCATCATTCAACACTCTCTGGATGCCCCAGAGGACAGTTTGCATGAAGTCCGGGGTTTCTTTCCTAGAATGACGAACTG
The DNA here is from genome assembly GCF_011762505.2 of Arvicanthis niloticus. Taxonomy (NCBI): domain Eukaryota; kingdom Metazoa; phylum Chordata; class Mammalia; order Rodentia; family Muridae; genus Arvicanthis; species Arvicanthis niloticus. The sequence continues at coordinate 12,482,666 of NC_047662.1, read as the reverse complement.
TAGGTTCATGGTGATTTGATTCTTCCTGAATAGGAACTGAAGATGGATTGGAGGAAGACGGCATCACGCCTTCATGTGTTTTAATAATTCTGAAATCCAGGCTGCTGGGGAGGAATATCCCTCTAAGATCATGAGGGCCAGTCTGATATAGGAGAGGCAGATAGAGCCATCTCCCCCACCTTCATCAGTGGTTCTTCATGGTCAGACTGAACACTGGGCATTTCCAGAATTCTTTGTCTTTAAGCACACATCTCTCCCAGTTGGAAACAGGATTATTTCTCTGGCCTCCGCTGTAGATAGTGTCTAAGTTGGGCTTTAAGGTAGATGGTTGTGGATGCCTCATGTACATCACGTCAATTCCCAATAAACAGCCTTTGACAAATTCTCTGTTGCTTGACTTGCCAGAGTGCCACTACCATCTGTTCCAAAGCACCTGGATACAGACAAGGGACTTTCAAGGCACTGCGGTGGGTTGTGTGTGATGGGGGAGCTCTTACATGTGTCTTCGGACAGGACCTTAAATGACTGGTTGTGTACATGTTCAGCCTGGAGTTTTTCAAGAAAGAGCCAGTTTAAAAAGCAACCTGTCTCCAGAGAAGGTTTGGACCAAATCTCATTCAAGAGTGTCCCCTTTGCTCCCTACCCTAATAACCCATCTACATCACAGCCTGACTCAGAGCACTGGGCAGAAGACAGCAGAGTGGAGAAAGTGAACGCAAGAAGCAAACTGTGGAGAAACAGTTTGTTGCACACTGTGCAGGTTTCTGTTTCCAACCAGCCAGGGAGGAGGTCCTGACCTCTCCAGCTTCCCCCGCATCAGACAGATTCTGCCAATGCTGTCCCGACCCTGGGGGGCACAAGTCTCCCCAAAATAAGGACCTGATTCTCAGGAAAAGATGATGGCTTCTCAGCTGTTCCAGGCTCTGTAGGAATGGAAGGTTGGGGGGGGGATAATTAGAGCACATTCTGGCATCACTCCCCTTGACAAAGAGAGCAAGACCCACTCTAATGGCAGAATAGAGTGTTCTGAAAGAGCTGCTTTGAATCCGCGCCCCCTGGCTCCCTCGCCAGCACTTGCAGACACGCAAATTAAGGGTCTGATTTTCTAATTTTCAGAAAATACAGGGCAAGAACTTTCTGGATGGAAATGAGGTGGAGGGAGAACAGAGCAAGAAAAAAGCAGTGAATTAAAGAGAGATGTGGACATTTATTTTCATTTTCAATTCTCTCTGTGATATTCTGAAATTAGGATACTTGAATAGTCCTCAAAAAAAAGCAGAGGCCCCTTGTCTATTAGAGGAAATGACTTTCCTTCTCTGAATAGGTGACAGGGAAGAAAAACGAGCCGAGGCTACATCCTATGGCTGTTGCAAGGTGTGTGCAGGGAGCTTGTGCAGCAGAAGTCTGCAATATTCGTTTACAAGTGGGGGAGGGAAGGGGATAATTTGGAAGGTGGTTCTTGTCATTTATCTTGACCACAGTGTAGCCCAGTGATAGAATTCACATTATCATACTTGTCAGCAGGGACCTCACCTGATGAGGCATCTCGCCATCCTGCATCTAACAACTTAAGACAGTATTTTATTTAATGTGTTTGAGCGTTTTGCCCGCATGTATGTTAGCGCACCACATGCATGGTGCATGCCCACAGAGGCCAGAAGAGAACATAGGATCAATCCCCCAGGACTAGAGTTACAAACAAATGTTAACAGACGAATGTACAGAAGTGTGGGTGCTGGGAACCGAACCTCCATCTTCTGCAGGAGCAGCAAGCGTTAAGCATCTCTGCAGAGCCATCGAATGACGATTGAGCATCTACTTATGTCAAGCATTTTCTAGATCAGCCATTCTCAACCTTCCCAATGGTGTGACCCTTTAATACAGCTCCTCATATTGTAGTGACCCCAACCATAACATTATTTTTGTTCCTATTTCATAACTGCAATTTTTCTACTATAATGTAAATATCTACTGGCAGGATGGCCGGTAGAAGGATCCCCGTGAAAGCTGCCCCGCCCCCAGCCAACCCCCTCTTCAAACCCCAGGGGGTTGTGACCCACAGATTGAGAGCTGCAAATCTAGGGGCTGTACATGTGGAGGAAATGACACAAACAAACCAAAGTCTGGAGTCTACATTCTAATATGGGACACAGGACATACGTAAGACACGGAGACAGAACACGGATTTGGCTGGCAGCACGGGCTACACAGAAAGAGAGAAACTGAAGGACAGGAGGTGTCAGGAGAAGGGTGAGGCCTCAGTATTTATCAGACCTCTGGATCAGTGTGAAACATACTATGGGCTGACAGGCTGCATCTCAGTGATTCCAGGAACTCTGTGCTGACCAGCCTGGCTCCCTTTCGGTGGCTGGCCATCTTACCAATGCCTTTTCCATGTAAGGACTTCCCCATCTCAGAGATAGGCAATTTCTAATAAGTTCGTTTGTTCTCTGCTGTGCACAGTGGGGCGTTTGGTTTGGGATGCCAATAGCACTTCCAGACTTCACCTGTAGCAGCTGGAAATGTCCTTGATTTTGACAGATGTTTGCCAGGTTAAGGCAAAAATCGGCCCTAGTTAAGCACTGCTGGTGTATCTCTTTCTATCAAAATATGGTTCCTTTGCCCTGTATACCCAAGATGACCTTGAACGGTTGATCTTCCTGCCTTCATCTCCTGGGTGCTGGGATTATACTAACACATGCAGTTTACGCAGGGCTGGGGACTGAGCCTATGGCTTCACGTTTTCTAGGTGAGCAGTCTATCCACAGAACTACATCTATCTAGGCTGGGACATGCCGAAGGCTAACAGATCGGAGATACCCTGGAAAAGTAAGCATTTTCCGAATTGTAAACTATTTCCAAACAAGAATATCAGGAACAATATATCAGTTTCTTTCAACATCACTGTGATCAAATGCCTGGCAAGTGCTTCTTCAGGGAGAAAGGACTCTTTCTGACTCATGATTTGAGGGAAATGGCGGTGAGTGGTATGAGGATATCCAGGAGGATCAGGAAGTACAGAGAACTTGGCATGAACCGAGGAGGTCAGGATACAGCCCATAATATACCCCACCCCCAGTGCCCCACTTTCTTCAACTTTTAAGTGATTCATATCCTCCTTAAACAGGGCCAACGAATCATTTAAATATAGGAGGAGCCTGGAGAGAAGTCTATTTTACATTCAAATCATAACCAACGATTTCTGTTAGGAGAAGGCGCCATGGTGAAGGGCGGATCGTCACAAGAGGCTGGAGAAGATTTCTGGATCATTGACACTATGAACACACTCTGAGAGTCCTTTCCCATGGGACATCATCTACTTTCTGTAAGGATGCAAGCTAAGCTGTCCTGCACCCATGACCCTTCTCACCAGACACTAATGGCAGCTGCCAGGTTACGATGACCAAAGTGTTTCCAGACCTTGTCAAAGATCCTGTGGGGAGGAAGCCTGCCTCAGCCTGAAAAGCCCTGGGTTCTGCTAGAAAAGGGGAAGGGAGAGTGAGATATTGCTCCTCCCCATTCTTCTCAAGGCAGCAGGGCCGAGGACAGGTCCAGCAGGAGTGCAGAACCTGGCTTGCTGTGGCTGAGGCAAGGTTCTTCTTGCAGCTATCTGAGCTCAGCCATTCCCTGGGTTGGCTGAGCCCAGGTATCATAAGGGTGAATATGGGAAATTCCACCTCTCTCATTTCACTAACACTGCTTCAGACAAGTTTTTGTTCCTTAAACCCAAACCACATCTGTTTCCAACATGAGACAATCGGTAACCTGAGGGACTCACATTGTCCATGTAAATGCCAGCAAAGCTGTATCCTACACAGACTGGAGCTTCTAGCCAAACCTGTCCTGGAGGAAGAGAACAATGGCCTCCCATGTTGGAGTGGAGTGGAGTGGATGGTGGATACACTCCAGGCAAGGCTCCTCATCCCAAAGACAAAGACTGCTCTCCATTCTGACTTCATGACTTCCCAAGCAAGAGAAGAAACTGCTTGGTGGCAATGGGTTAATAGGTGTTTATACGTAAAGTGAATAATAAAAAAAAAAGATGTTTATATAAATAAACTAAAACTTTCAGAGATCACCCTTTGTCCACAGTCATGATGAATCTTGAGAGTGTGAGGGTCTGTGTGGTCTTTGTATAATTTCCACTCCGGAAACTGTTCTGAGAGAATTTCTGATCCAAGCTCCATTTGTGTGTGTGTATCTGGGGTCAGCTGCACTAGTGTCAGAGGCCGTCAGCACACAACCACTCTGTCCCCAGAATTTAAGAAAATAAGAACTCTGTGAATCATGTTAAAGAAGGGAGGATGCTATTTGCTGTGAGAATTACTCGGCATCTACGACATTTACCTTGATTGGAGGAGGCAGCTATAGATAGATGCTTAATGAAGCATCGTTATGGTCAGAAAGGGGAGGGGACACTTCCTGCTTTTACAAAGAGGAGACAGGAAGTGAGGAGTCCGAAAAGTCTGCAGGAGGAAAAATGGGAAAAACAGCTGGTCCAGAGGAAGAGCCTTCAGGGTTGCGTGACTTTGAAGGTTCCTTTGGGACCTTCAGCTTCTCCATCTGTAATTCGGAGCTTCACCTGGAAGCTCCGTGTGGGGAATCACACGAGGCTACCATCACCCAGTGTACACCATGGGATAGCACCACGTGAACTGAAAGAAAGTGTGTGGAGAGCAAGAATAGCTGTTGTGGCTCCCTGGGGCTTGCAGGGCCCAGTCAAGGATGGCCTCTTAGTTCTAAGCTGTTAACTGCTCTGGGGCCTGGGGTCAGGGTCACCCATGTTCAGTAGTTTCTTGTGCCCCCCTCAGACTCAGGAAAGGCAGGTATGGTAGTTTGGGTCTCTTGGGCAGCTTCTGTGCAGTTGGTAGGGGAGACCAAGGTCCTTCTGACTGAACACGCAAGGATGAGGACCCCTGAACACATGACAGAAGCAAGTGAAGGGCAGGAACCAGCCCCTCTTCATTTCAAATGCCAGATAAAGGAACCACACCCGCCACAAGGCTCTGAGGTAATGGGGTGGTGGAAGGGTTTGTCACGTGTTGGACAGCTGCAAAAACTGGATGATCAAGATACAGAATAGTCACCGGAAAGTTCCAGAAGCTTCTGTGGTGGAATGCTAGGTTCTTATAGACAGGACAGAGTGAATGAGGCAGGCTTGAATGTTTTTATTCAATATAGCTCTGTTAATAAGAAAAGGTATTTTGTATATGGCTCCCGAGCCCCTTGGGGGCTTTGCTCCCTCTCCACCCCTTTCCCTTCCAGTTGACTAAGGAGTTTATTTACAAAATCAGGTCACATCAGACTACATTCCTATGACTTCAGCCTGAAAGGTGGCATTTTCTAAAGAAAATGGAGCCATTGGATTCGGTGGTGGGAACCGCAGACAGTGCTTTGTTCTAGTCCGGTTTTGAGGAGCAATTTGATCACTAAGGCTTGTGTAGAATGGGTCCTAATCTCGAAACGAGATCTCCTTCCCTCCGCTCTCTGTTTTTTTGAGGGCTCATCTACATACACCATGGTTATCTGCGGCCATGGCTACCAAGAGCAACTTAAGGACAGTTCCCAGTGGGAACCGTCCATCCAGGAGCCCTGTTCCCCATGACTCTGCTCTGTTTACCTCAGAACAATTACAACCTGAAGTGAAAGTCGCCTGCAGACAAAGTCAGATGTTTGGTTCAGATAAAACCCAGCAGGACTGCCTGGAAAAGACACACACACTCCTCCAAGTCCCTGGGTCTCGCATGAGCTCAGACCCACAAAGGTGTAACCAGGACACAAGGTTGAAGAAGGACATGCATGGCCTCCAACGTGTCTTTTAAAACCACCATTTCCCTGACTTCTGTGTGCCAAGGACAAACTGGGCATGGGCCAAACTTGCCATCTACTGTCCCCAGTGGATTGATTCAGATCTCCTGACAGGCCAGGACTTCAAAAAATGCTAAAGAGAGGCTGGAGAGTTGGCTCTGTTACATAAGAACTTGGTGTCCAACCATGAGGAGCTGAGTTCAGTTCCCAGAACCCACGTTTAAAGAGCCAGGCATAAGGCCAGGAAGACGCATCAGTGAGCAGAGGTGTTTGCCACACAAGCTTGGTGACTTGAGTTTCATCAGTGGAATCTAAAGAAAGGTAGAAGAAAGAACACACTCCACAAAGTTGTCCTCTGGCCTCCACTTGTATGGTGTGGTACACACATACCCGTACTCACACATCTCATTGTTAATAATAATAACAACAACAACAACAGCAAAATAATAATAATCCGGGTATGGTGGTATATATCTGTAATCTTAAGGCTTGGGAGATGGACACAGGTGACCATCAGCTAACCTGCTATTGGTGAGCTCCAGGCTCAGTGAGGGACCCTGTCTCAAAACAAAATAGTGTAGAGACTAGAAAAGTGGGAGAGGAAGACATCTGATATCTACCTCAGTCTATGATCTCCATGTGTATACACACAGCACACACATGACCACACTCAAATACATACACGTGTATTTGATACACACACAAACAAGAAGAGGTAGTGACCAAGTGTATCAAGGATGCCAAAGAATGTTCTAGTTCCAGCGATTCCTCATCTGTTCTAGAGGGTCACAGATGGACGGTGCATCAAATATCCACAGAGGGCTAGACAGCACCCCCATCCCTGTGCACCTGGAATCTCAGGATTTGACTTTCCGTGGGAAGAGTCTTTGTCAATATCATTAAGAATCTCAATTGGGGAGAACCTTGAGATAAAAATCTTCCAGGGCCTTACTCCAATGGCTAGTATCCTTCTGAGAGATGCAGAGATGACACAGGCAGAGACTGTGAAGAGAAGCCATGCAGAGACAGAGGCAGAGATGGGAGAGGTACAATTGTAACCCAAGAAGTGTGGACATCTACCAGAAGCTGCATGAGGCAGGAAGCTTTCTGAGGAAACATACCCCTGGGGAAGCCTTGGTTCTGTGTTTGTGACTTGCAGAATTGAGAGTGCTTTCCCTTGTTGAAGCCATTCTCTGTATGGCAGTTCATCACCACAGCCGGTGAGTGCTAGGGATGGAACCCAGGCCCTCATGCTTGAGTACCAAGCGCTTTACTAACTGGGCCACTTCCTTGACCTCTACGGACATTTCTAATAGCATTTTCCATTGAAGGAGAGACGGTCAACTCTCCAGTTTTCTTAAGAAAAGCAGATGCCACGAGAGATTCTGTCTTTGTTTCCAGGCCTGGCAGCTGCCCAAAGCCAACACCTTCAATAACACCATCCCCCCCGCCCCCCCGTTCCCCACCCTCGGAAGCACTTGAAGGTTGACTCTTGAGACATCAAGCTTCATGATAGCCAATCTAGATGTATAGCATTTAAATAATTCATATTGATGGGAAGTGAAACTGTTGTATAACTTACCCACCACTCATTCATACTGCCTACAGAGTCGATATACGCCCCTCCTTTGATGACTGACAACTGCAAGGGATGCAAAGACTGTGAAGGAGATAGGCTGATTCGGGGCTATCAGTCCCAGTCCCAGTCCCAGGAAAAGGTGGCCACTCGACAAACTCCCGCTCACCAGGGTGATAACAAAGTGATCAGTGCAATGCGCATATAGTCTCATTCCTGTGTCTATGTGGCCACCCTCCTGTACCAAGGCTCTCAGGAGTGCTGTGGGGCCATGCAGAGAGATGCTGATCTGTAATGGATAGGACCACCTACTTAGCTATCTCTCTTCACCGGAGCAATCCTCAGTGGCTGGCAGGTTCACACTGCCTCTGGAGACAGCCCGGGGTGAAATGGGCAGCTAAAGTGGCCTTCCAGGGCAAGAGAAGCTCAGATGAGATCACTGAGGAACTACATGTCTCTATCACCTGTGCCCAGTGCCAGGATCAGGAGCACTGAAGAGCAACCCTTCTCTCAGGCTTGAGAATCACTCTACCTCTCAGTGCCTCAGTTTCCCCACACGTGTGAGGAGAACAAGCATCTTCTCTCTTGTAGAGTCGGCAATATTAAAGTGAGAGCCACTATGGAGAAGGCTACACACCTTTCAACCCTATTAATCTACTGGCAGAGACATGGTGTCCTGGAGGATGTGTTTGCCACAGATCTGCTGATCCATGGTCTTGCTTTTGACATGTGTAAACAGTAGCATGAGAGCTGGAAAGATGGTTCAGATGTTAAGGGCACTTGCTACTCTTTCAGAGGATCTGGGTTTTGTTCCCATACCCAAATGGCTGCTCCTAACTCTCTGTAACTCCAGCTCTAGGGAATTGAGTGTCCTACTCTGTCTTCCACTTATATTCACACACACACACACACACACACACACACACACACACACACACGCATATACACATGCATACACACATGTACACACATACACACATACAAACACACACATACATACACACATGCACACACACACACACACACACACGCACACACACTCTGTACTCATACATACAAGCAGGTAATCATACATCCAGGCAAAGCGAAAAGAAAGAAATCTTGGAGTAAATGAATAAAAGAGACATGTCACCAAGAAGAATGTTGCAAGAATTCCTTCCCTGGGAAGATGTAAATAATGTCTACGCTTGCTTCATGAGGTTCCAAAGATAAACCAAAGTAAAATTCCACCACAGTTTACCCCAAGAAACCGGTATGTTTACCGGGCTTTCTAAACACAGAGCAGAACGGAGGGTTGCCTAAGGGAGCAGGGCTGACCCTCTTGACTTTCCCATGCACATGTATTGGGATAGAGGTTGGCTTCCCCATAGCCACACAGATGGATTCCCCTCCCCCCATGCCCTCCCCAGCCTACATACTCAAGCCTCTTTGAGACCTTACACACATACTTAGAGCAGACAGAACTGAATGCCAGTGTCTGGGAGGAGTAGCTAGCAAGGTCAACGTGAGGGGTTCTTGCAAGAAGACACAGCTGCTCTGTGAGGACGTGGCTGTTGACTTGAGGGACAGCGTGCTAGAACAGAGGAAGACCAGAGTCACCTGTCACCCACAGGTCTTCGACGGTCACCCCCTGGGCATCAGTGACAGTTGCTGGGCTAGCTCCCTGCTAGATAGGGTGGGGACTGCCAGTGAACAAAACTCTTCCAACCAATTGGTCTCGTGCATTTGAGCACCCCTCCCCTCACGCTCTGAGAGAGGGTGTGTGTGTATATGTGTGAGTAACAAGTAAGAGCGGAACAACAGACCAGCGGCCAGCTTCATTGGCTGTGTGACATTAGGGAAACCTTCAGGCATCTGTGTGTGTGTGTGTGTGTGTGTGGGGGGGGGTATGTCTAATAGCATCCATCTTGTTGGGTAGACAGAAAGAAATGTGGGTACACACTGAACAGCACCTAGTGATCAGCCATTGAAGGTCATGGTTTCGTTGTCTGTTGCGCCAATCAAGTCGTTGTGACTCGGTGGCCCCGCAGAGCCTCCCCCCCCCACCCCGCAGCACCTGCTGTAATCGCATTACTAAGATTATCTCCCGGTAGTCACAGAGCTGCGGCCCTGGGACTTGGGTTTAATTCCGATTTAATAACAGGTTCTTAAACACATTTGAAAACAAAATTGTGATGCCCTTTTATCCCTTCGGTTAAGCAAAGTGCCTTTCCTAATACTCAGTAATGCGCTGGGGCTTGTGCTGTCTGTTGTCTCAGTGAAGAATGTGTGTGCGTCGCTTGGAAGATGGTTGGGAGCTGGGAATCAGGGGATTTCCACTCTCAAATCCCCCTGGCAACACAGGAAGCAGCTTCCCAGTGCCAGGACCCATCTCACTTGAAAACTGCGTTCTATATAGAGGAGCCAGGGCTGCAAACTCACTATGAAAATGAGGGATCTGATTCAGGAACAGATTTAGAATGCTGTTTTCGTCTTGAATTTATGGAAAACGTAAAATTTTACTCTCCCTGGCAGGAGCAAGACGGTGGCTGACTTTCTAGAAGTTTACTATGCCATTAGCCTCCATTGATTATAAAGTCAACAGCACAAAGTGTTGCCTCTGAGAGTAAAACCAGAGAAGGAACTCCCCGGGACCTCAAGGTGAGCAGAGAGGCTAGGTGGCTACTGGTACCTATTCTCATGTCTGAAGACTCCCGACAGACCCCAGAGAGCCTAGATTTTTATCAAGACCTCTCCCCTCCGTGGTACCTTGCAACAATACAACCTCTAATTCCACCCTCGGTCATAAGTTCCCCTGGGAAGATTCCACTTAATCATCCTGACCAATTAAAACATCCTATCAAGGAAGATACAGGCAGAAGCACTTGAAAAGTTTTTTCCACCCTGTGTGAACTGGGATAACTTCTGCCCACCTGGAGTGCCCTGGGACAACATGCGGTGGAGATCTGTAGAGGTGGTTGTACTGGGTACCTGGGCACTGCACTTGGGACCCACACTTCCCATCCTCCTCCTCTCTCCCTTAGTGGGTCAGTGGGTCACTCTATCTTCTATCTTCCTCCCAGACAGAGAGACAGAAACTATGGATGGGTGACCCCAATAAGGAATGATGAAAAGGCTCTAGGGAGACATCTCAGTCAGTAGTGATCATGTCATGCCAGCTTGGGGACCTGAGTTCAGTTATCCAGTGCACAGGTAAAAAGTTGGTAGTGTGCACCTGACATCTCAGCCCTGGGGAGGTGAAGACAGGAGGACCCCAGATAGAGCACACCAGACAGCTACACTAGCTGAACCGCTGAGCTCCAGGCTTAGGGAGAGACCATATTTCAAAAAATAAGGTGAGGCCTGACATTGACCTCTGACCTCCATAAGCGCGCACACACACAAACGTGCACACACATGTGTGGCTGTGACCCTCAACATGTATATGAACACACACATACAATGGTGATGGTAGTATCCCCACACTGGCATGTAGTACTTGCTGGGTACCACATTGTGTCTTCCAGATCTTCATCGTGACACCCTGTTCAGAGGTACAGAGACACTGAATCTTCACCCAAGGTTACAGAGCTAAGAGCTGCTGGGTCCCACTCTGACCCTGCAGGAATTTGATATCCTGTCAACTGTTTTGAGAATTTCTTCCTTCTAACTAGCTCGGCAGTGCACCTTGCTTGTTGTCCCCAAGTGGATATCACTCTTTTGGAAGGTTCTAGAAAGTTAGGAGATGAGGTGTAGCTAGAGAAACTAGACCACTTGGTGTGGGCTGCAGGTTCCCCCTCCCTTCTCCCATTCCCATGTGCCATGGAGTGGCTCCCTCCTCTCCTATACTCATGAAAAGGGCACACTGTCAGAACCATCTTCCAGGTGTCATTGTGATGGTTGCTCCTAGAAGTGCTGGCTCCTTTCTTCTCGCAGCTGGGACCTCACACACCCCACCTTCTGGTTGTTTTGTATAGAGGGTGAGGGGTGAATACCGAGTCTCTACTGCACAGGCAGGGCTGGCCTGAACTCTAACATCCCCAGTGGAAGTCATGGACCCAGCAGAAGGTACACCCAGGATCTTGTGAGAACTGCAGATTCCAGGGCTCCACTCAGACTGACTCAGAGTCTTGAGGAACAGCAATCTGTACTTGAACATAGGCTTAGGTGGTGTGAGTGTCCATCAGAAGTGAGGTGCTGTCTCTCCTAGCCCTGCCATTCTGTGAACTGATGGCTTACCTTTGTTCTGTTCTGTCTAGGGCAGGGCCCTTCTGCTTGCTAAAGGATTCTCTTCAGCCTGTCTCCTCACCTGTGCCACTCTGAAATGTTCATGTTGTGTGTGTGTGTGTGTGTAAGTGTGTATATGTATGTGTAAGTACGTATGCATGTATATATGTGTGTAAGTATGTGTGCATGTCAGTGTGTGTGTGCATGTGTATGTTTATATGTAGGTGTGTACATGTATGTGTATTTATATGTGCAAGTATGTATGTGTAAGTGTGTATATAAGTGTGTGTGTAAGTGTATGTATGTGTAAGTATGTGTGTATGTTTGTGTAAGTGTGTGCATGTGTATATTTAAGTATGTACGCATGTATGTGTATAAGTGTGTGTGTAAGTGTGTGCACATGTGTGTGTGAGTGTGTGCACATGTCAAGGCCTGAGGTTGATATGAGGAATCATCTTTATTTCCTCTTCCATCTTATTTGCTGAGGAAGAACATCTCTATAAAACCCAGAGCCCACTAATATGGCTAATCTTGCTAGCCAGCTTGCTCTGGGGATTTCTTATCTTCGGGTTCTGAGGCTATAATAACTGAAGCTATAATAACAGTTGGGCTACCAAATCCATCCAGCATTTATGTTTGGGTTCTGGGGGATCTGACCTCTGGCCCGTATGCTTGCACAGCAAGCAAGCTAACGACTGAGAAATCTACTCAGTCCCTTCCCGCTGCATTGCTTTGAGAATAAACAGAGTCCTGCAGACGAAGAGGTAGAATGGCCAGCGCTACTCCCCAGTGTCTGGTAAGAGTGAGCTCAGGAGGTGCCCTGCTTCCTTAGCACTCAGGAAGCCAGGGTTCTGTCTCCAGCACCACATAGCCCCAAAGTGAAGGAGTATGCAGGCAATCTCAACACTTGAGAGTTGGTGGCAGGAGGCTCAGAAGTTCAAGGTCACCCGCAACTACACGGGGAGTTCAAGAATAGCCTGTTATATGTGACTCTGCCTCAAAACAAAAGCAAATAAGAAATATTTGTGGCTGGTAACTGTTGGCACCTTATGGCTCTTCTGAGCTCTGTCAACTTGTATTTCCAAGTACCGTGCCTCTCTCAGCTGGGCTGGCCAGTCCTCAGGTTACCTGGGCTTGGGGTTTCAATAGAAGACCCTCACCTCACACCCAGAGTAGGCCTCAGGAAACGAGGATGTCCTAGACATACTCTTCCAGCAAGTGGCAGACTCCCAGTCTCCACACCTAGCATAGGTAAAGGGCTGCAGACATGCAATTGTTTGGCAAATGCAGACGTGCACGTGGATCTCCCTCTCCGGCAAAGACGCTCTGTGCCACAGCCACCCATAAGTCCTGGGCAGAGAAGCAAACAGTTCTAATCTGTATCTGTCGTGGCTGCCAAGCCTGCTTATAATGAAGTATTATCGGAGTGCTTGATGCACAAGGCATCTCTGCCGTCCGGTGATTTAAACGAACTCTGTTAAGCTCAAACAAACAATAACCTATAAAGAGGGATTTCACTAATGCACTCTAATGACCAGGAGACCTATCCAAATTTGCTACATTATCAAACGGTCGAGAAAAATAATTTTAAAACGAAGGAGCTGGGAGGCATAAGTTCACTTTGTTGAACCCTTGAAATCCGTGCCCAGTGAGTTATAATATAACCGGGGTCAGGAGGACTAGGCTGGGGTCTCCGGGTGGCCATCGGCCTCAGGAGCCCAGGAGGTGGGATCTTAAATCTTCTGTTACCCAAGCTCTGCTCTCTCCATCTGTGGAAGAAGATGAGTATGGGAAAGATCTGGGAGTCTGTCCACGTGAGTGTCCCCAAAGCGTGATGCCCAGGCTGGCAGGAGCATGCGCAAGAATGGACAAGAATGGGCTGTAGTTTAGTCAATGGAGAGCTTGCCTGGCAGGAACGAAGCCGAGGGGTCTATCCCCAGTGCTGGATTAAAACCAGGCATGTTGCTGTTCTCTTGCATGCCAGAAGTGGAGGCAGGAGGATCAGAAGTTCAAGGTCATTCTCCTCAGCTACACAAAGAGTTTGAGGGGCTGGAGAGATGGCTTAGTGGTTAAGATAACTGGATTGTCAATAGTCTGTGGCCCAGAGGTCAATGCTCGGGTAACACTCTTTCTAGAGTATTCTGGTGCCGTTCTACGCTCACTGACAGATTTTTGGCTGTGCTGTGATTCACTCTTGATGAACATTTTTTGAGCACCTACTGTATCCCAGGTACCGTCTGGTAATACAGGCCTTCACTCTTTTAATCTCAAGTGACTGTGAGGTAAGACCCCTGTGGAAGGTGGCCCAGGGATGGATATTTTTGTTTGGCTCAAGTAGCGACTTGCTTATCTTTCTGAATAAATATTGGATGAGTTGTTAACATTTAAAAATGTAGGGATCTCTCTACAAAGCCTGGGTCCTTGGAGATGGCTCCATCCCTCTTGGGACTAGCTAGGCCCTTGTTTGGGAAGTAGGTAGTGTAGGATTCTACGCAGATGAGCTTTCAATCAGTGCTGGAAATGGCCAATGTTTCTCTTTCACTGGCCTGTCAACCCCGCTGACGAGCAGGGGCCGAGGGCTCACATGTGAGAGACCAGCCAGTCCCTTCTTCAAATTCCCACTAAATACTCGGGGACTTCACACAGAGCTGGGGGACTGGGGGCAATGTTCATTCCCAGTCATAAAATGCCAGTGGCCAGGAGTGCCGTAATCTCTCCGAGTCAGTTGAACTTCTCAATGTTAGCATTATCACACTTACTCTAGAGAATTCTCTGCTCTAGGGCTGTCAGGAGGGGCACGGTGAGGCTTTCGATGTCATCCCCATTAGATACTGCTGACATCTCTCCCCTCTTCCAGTTGTGACAAACAGAATGTCTCCAGATATTACAGAAGGTGGGACATTATCGTCCCCACTAGAAGAGCTTCAGGCTGGTATGTGACCTGCAGGCAGATAATAGTGAGGTGCGTTCTAGGAGGTGGATCAATGGGGGGTAGGAGAGGGAGGTTGGATAGTGAGCATATGGGCAAACCAATATATAAATACATGACACTGAGCAGTGGGGTTAGGAAGGAAGGGAAGGAGGCAGGGAAAGAAAGAGAGAGGGAGGGGAGGGAGGAGGGAAAGAGGGAGAGACAGAGGGAAGGAGAGAAAGAAAGAAAGAAAGAAAGAAAGAAAGAAAGAAAGAAAGAAAGAAACAAACCAACAAACAAGGCCAAGCCTCAAGCCAACTGAGAAAAAGAAAGAACGAGCCATGGTGGTAAGCTCTTTGAAATGGCTTTTTAAAAGGGAGAGCACCAGGCTCCAGTCTCAAATTATTTTTCATGGACACCACAAGTTGTTGAAAGTAAAGGGCATTTGTCATAGACTTATAACAGGATCAGAATGACACGGTTGGGGTCCTTACAGAGACCTGGCTTTTTCCACACAGTCTGTCTTCAGACGCCAGCGTGGTCTATTTTGACTATTCACTCCTGATGCTGAGCCGACTTCTCCGCCAGCTGACCCTCCCTGCACAGAGCTCATTTCAGCTCCAGACTCTCGGCAAGAATTTATTTAAAGCAAAAAATAAAAAATAAAAGATACAGCTACGTTTTGGGGGAACTGCAAAGTGTTGAATGATTTTCTTCTCGGGGATATTATGTCCTCTTGGCACATCCTGTGGGGATGCCTGGGGTCATGCAAGAGACACCCCCACCCTTTTACTGAATGAAGTTGAGAAGGTGAGTGGAGGGTTTAGCCATGCCAGTGAGGCATCATGAGCTACGTTACACAATGTTCTTCCTTCCAGTGTTGGAGGATAAAGGCTTCATTTTAGACCCCACAATTATCCTCTCAGAAAAAAATAGCCCCAATCACATTTCGGAAAATAGATTCCAATCAAATGTTCTTTCTGCTGATGCTCCCACAGAATACACTCATTAAGACCAAGTTCACTCAGCAGGGCCAACATTGAGGGTTTGTACCAGCTGACCCGCCCCCACTTGTTTGTAGATGGATTTGTAGTTCTGGGGTGACTGACTCCTCAGGCTCCTCACACAGCCATCCAGAGTTTGAGGGGGTAGGTTAAAAAGAGATAGTTTGATTTCTCTCCCACTGGCCCTCAGTCCCTGCTCTTCAAAGCAGATACACATTCCAGTAGTCAGCCACTGCCAGCACCCACTGGAAGCTCACTTGAGCAGAATCCCAAAGCACCTACCCCCAACACGATTAGAGATTTAATCTTCCCACCACCAACAAGAACGTGTTTCTTCCAAACACAAGAGGCAGCATGAGTCAGACCCCATCTCCAGTAGTTTCCTTTCAGGGGTCTGTCTGTGCATAGTGGGAGCAAGAGGAGACCCTCCAGGATGCTCGAGGCTCCACTTTCCATGTCTCGCTCTGTCCATTAAGGAACCAATAGTTCCTCTTAAGGATGTTCTGCACTGATGTGCGGTCACTGAGCCTTAGAGTGACCTTCTCTGACTTCCAGGCTCATGGTTTCTGAACCGTGCCCTGGAGGTAGGTTTGCTCTCCTGCTACCCACCTTCCGGCTGTGTATGCCCAAGTAGCATATGTGTCGGTGGATGGCAGTCCTTTCTTAGAAGTTGTGACCCTCTTTCTGCTCCTACTTTTAAATATTTGTGGGGGACAAGGTACTGATGAGCCAGGGCTCTACCCTGTGGCCTGCATCCTCCTGATCTTCTCAGGATTCCAGGGTGAAGCATCCATCCCCCCTCTGCAGGCTGTGCTGGTGTGGGGGCGGGGCTCTTCTGTATCTCATTAGATCTGCTCTTGTCATGTGCCCTCCCATTGGGTGGCAGAGAGCAGCCTGTGGAGACTCCTCCACCCTCTGACATCGACATTGCTACTGATATTCCTTCTTCGAAGTTTGTAGTTTCCAAAGCAGACTTCCTTTCAAACATGTTTTCCATGTTAAATCAACAAAGCCACCTTCCCGGCATGAAGCTCGTGAAATAGACAAGAAAGATGATGCAGTGGGGTGGGGTGTGGGGGGTGTGGGGTGTGGGGTGTGGGGTGTGGGGTGTGGGGTGTGGGGTGTGGGGTGTGGGGTGTGGGGTGTGGGGTGTTGGCCTCTTTCCTCCTGCTCAGAGCTGAGCACTCCTGAGCTCTTTCCTGGTCTCCCCTCTATGCGTCGCCTCTTGGTTGTGTGGCTCTTGTGCAAACACTGTCAATCTGTCCCTTATGATGTCATGCCTGCTTTCTTCACGTGGATTTTTACACTTGACTCTATCTCCTATGCTATCACGACAGCAGGCAAATGGGAAAGAGGGTCCCACTAGGAAAGAAATTCGGGCTGCCTCTGCTTCCCTGATGGGAAGAGAGTGTGCACAGTTTGGCTGGGAGAGGGGCGGCAGTTGAAACTGCCCTGCCAGCTGAGAGCTAGGAGCACCTGGAGGCTGATGGGAGCACCTGGAGGCTGATGGGAGCACCTGAAGTCTCTCCCAGCCTTCCTTTCTGGCAAGTGTTGTCGCTAAGGGCTCACCTCCAGGGACAAGATCAAGGAGAGGGGAAGAAGCTACAAGCACGTGACTTGAGATTGGCTCTTTCCAGTCTGAGTTTATGCCAGTGTGCACAAGGCGGAAGAGGAGAAACGGGGAACATTTGTAGCTTCTGCTGGGACAGATCTGACGATACCAGGCCCCATTCATACCCACAGTGTGGCAGGTTAGTAGGTAGGAGCAGGCCCTGGGGCCTGCAGACTGCACAGGCTCCCTGTCTGGATGACTGAAGTATTTACCAGACCACAGGGGTACTTACCCACAAAGTACCTTGTGAGTTTGCAAGCCTGTGTTCTAAAATGGCGCTTAAAGGTTTAAAATATGTATATGTATGTGAAAATATACATAAATGCGGAGGCCAGAGGACACATTTGGGTGTTATTCTTGTTTTGTATGTTCTGAGGTAAGGCCTCTCAATCTCCTGGAATTTGCCATGCATGTGAAACCGGCTGACTATCCTAGCTATCTGTCTGTCTCAGTCTCCCCAGAGCTGTGCTGGCTTCTCTTTTATGTGGGTTCTGGGGATCAATATCAGGTCCTTAAAACAACTTACTGACCAATCTATTTTCCCAACCCCTCAATCTTACTTGATCATTTTATTACACACATGTGCATGCATGTAACAGACGTGTGCTTACCACAGTGTGTATGTAGCAGCCGTAGACAACTTGTAAGAGGAGGTTCTTTGTTTCTACTGTGTGGGTCTTAGGGATTGAACACAGGTCATCAGGCTTGGCAGCAAGCTCCTTTATCTGCCGAGTCATCTTGGCAGACCTCATACCAGAGGCTCCATGAAACTCTGCTGCCTCTCCCTAAGCTAAAAACAGAAGCAGACTGTGCCTAGCATAGCCTCCAACCTTGGGAATAGGCCAAGCTTCTTTGAACCCAAGGTGAATGATTCCAGCATCTCCATCGGGGGTGGGGGTGGAGGAGGATGGGGAGCATCCAGAGCAGGAGCTTAGCCCTGCTGCAAGGTGGTCTAGTGGAGCGCGGGTTTACAGGCGGGTTTACATCTCTTTGCTTTCCTTTCACACCACGTTGCAGTTGGCTGTGGGCTGTTTTGACCATTATTTTTTTCATGTAACAGGGAAAACTATGCCCCGGGGTCTGATTATTAAAATATGTTACTCTTCTATATTTAAATAGTGGAATGACTTTTCCAAGATTTAAAGCTAGCCAAAGCGAACACCTACGACTTACAGTGAAACATAATCCCCGACCACTTGGAATGAGAACCATGGGCCTGCTGCCCTAGACTTTGATTGGCAGAAGCTTGTGGAGTATGTGCCAGGGGACCCTGGTCTCGGGCATCTCCAGTTCACACCTTGCATCTCCAGTTCACACCTTGCTTGCCCTTTGGCTTCTGTCTCTAGTCTATGGGGACAAAAGGAAAGGAATTGGAGCTCTGAGCAAGGAAGCCATCCCATGATAAGCTTTGTCCACCATGATGGATTGCTAACACAGACTAACTATAAGGGAATCATACTAAGTCTTTCCCTCCTTAAATTGCTTTTGCAATTATTTCACAACAGCAGCAAGAAAAGTGACCAGGGGAGGGGCGACAGTGGGAACCCTGTGTAGAAACCAAGTATTAAAATTCTCCTAAACGCCTGTCCTCTGCAAATGGCTACAACTGGAACTGGTGTGTGTGCTACCCTGTACTGTTGTCCCAGGTAACTCTGGTTCCTGGTACATGTGTACACATGGGACGGATGGGTATTGATGCAGCCTTCAGTGGAAAGATGGGAATCCAGCTTGAATCTGCCATGTCACCAGAAGGGAGGACTTGTCTGCCTGCAATGGAACTGCTGGGCTCAGAGCAACCCCCAGTAGGCCCAGGCGCCTGAAACCTGACAAGGCAGACAGAGTAGCTCATTAGGCCATAATTTTATTAAGCAACACTTAGCATAGTAAATAATTTGAAGCTTTTAAATCTGAAATAGAAGGGATGTTTTTAAACTTGGTTAGAATAACAGATTGGGTTTTCAAAAACATCGCCATTTCAGGGCCAATGCAGTGAGGGTATGTCTCAAAGAACCTTCCACGAACTTCTAGACTATAATCTACACCTGTAGTCTTCCACTGGCACTTGATGGAGGGGAGCAGAAGTGAAAGCAATGTTACAGAGATGGGTCTCCAGCTGAGGCTGTATGCCTCCAGTTCTCAGACCTCACAGGGAAGGAGAAGCAAAGGATTCTGGGAGTCAGCAACATGCAAGGCTGATGCATGGCATTGAACCTACTATGGGAAGAATTTGGTAGCTTCGGGAAGGAGACCTTTCCATCCCATTCCTGGACGGTGCAGAGGAATCAAAGGTACAGATGTGTCACAGTGTTCAGTGGACATCGAGACTGTCTACCCTCTGTGGTACCCACGGAGTGAGGACAGAACAGTAGGAAGACCTGAAAATTGCAGGAGGAATTTGCTTAGCCACTTGGTCTTGTGTCTGAGCCATCAAAGCCCATCTCTGCTCACAGATGGCCTCTTTTCCCCAGGGCATTTGGTCCACTGCAAATAGACTATGGTCACAGTCCTCTATGTCCCCTACAGGGACAATTTCCAGATACCCAGCTTCAAGGAGACGTTTGGCTACTAAAAGTGTTGACATTCAACATTAATCTTTAATGTCGCCGAAAACCATTAAGCTGGTGTGTACAAGCTTCTCATTGTTATAGCTGGCCATTTCATTTTTAGCTTTGGAGAGTGGCTGGGAACTGTCCCCAGAGAGAGTTCCTAGTTGCTTTTTGCTTCAACATTTGAAAGGGAGGTCCCTTCCTATTGCCCCAGCTTCTGCTGTTGGGCCTTCTGGGGACTAAGTGTCCCAAGTAGAGTACTAGTCTCTAGGGCCTTGGAATTGGGGGTGATGCTTATGTAGCTGTCCAGGCAAGAGAGACTCATAAAGAGCATCTGGTCAAAGAGGGCTTGAAAAGTGTCTCGGGAGACCAAAGGCATATCAAAGTGTCTCCAGCCCAGTGTCTGTGGTGACCAGTAGTGTGTGATGATGGCTGAAGGGTAAACCAAGGATGAGCTAGGAAGATAGCAGGACCCACCTAAGAATCCCAAATGTGACCCGGCTCCAAAGGAGATGGGCTGTCAGTGAAGATGCAGAGTGGCTGGAAAGTAGAGACTGCAAATCATGTACTGCAAGAGGCAGGGGAACCTGTGGGAGGATGCTGTTAGCCATCCATGGATGAGTAGAATGAAGAGGAAGAGGAAAAGGAGGAGGAGAAAGAAGAGGAGGAGGAGAGAAGGACAAGGAGAATGAGAAGGAGGGAATAAAGATGATTCAAGAGGCATGCTCATCCCTATCTTTCCAGATGTGACTCATATTCCAGTCACCTTCCCTGCCCAAGCAGACACACTTATTTCCCACAATCCTTTGTGGTCATCCATCTTTTACCAAACATGCTTGGTAGAAATGGACTTGGGGGCATTGGATGGGTCTCCCTGTGAATGATCAAGGTTCATATGGCAGGGACAGTTCAAGATCGACAGAGTGAGGAGGGTATTCTGCGTACCGGTTGTGTCTATCCAGTCCCCACGGCTACCTTGACACATGGACATGCAACTCCTTGAAACAATAGAAAGGAGAGATGCAATGAGAGGGAAAAAAATGATGTCTTCTATGGAAACCTGTGACCGCCGGCCTGTGGTTCTGTATCACGGCATGGGTTCTGTAGCATTGAATTTAACCATCTTCAGGTCAGAGATATTTGATTAAAAAATCTAGAAGTTTCCAAAACCGCAAACTTTGAACAACCCTTGCTGTTTGAGCTATGAAAATAAGGTGATGTGGAATATCCACTGTGGGAGCCTCGCTGGGGAATCCTGGGTCCTTTCTCTCTCTAGTTCTTGTTTTAGCATCCTTAGCCTGGTGTCTAGTTCAAGGCTCATGCTCTCTATGACAGTTGTGCTTATACCAAATATGCGTACCTTTGCTTTTGGTGTTGAAGAGGGAGCTTGGAAATTTGGGCACATCTAAGCACATAAACTTACAACCAAGCTTTACCTCAGGCCTGACACTTGCTTCCTAATTCACACACACTAAACAACACAGACAGGGAGCCATTTCTATAGCCTTCGAATTTGTACAGGGGACCATAGTCCACTTAGTGATGGTCACGGAGGGCATTTGGGAGGACACTCAGGTCACCTGCAGATGCTGCCATCTTCCACAAGGGACTTGAGTACCCTTGAGCATTGGTATCTGTGGTAGAACCTGCAACCAATCTCTCCATGGATACTAAAGATGCGACAGTAAGCACATCAATGTTAAGTGTGTGTTATCATTCTGCCCCAACTGGGAGTCACCACCCTGAAGAAACAAGTGTGCTCATCCCTCCAGGCTATTTCTGGAGCAGGATGCAGCTAGCTACATCTGGATCAGACCCATAAAGGTGGTCAAGGTTGGGTATACGAGGGTAGCTGCAGGATGAAGTCCTACAAGGGAACTTCTGCAGGGAGATGCGTGGGGTCCTGTTTCAGTTGTCAGCCCCAGCAAGAACAATGTGAGTCCATCTGAATGAGGGAAGGGATGACATCATGGCCTCATAGCCTCTAGTTGCAGAATAGGTCAGAAGATGAGTAGAATTCACATAAGCAGATCAAAAAAAAATAATCAAGAAAAAGGACTGGGGAGAAGTGTCAGTGGATAAAAATGTCTGCTCTACATTATCAGGACCTTAGTCTCAGCACCCTACATGAAAAGCCAGGAGGCATGGCATCTGCTTGAAACCATGACACGGAGGAGAAGACAGAAGGATCCCCGGGGCTTTGTTGAGCAGCCAGCCAAGATGAACTGATACGCTCTGGGCCAGTGAGAGGCATGTATACACACATTTACACACACACACACACACACACACACACACACACACACACAAATGGAGTCTTCTGTATAATAAAACATTCATATACAATGCTCTTTAAAATCACCTTCTATGTGCGCAAGTGTGTGTGAGAGAGAGACAGAGACACAGAGAGACAGAGAGAAACAGAGACAAGAGACAGAGAGATATCATGACCCCTTTGGAGGTCACATATCAGATATCCTCCATATCAGAGATTTGCATTATGATTTATAACAGTAGCAAAATTGCAGTTATGATGTAGTAGAAAAAATAATTTTATGGTTAGGGGTTGCCAAGGCCTGGAGAATTGTATTAAAGGGTTGCAGCATTAGCAAGGCTGAGATCCACTGCTTTACACAAGTTTGATTTCAAATAAAAGAAAGTATTCTGTGCATTCAAACTCATTTTGACTGGTAGCATTCAAAAATCCTCCTGTGAACCCACTGGTGCCCACCATCCTGTCCCAGAAGGCTTAGCTCACACCTGCTAAGAGAGATGGTGGGAGAGAGGAGAAAAATGCAAATTACGGAAAGGCCCAAGAAGCTCCCACCAGCAATGGGGATGCTCACATGAGCTGTGTCTCCTCCTGCTCTATTTTAACTTGACAGTTTGGCGATCACACTTGGGTTTGACAGGGAACTGTGAAAATGTTCATTTTGTCTTCCTCAGACTTCTAAATCCAATCAAAATCAAAATACTGTTTATTAAAATCCACGGAGTTTAGCAGAAACTGCAGTGTGGCCTTAAAAAGCTGGCCCCAGATCTCTCCCATTCTGTCTCTGAAGCTGGATTCTCAACACCAGGTAAATAGGCTGAAGAGATGGCTCGGTGGGGAAAACCCCTGACCTGAATTTGAACCCATGTAAAGCTGGTGGCATGCCTACAATTCCAACACTCCTTTGGGAAGATGGAAGGTGGCAATAGGGAATCCCTGAAAGCTTGCAGGCAAAGACCATGTCAAAAACAAAGTAGAGGTTGTCTCTGAACTCTACACATGCGCTATGGTACCTGTGCCCACATGTGTGCAAGTGAGCACACACACACACACACACACAGACACACACACACACACACAGACACACACATGCATACACACCATACATACATGCATACACACAAAAGCAAGGCAAGGCAGCACATGCCGGCCAATCCTAGCACCAGTGAGTCAGAGACTCAGAGGTAGGGGCTGTTAATAGGGTCCTTGGGGCTTGCTGACCTGGCCAAATTGGTATGTTCCAGGTGCAATGAGACATACTGTGTCAATTGTCAAAAAATATGGTGGAGTGCAATCTAGGGAGATATCCAACAATGACCTTTGGCCTCCGCACGCGCATGCCCATATACACACAGATGCACACACATACAGAGAAACAACAGACCTTTGGGTACACACACCCGTGAGACGGTCTGCACTCTGTACTCCAGCCTCTGCGTCTATAGAGGAGAGAAACTGCCTGGGAGTTTCCACTCCCCTGAGAAGAATCCAGTCAGTGCCAGCAAGGATGTGGGCTCCAGCATCCTCACACTGTCTCGGGTACACAGGCTGAGGTGACAAGCTGTGATGTGTACCACCTGGAGCCTCATGTCTTCATGTCACCAGCAAGCCGTGCAGTGCCAGCTGGAAGCTTTGGAATGAGCTTCCTAGGTGGAAGAACTTGCAGTAGGAGGGAATTAAACCCAGAGGGTGAGCAGCTAGTGGGGGTGGGGTGGGTAGGATGGACTGGCAGAGGTAGAAAGGGGAAAGAGAGATGGAAAAGGAGAGGGGAGGGGGCAATAGGGAAGGGGAATGGGAGAGGCGGAATGGGGAAGGGGAGGGTGAGTGGGGGAGGGAGGAGAGACTGACAATGAGATTGATTGTAGGCTACAGGGCCCCAGAGCCACCTGTAGGAGCTTTCTACAGCTGATCCCCCAGGTGCCCACACATGGGTCCCTTCTGGAAATTTCCAACCCTAGCTGGAGAGATGGCTCAGTGGGTCAAGTGGTTGCTGCCTAAGTGTGAGGACCCAGGTTCAGATCCCCAGGACCCACATGAAAAGCCAGATGTGGCAGTGTACACCTGTAAGCTTGGTGCTCTTAGGGGCAGAGGCAGGAGGAGGACCCCAGGGACAGCCAGTCTAGCCAAAATAATAAGTTCCAGATGTAATGGGAGACCCTGACTCAAGACTACAGGGTGGAAAGCAGTAGGTACAGACACTGGTGTGAACCTCTGGGCTCCACATAAATATACATAGGCAAGCATATCTACACACGCATGTGCAACACCTATACATTCATGCAACACATGCATATATACACACATACATAATACATACATATTACATACATAATACATACATACATAATACATAATACATACATGCATAATACATACATACATAATACATACATGCATAATACATGCATAATACATACACACATTCATAATACATACATACATACAACGGGTTATATGCACATATGTAATTGCAATGTCTACACTAGCCCTCATCATCTGATACTTGTCTATATTCACCTGGCTTTCTTTTCCTGTTGCTAAGAAGGATGCAGCTGCTCCACCCTTTGAGTCTCCAGACAAGGCATAGTCCTAGTAGCTGCCACTGATGTGCTGGAATTTGTTTTGATTGGATGAAGCCCATCTCTGAACTAATAGCAGAAGTCAATGGAAATAACGATCCTGTTTAGCCCAAGTCATCTGGTGTGAAGAAGGATGCCAGCCAGGTGGGAAGATGTGCCATGAACTTCATATTCTCAGGAAAGGAAAGACAGACTTCCGAACTAAAATTGGGGGCTATTTTCAGAAAAGCAATGGATTTGTGTGGTGTTCAGATTTCATAACCACCCAAGATGAGATGGCATGTGATTAAGTTAAAAAAAAAAAAAAAACAACAGTGACTTACATTATTTCTATCTATATAGACATTAAACTTAATCCAGTCTTTGCAACAACCTTTCAAGACAATGTGTAGCATTACCTTCTAGTCTACTGAGGAGGAAACAAAGTTTCAGAGAGGTTGAGTGTCTTTCCTAGCGCCACACAGCTAGAAAACAAGAGAGCTGGAGTTTGAACCCTTGCCTGTCCGACTTTGGAGCCATGGCTTCTCTTCTACACAACGGGACTGAGTTATGGTTCATTTAGGGTGAAGGATACGTTAGGAAGAATAACAGACAACCTTCCATTGGGAATATACAGCCAGTGTCCCCTTTAATGCCCCACAGTGGTCCACTGGTGGGACAGGTCGTATTATAGTCATTTACGGCTGTGTAGAATGAGAAAGGTTAAAGGGCTTGTCTGAGAGTAGTGGCGTCAACATTTGCTCTGTAGTCCTAGTTAAATTTGCTCCATTATCTGAACATTTGTGGAGGAGCTGGGAAACACCACCAGGCTTGTCTTTAAGTTGCACCATGGAAGCCCAGGCTGGGGCCCTTGTCCCTTATTGGTCCCCAGGCGCAGCTCATATCCCGTGTTCTCCTTTTCCTGTCTGCACTTGACTTCAGGATGCAGCCTTCCCTCCATACAACCCACCCAGGCCTCTGGGGGAGGTGCCACAGTAGCACACTGGCCTGAGAGTCCAGTAAGTGTTCCTGTCCCCAACCTCATGTTCTGTGACAGTTGCCTCAGTCGCTCACTGCTTTAGTTCTTATATTTGAATGGAAGCCCTGGCCTGTGCTTGTTGGGACAGAGGCCGGCTACTGAGCCACATCCCCAGCTGCTCGGTAGCTTATGATCAGCCACAGAAGGAATGCTTACAGCATAGAAATCTGCAAACGCTGTAGTAGTCTGGGGAGGCATCTATCGGTTCTTCCAAGAACCCCACCAGCGGCCACTGCGTCATGTCAGCTCTGGGTCCAGGGATCACGGCCTACTGAGGTATGAATAGGGAGGTCACTCAGCACACACTCTCCTGCCTCCTCTTCCAGTTGGTCCCTTCACACATCCTGGCTCCAACCCCTGGACCAGAGCTGCGGATGGAACCTACCCAAACGAGTCAGACTTGAATCCACGACTTTTCCCCCCCATTCAAAGATTAATCATCGGGCCAGCTCTTCCCCAGTGCATGGGAACTGGGACATGTGAATACAAGACCCTTGGAGGCAGTGGGCAGGGAGGAAGGTATCTTTGGACCAGAAGGCAAAGGTGGAGTCAGTAGGAGGGGACAAAGATGAGGCTCAAGGATAGCAGCTACAGATGTGTGGAAAGAGCACGGGTGCCTGAGCTCCAAAACAGGCACATCCGTCATGGTTCTAGCCAGTGTAACGAGGCTTCCTGCTCCTTACAGCTCATATCCCGGGGGCTGCATGGAAGGCTCCCTTAGAGAAGTCCTTGCCTTGCAAGCGTGGAGGACCTATGTTTGCTCCCTAGAACCATGTGAAAAGATAAGTGCATTGGTACATGCTAATAATTCCCGCCATGGTGAGATGAAAGATGGAGACAAGGGGGTGGGGACGCAGGAGGTGGGGCAGAGGGGATACTTGGAGCTTGCTAAACATCTTAGCCTTAGCCTACTTAGTGATGTTTCAGGCCAAGGAGTGACCCTCTAGCAAACAAAAGATGGAAGGTATGTGAAGAATGACAGTCAAGACCGTCTTCTGATTTCTATGAGTATGTATACACTCACTCACAACCCCTCACATGCACATGGACACACACACACACACACACACACACACACACACACACACCCGCAACTGATCACACCCCAAGTGACCCAGAAGAGAGAAATGCTGAGTTTTCCAAGGAAGCAACTGCCACCTTAACAAATCACGTTGTAGGATGTCAGATAGGGCTGGCAAGATGGTTTCAGTGGGTAGAAAGACTTGCCACCAAGCCTGATAACCTGAGTTCAATTCCCAGGACCTGTATGGTGGAAAAACGCCAACTCCTGAAGTTATCTCCTGACCATCACACGTGTACTGTGCCATGTACCTGTGTGCCCCACCCCCAAAGCAAACAAGGATCTTTTCAAAAGGATGTCAGACACAAACAAGTAAATAGATGCCTTGATTTTTTTCCAGGGACCGCTGTGACCCACTGTGTCAGCCATTGACTGTTTAGGAACACACAGCTAAGGCAAAACAGTGCTTCTGGGTTTGTCACGGGTTAACGACAGACACACGACATGTTGGTGGCAAGCCTGCAGCTGACACGGGTGAGTTTTTGTTACGCATTCCTCATCTCCAAGTGGGGACCATGGGCCCCGCCCTCACAGGGTGTCTGCTGAGAGGGAATGGATGCAGGCGGGTTTGTGAAAACAGACGGAGAAACAGGCCCCGCATTCTCCAGGCGAATTCCATTTACATGTTCATCTGAGGGAGCCATTAAACCACATAAAACGCCCTCGTTCTACTTGGGACAATAAATGAAAAATCTTTTGACATCTGAGGCATTTCATGTCTCTGAGCTTCCAGAGAACAGTTCCATTGAACTTGAAAGGGGTCTGCAGCATAATTCACGTTGCATGTTATGAAAGCGTTTCTCTCTCACGTCGGGCTTTATCTAAATTTTTAAACAAGGCCTAATTTACAGGGCCCAAACGACTTGGCAACTTTCCCACAATCTCATTGAAAAAAGTCCTGGCTGCTTATAGGCCATGGGGACCTTGAAAGGCCGCTTTGTTTCGGGTGCCAACTTGAACCAAAATTACTCTGGCAACCAAAGGTCGTCTTTTCAAACAAATCTTAAGAATCTGCACGCACACATGGACCACAGAGCTGCCAAGAACCAGGACGCCACCAACGGTAGCCCAGGTGTAAAGGTTCAGGCTCTGTGGCAGAGGGTTGGGGTGGGGGGCTCCACCCCACTAGGACAAAACAACCCACAGACGGTACCAGCTTTGTTTTGGATCCTCGGGACTTATATATAAAGCAGGCATGATGCCATCTACCTGCAATCCCAATTCCGGAGGGTCAGAGTCAGGCAGATCTTGGGGATTCAGTGGCCAGGCTGTGTAGCTCAACAGGTGAGCTCCAAGTGTGAGCGAGACTCTGTTCCCAAAAATAAGGTAGAAAGTCGAGGGATTGGCATAAAACTCTGGTGGTATGCGCGCGCGCGCGCGCGCACACACACACACACACACACACACACACACACACACACACACGGGGAGGAAGGGAAAGAAAGGGAGAGAAGGAGAGAGAGGAGGGGGAACAGAGAGGACCAGAAAGAGACAAAGAGACAAGGAGCCACATTGCCACCAGCTGTTGGATACATCAATTTGTTCTACAATCTAACCCAGTCTGCACTCTCTGACCCAGTTGCCCCTCTGACCTTGACCTGTTCCTTTATTGTGACACCCTTTCCTTTCCCCGCCCCCTACTAAGCTATAGCTCTATGGACCTCCTTACTTTCCTCCAACACACAAAAAGGCTGCAGCCGTGTAGGCCTTTGCACATGCTCTCCCTCCTGTCTTGATGTTTGCTATAGATTTGGTCACAGACTTTCCTCTGTCACCTGACCTGGCTAGGAAGGAACCCCAGGCCCCATCTCTGTCTCCCTTCCTTGCTTGTTTCCCTCAGCTTCCCAGATTTTCTGTAGAAGCACCTGCTTTCTGCATCTCTTCCTTACCTTTTTGTCCCTGTTTTATCCCCAGTGTCTCCAACGGCACCTGCAACATAGTAGATGCTCAGTGAAGAATCACCAGGAGTCACGGGGAATGCACCCAGGAGTGCAAGGTTGGTGCACAGTCTCCGGTGGAGCCCTGAAGCTTACAGAAAAGACCTCTCTCTCTCTCTCTGTGTGTGTGTGCGTGTGTGTGTGTGTGTGTGTGTGTGTGTGTGTGTGTGAAGAAGAGGGAACAGGATTACTGGCAACCTGGAAAGCTTTGAGAACTTAGAAGAGTTGGAGTCTAGTTGTGGAGGCTGAGGAGATGGCTCAGGAGAGACGCCGCCTCAAGTAAAACACCATAGATGGTCTCTGGGGAATGACCGAAGCAGGCCTCCCCAGGCATACAGACACACGTGCACACAAACACAGACGGTCAGTGTGTCTGCAGCATGGCTGTAGGGTGATAAGGATGGAGATTGGAGAGAAAGGGAGGGGTACAGGACTGGCACCTAAAGACAGGAGCTGGGGCTGGACTACGGGGAAGGTTTCCATCAGAAGTGACCACAGGAGGACCATTCAGAGACTCGTGGGAGTGACTGAAGGTTGAAGGTGTCACCGATGGAGCTTCCAAAGTCACCCAGCCTGTAGGCAAAGCTGCTGAGATCAAAACTGAATCCAAACTCCTCCTGTCTTGGTGATCCTAAAGTCCCTGGGCACATTATGAACCCTTGAGCTATCTGAACCTTGATTTCCCCATGTACCGGGTAGGTATGCTATGTATCCCGAGGAGCCGCCACGAGCCGTGTGCATCAGGCCACTTAGCCCAATGTGAAGTGATTCCCCCTCCTCTGCAAAGCCAGCTGATGGCTGCAGGACTGTGTTTGCACCCTCTCTTAGCACTTAGCGAAGACTTCTGAGTAAACTTCAGGTGTGGTGACATGCAGTTGACAGCCTGGGTCATTGAATCACGTAATGTGTGCAGGCAGCTAGAGGGGCACAGCACAGAAGGAACTGTCTCTCATGACATCCTCAGCATCCTCAGTGGGGCCAGGTTCCTGAGCTTAGCCAGAAGGAAGGGCAAGACAGGAACATTGCCCCAGCAGCTCAAGCCTACGGTCCAAGAACATCTGGATCTAGACAGACTTGACCGACCAAATGTCTCTCAGAATCCCTTGGGTAGTTAAACAGAGAAGAAGCAAAAGACAATTATGAGGACTGAATAGGGGCGGGGCCCACAGGGCCCACAGCATCGGCCCATCAGGATTCCTGGGCCACACTGCTCCGGCTCCCCAACGCCATTATTCCCAGGGCAGCCAGGACATCTAATTACTGAGTGGGTCTGACCCTGAGAAGAATCACAGGGCTTACCTCGCAGACCCCCACCCGCTGTCACTTCTGCTAATTGCCTGCCAAACTGAAAGACTTTTTAAAAAGAGCGGGTGATAATTGAAATTTCACATAATTACATCTGAAAGTAACGCTTTCAGCTTTCCCCAACTTCAGTCAAAACTCTGTCTTGTCAAAATAGTCTCAGAGTCCCACCTTCCCTTAAACAGAGTCTGCAGAACTATCACTAAGCAATTTTGTTTTAAAGCTTCTAAAATAAGAGGAGCCTCTTTGGGGGCTTTCTTTTTGAAGGGGATTTCTCTAAGTGGGTTTTCTTTTTGCGGGTTCCTTGCTTTTAAGTGACTTGCATTCCACCCGTGACATGCTCTGTTTCTGCCTCATTTTTAATTACAATTGGAACGCTATCCCTGGATGGCTCCAAAATATGCCGGGCCACATAGCTCATCACAGCTCATACTCTGAAGGTTACTTTGTGGGTCTCCTGACTCTTTCACCCTCTGAACAGTAACTGAAACTGGGATACATGCTGCATGCTGAAGAAGGAGGAGGCGAGGGCCCCAGAGAGGCCTCCTGATCACTTGCCTGGTACCTAACTCCTTCCATGCTTACCACCTGGGGTGGGGCACTCTCCAGGTGACACAGGCTGGGCACTGGCAGTTCTCTCTAGTAAGGTTCCTGGCATAGACCAGCAATTACCTGTGAGATTTCATTGGAAAAGCCAGACATCACCTCATTGAGAAGCCAAGAGTTCCTGTTTGTTCAGGTGAGGTTTAGAGTAACGTCTGGGGAGAGAGAGCAGGTGGGGCTTGAGGGAAGGGAATGAGAAGGTTTGGGGCTTTGGAGTTTCTGACCCATGCGGTAATGATGTCTCTGGGAATTGCTGCCTGTAGTGGTATTTATCACCACAAAGCTGAAAGCCATGTCCTCTGCAGATAGGGCCCAGTCTTGTTGAGCCAGGTCTCACCCCCCAGAAGAATCAACTTTGTTTCACAAATGAATAAAGTCTCTTTGCTGAGTTCTGCTGTCATAGACACACTGTTCTGGTCATGTAAGGCCCCTGGAGGCTTTGTAGGGTCTTCACAACTTTGAAATAAAAATTTATACAGAAGGGTAGGGCTGAAGAGATAGCTTAGTTGTTAAAGTGCTTGCCAGGTAAGCATAAGGACCTGAGTTCTAGCCCCAGCACCCACATATAAAAAGCCAAGCATGGCAGTATGCACGTTCTAGCAATGCGGAGCCCATTGGTCTGCCTGCCAGGCTACTCTAATTGGTCAGCTCCGGGCCAGTGAGAGATCCTGTCTCAAAAAACAAGGTGAATAGCTACTGAGGAATGATAGCTAAGATATCCCTCTGTCTTTTACATGTGCACACACAGAGAGCATACACACATGCTCGCTCTCTCTTTCTCTCTCTCTCTCTCAAACACACAAAGCATGCATAATGCTCTTTCTCTCTCACACACAGAACATGCACACATGCTCTCTCACACGTACTCAGACACTCTCACACACAGAGAGAAACAGAGACAGAGAAAAGAAAGTTTATTGCATGCTATCTCACACAGAGAGACAGAGACACACAGAGCATGCACACATGATCTCTCTCTCTCTCTCTCTCTCTCTCACACACACACACACACACACACACACAGAGAGAGAGAGAGAGAGAGAGAGAGAGAGAGAGAGAGAGAGAGAGAGAGAGAATAAAAAGAAAAAGTTTCAGGAGTCACGTAAGCACACACTACCATAACCCACGCTCACATATGGCAGCAATGGCTAATTCACCATGAGGTTCTCAGGACCCCCCTCACCACAAGGCTGCATGTAACTGTAGGTATGCACACCTAAATTTCATTTCAGGTAAGGCTCAGAGGTGAAGTAGAGATCCTAAGGGATTAATATTTCATAAGGCTCAAGGACTCTCAAACTAAAATTAGGCAATTTTAGTCAGCAGAACTACACATGTCACCATCTACTGTGTCTCCACCCACCCCTACTAGGACTGATGTGAAGCCAACTCAATCGAAACCTATCGATACAGTCCACTCTTTCCAAGATGGAGTTCCAACGGGCTGCCTTGGGGACGTCTGACTGCTGTCATTTATTAAAGGCCTGTTGTGTTTCAAACGTCAGGGGCACAGCTGACTTCCAGACACGGGGTAAAGGAGAAGATAAATCGGTACATTTTTCTTCCAAAATTACCCCTTCAATGCCTGCCGAGGAGAGGAGAGGCTTTCTCAGTGGCTGATGGTCTGTGCTGGACTAGACTGGCTGGAGGGCGTCTGCTCTTGGGGTGGTATCCTTAAAATGCCCGGGCAGGGAGTGGGTTTACGTCTTCCTACGCGTGCCGTTTCCTTGGCTTTTGCCTGGGTCCCCAAGATGACCCCTCAGCCAAGGTGAAAATTCTTTGGGATGTGAGGAAGGGAAGGGCCACTCTGCAGCTGTTTCTGGGGAGAATGTTAAGACGGTGATAGGTGTCCCAGCTGTGAGGATCCGAGCGAAGCCAAAGGGCCTCTGGGAGTCAGAGTGGTGCTGTTGGAAGAATTCCATGAACAGTGTCCACCCTTCCTCATGAGGACTCAAAGACAAACCAAAGTAGGAGTCTCTCAAGTTTACCCCGGGGAACCAGTGAGCTATTTATTAGGTCCCCGTATAAAGCACCGGTGAGGGGTTATAGGCAGGAGGGCAGGAGACCCCAGAGTAGCGGTACTAGAAAGTCTACATCCGGGATGGATGAGGGCATTCCCAGTCACACAGATGAAGCATCTTTTAATCAACTTCCTCTATGCTCCTGTATGCACTAGCACCTCCTACCCACTTCTGCAGACGGGTAGCAATCGCATACGAAGGCTGCAAAGCGTAGCCAGAATCTCAGGTGAGACCGGGTCCAATGACTCTCTTTATCTCCCCTTCCATGGGAAAAATGTCAACAGTCAACAAGCCCAGTGACGACATACTGAGCCATATATGAGGAGTTTGGGTTGGTCCTGTTCTCAGGTTCCTTCCAGCCCCAAATCTTGCAAAGCAGTGTGGTTGAAGGCACAAGAGACACGAGTAGCACTCTTCCTGCTTGAACATCTGGATTCAGCAAACTCGTTTTCTGCATTCAAAAGACAAACAGACCCACCTGTGAGCCACAGCATCAGTTTCAAGGAGTGGGGGAGAAAATCCACCAATGGCATCCTGCACACCTTGGAAGGGCTCTGGGATTGGCAGGCAGGAAGCCCCTCCGTTTTCTCACCATCCTATTACCCATTAGCTGTTTAGTGCCTGACAAATGACCAGGTTGGGGGTCCTGCCCCCGCTTCCCCATGGACTGGTACTGAGAGGACTCTGTCTGCACTTCCAGCAACTATCTTCTTCCTCAGCAGCTCCTGTAAGACGTCAAACTCCAGGACAATGTCCTCCTTGGAGGGGCATCTGCTGTGGTCCCTCTTGTGGCCAGCGAGAGAGTTTCTATCCAGTGAGGGTGGCCCAATACGCCATCCTACAGACTAGACAGAGCTGGAAAAGAGGACCATTGTCAGTGACCGGGACTTGATGATGGCAGTAATAAGACCTGCATCAAAGCTCCTATGTGCCAGGAGCTCTGCTGGGATAGCCTTCTGCAGCATTTCCTAGGAGCCTCGTGGCTGAGGCAGACTGAAGGTACAACTTTTTGTTTCCATTTCTCGGAGAATAAGCTGAGGCTGCAGGACTGGGGAGAAGGCTCAGTAGGAAGAGTGGTTTCCTGAGTTCACATACCCAGAAGCTGCATGAAGAGCCAAGTGTGATGGCACCTGCTTGTAATGCCAGCACTGAAGAGGTGCAGACAGCAGGCTCTGGAAAAGAATTTGACACTTGGCATTGACCTCTGGTTATACACACACACACATACACACAAACACATACATATACATATATACCACATACACAAACACATAATACACATATATACTACACACACCTGTATATAAATATATACACATACCACATACACATACATCACACACACCACATGTACACCACACACAAATACACACATAAGTACATCATGAACATACACACCACAAAGACCACACATACCAATAAACACTACATATACACATACACCCCATATGTACCATACACATGCATATAACACACAGAACACACACATACTACATGCATACACACATACATATATACACACACAACACACAAAACGCATATATACACACACCACATACACTATGCCATACATCATACACAAACACACACCATATATCACACACAGAGAGACACATGCCACACCACACACATACACACACCACACATATACATAAACACAAACACATACCACATGCACCGACATATAAACATACCACACACACACACACACACACACACACACACACACACACACACGAGCTGCAAGAGATCAGATGCCCTGGTCAAGGTCACCTACAGCTAGTAAGCCATGACTGTTACTTGAAAGCCTCTTGCTTCTGCCCAGGTATGGCAGCTGGCTTTTCCTGCTCTTGCCAGGGCACATCAGATGGCTTCTGGTTCCCACACTCGCCTTTGGTCGGCTTCTTTGTAGCTTGTAGCATTTGCAACTCACAGCATAAGAACCTTATACTTAACAGCATGGGTATCGCAGGGCAGGCTGCTGTCAACCTGCTGGTGTTGACTGTTTATAACCGAGGCCATTTCTAGTCTACCACAGCCCGTGCTAGGAGATAATGCCACCTCTGAGTTTCTCAAGGACATGAGAACTTCCCTTAGGAATTCTCATTCTGGGGCTGGACAGACAGCTATGCAGTTAAGAAGCTCGCTGTCATTCCAAAGGACCTGAGTCTGAATCCCAGCTCACATAACAAGCCTGGCCATTCCAAAATGCCTGTGAACTCCAGCTTCTCGGGATCCACCATCTTCTCCTGGCCTCTACGTGTGCCCCCACCTCATGTACATACAGTCATGCACATACACAAATAAATAAAACAAATCTTTTTTTAAAAAATTCTCATTTTAATGTATATTAAATCATTTATACATACATCTCTGTCCCCTATAAAGCAATTTAAAGCCAGGTGTGAGTATTTGGGGAATTGAAATGCCTTGGTATTTGTCATCTCACTTGAACTTCAAAATAAGTCTATCTCTACTGTATTGTACCATTTTATGAACAGAGAAACAGAAGCCCCAGTGAGGTTATATGATTTGCCCAGGGCACACAGTAAGCAAGGTCTGGGCTACCTGCAAAGCCACCAAGCCACCATTTGCTGCCTTAAAGGAATAGATTCACAATGCCTGGCACCACCCAGCTCTCTCTCCCATGCCCACTCCTTCACCAGGCATCCATACCTTACGAAGATGGGGAGAATTTGCCAGTTACTCCAACAGAAGGCTCACCTGAGCCTACCCAGAAATGCTCCCCAAAGGAACTGGCTGAGAGCCAAGGCCTTAGAAATCATTTTTGGCTTCCTAGTCTCGAGAAAACGTGGAGGACATGGGAACTGTGTCAGTAATAATACCATGTCACATGCCACCTCCACTGTGTCCCTGTCCCAATGCTGGTGACTTGCTAGACTCTTCCAAAGATGCCAGCCACCTCTTCTGAACCCAGAGAAGATCCACCTACCCTTCAAGGCTCTATCCAAGCTTACCCCCTTTGGAGACTGTCATGGTCCCCCCTTACCTTTGTTTGAACAGAATGTCCCCAGTGACACTTCTGTGCACCCTGCACCACAGTATACGGTGACTACAAGTTCTCATAAGAGAGTTGCACATGCTGGTTAAAAACAGGCCTGGTCACAGTGAGGGGCTCTGTCAATAAAATGTATGCTGCACCAATATGGGGACTTTAGTTGAGATGCCCAGCACCCGCATAAACAGCTGGGCGCTGTAACATCACCTATAACCTCGGCACTGGAAAGGGGAAAGCAGGAAGATCCCGGAGCTTGCTTGCCAGCCAGCCTAGCTGAAACAGTGAGTTTTGGGTTCATCCAGAGACTCTGTCTCGAACAATAAGGTGGATGGCGATAGAGGAAGGCACGTGTTGTCAACTTCTGGATTCCACACACATAAGCATTCAAGTAGACACACACAAAGCACACACCCACGCAAATGTGTACATGTAACACATACACAAAGGAAGAAAAGAGAGAGGGAGGGAGGGAGGGAGGAAAAAAGGAGAAAGACAGACAGACTTGCTTTGTAGTCAGCAGGGCACTCACGCCAACCCTGCCCGGGTTGTCTCATATCAAAACCAAGCTGGCTACACGCACTGAGGTCAGGATTTAAATGGAACCCTGTACTCCTTATACACTGCAGGTTCTTGTCCCACCTGAGCACTCAGTAAACACCAAAGCCATGGTTATCCTTGTCACTGATTGTCTTCT
Source organism: Arvicanthis niloticus (assembly GCF_011762505.2). NCBI lineage: Eukaryota > Metazoa > Chordata > Mammalia > Rodentia > Muridae > Arvicanthis > Arvicanthis niloticus. Next base: position 12,446,477 of record NC_047662.1, on the reverse strand, counting down.
GTCTACCACGGTGGCTTTGTGATACCCGTTAGCCTGGGCCCTGCCACCTAGCAGGGGGTCCCAAAATAGATAAAGCCATTGACTCAGCTGTTCCCATTTTATTGATGGGCAAGGGAAGAGACAGGTCCACAGTCCTATAAGAGGTGGGAGACAGAACAGCCTAGGGCTTTGGCCTTCCTATATGGAATCCTCAACTGGGCCCCTAGAACATTCTGAGGGCATCAAGCAAAGTGTTTCCACAGACCTATGACATGTCTCATGACTCCGATGACAGGGCCCTGGATGCTGCCTCCCAGCCCTCAGGTTCTGTTCTTGCTGAACAATGAGACCTAAATATCAGCAAGCAAGCCACGAATGATGGATGGAAGGAAAAATCTAAAGCTTTATGGAGGGCCTATTGGGAAGCAGCTGGCTCCCTCTTCCCAGGAGGATGAGACATCCGGTGTCTGAGATGGCACTCTGGTCTGGTATCTTTGCGGTAGGAGCTATTGGTGTTGGGGACACCAATACCGCAGGTCTCACGTGATGAAAACACATGAGAACCATAAGCCTGGGGTTTTATTTTTTGAAAAGCCAAGATTCCGACTTAACCAGAGTCTCTTTAAACGGGTTCTGTTGCCATTCCCAAGAGAGATTACACGTCAGCATAGGTTTGCCACGGACATTCTGGATGTCAGTATGTTGTGAAAGTCTGGGTGTGGGTGTGTGCTGTCCCTGTGTGTACAAGGGCACACATGGAATTGTGTTTGTATTGGCCAGACGACAACCTGCAGTGATGTCCCTCAGGTTCTGTTCATCTTGATTTTGCAGAAAGGGTCGCTCATTTACCTGGAGATCACCAAATAGGTTAGGCTGGCTGCCTGGCAGTCTCTGTGGATTTACATGTCTGCACCTCCCCAGAGCTGGGTTTACACGTGCGTGCCAAGCACTCAGCTTATTAGAAATATTAATTTTTAGTTATGTGGATGTATGTGCATATATATATATATATATATATATATATATATATATATGTGTGTGTGTGTGTGTGTGTGTGTGTGTGTGTGTGTGTGTGTGTATGCATGCCGTGTGTGTGTGTGTGTGTGTGTGTGTGTGTGTGCACATGCACACACTTGTGTGTGCCCTCAGAGGCTAGAGAACAATGTTAAGTCCTTTAAAGCTGGAGTTATAGGTAGTTGTGAGCCACCTATGTGGGTGCTGGGAACGGAACTCATGCTCTCTGGGGAGAGGTACAAGCCCCCTTGTCTGCTGGGCCATCTCTCCAACCCCTAAATTTTCTTTTTTTTTTTTTTTAAATGTTGGATCTATGAATCTAAGTTCTTCCAGACTGAGCCATTTCCCCAGCCCTCAGTTTTAACATTATGATTTAACATTCACAGCTGATATCGACTGGGTCCTTAACATGCACACATGTGTCTTAGACTTAGAATGGGGATTCACGTGCACTGACCCACTCTGACTGTCGATGGTTGCATGACAGCTGCACTGCACAGACAAGAAGATATCTGTGATGGGATCCAACATGACAGCATCCCGGAAATTGATGGAGCAGGTGTCTGCACCCAGTTAAAGGGCTGGAGTCATCCGCCAAGGTCATTAGCATGCAGGATCCTCAAGAGACCAAGAGACAACAAAGAGAGAGTTCTCACTTCTACAGTGGCTCAGGAGACCACAGAGTGACCCAACATGTGGGCCACGCTGTCCCCGGGATGTGTAAGAGGCAGCCCAGCCAGCCCCTTAGGAGCAGGCTGCACAGTTAATAGCTGTTTGATGGACACCCACCACTATATTACAAATGGTTGGGAGCAAAATAAATGCAAATGAGCCTGTGAGGGCAGAGGACCCGCCTTCCCCTGTGTCCCCCGCTGCACTGAAATGTCCCGGTTCTGTCCTGAGCTTCATATTTCATGCAGAAGGCAACCCTGAGATCGCGCCTTCAAGAAACCCTAGGGAGGGCAGTCAGGATGACAAATGGACCCTCCCACTCCCTGTATCTCAGAAATGCCAAGCGCCGAGGGTGAGGAGCTGAGTGAGGTACCTGAGCGAGCCAGGGCCGCCAGCTCCAGAGGCTGATTTGTGGGGCAGAGGGACTCTGCCGTCACCCCTATTTACATGGCTAGGAGCACAGAAACTCCAGGAAGATTTAAGGTTTTAATTTGGGTATCTGGCTTGCTCTGTCCTTTTCTGTGTTTTTGTTTTTGTTTTTTTTCATTTTCAAATCACCAATTTTGCAAACCAAACTGAGCCATGCACCCTAGACTGAGGTGGGGGTGGGGGGGGGTTCCCCTCGCTCCACTTTTCTCCTTCCCAGCACAGTCTCATAGAGATACAGAAAAGATGTGTCTGGGGCTGAGGAGATGGCTCAGTGTGTAAGAGGACCCAAGTTCAAATCCCCAGCTGTTATGAGAAAAAGTGGGCAAGGCCGCACATAGCTCTAACCTCAGCGCTGGGGGCAGACAGGCAATCTCTCTGGCCAGACAGTCTACACTGAACATCACAGGCTTTTGGTCCAGGGAGGGATCCTGTCTCAAGAAAATAAGGCAGAGAATGCTAGAGGACGACATTTTATATACAGTCACACTCGTGTGCATGTACTTAAACACACACACACACACACACACACACACACACACACACACACACAAAATTCAGGGAAGTGTCTATGTTGTTACTTGAGTTTTTCAGAGCCCGCAGAAAGGACCTCTGTATCTACATAGACATCACTTGGAAAAACAGGGCCTCAGGGATGGCTGACCCCAGCACTCTGTGGCTCGGCTGGCTCACTTGGTCCTACTAGCCTCAGTTTCTTCAACTGTAAAGTCACCTGCCTGTATCTCTTCTTCTCTGGCACAGACACAACCCGCCTGAGTGGTCTGTGCCAGGACTACCACACGCTCCATATCAGAGTTCACGTCACTCTCCATATGTATCTCTAGCCAAGCTGAGGCCTGCAGCATCTTGGGGTAAGCCAAGCCAAGGAAGTCTATACTCTCCCAATGAAATAACCTGAATTCTCTAAAATGCATTTATTGGAAGTGGAGCTGACTGGGCAGTGATATCACTCACGGTGACGAGAGAATCACGGGTGGACAAAACTTCAGAGGGGCCAGTCTTACACTCACAACACTCATGTTGGGTGACTCAGTGTCCCGTCTCCTGTGATGGTTGACATTGAGTGCCAACTTCTTGGGCTCTAGAATCACCTAGGAGAAATGCCACGAGGCACAGCTGTGAGGGGCTACTCTGGTTGGCCTCTATGTGTATCTGCGGGGGGTGTAGGGTGGGGTGTAGGGGTGGTGGTTCTATATTAAGTTGATCAAGCTAGGAAGATACGTCTTAATCATGGACAGTACCATCCTATGGCCTGGGGTTCTGGACCTGCTGCCTCCTCATGCTTCCCCCACCATACCTTCTCCACCATGATGGACAGCACCCCCAAACTGTGAGCCCGATTAAACCCTTTCTTCATGTACTCATTTCTGTCAGGTACTCTGTTCGAGCAATGTAACCAGTGCCCCTCCCCCACAGCTGTCTGGGAAATCTCTAAGGTTCAAAGGAAGTAGGGGTGACACATCCCATCCCTTGGTCAGTCTGTCGGAATCACAAGCCACTGTGGAGGTGAGACAGCTCCCTTTGCTCTTCTTTGGGCTAAAGGTGGCAGAGACAGGGTTAGAATCCAGGACTTGAGTCCCACTCTGTGTCCTCCCTCTTGGGCCTTCCTTCACTTGCCTTCGGGCACCTCTGCTGCCCAGGTATCCCTTGTGCCCAGCACAGCATCTGTCAATCAGGCTGCGCTCTCCAATATTAATTACATGAAGAAACAAAGAAATGTTGTAGCCTCTTCCCTCGGTGCCCCAGGGATGCCAAACTCTTGGGGACATTCCTGAATGACATTTACAAGGAACTTGTCGAACACTGTGTCCTGGCCTTGGCACATCACAACCCTCTAATTTAGTTTTACAACAGCATTAAAAGGTCAGGGCTCCCTCCAAAAGGAGGAAACGAGGCTTCTGTTGGTAAAAGCCATGTGCCTGTCTCCTCCTACTGAGAAGCATTAACAGCTGGGCCAGGTAAGGGACAGAGATCTAAGTCCCGTGTTTGAAATGCTGAACTTCTCTATGACAGCACTTCTTGGTTTGAAGATGTGATGAACACAAACGGCACAGGAGCTGTCATTTCCTAACGTCACCCCAGACTGAACCCAAATAATGAGACTGACCATGGCTATTATTGTTTGAGGGGGCAGTGCATGTGTATGTGTGTGCACACACCATGTGCAAGACAGAGGATAGCCTATTATTCCTCATGCACCTCCACCTTGTTTACTTGAGACAGGGTGTGTTATTGGGATCTAGGTCTTTCCAATTAGGTATGGCTGGCTTGCTGTCGAGCCCCAGGGATCTTCCTGTCTCTACTTAACCAGTGCTGGGATTCCGTGCACTACGTCCAGCTTTTTATGTGAGCGCTGGAGATCACACTGAGGCTCCATTCTTTCATAGCAAGGACTTTACCAAATGCCATCCCCAGTCCTCCCAAACTTTTTGTTTTCTTTGATGGCCAGCATGCGTGTGACGGAAAATTGAGCCCTCCTAAGCCAGTCGTGTTTGATTTCACACTGACTGCATTTTCTCCTTCGGAATACCTAAATCCATTGCAAGCACTGCTTTGCCCACATGCCTAGCAGACAGTCCTCCTGGCTAAGACTGGTCCTGAGATGACCACATTCTGCCTGACCACTCCCCTCCAACAACAAAGTGTGTCTGCTGAGTGGCATTCCCTTGCCTGGGCTGTTCCCTCCCAATTGCTGGGGACCCAACAGCAAAAGAGCAAACACAGAGGAAGAAAAATGAAAGCCATTTAAGAGGCTCTTCCAGGTGATCTTAATTGCAGGTGATAAACCATTGTTAAAAGGAAGGTTTATTATAAGATAGCCCGGGCCTGCTTCTGTTGTCTATGGAAGAATGGAGGAACGGTTTTGTAAATGCCATCTCCTCTCATAAATCGGAATGTGCTGTGGAGATTAAGGCTATTATATAGCACTGGCATAAACGAGAGAATGTTGTGATATATGACATGCTTGAGGGGTCTGAGGGCAGAGCTGGAGATGGGGCAGGACAATGCCAGTTAGGGTTGGCAATTGGCTAATCAAATCACATTGCTGGAAATCTAGTCCAGGGGGCCAGTTCTGTTATTCTGGCGGTAACTTGGTGTTTTCCTGTCTACAAGCCAACCAGGCACTCTGCAGAAAATTTTGCAGGCCTTCTCTTAAAGCCACGAGCCCAAATCCCAGAGCGATCAGATCATGCCACAGTAAGGCGGAGGCAGACTCGAGAGACGAGATTTATTTTAACATCTAGAAGAGATGCAGATTTCTAGGATGGGAGCCCCCAACATCCAGGGCACACGCCAGACTCCTGACTGTGACCCCATGTCACTGGGTATTACTGTCATCCACGAAGCTGCTCGTGTGTCCAAATGCATCTGCTGCAGCACTATAAGATCCAAAGGCCATAGGGATTGTGGGTGGCGAGAGAGAGAGAGAGAGAGAGAGCAACCGGAAGTCCAAACCCTTGTATTTCCAATGTACAGCTTGGGGAGAGAAAAGATCATTTTGCAGTTTTGTTCTCTGTGTGCATTTTATGGATGTCTCTGTTTAAGTGTGTGTGTGTTCATGTGGGTGTGTTGAAGATGTGAATGTTCACATGAGTTCAGGTACTCATGTATGTTTGGGTGTACATGCACACAGGCACGCACTTGCTCATGGAGGCAGTTGTCAACCTCAGGTGTCATTTCTCAGAAATAGTTCACCTTGATTTTTGAGACAAGGTCTTTTCATTGGCCCAGACTGTGCTAAACATCTGAGTGGCCTGTTCATTCATCCACTGGGCCTAATTCTGCCTCCCTTAGAACTGCGATGACAAGAATACAGCACCATCCTGCGACTCGAACCTAGTTCCTTACGAGCACACTTCAGTAACTGAGCCATTTCCCCAGCCCCTGATTTCTCAAATTCACGCTAATGCAGAAGCAGCGAAGATGGTGGTAACAATGTCATGTCCGGATGTAAACATGGAACAAACGCCTGGCTAATGTTTAAACTCCTGGAAAGTGGCCCCTGGCTAATGCTGTCAGCGTGAGCTTGCCCAGCAGGGAAAGGTCACTTTCTGGAAATAGTCTGCAACAAGTAATCCGTCTCCTCTGAACTCAGCCCTGTCAGTCTCTGAGGGTTGAGCTTCTCAGAACCTCAGCCTTCTGTTGGTTTACATCAAAGACTGCTGGCTGGTTTGCTACATGAACCACCAATGGGCTCCTTCCAGAAGGTACATTAAGGAGTGGGGGCAGCCAATAGGGTACCAGAGGATGCATGGATCCTCCCACGAGCAAGATTCCTAAGTCTCAGAAGCATCATGCCAAAGTCTATATTTTGGAGTAAAGATAACTAGCCTTGTCTCTGGAAGACAGAAGTGAACTGGAGAAGTAAAACTATTTCAATGGTCTATGCTGAGTTGGCCTGTGGTCATGTCAGTGGGAGACTCTCTTGAGTTCATTGATTCTGGAAGACCCACCCCACTGTGGGTGGCAGCCTTATGGACTGTATTAATGAAATCAAGTTAGGCACAAGCAAGCAGCAAGCATACACGCATTTGTTTCCCTCGCCCATTGGCTGGGAGCGTGGTGTGACCACCTTGTAGGACCAGAAAAAGCCCAGTGAAGTGGGTGAACACATCGATTAAAAGAATTGATAAACACGGAACCCCTGGAGCCCAGATCTCCTCAGCACCACTCATCCCCCTCTGACCCCTGCATTGTCCAGGGTGAGGATCAGAATTTTCAGCGTCATTCTGCTGTCCAGAGCACAGAATTCCAAGGATAGAAAAACAAGCAAAAGAAAAGAAAGAAAAAACATGGATCCCTTCATGTTCCAAATCACATATTGTATTATATGTATGTATATAATACACATATTATATACATATATTATATAGATATTATATACATACATATAATATATGTGTATATGACAATATATAAAGTATATGCACATATACATTATATATGCACTATATACTGTATACATATGTAATAATATATATGTATATATATGTATATCCAATCACAATACCATATTAAAACAAATATAGTATATTCAATAGTTGCCTTTTTTCTTAATTTCAAGTTCATCAGGGAAATTAAAGGCATTCAAGTTTGTTTGTTGTAGCTGACAAGAGGCTTAGCCTCAGGCAAAAGGCTAGTGTGAGTGGGAAGCTCATTCCAAAAGCTGTTGGTACGCCTGCCTTGAGAGAGATCTGCATCTTTTCTTGCTTCCTTGATGGATAGAGGAGTTTTTTTTTTTAAAAAAAACTGTTATTCTAGATTCAAGTTCTGCATCGCCCCACCACTGCTCCCCCCCACCCCAGGATTATTATTTATTTGAATTGGTTTATATCAACTGTACAAAATGCAAGGTTTCATCATGACACTGCACACAAATCTAACACACTATCACCCTCAGTCTGCATGAACTTCTCTGGCCCCCCTCAGCCTCCCTTCTTTCTCCATAATCACCTCTCTATTCTTATATAGATCCTACATATAAAGGAAAAGCATGAAACAGACAAATGCCCTTTAGAGAAAACGTTTACATTAAGAAGTAAGAAGGAGCGCGAAGCTGAGTCCTAAAGCATGTCCTCAACATTTGAGGGGTTCTTTTGAGACAGCGTCTCACTGTGCAGCCCAGCCTGGACTTGAACTCTCTGTCCTTAGACCTCAGATCCTCAAGAGCTGAGCCTATGTCTTTCTCTAGGTACGAAGGTCACACGTCATCACGTTAATCAGCTGTGTTCAATGCCAGCCGATGGAGAAATTGTATTGTTTACTGATCTATCAAGGCCAGTTTCAGATGACATTAATGTGCTTCCATTCTGGTCTTACCACATGTCACGGCTGTCACAGCTGTCAGGGAAGCCTCTGTGCTGTCAATTCCTTGTATGTTTCCCCATTATAGGTCTAGACCTTTATTATAGAAAGTAATTATGTTTCCGAGTCAGCCACGCCTACCAGGCTGAGAGATAACTTGCCTGTATCTTATTAAATCTGTGGTCTCTAAGCCTATGAGCCCGATCTCCTAAGACAGACAGAGGCAGAAGACAAAAGAGGAAGGGAAGGCAGTGGACAAAAGCTGGCCCATCCTGGGGGTGGGGTGTCTTCAGGCAGCCTGTGGTGAAATACGCTCATCCTCCTTCTAGGGAGGTAGGCGGGCTCCGAGGTCAGCAGGACCTGCCTTCCAACCCATCTGTTCTCTTGTCAGCTGGCCACTTTGGGGAGCTTGAAGAAAAGAAAAAGCAGCTAAATCTTTATAAATCCCAGTCAGAAAAGGCTGGTCTAGGAGTGTGTGTGTGTGTGTGTGTGCGTGTGTGTTTATAGTATAAGAGTATGTGTGGCATGTGTGTGTATATGTGAATGTGCGTGTTATATGTGTGTGTTGTATGTGTATGCATATGTGAATGTGCGCGTTATATGTATGTGGTGTATGTGTGTGTGTGTGTGCATATGTGCATGTGTGGTATGAGAATATATGTGTGTGCTGCGAGTGTCTCTGTGTGTGTGCGCGTGCATGCGTATGGAATCCACAGGTCCACGTTCTGTGTCTTGCTCAATTGCTCTCCACTTCACCTTACTTGTTTTGTTTGTTGTTGAGACAGGGTCTCTCACTGGATTCGAAGCTCATTGATCCCTCTAGGCTTGTTGTCCAGCAACCCCAGGGAGCCCCCTGCCTCCGCCTCATGCCATGCTAAGTCTCAGGTATTGGCTACTAAGCCTACTTTCCTGCACGCTTTGTAGGGAACAAACTCAGGTTCTTATGCCTACACAGTGTGCACTTTGCTGACTGAGTCATCTCCACAGCCCCTTCACACGGTGCTTTAAAGGATGAATGGAGACTTACAAATAAAGGGCTCAGAGAAGCCCTTACACTGGGATACATAAGCATGCAGTTAAAAAGATCCCACCATTAACCAATGAGTCTCAGGATGTTTCATGTAACAAGTAGATTAATCCCACACATCTGTAGGTCAGTACTGTCTGTCCATCTGTTCATACCTTCATTTACCCATCCACCTAGCCATCCATCTACCACTCATCCAGCCATCTGCCTGCCCATCCATCCATCCATCCATCCATCCATCCATCTGCTTATCCATTTATCTTCCTATCATCATTCCTCCATCCGCCTACCCATTCATTCAACATACATTTACTTAGCTCTTCTGTGTGTCAGGCAGAGTTCTGGGAAGCAGGAGGAAACAGACAAAGCAGCTGTCCTCCTAGACACTGTCAACCTGAGATGACCCTCACCTGAGGTCACATCACAACTGGAGTGTGAAGAGAATAGAGCTAACCCTACAATGCACAGAAAGGCCCAGTGACAAGGAGCTGTCATGACCAGATGATAGCCCTGCCGATGTGGACCCCGGGGGCAATGGTCTGTGAGAAGTTGATTGATCTAGAGCTAAGCATGTTTGGGGGGCTGTAGGACGTTCCTGAGGCCATAAAGGGAGAAGCTGGGGGAAAGGGGGTTCTGGTTGGATGGAGAATGAGTACCCCCAAATTCTAGTTTTGCTTAGAATATTTCTCCCCAAGATACAGAAAGCACACACGGTCTAAAGATTCAGAAGTCCCCAATCCAAGTTCCTAAGCTTTCCCTTCACTGCTGACCCTGGGGCCACTAGGCTCAGAAGGAGCCCCGGCCGCCTCCCTGTTTGGACCTTCCCTTCCTCAGGGAGAGGCCTCCCTTTCAAATGTCACCAACCTTAGTTACCACCAGCTGGGAGAGAAAGCTTCTCTGGAGCTCCAGGGTCTCTCAATGGAGCCAGGCTAAGGATGCTTCCTGCTGAGGTGGCATCCAGGGAGGATGCACAGGCCTGAATAGTAAGAGGGCCTATTGGCTTACTGTTGGCCTGGCATGTAGCAGACTGACCCTAGGCACCCAAGTGTTATCTGACTGAGGGCGAGGACATTAGAGCCAGATCTTGTCCCTGTAACAGCTACATGTTCTTTAACAAGTACCATAACATCTCTGTGCCCCAGTTTCCCCCGTATGTGAAATGGGTACTATAGGATACTATCGAGGCACCTGCTTGTTCAGTCATTACAAGGGCCCACGGTGGCCATAGATTCATTAAAACATGGTACTTGATATTGTCACCATCTTGGTCATTATCATGTCACTACAGACAAGGGACTTTACCTCGAGACATGATTCCCTTTGATCAAAACTAAGCATATATGCTGCCCCCATGCTGGGCCTGGGATCCATATAGTGTCCATGCTATTACTATTTACTAAAAACTTTGGCAAAGGCATTGAGCTGAGTTCTCACGCACAACTACGGTAAAACATTCAAGAAGGAGAGAGGACATGCTTTAAGGACGTTCTGGAAAGCCAGGGACTTTGTCACATACCTCAGAGGTATGCTCAGAAAACCACAATGACATGTCAGGTGAATGAAAAATATTAGCCCTGGGCCAGCTTCCTTCCAAAGGCCACATGGCTTGTAACAATCAGTTCACATGCTTGAAACATTTGGTACAGCTGAGGCAGTACTGAGAGAGGAAGGCCTTGCCCTCTCTACATGGGTCCCTAAGCATGTCCTTGGATAGAAGGGAACAGGGGCGGGAGGGTGAGTGGGGCATGCCCTTTTCAGCTAATCTCTGTCCTTCTGCCTGATGGTATAGTCTAGAAGGGGAACAGTTATAAACTACAGGATGAGGGTCCCCATTGATCAGAGGGGAGAGGGGTCAAGTGATTTTCAGGAGCCCAACCCGATGGTCTAGGTCTAGCACCACCCCACAAAGCCACCAGAATAAATTTAGGACCAATGCTTTCCTTCTAAACAGAAGCCACCTGCTTGAACAGTTGCCATTGCAAACTCAACTCAACTCCATCCAGCTTCTTTCATGTCTGTGGAGGCTGAGGATTCTGAGGGGGAAGCAGGGAGACCGCATAGCACCGCCTACATGCCACCGCTCGGATCTGAGGGTCATCAAATGAGCAAGACCAGCCTCAGAGTGTAGAAGAAGCATTCTGAGCCCGGGTCTTCTGGCAGCTTCTATGTTAGAGAGGGGGTCGCAGCCAGGGAGTGCAGAGATGGTAGTTTAGATCTGTGGGAATGTACTCTACCGTTGTGGATGGCCACCCTGTAGTTTCAGGGATGCTGCCTCTTCTTGAGGAATTCTACCTGAATCTGCTTCCCCACACTTTAGGGCATCACATGCTGAGATGTACTGATGGCACCTGTGGGTATCATCCCAGGTGTCAGTTGCCCTGATGTCCAACCCAAACAATAAGGGCTAATTCTTATTTGAAAGATCATTTAACACCCAGCTCCTTGGACCTACCAGATGGAATGAGTTCTCACCTTGTCTGATCTATGCAGCGTGTGCATGTACATACAAGCATGTGTGTATGTATGTACAAACATGTGTGTGCATGTACATACAATCATGTGTGTGTATGTATGTACAAGCATGTACATACAAGCATGTATGTGCATGTAGAGCTAAGGACCAGAGTTCAAGTAGACCAGTCAAAAGCACGCAAGGCTGGCTAAGAGACTAGGCTCTTGCAACCTCAAGAATGGAAAGAGGTGACGGCCCTTTGGACTCTGACCACAGCCAATGTATGTGTCCTTCTAATCCATGTGGGTTGTTAGAACTTCCCAACAAGTATAATCAATGCTGAATCATGCTTGGCGTTGCTTAATTCTGAGTCTTTTATGATCAGATATCTTTAAAGTTGAAAATATGGTGGTACGTACATATGCACATGTATGCAAATACATATTCACAGACACACACATATACACACACAGAGTGGGGGGGGATTTACTGCTAGGAACCTTTCAAAGTCTTAAAGATATGGAATTAAAGTAAATGCCCTCACTTCCTTCTCTGTTGCTCTGATAAAACACTGACCAAAAGCAACTTAGAGAGGGATGGGTTTATTTGGCTTACGGATTACAGTTTATAGCAAGGGAAGCCAGGGTAGGAGAGCAAGGCAGGGACCTAGAGGCAGAAACTTATGCAGAGATCAGAGAGTAATGCTGCTAACTGGCTTGTTCTGGGCTCATGCTCAACTATCTTTAGTATGCAGCATAGGGTTGGTACCGCCCATGGTAGGCTGGCCTCCCCTAGGTCAATTCTCAATCAAGCAAATTCTCCCACCGCCCCCACATGCCCACAGATCAATTCCATGGAGGGCATTTCCCAAATGAGGCTCCTTCTCCCCAGATATGCCAAATTGACAATCAAAAATTAGCCACGCAATAATTAAGTCCCCTGACTTGGGCTGCTAACCAGACTTAGCATAAGAAGCCATCTCTTAAGGTCAGCCATTTGATGGATGCCGAGGGGTGAAAAGGACAAAGGATGGGGCCATCCCCATTGCTCCATATTACAAGGGAGTGACTATCAGATGAATATATGAAATACCCAGTGCATGTGTCCAAGACCCTGAGTTTGACCTTCTGTGCTCCAAATGGCTTACAGAGTAGGCAGGCAGACTTCCAGTGAGCAATTGCCACCTGCCAAGCCCATTTGGTACCTGTTCCCTGACTGCCAGGAAGTCACAAATTAGTACCTATGGGATACCTAAAAAGGTACCATTGGGATTGAGGAGTTAGGGGGAGGGTGTGGAAATACAGGTCAGCTCACACCAAGGTGCTATGCAGCTGGTCCTCTTAGAGTGAAGTGAGACTTCTGGTTGACATTAAACTAGTTTTAGAAAACCACAATTAGGAAACAAACACAGTCATATGGAATGAACCAGAATCTCTACTCCAGGAACCCTCCTGGGCATCTTAAAGACAGTAGAAAGATAACAAATGATAGCCAATCAATAACTAATTTCAACTATGCCATCCTCATGTATAAGCAATCTCTCAATGACTCCATGCTGTAATTTTTAGGAGGAGCCATAAAGTCCCGCCTTCCGAGTTAGGCAAAGACGTGGCCCTTCGTCCCACTGTGGGAGACAAAGTGAGGGGCCTTGGAGATGTTGCCACACGCCGAGATTCCACCCAATCTGCCATTTGGAAACCCCCTCTTTCAAAGCAGATAAAATGGGAGCAGAAGCAGAATGAACGGGAAAGCCAAAAGACAGGAGTTGCTTTGCAGAGCAACAGTGTGTGAGTTCCTGTACACACTGCTCCTAAGGGAATGCAGACTTTACCAAAGAGTTCTCGGTGTTTTGTAAAGAGGAGATGCCAGGACCCAGGCAGCTGTCCATTGTAGTTCCGGGAGAAGGCAATACAACCTTTGTGCAGTTATGAAAATTCATAAACATTGAGACTGAGCCTTCCAATCTCCCCCTTCTAACAACTGCAGCAGACAGAGGCTGGTGGCCCATCCCTGGCACCAAGGGAAGATACTTCCTGTACTGTGCTGGTGGGGGCAGGGGAGCGGGCTCAGTCAATCAAATGCTCTCCCTGTCCAAGCACTAGTGTTGGAGTTCAGATCCCCAACCATCCAGAGAAAAAATGCTGAGCCCAGCAGCATGAGCCTGTAATCCCAGCACTGGAAGGGCAGAGACTGGAAGGTAGGCAGGGAACGACTGAGGAGAACATCTAATCCACGGGCACGCAGGTACACAGCCCCCAAATAAACAGGAAACTCAGGGCGGTGAGCATCCATCCAACTGGGTGTAAGCATTTTATGTTCTATACAGTTAACACCTATTTAAATTGGGTGTAATGGCTCTTAATTGTTTTATTCTATGCACTGCAAAGCAGCCAATTGAATCTAATATTAGTCATTCATCAGATAAAACATTTTCAGAGAAGCAAACTGCTATATTTTGCCTTCAAAGAACAGCAAGCATTTTAAATACACTTTCCCAGAGCTGGGTACCACTAGGAAAACGGTTTAGAAATGCTACTTCAAACAACCCCCTTTCCACAACAAAGATGAACTGAATCAAATGCTTAGTTCTGCATTTTGTGTTTTTTGTTTTTGTTTTTCTTCTCTTCTTCTTCTTCTTCTTCTTCTTCTTCTTCTTCTTCTTCTTCTTCTTCTTCTTCTTCTTCTTCTTCTTCTTCTTCTTCTTCTTTGCTTTGTTTTTTTAAACCAAGCCTCCTTCTGTCCCCCTGTCAAAACCAGTTGTGACCCCATCAACCCAAGAGGCGGCCTCTGGGGCTGTGAAATGCACCACCCGGCACAGATGCCCTTGGCGAGGCTGGCCTACAGTCAGTCCTCCTTAGGATTATCCAACTCACTTGCAACAGGAGAGAGGCGATGGGCCCGCTGCCAAGAGCTCTTTCAACAGAAATTCCGAAAGAAGATCCTGCGAAGTGCCGAGAGCCCAGATTTCCAGCAGTTCACTTTCTAGATTCTGTTACATAGCAACCATGCTCGCTCACACAGGGTACCCATCGAGTTAATACTTTGTTTAAATGACACTCTGCCTTAACCCTCTAGGAAAACCCAAGTTTGACTTCACATGTGGCTCCAACCCAGCAGTCTCACCTGCAACAAAGTACCCAGCCAAGATGTGATGTGCTTCCTTTATTCATTTCCAAAAAGAAATTAAAAAAAAAAAATGAAAATGGATCTAACAGTCTCTTGTGGGTGGAGGGCCAGGATGTAAAAGGTGGCATTTTCCTAAAATCACTTGTGGTAATATTGTTAAAGGCATACTATCAGGCTCTTAATGTGTCCATAATGCACGTTAGCTACAAGTGACTGATAACGGTTGTATTTTGAAGAATAGATACTCACTGTGTTCAAAACCACAGTTTGAAAAGTGACAACTTAAGTGCACCAGGTATTCTCAGGGTCTGTTCCCACTGAGTGGTACCGGGGCAGGCAAACTCAAACCACAGAAGCAACTCTAACCTGGAAGAACAGAAAGCCCCAGGAATCCCAGCTTCCCGGCACCTCCCTGGTGCTGCCTCAGAAGGGACTGGAGGAAGGCAGGCAGCCATACCTGGAAATTAGCTTGCAACAATTCAAGGTTCCTCTTTAGGAACATAACAGAAGCCATAGCAAAAGAAGTAACCAGACCAGGTCTGCTGAGGGCTTCTAGAAAAATAGTGTCTAGAGACCCCAAAGAGAGGGAGACAAACACACACACACACACACACACACACACACACAGGGACTGAGGTGCTATTATAGATAAGTAAATGCCCAGTGACCTTACACAGGAGTCTCATTTTTTTCACCTGCCTCATCCACATAAAGTCAAACTAACTTAGATGGATACGTGACCCACAGGTGAGCCCAGTTAAAAATCATTAATATGCTTTCTGATTATACAATCACCAAGAGCCCACCATCAGGGTTCTGAAAACCTTCGGCAGTACTAGCACAAACAACCAAGCCCCTCCTCCTCTGTCCTCCAATTACCCACTCATTGCCAGCCATGGACATGGGCACATGGCAGGTGCAAAGGTTCCTGTGGGCACAGGGCGCTGCTGGTGTTGTGTATTTTTAAGGATACTGGGTGATCCCAAAGCCACTTCCATGTTTGCAGGCATGTGCCTCTTAGGAAGAAACACCCCCCTGTTGCGCCTCTACAAGCATTTAGTCGTAAGGATGCCAGCCTTCCGATTTTCAAGTGAAGTGAACCAGCAGGGCCCTCTGGCCTCCATAGCACGCCCAGTCCACAGCGCAACCAGCACTCAGAGGAAAAGCCACTTAACTTTTTCCTGTCTGAGGAACCGCTGGGTGGTGGGAATATCCATCCCGTGTCCCTTTTTAGGGCTCTTGCTTCTCAGCAAAATGCCAGCTCTTAGCTGCTTCTGGAACGTCAGAACACTCTCTGCTTACAAAAATCAAAGCATTATCCTGCAGTCAGCCTGCTTCTCCCTTCTTGCACCTACAGTTCTTTCTCACACGATGACATAACCAGCGATGGCTGAGGAGAACAACCAGATGCCAACCTTGAAACGTTGTAGCAAACACCAGAGCCACTCCACAGCCTCACCATTACATCATGGCCAAATTACACCCACAGTTCCCAAAGACTTCCAACAGACTTCGGAAGTACCAAGTTAGGGTCTGACTTTGAATGCACAAAACTGCCGATCTTGAAGCTGCGGGTCTCCCAGAGCAAAGACATACCTTCCCAAGAAGGTAAGGCCAAAACAGATGGATGCAGCCAGTGAGTGAAGGCATCCCCGTTGTAAAAACAGACTCTCTCAACACTCAGGAGGGGCTGTTGAAATAGCAGAACCAGAAAATCATTCCGAACCACTGAACATTGCTACCTTACACTCCAAGTGACATATTTATACAAGTGGAGCGATATTGATTCTTAAAAGCGTTGGGGTTGGGGGGTGGGGGAGTCCTGAAAAAGCTTGCTTCCGCTTTTGCTTCCCAACTCTGAGAAAACACCACACATGGCAGGACCACCTTACTTCACACCTTTAACCCTTGCTGGGGGTTCAGAAGTGTCATCTCTCAATGTCAGCACTGGCCAGCTGTCTTTTCTTCCCCCTTCGTCTAAACAGGGGCTCCTAGCAACCTACCATTCAAGCCTCCACTTCTCCAGACAGCCATCAATCAGCCTCTGAGGTCTGTGATTTCCCCCTGGGAAGCACTCTTCCCCGTAGAGCTGCTGGAAACGTAAAACTCCCTGCAGACCAGACCGGAGCATCCCCAGGACTGCCTGCACCCTCTCAAGCCTGGAGAAAATAAACTCCAGATGCAGTCCAGCCAAGGGCCTTGGCGTCCGTAGAGAAAAGTGCATGCAAGTCCACTTCCCTTGTGCAGCAGAGCCCAGAGATTCTCTCCCGCTGGGGAATCATGTCAGAGGCCTTTGGAGCTGGAGGGTTGGGGCCCGGGTGTGGGGCGGGTAGGGGAGACTATGGGGGAGAGGGCATGAAAAGTTTGCAGCGGCGCTGGGGTCTGTGTGCCATCCAAAGGACACTTTCCACTGGCTGAAAAGGACCGGCCCAGCGGCGCCTAGCTTTAGCGGGCGGGGGCCAGTGTGACCGTGTGACCCACCGCGCACACTGCACCCGGGTTGGCGTTAATGACAGCCGCTGTGGAACTCCCAAACCGGGAAGCAGCGGGATGACACGGCCGAGCGAAAAGGGTTACGAACCACAATGCAAAGCCATCTCGCGGCGAGCGTGGGGGACACCGCGGACCCGGCCACCACTGGGACCGGTGAGCGCGCTCTGGGTCCCCGCCCCGGGCGCCGGGCTCTTCCTACCTTGAGCTCCGTGCTGATGGTTCTCCATGGTCGCCACCGCCGAGTCAGCCACCGTCACCGCTGCTGCCGAGGCGCTGGTCGCAGCTCCCGGGCCCGAGCCGGGGCCGCCGCCTCCGCCGCTCAATTCCGCCAGTCTCCGGTTGGTGGCCGTGAGTTCGGCTCGCAGGTTGGTCACCTCCTGGCTGGCCGACTGGACCGCCCCATCGATGCGGAGCGCGAGCTGCTTATTGTCTTCCATCATGCTCAGGATTTTGGCCTGGGGGCGAGAGAGGTGACAAAGAGCTGCATGATGCACGCGGGGGGCGCGTGGCCGGCCGTGGCCCCGGCTCTACCTGTTGGGTCACCCCAGCGGCCCGGGTTTCCCCGCGCCCTGACCCCCAGGCACCGGCAAGCGCCGGCTCCTCCGGCGCAGGAATGACAGCGGCGCCTCCAGCCCGAGCCGCGGCGGTGGCGAGGCGGCGCGGGGAGGAGGAGGAAAAGAGGAGGAGGACGGGAGGAGGAGGAGCAGCCGAGATCGGCAAGACCCCGGCGGGCGGGCGAGCTGCGCACAGAGGACACCGTGCGCCTCCCGGGCCAGGCACTCTCCGAGTGGAGCCTACCATTCGCGGCTCGCTCGGGAGGGGGCCCTGCAGGGGACCTCGGCCACCTTTCCGGCCTCGTGAGACCCCCACCTCGGGGACACACCCCCGGGGAGTGGAGGAGGAGGGCGGCGCCCTCATGAGGCCGGAGGTGGCACCCTCAAGCGAAGGGTTAGGGGTGCATCCCGGACCCTGGCTGTCCCACTGTCCCCTCCCTGCGGCTGTGGGCAGCCCCGCCCCAGCCAACTACTGCCCTGCTCCGGGCTGGGGTCGCAGAGGAGGAGGTGTTGGATGCTTAGCAGAGAGGGGAGCTTGCAAAAGGGGCCCCTTGGAGGGGAGCGTGGGATGGAAGGCCGAGGGAGGGGGCTGCTGGAGTTCTTGTTTTGCTAGTTGCAGGGGTGAACCGCCCAGCGGGAAGGAGAGATGGTGGACAGCGAGCCTGCCACCTTCCACCCCCACCTCAGAGCCTGACCTGCGCTCTTCTTCCCCAGCCTGGGCCAGTGGTGCTGAGGCCTGCCAGCAGCCCAGAGAGCGAGTGTGCACACCCAGGAATGAGGGCTAGCTTCAACCTGGTCTTAAGCTCTTTGACTGGCCTGAACGTTAGTGGGAGTAGAGAGCTGAGGCCAGAGGAGGGTTGGGAGGTGCGGTGGGCTTCTCTTTTCTTCTCCTTCCGAGGTAGGAATGTTGAACCTGCCTTTCTCGGTGTACCTACTACCCCTTCTGAGAAGAATCGAGGTAACCTTAACTTTGATAAGCGACCCCTCCCCTCCCCCGGCTCCTTTCTCTCCCAGAGCACACACGGGCTTTGCATTTTTCAGTGGGGCCCTGGATTCCAGCCACCAGACCTTGTTACCATAGCAAGCTTCATTCCATGCAAATAGGAGGCTTTCAAAGAGCCAAGTGTAACCCTGGCCAACAGTGCACCACCATTCCAGCCCGGGCAACCTGGGGACAGGGGCTCATTGCGGACGCCAAAGGGGCGCTCTAGACAAGATCCTCTCCAGGTTTTAGAGCATTTAGTGCAAGTTCGCAAGAACCAAGCAGAAGATGCACACATGGGGCGTTTGTGTGTGTGGTTGACTCTGTAGGGTAAAGAGTCCTCGGCCTGTTTTAGGAGGTAACAGGCATTGTATCCATTCTAGCAGTCCATCAAGTCCACAGAAATCAGACGGTGCAGGGGTCGGGCGTAAATAATCCCATGATGCTAGTTAATCCCAAGTGCTTTCAGTAAACTTTTTGTTGTTGTTGTTGAGACAGGATTTCTATTGCTGTATTGAAACACTGTGACCAAGGAGCAAGCTGAGGAGGAAAGGGTTTATTCAGCTTACACTTCCTCATTCACCAAAGGAAGTCAGGACTGGGACTCACACTGGGCAGGAACCTGGAGGCAGGAGCTGATGCAGAGGCCATGGAGAGGTGTTGCTTTCTGGCTTGCTTCCCCTGGCTTGCTTTCTTATAGAACCCAGGACCACCAGCCCAGGGATGGCACCACTCACAATGGTCTGGGCCCTCTTCCCTTTGATCATTAATAAAGAAAATGCCTGACAGCTGGATCTCATGGAGGCACTTCCTCAAGGAAGGCTCCTTTCTTTGTGATAACTCCAGCTCGTGTCAAGTTGACACACAAAACCAGCCAGGACGCAGACTCTCTCCAACTCCGTATGTAGTGGAGAATGACCTTGAACTTGTGATCCTTCTGCCTTGCTGACTTTACAGGACAGTGCTAGGCTCAACAGGCATGCAACATCGCAATACTTAGTTTATTTGGTATTTGGGATCAAACCATGGGCTTGGACCATGCTAGACGAACACTCCCAACTGAGTTACAACCCCATTGACTTCTTTTATGCCGAACCATAAAAGTATACTGTTGCCCTGACTCTCTCTCCATGGGCAAGCTTTTGCAAGAGGAGAGGACACTCTTAGATGCCAGAGCGCAGGATACAGGGTGTTGTTTTTTCTCTATCTAATTCGCTTGGTGCAGGGATTGCAACTTTGACCTTGGCCCTTTTCAGCTCAGCTTTGACCAAACAGATGGGCAGAGGCCTCCAGAGATGCGGGGTGTGCGTAATGCCCAGGTTCAGTTCAGACCTTTAGGAAGTAACTGGGAGGTATCTGACAGTGAGGCTCTGTGGATGTCATAGGGAAACCCTGTTTGTTAACCTTTTAAAAAGTTATAGGTGGTATAATGTCCTTTAATCTCAGTACTCATGAGGTAGAGGCAGGGGGATCGCTGCCAGTTTGAAGCCCTTCTGCTCTGCACAGGGAGTTCTAGGTCAGCTAGCTAGGGCTACATAGTAAGACTGTCTCAAAAAATTAAAAAAAAATAAACAAATTAATTAATTTCTCTTTAGGAAGAGAAAGGTTAAATGTGAGATCACTATGTCACGAGGCAAATCCATTGTAAACAACCTGAAGCAAAATTTCTGAAATGGTGGGAATGGTGTCCACGTTCTTAGTGATACTGCCTGCCAGAGTATCATAGTCAGAAGGTGGAGGAAACTCAGCTGCCCACCAACAGATGAAGAAACGAGGCTAGCTATCCGTACGGTGTGAGATTGTTCAACTATGGTAAGGAGTAAAGGACAGACATTCCCTGTAACCATGAAACCCAAAAACACTGTGTCAGACACAAAAGCTCACACAATGTGTGACTCTGTTTATAAGAGGATCCAGGGGAGGTAAGCCTAGGGAGACAGAAGGCAGACAGGTGGTTAAGAGAGCAGAGCCTGAGGAGAGAGCTGCTTTCTGGGTCATTTTGGGAATTTTCTCGGGTATGTGGGGTGACAAAGGTGTCACAGACAGTGGCTTGTGTTTGCACAAAGTTTGCAGACAGGCTAAACGTCATCAAATTGCTTGTGTTAGAGTGGTGGCTGTCATGCTATATGAATTTTGAAGGCGTAAAAAAAAAGCATGTGTGGGTGGTGTTGGGGTGCCCCAGGAGTAAACTCAACCAGAAAAGAAGAACAGCTGTACTCAGAAGACGGTGGTGGTGGTGATGATGGTGGTGGATGTGATGATGGTGGTAGTGATGGTGGAGGTGGTGATGGTGGAGATGATGATGGTGGTGGTGGCATCGGTGTATGTTCACACCCTCTATGACACTCACCAGAAAGGCAGTGATATATCTATTTGCATGTTCCTCCAGCTTCACTGTGAACTTTCAGGCAGGAGAGGAAGGTGGCTGGAGTTTCTATTGTTCCTCTTCCCATTTTTGACACCTAGCCCATGGCAGGTGCTTCATCATCCGCTATGTGTGAGTGTGAGTGTGTGTGTGTGCTGTAAACAAGCCGAGGGAGTGTTACTCATTCTCCTGCACTGATAGACTGTCCCACGCACTGGCATCCTCGCATCAAATCAGAACAAAACAAACACATAGAGAGGGAGAGAAGCAAGACTCAGGTTTTGGATTTCTCTGTTTCCCCCACACACTTTGTGCGTGTGTGTGTGTGTGTGTGTGTGTGTGTGTGTGTGTGTGTGTGTGTGTGATTTGTATGTGTGTTATGTGTGCATGGAAATGTGCCCATACCCACTGGTGTGCACATGTATGTGGAGGTCAGAGGTCAATATCCGTGACTTCCTCTCACTTTGTACCCTATTTTTGAGACAGGCTCTCTCTCTTTCTCACTGAACTTGAGCTTACAGATGTGGCAAGAGTGGCTGGTTAGTGAACCCCAGAAACCTACCTGTCTCTGCCCCCAGTGCTGGGATTA
Organism: Arvicanthis niloticus; assembly: GCF_011762505.2. Lineage (NCBI taxonomy): Eukaryota > Metazoa > Chordata > Mammalia > Rodentia > Muridae > Arvicanthis > Arvicanthis niloticus. Next base: position 12,424,972 of record NC_047662.1, on the reverse strand, counting down.
GAGGCATATCTCAATTTTTATATGAGTATTGGGGTTCAGGACCCAGGTCCTCCTCCAGCTTGCGCGATAAGATAAGGCAGCTTTACTGACTGAGCTGTCTCTGCGGCCCTCTTGAGTCTTCCCATATTGCTCTCTCTGAGGCTGCCTAGCCCTTGCTTTAGAAACTTAGTGGACTCCTCTGTGGTCTAATAGAATTCCAGGGTTTTCTTTACCTGATTTTTCTGATCGAGGAAAATGCATGGTTTTCTCAGCTGGGCCACCCTGCATTCACTTGCACACAAAGTACCAGATCTCAGGGAGGGAGCTTGAGGGTCCACCTGATCTCAACCCCCAAGGTCTGCTTTTATTTCCTGAAGTCTAGCCCTGCACTCTGCTCCTCCTGGGAGGACTCCAAGAAACAAAATAGCTGCAGAACCCATGTCTTCTTATGGCAGCTCAGAGAGATGAATTTTCTAGCAAGCATCCATGCTCAGTGGGCTGGGGAGGTGGCCAAATTGTCAAAGGGTTTCTGTGACAGCAAGAGAGCCAGAGTTCAAGTCCCCAGAATCCTTGTAAATGTCACATTTAAGTGTGTCGGCTTCCCTATAATTCCAGCGGCAGGAATCAGAAGATAGTACAGACCCAGAGCAAGCTGGGTAGTGAGACTAGCCTTATTAATGTGCTCTGAGTTTGATTGAGAGGCCTGTCTCAGTGAATAACATGGAAGAAGGATGGAGGCTGATTCCTGACATCAACCTTGGAGGCACCTATACACGTGAACATGCACGCTTGCACATGCAAACATGCATAAACACAGGCATACATGCCATACATATAAAAATGAAGAGAGAAGAGAAAGGAGAGAAAGAGAGAGAGAGAGAGAGAGAGAGAGAGAGAGAGAGAGAGAGAGAGAGAGAGAATGAGAATATGAACCAAGACTCAGTGCACACCCATAGCAGACAATCCATCTGACCATCTGCATGTACTCCCTAACCAGAAACAGAACTGCCTTGTCACTGAACTCCAAACTGGACCCTCTAAAAGGGGAGAGGTTGTGAATAACATCCTGGACCCCCACCTCTGTGGCTGCCCTCCTTCACAGTGTAACGATGCTGATGGGTTACAGAAGGCAATGGGCTTCACGTCCTCTAGCTTCCTCCTTGTCTGCAGACAAATGGAGCCTAGGTGCAGAAACGAGGCCCTGCAGAGGCTGAGGAAGGAGCCAGGAGCAACTAATACCCTGTTCTAGAGAGTGACCCATCTTCCTGTTGTCTCATGCCCTTTCTAAATCACAGGCGAGGCCTCAGCCTACCGCAGTGGGGCCATGGGCTCCTTGTGCCACTCTCAAATCATCCTACCCTGGAGCCTTCCTCTCCTTTCTCTTTTTTCTAGCCTAGAATCTTCCCCCCCAACCCCCAACTCTCTGTCCTTGATTCCGTGTCATCTCCCAGAGTTACCATTCCACTCTGACATCTCGTAGCACAGATCACCATAGATGGCTGTTCTGTCTGTTTACTTGATACCTTGAGCTACCATGGAGGACGGATCGAGAGGTAGGTCACCATCAGTGTGACTCACCTGAGTAGAGGTCCCCATGCATTTTCTATTTTGTGTTGGCATTCCAGAAATAAATATCTCCTTAGTGACCTAAGTTGATTATTTACATTACGATGGAATTCCTAGTCTATAACTCTGCCCTCCCCAACCACATGTACCTACCCAGCTGGAGTGTAGGCTTTGAATGGTGGGATTGGGGGTGGGGGTAGTGGTCTTCTTGGTTCTGATTTTGTTGCCTGGATCACCACTGATGGTTCTCCAAAGAGTGTGTGGAAAGTGAAGCAAATTCATGTCCCTTGTCCCCACACCTCCATATCCACAAATAGTCTCATTTCCCTCATTAAAACCCTCCGAAAATTCTGTTGTCCCTAGGAAACCTAGTTACAAGCTCTCTCCCTCTTATTGTAATTCTGCTGGGTGAGGAGGGGGCTAGATTGTGGATCTGATACTCAACCCTCTGAGGGCTTCCTGGAAGGTGTCCCTGAGGCTCTGACCCTGTCTGCATGTCCTTCACACATGGTGATTGAGTGGGCGAGCTGGGGTCCAGCATTTTTGTACTCCCACACATGGCCCAGATTCCTCTCTGACTCAATCTGGGACTCATTTTCTGTCTGGCTGGGAAGCTGGAGGTGGCATTCATGCACATTTCCTGCAAACTGAGAGACAGCCAAGGGTTCGTGGGGATTCCAGTGCAGGACAGGTGGGAGGGAGAGTCTGAAGGCAGAGTCAGCATATGGTAGACTACTTGGCTCTGGAGTCAGTGACCATGGAACCTTGGTACTTATTAGACTTGGCACACGGCTACTACAGGATGTGGGGAGCATTTGAGAAGGTGGCTCAGCCACTGTCTTAAGAAGCTATAGGCCACTCCTCCAAAGCAACATTCCTTGCCAGGCTCTTCGATGCACCCCTTTAAACTTCAGGCTGCTCCTAGTCTTTCTCAATATGGGGATGACATCCTCCCCAATATGGAATCTTCAGAAGATGTTTGTTAAAACCAAGAAGCCTAGCAGAGGGTTGAGTATCAGATCCACAATCTAGCCCCCTCGTCACCCAGCAGGACTGCAGCAAGAGGGAGAGAGCTTGTAACTAGATTTCCTAGGGACAACTGAATTTTCGGAGAGTTTTAATGAGGGGAATGAGTTTGAATCCCCAGAAGAAGCCACATTCAAAAACAAAACCAGACAAAGAAAACCACGCATAGTGGTGTGCATCCAGAATCCGAGTGCTGATCAGGTAAAGATGGCCCCATGGCTACATGTTCTAGCCTACGTGGCCAGTTTGAAGCCAGTAAAAGACCCTGCCTCAAAAATCAAGCTGAGGCGTGCTTGAGGAATGATAACCAAGGTTGACCTCTGTCTTCTGTATGCATGCATGCATGCATGTGCGCACACACACACACACACACACACACACACACACAGAGTAAAATAAAACGAGACTTAGGTCATACTCAGGATCTCTCAGAATCCCTGGGCAGGGCCCAGAATCCATGCTCTATGGGAGAATCTAATGCAAGATCAAGTTGGAGTCCGCCTCTTTGGATATCCAGGGCAGGGTCTCACACAGTTCCAGGCACAATGTGGACTGTGTGAATGCTAGAAGTCTGTCAGCCTCAGAGACGGCTGTGAGGGTTCCCTATCCATTCTCTCCCTGTCATCTGACCAGTCTCCCCCAGCTCCTCTGCCACAGTCCTTGGAGAACTCCCCTCCCCTCTGTAGAGGATGCTGTATTTATTCAAATTGTCACATGTGAATCCCGGTCAATCTAGGAGATGTATCGCTTGTGCACTTACATGGTTTACTTTGGCTGAGTGGGTTTTAACATGCACTCCGGGGAAAAGGACAACACATTTCGAAGATAGGAGCAGCCAGCGGATCAGCTGTGGGTGAGAAGACTGACGGGGACAGAGACAGGGGAGTGAGTTCAGTCAACAGGACTCCGTCTGTCCATTGCCCTCACAACTACTGTGCTGAAACAAAGAAGCTGGAGAGACAAAATGGGGAAGAATTTTGTCAGGCTTTGGGCCAGAGCCTGTGGCTGTGAGACGGCATGGCTGGTGCATGGGGGCTGACCTTACACGCTAATGTATGTATGGTTACATCTGTGGGGACATAGTGCAGAATCATTTGTGTGACCTGTGGTGTGGCCTCCCAAGCAATGACTCATATGGAGCTCGGGAGGGTGACCAGGTGCGTCTCTTCTGTGTAATCAGTGCAGTTCCTTTTGCAGATTCATTGACAGACTATCAAAAACCATGTGATGCCAACCGGTCAAAGTATGGAGAAGAAGTATTTGTATAATGCTAAGTCACAAGTGTGACACCAATGTCACTCCCTCCTCCACCAATCCTAAAGCTCAGGGACCATCTGAGGAGAGGGTATAGAAAGATCGTAAGAGTCAGAAGTCAAGGAAGAGTGGATAAAACAATGTCTCTGGACACAACAGGAAGACTACACTCAAACTCACAAATCTCTAGCCTCTGTGGCTGCCAGTGCAAGATTTGCGCAGGATCAAGCCAGTAAACACTCCTGCATGAAGCAGGGAGAGTCTCACAAGGCCCCTCATTTCTAGGTGCAGAGCTATTGACGGATGACAGCTCTGTTACAGCATATGTGGGTGACTGTGAACAAAACCAACCACCCAGGAAAATTTAAGAATCTGAGATGAACATTTTTACCCACAGAGAAGCATCAAAGAATTGGCCCGACTCATGGTCATCTCTTCTCCTCCACCTGGGCTATTCCAATATAGCCATTTTGTTTCTCAGGGTCTCAGGGTCTCAGAACAATCTCCAAGAGGCTTTTCTGACAAAGCCACAAAGGTCATGGCCAGGTCTTTGAGCTACACTCACACTCTACTGTTCTGTCTGTCTGTCTGTCTGTCTATCTATCATCTATCTAATCTTGTGTATTCCAGGTTGGCCTTTAACTCCCTATGTAGCTGAGCATGATCTTGAACTTCCATCTCCAAGTGCTGGGATGACAGACTTTCACCATCATGTGATGCTGGCAACAGAACCAGGCTCTTGTGCTTGTTAGATGAGCACTCTGTAAACTGAGCTACACCCCAACCCCTTCTTTACTCTACAGCAGCCCTTGTTTCTCTGCTTAGTGAAGATCCTACTTGACAGACAGCTTCCAGGCAGGATGGTGCTCACTCATCAGTGTTCCCTCTCCTCCTACAGGGAGAACATTACTTCTGTTCCTAGGCTATGCAGTTAGCTAGTCAGGCCTGAGTCTCTGTGAGCTTGAGGCCAGCCTATTCTGCAAAGCAAGTTCAAGGTCATTTAGGGCTACAGAGTGAGACCCTGTCTCAATACAGGGAGAGCAAGGGAGGTGGAGATTGGATTTGGTAAGGGATAGATTCCCACAAGCCCCAACCTTGTGTTTTGCAGCTCTGTGTCACTCTGTGAATTATCTAATCCCTGAGACACTGAAATTTCTCATTGGAAAAACAGGATGTGACCTCTTGACCATTGTAGGGATCCTGAGGAATTCTCTAACCCGGAACAGGAAAAGATCTGGGCATGCCTAGTTCTAGGGCCCCACCTCTTCTTTCTTGACTACTTCCCTTTTAACACATCGATACACTAAGACCATCTGTGTCTCTTCTAACCCAACGACCTTCACCTCTGCCCAAGGTTCTGAGCCACTGCAGAGGCAACGGATGGATGGGGCTGTTCCGGGTGAACAGGATATTAATTCTTCTGCCCCTGGGGACCCATTTGGTAAATTGGCTCTTTTAACTTAAAAAAGGGTACTTTAGGGGTCAGTGACATGGCTATGTGTGTCCACATTCACCACACACACACACACACACACACACACACACACACACACACACACACACAGAGTTAAAAATGGGACCTCACTAGCTTGAAATTCTTAACAGACCTACCCGAAACAGGTAAAATTTCCTCTCACAGACAGCTTCAGTGGTCCTGTGATCTCTTACCTAGGAAAACTTGCTTTCTGTGCTGTAAGGGGAATGCACATATTTAAAAACCATAAGTGATTGGGCTGGGTTTAGTGGTCTTATAATCCCAGCACTCAGGAGGCAGAGGCAAGCAGATTTTTGTGAGTTTAAGCCTAACCTGGTCTAGACAGCAAGTTCCAGGCCATCCAGAGCTACACAGTGAGACCCCACCTCAAAAAAGGAAGAAGTAGTAGATTTGGTAAGGGTCATATTTCCACACGTGTGAGGGGTTTTGTGATGCCTTTCTTGCTCCGCTTTGTTCTTTGCCTCTTGTTCCTTTAGCTGGCAGCGTCTGTGTGAGGAAAAGCTCTCTGTTTCCTCACTTGCGCTTGCTTCTGTAGTTTCCATTTCCCTCTGAGCTCACCACCTTGTAAAAATATTTTTACATGTATTTATCTGTTTTGTATACATGCATGAAACAAATGATAATTTGTGTGTTCATCTGTGTTCATGCATGTGGTGGCAAGCATGTAGAAGTCAGAAGACAGCTAGAGGGAGTTGGTGCCTTGCCCCACCCTGTGGGCTCTGGGATTGATCTCAGGTCATCAGGCTGACTGGCAAGCCATCTTGCCAGCCCAATTCATTGTCCTCCCTCCACCCACCCACTCCAGATACTTTATGCTTCCAGACTGCCTTCCCCAGGAGAAGAACATCTTCTTATACACACAGACCATGTAGTGACTGTGATGTCATTCAAGGCTACAGTGGAAACAATCCAAGAGGCACCAGTCAATCAGAAGAATTCAGATTTTGACATTCCTCAATGACCAATTGATAGGAGCCTGGGACCTATGGATGACATACTATATCTCTTTTGAGGAATCTAAAATGGCAAACTGTAGAAAATTGGTCTGGATCTTTCCTTTTAAAATTTATCTTTATGCTTTCTGTATGCATGCATTTATTGTGTGGTACATGTGCTTGTGTGTGCAGAGGCCATGAAGTGTCCCTCTCTGTCACTCTGCCTTATTAGACAGGGCTAGGGTCTCTTCCTAAATCTGAGCACTGCTGTTTCTCAGTGAATCTTGCAGACAACAAGCCCCAATCATCCTCCTGCCTCCACACCCCTCTCCTCAGTGCTAGGATTACAGGCATATGTAGCCACACCCGACTTTTATGTGGTTGTTCAGGATTTGAACTCAGGTCCCTATGCTTGCACATTGAGCTGTCTTACCCACTGAGCCATTTCTCCAACCCCAAGTTCTTTTAAACCATTACTCAAATCTACCTGCAAAACAGTGACCAGAGGAAAGCATTTATTAGCCAAACAATACGGACTTATTCAAACCAGCATCCGTAAAGGAATTCCTCTGCAGCCATCAGCCTGGGTGCTCAGAGCCAGCTGTCTAGTAAAGACACGCAATTAACAGGAAGCCATTTTATGTAGAAGTCTACTTGATGGGAAAGTTGTATCAAGCAACTGTCTATTGGTCTGCCTTATTTTATGCCAGGGACGTGTAAAACAATTTATAAGGCAATCCTTGACATCCCAGGCTCACATTAATACCTGTGTGTGCTGTCAAGAGGAGCCTGTGTTTGTTCAGATGGATGTGAGTTAAGTTGTACTCTCCCATCCTGGGATCTGGAAGGTACTGTGACCCCACCCTCCTCTGCCCAGTTGTAGCTAACTACTGATATTTTTTATTTTGAGAAACAAATACATAGGGGCTTGGCTTTTAAAGGAGACAAGTGGTACTGAGCAACACATGTAGTAAAGCAAGTGACTTGTCTGACTCTTCATAGCAAAGCCTCTGTGCTCTGATTATGGGTCACCGGCTCTAGCCCTGCTCCATGCCTAGTGCCCAAGATTGTTGAGGCGACAGATGAAAGAATGCTTCTCCCCTGGCTCTGAAACATCCGTCCTACATCCGAGAGATGGAACCGGGCCCAGGGAGATGGCTGCATGAGTTTGAAAAGCTTGAGATGTAAGCTTGGTCTCCACATCACCTCCACAACCCGGCATGGAAGGAGAGACCTGGATCCGGAAAGTTGTCCTCTGACTTATATACATACATACCACCATCACCACTGCTAATAATAGCAATAAACAGTAACAAGCATTATTATTAATTATTAAAAAACAAAGAAACTGTACAGAGAGGAGCTTCATCCCTTTTACCAGCCATCTAAGAGCCCAGGGGAGACCTGCAAGGCCTCTTCACAACCCTGGGGAGTCTAATAGCACTGGGGGCAGCATGGAGAACCTGAGCCCTCTAGTAGCTTTGAGGAAGAAAAGAAAGACAGATGTGGGCTCTCATTCAGTCATTTGTTAGGAGGTATCAACCTAGAGGCTGAACATCAATGTCTCCGCAAAGATGGGTCAGTCCTGGGGTTCAGGCAGCCCTCCGGGCATCTTTGTAAGAAGAAGAAAGTGATGCAGAAGTCAAAGGGGTCCAGCAGGAGAGGATATGGGACAGAGAGGGTGAGGGAGGTAGTGAACCTGGTCACAATACACGTGTACATGTTTGACATTGTTTTAGAGATTCAATACATGTATTAAATTGCTGCACCCCCGTAAGATAAAGCAATGGGGTGTTTCCATCCTTGCAAATAATGAGTAGAGAATGTCCCTGTTTCAGAGCAGAAAGAAGTATGTGCTGTCACCTGCCAGCTGGATTGTCACCTTCCCAGCTCAGAGGGCTCCATGGTAAATTAGGTGTTGAGGGGATAGGATATCTCTGTGTAGTCCAGGTTGACTTTACACTCATGGTCATCCTCCTGCTCCAGTCTTTCCCATGATGGAACTACAGACTTGCACCACTATCCCTGACTCCAGGTTCTACTTTTAAAATCCACTTATTATTGTTGTTTTAATTCAAGGAATGGACACTCTCACAGGTCTCTGGGCAGGACAGTGAACAAATTATTTCATGTTTCTCACAAAATTTCAATGTCAGCATGACTCTTTTCCTTTTAGAGTTGTCACTGGGTTCATATATACGGGGCCAGCAGTTGATGCTGGAGGTCTGAATTGGTCCCTCTCTCCCTTATGTTTTGAGACAGGGTCTCCCGCTAAGGTGCAGATTTTGCTGACTCAGCTAGTCTAGCTAGCCAGCTTGTTTTGAGAATGATCACCTGTCTCTGCTCCTCAAGTGCTGTGATTAGAGATGAGACCCTGACATTTATGTGGGTGCTGGGGAGCCAAACTCCAGTCTTCCACTTGTGTAGCAAGCTCACTGTCCTTTCCTACTATGGGAGTGATAAGGTGGCAAAAAGATAGATAGATAGATAGATAGATAGATAGATAGATAGATAGATAGATACATACATACATACATACATACATAGATACATACATAGATACATACATAGATACATACATACATAGATACATACATACATAGATAAATAGATTCATAGATACATAGATAGATACATACATACTAGATACATACATAGATAAATAGATTCATAGATACATAGATAGATACATACATACATAGATAGATACATACATACATAGATAAATAGATTCATAGATACATAGATAGATACATACATAGATAAATAGATTGATAGATACATAGATAGATATATACATACATACATATATAGAGAGTCATATATAGATACATGAATACAGAGAAAGAGAGAGATAAAAAGATCAAGAAAGAAGAAGCAATACTTTTAGGATGATTTGTTTATGTTTTGTAACCTAGTATGTGACCCCAGCTATCATTCCTCAGGTACTGGCCACCTTGAGTTTTGTGATAGGATCACTCACTGGCCTGGGGCTTGCTGGTAGGCTAGACTGGCTGGCCAGCAAGCCCCATGGATCTGCCTGCCTCCAGTTCCCCGCACTGGGATTATCAGCATGTGTGACCATGCCCAGCATTTTCTTTAAAAACATGGATTCTAGGTTTCAGTGGTTGTCAAGTAAGCAAGAACGTGGCCCAGCTTGGTCTTTAGAATTCTAAGTCTGCAGTTAGAGATGCAGCTCAGAGTGCCTGCCTAGGCATACAGGATGTCTCAGGTTCAATTTTCAGTGTGTATAAACGGGTGTGATGACACCCATCTGTAATCCTAGGCCTCAGGAGGTAAAGGCTGAAGGATTAGAGGCAAGTGGTTATCTCTGGGTATGTAAGGAGTTTGTAGTCAGTCTGAGCAACATAAGAGAAAGAAAGAAAGAAAGAAAGAAAGAAAGAAAGGGAGGAAGAAAGAAAAAGAAAGAAAAAAGAGAAAGGGAAGAGAAAAGAAAAACAAAGGAAAGAATAAAGAAAGGAAGAAAGAAAGGAAGGAAAAAGAAAGAAGGAAAAGAGAAAACAAAGACAGAAAGGAAGAAAGAGAGAAAGAAAAGATAGAGAAAAATCTAGATTGGGAAGAGACCTCAAAGTTGTCTCACTTCTGCCAAACACCCTTACTTTAGATGAAGTGCCTGAGCCCCAGGAGAGAATCTGTCTCCCTGACCCACACATGGAAAGCAGTACTTTACTTACAATTAGGATAATATGTGTTTGTGTTTATAAGGCTGCGAGGAATGATTGGTAAACCTTTGTTGAGTGCATTAAGCTGTACCATTTGATCTGTCTATCTGCGTGGACAGCACGTCAAAATCCCCAGCTGGCTCTGGTTCTGACCCTTGCCTTGTGAAAAACTTCCAAACTCAAATGAGGTGCTATGTCCGCTCGGAAGCCTCCCCTTGATCTCATACTTACTTTCCACCCAAACCATTGCCAATTTGGCAACGGGCTCTCCCGGAAACAGATAACCAAAACCTTAAAAGAAAATCTTCTTTGGTCATGTCAACAATTTAGAAAACAAAGAAACAAAGCCCCTTTGCAACAGCCCCCATGTCCCCTCCAGAGAACAGCTGGGTCTATTCTAAATCAATCTTTCTCCCCCAAGGAAAGATCTGGTTTCTGCACACACAGCCGTTGGCTTGAGATGGTGCATGAAGTTCTGAAACGGTGCCGTGGTTCAGCTGAGCCTGTGGTAACTAAGCACCAGCCTGGTTTTCCTGGGTGCATGGTGACAGGACACTTTGGCTGATATGATCTCTCTGTGTGTGTGTGTGTGTGTGTGCGCGCGCGTGCGCGCGCATCTGTGTCTGGGGGCTGGAATGTGCACTCTGTGGCCTCAGGGATCCTTTGGGGCCTCCGTCTGCACTCTCTTTGCCTCTTTGTAAGTATTTGGATCGTTGCCCCTGGGTCTAGCCAGCCCTCAGGCTAATTATCCCCCCTACCCTGTAATTTCATCACCTCATCCTGGAGACAGTCCAGTACAAGTCCCTAACCTGCTGACATTCTTACCATGGCTTTATAACCTGCTTTGACCAGTTAAGTTGATTTTCAATGATAGGGCCTTGAACACATCCACACCTTTTCACTGGACTCTGGGTTCTGTGATCTTCCAAGCACTAGGTATGCATCAGGGAAACGCTTTGGTCTAGAAAGAAGACTTAGTGATGAACTGTGAGGCAGGGTCTACTGCTTGGAACAAACCCCAGCCAAGCTGACACCACACCTTACAAGCAGGTAGAGCCACAAACCAGAGATAAACGCTGTTGTAAGCTGCTGAGAGTCTACGGTTGCTACGTCACAGAAACCCACTAAGGCATTACGAAACACCATGTGGACGAAGGCTTGTGGTCCCAACTGAATAGTCAGCCTTTTGCATCTGACACATCCAATTCCCAGGCTTCTGCATCTGCAGATTCAACTGGCCAAGGTTTCGAAATGTCTGAGAAGAACAATTTAGAGCTCTCCAGACAGTACATGTATTTAGTTACATCACATTTAAGTTCTAATAGGTATTGTGGATGGGTTAGAGAGGAACTTAAAATGCAGAAAGACGGTTTTATTTATATGCAAACCCCACAGCATTTTATAGATAGGGCTTGGTTTTGGTTATCTGTCGAGGTCCTGGAACACATCCCTGTAGACCCTATGGACACGGAAGGAAGAGTGTATCAGTGATTCAGAGCTATCACATCCAGCTACCACAGACTAGTTTCTTCATTTTTCTGTAAGCTGTAGGTTGTTAGGAATGGGAAATGCTGGCTTCTTTTGGCTCAAGGATGATGCCTTCTCATCTCTTCATCCTCGTCCCTCTGTCTGCTCTGTGTCCTAACTTCTCCTTGTAAAGACACAGGTCAAGCCTACTGGGTACTATGACTTCAGGAACTCCCAGGGTCCCGGCATTGACATCAGACCCCTCTTGGCTGCCTCTGGGTTCCAGCTGGTTTTCTCTCTTCTGCATTGCTCAAGCAGAGTGGGGTGTGGGCACACATCACACCAAGCAGATGCACGCCATTGGTTAGTTAACACTGACCGTCAACTTGACAAAGCTAGACCACCTAGGAGACAAACCTCTATGTATGTCTGTGAGGAATATTCTAGATTAAGGTTAATGGAAGGGGGAAGAGTTACTATAAAATCAGGAGGCACCATCTCATGGCCTGGTGGGGTCTTGACCTGATCAAAATGAAGGTAGCAAGCTGAAAGCCAGCCTCCATTGCTTTCTGCTTCCTGACTGCTGGTGCAAAGTGACCATCTGCCTCAGGCTATGCCTTTCCTACCACAACGGGGGAGACCCTTAATTGACGAGCCTCAAAGAAGCTCCTCCTTCCTTAAACTGTCTCTTTAAAGGTATTTTGTCAGTAAGAAGAGTAACTGATGTGGTCAGCTGTGCTTCAGCTGGCTTGGGGGCAGGCCAGAACCCCTCCCTCTTGTGTTCCTGGGAAGACAAGACTGAGACCTGGGACAGCCGCTGAGACGGAAGCATTGCTGCAGCTTGAACTGGCCAGGCTCCATGAATGTGCCCATCAATTAGGCCCCAGGGAATTGGGCTGGTAGGCTGTTCAGAAGGATTGGGGAAACGTTCCTGGCCAAGGGTAGAGAGAGGACACAGCAGAGGGAAAGGGGACTCCTGGCCAGGCCCAAGGAAGGGATAGTTTGTATCTGTAACACCACTGTTTCATTACAGGGATGATGAGCCCGGCCTATGTGCTGTTCATTTAGACTGTCAGCGGGTATACTGGGATTCCATTCCATTCTTAACATCTGGGTGGCTGGATTTAGCACGTGCCTGGACTCCTACATCTTTGGTCCCTCTGGCATAAAGTTGATGGGCCATGTGTAAGTCATGATGGGGTAGTGAGGAGGAGTAAAGTACTTGGTGTCTCAGTGCCTCAGTTTCCTCACCTGTGAAATGGGAATCTCGATCGCTCTTTCCCTCATAGAGGTGTAAAGATTAGTTGAGAAACGTAAAGGGTTTAAAGCTGGATTAGATGAGTGCTAGGACCTTGCCACCACTCTGCCTTCTGCTGGGCAGTGGGGGGAAGGAGAGTGTAGAGGTGACCTCAGCTCTGGGCTAGGAGGCTTGCAGTATAGTGGCAGAGACTGTATATATGCTTGGTTGGTGGGTGGTGGGTGGGACAGGGCTTCCACCTGTGCATTTAAAAGTGTGTGTGTGTGTGTGTGTGTGTGTGTGTGTGTGCATATGCACATGTATGTGCAGGCCAGAGTTGGGTATCAGGTGTCTTCTTCAATGGCTCTCTACCTTATTTTCTGAGACAAGGTCTCTTGTGGGACGGTAAACTATGCCAGGAAGCTTGGTGGGTAGAGCTCGTCTGAGACCCCGGAAACTTGCTGGGTTTACACCTGAGATGGTGTCTTTCTGTTCCCTGACAAATTCCTGGCCTGGAACATGGACCACACTTTCCACATAAGGAAACATGACCTGTGGTCACATAGGCACAGAACAGAGTTCTCCATGCTACTGAGCTACCTAGAGACTCCGAGGGCTTAGCCAATAAGCTTCTCTTCCCAGATGTTCCTCCCTGCAAAAGGTCTTTAATCTCAGGCCCACCCTGAGAAGTTGGTACCGTACGCATCCATTTTCTACAATGGACAGTCAATAAACAGTTTGGAAACAAGCACTGTCGCTTTCATTGACAACCACCCCGTGGGAAGCATGGAACAGGCCTCCTTCGCCTACAGAGCTGCTGCCCAAAGGCTGTGTGATCCCAGCCACAACTGCCGCCAAGCTAAGGACCTTCATCAATGAGCAAAGCTCTCATACCCTCCGACTCCCCTGGCACCAGGCTAGTCGCAGTCCTCAGCCTGTGCCTCCCCCACCCCCTGACTCAATGGTGCCTGAATGAGCAGGGGTTTGCGAGCACTGGGTCCCAGCCTTGTCATGGGCCCTCAGACCGCCAACACTTCGTTCCCAGACTTCTCTCTGCGGTTCTCCAGCAGCGACTGAGGGCCCAAACCCCAAGAAATGCCAGCTTCAGCTTTCCCACATTTCAGGCTGCGTTTTCCCACCCTCGGAGTGGTGTCTTGTCCCTAAAGCCCAGCATCCTCCTGGCAGTGGCCTGGGATAAGAGCAGTCAAGCTCTCCACATTTTGCCTCCCCAGTGGCCGTGCCCAGCGTCGAGGTGAAATGTGGACCCACAGTCTCTCATTGATCCCAGAGTGCATCAATCAAACTAGACTGGTTGGCCAACCTATACCAGGGAGTCCTGTTGTCTCAGACGACCCAGGTCTGAGATGACAAGAGTATGCTGCCAAACCTGGATTTTCTTTTATATGCATTCTGGGCAAGCAGTTTTGTGCAGGAGACTGAACTGTTTCCTGCCCCAAAGAGCACGTTTTAAAATAAAGACTGGCCATTCACCCGTTATCTCAACTTCATACAATACACACCTGTTAACAATGAGACTTAATTTTTTCCTCTTCATCAATGAAATTCTTATCATGTGTAAGAAGATATATAAGATAAAATACAAAAGCCCTAATTTCTTCTGTAAATCTAGCTTCAGGTAACTCCCATCTTAGGAGCTGTTGAGAAGCACCACCAACTGGGGACATGTCATCCAAGGTACCGTTGGCCCCATTTTTTCCAGAGATGTTGAGGATGGGGTCATGAGGTCTGATAGCAGGTTGGAGGTTGTGGGAGAGAGAGAGGAGCCAAGGATGACCTGAGAGCTTTGGACTTTAGAGACTGGAAGGATGAAAACCCTGGTCATGGGTCAGGAAAGGCAGCAGGGGGAGGGGCAAGGCTGGGCCTGAGTATTACTAACTTCTAGACACACAATAGACATGCATGATGCAGGCGATATCACGCAGAAAGTTGACATCGGATGCGTGGAAGGAGGCTTGGTCTTAGGTGCCAGGTGAACTTGACTGTAGGGATTTGGAAACTGTGAGCTTATAAGTGTATTATTTCATTTTTCAGTTGCTGTGACCATTACGACCAAAGGCAGTATGGAGAAGAAGGGATTTATCTTGATTTATGGTTCCAGAAGGGAAGTCCATGATGGCGGGGGAAGCGCTGTATGACACAGCAGGATGACAGGAAGCTGGCTGATCACATTTCCATCTACATGCAGGAAGGGGTGGGGGTGGGGTAGAGCCAGGCTGTAAACTCTCAAGGCCCGTCCCTAGTGACATACTTCTGCAAGGCTGCACCTCCTAAAGCGTCGTAACTCCCTAAACTTCACCACAGCTCAGGAGGGAGTGTTCAAACACCCGAGCCTGTGGGGAACATTGCTCATTCAAACCACTACAGTAAGGATTCTGTCATTCCTACCCTCCCTGGAGATAGAAGTGAGCCAGTCTAATCAAGCCTATCTTGGACCAAGCCAGGAAGTGGGTTGTCTGTGTGATTCTGGTCTGTGTAGCATCGCACAGTTGAACTACATTGAGTCTTTATTAAGGAGGTCTCATTCCTGTGGAGGAAAAGATCTGGGCTGTAGAGAAGCGAGATTGAATGGGCTTCTCCAACAGATACGTATTGATGAAATGGGAGGAGTCCTGAGACATTTACATGTCTGGGGCGAGAAACCGAGAGTAGGCAGGGATGATCCAGTTTGGCGTTCTGAAAGCCACAGAGGAAAAGTGGTGCTTCACACCTCTGGGTGTGTTGTAAGGAGAATGTTTCCAGAAGGGGTTGACCCAAGTCCCTGCCTGACTGAGTTCAGCACCATCACAGGGGCCGTGGCTTGTGGGCTGAATAAAAGGAGAGTAACATGAGTGTCAGGATTCAGCTTTCTCCTTCCGAGAGACTGACTGTGACCTGACTCAAGTTCCTGCCACCATAGCTCGAGCTGCTTCAGCTGCCACGTTTCCCTGACCACGGCGAACTGCACCTCTGAACCAGGAGCCAGCATAAGCCCTTCCTTACCATGCTTTGGTCAGGCATTTTGGTTACAGCACCGAGAACTAATACAGAGGATGAATGAAGGGTGCTTTGCTCCTTTCTGCAGGGGCGGGGGGGGGGTGTCAATTGAGCAGAGGGATTTGAGGACTGACCAAGGATCTAGGACACAGAGGCAACAGGTGGCTGACCATCGGCTTAAAGAGGTCCTTAGGAGGCTTTTGTGATCCACAAACCGACTGTATAGTAGGCGACCATCCTGTGTCAATGGCTTTTCTCTGATTCCTTTCCCTACCACCGTTCTTGTCCAACTCATGGATGGCTATTGGCCACCAAGCCTTATTATCCCAGCACTCAGTAATATGAGTCACATAATTCATCCTTACACAGGCTTTGATGCCTCCATATTTTAATGACACCTTCCCCAGTGAAGGTGAAAGCAGAGTGGAGACATAATTATCCTGCACGTCTCAGAGCTCATGGGTGAGTTTGCAGAAACCCTAAGTAGTATGCCATGAAAACGGTGTCCGATTCCTGTAGCTGCGAGCTGCAATTGGTACTAATTATCCTTATTCTAAAATCAAATGAGCAGCTCTCCCCCACCCCTACCCCCTCACCCAGCAGAAGGTCTCTATGCTGTTCTAGAAAATTCTAAAGGGGTGGGCCCTTCTGAACGGCAGCGGGCAGCTTCACAGTAGGCCTCTTGTGCTGATGGATACCGGAGCTCTGCGTTCCATTAAAGGAGAAGCTCAGGAGCAGACGGAGTCCTGCCCGGGGCTACGTGTGGTCCTGGCCGTGGCTCCTCTCCTGTAGCATGCCAGGAGCTCAGTTTGTTGCCTTTCGTTCTGAATGGGATGATTGAGGCAGGCTTCAGAACAGAGCCGGTGGTGGTCAGACACGTGTGCTTATGTGCCCCTTGCTGAGTGTTCTCCCCAGATGGCGAGGAAGGTGGCTTCTGAACAAATATGGTGCTAGGCACCTTCCATCTCCTTATTTTATCCTTGTGGGATGTACATATGATAAGGAATTATGAGAAGGATGGAGGGAGAGAGAGAGGGAGGGATAGATGGGTGGAGGAAGGGAGGGAGGGAGGGATAGATGGATGGAGGAAGGGAGGGAGGGAGGGACAGATGGGTGGATGGAGGAAGGGAGGGAGGGAGGGAGGGATAGATGGATAAATGGAGGGTGGGATAGGTGGGTGGAGGAAGGGAGAGAGGAAGGGAAGGAAGGATAGATGGATGAATGGAGGGAGGGATAGGTGGGTGGGTAGAAGGAGGGATAAGTGGGTGGAGGGAGGGAGGGAAAGAAGGAAGGATAGATGGATGGATAGAGGGAGGGAAGCAGGAAGGGAGGGAGGGAAGTAAGCTGAAGCTTTATCCCTGGCCTCAGGAAGTGTGTCTTATCCTATTTGGACTGGGGATGATATTGCTTCCCTGCCCATCTCAGGGGTCATGGTCAAAGTAAATGAGCAGTTAGGAAACCGGTCTCTTTCCTCATAGGACCAGAGGTGTAACCGGAAGCTGACTCGATTCGTTCTGAAAGCACCTTTCTATCCACAAGCTCTGAACAGGTGGCCAGACTTACCCCTGCACCCTGCTCTTTGCCTCCAGCAAGAATGGACAACTTTCTCCCTAAGGAAGCATGTATGCTTGGTCACCACTGACGTAAATCTCATCTGCACCTATAGCTTGATGCATTGCGATCCTGTCCAACTGCATGATCACCCCCGTATAGAAAAAGACGTTTTCCCGTCTCCAGACCCCTAAATAGATGACCCGCAGATCACAAGGCTTCATGTAAATTTTCTTGATTGCTTTTTTTTTCTTCTCCTTGCTTATCACTTTCCCTAAAAATCCTGTCAGTTAGTGTATTTAAATTCCTTTCTCATCTCCTCATTGAGCCCTATTTAAAATAATGAGTCACAGCTGAAAGGAACGGAAATATCCCGGCTGCTTTTAATATACACCATCAAGGACACTTCTCGGGGAACGTCGGAAAGGAGTACTTCTCGACAAGACCAAGGCCGAAGGCAAGGACAGGGACTTCTTCCGCCATTGCCCTGCAGGGGGAAAGCGGGATTTGAACTTCTTCTCAATGGTTGCTTTCCAGAGCTGTCTAGATTGGTTTGGTGCTGACGAAGCTTTGTGTATATCTCGGCCAACACCTGAGTTGTTATGTGTGTGGCCTGAATCATGGGCTTGTTAGGTTGCCCGGCAAATGGGGAATGGATACTTTTATAATCCTCACTCTTCAGTTGAGAAGACAGGGCTCCTGGAAATAACTAACCTGCCCAAGGACACAGAACTAGGTCACAAGCGGCGAATGTGAACCTTGAGACATTTGACTGTTACTGCAGTTCTATTAGCTGTGGGGACTCAGATTAATATCTCTCTCTCTCTCTCCTCTCTTTCTCTCTCTCTTTCTCTGGTCTCTCGTCTGTCTGTCTGTCTCTCTCTCTCTTCTCTCTCATCTGTCTGTCTGTCTCTCCTCTCTGCCTGTCTCTCTCTCTCCTCTCTCATCTGTCTCTCTCTCTGTCTCTCTCTCTCTCTCTCTCTCTCTCTCTCTCTCTCTCTCTTTCTCTCTCTCTCTCTCTGTGTGTGTGTGGGTGTATGTGTGTGTTTACATGTGCCCTTGTATATACAGTTGTGTGCATGTGTGTGTCTGTGATGTCCATGTATGTTAAGCAGATGGGTATGCATGCATATATACATACATATGGAAGCCAGAGTTTGGTGTTGGTATCCTTTTCTGTTGCTTCCCCCGTTATTTCTGAGACAGAGCTTTCACTGAACCTGGAGCTTGCTGATCAAGTAGACCGTGTGACCAGAAAACCCCTGGCATCCCCTCTCCGTATCCCCATGCGCACTGGGATGACCACACATGATGCTTTACCTGGGGTGTTACGTGGATGCTGGAGAGCCAAACTCAGGTCCTATGCTTGTGGGACAAGCACTTTACTGACTAAGCAGTCTCCCCAGTACTAACCAATTTGCTTTTTAAACTTTAGTTTCTTACTTCTATAAAATGGGTATCATACCGATAACCTGGGCCTTGTTCCTTCCAGCACAGCTTTGAGAGCAAGAGAGATACCAGATGTAAACTTGTTTTGCAAATCTGCCCCAAGAATACAGAGGTCATTATCACTGCTGGGTGACAAGCATCTTAGTTTGCCTTTTGTTGGCTTAATAAACACCATGGCCCAAAGCAACTTGGAAAAAGGAAAGTGTTTATTTGACTTACAGGATGTATCACTGAGGGAAGTCAGGGCCAGGAGCCTGGAGACAGGAGCTGAAGTAGAGACCACAGCTTGCTACCATGGCTTGCTTAACTGTGTCTGGTTTTTAATTTTTATTTATTTTTTTATATATATTTTTTAACAACATAAGCCAGGACCACCTGCCTTGGGATGGTACCTCCTACAATAAATTGAGGCCTATCCCACATCCATAAATCAAGAAAATGTCCCACAGACTTGCCTATAGACCATCTGATAAAGACATTTTCCAGGTGAGGTTCCCTCCCTGACCCCCCCTCCCCCTGCAAGATGATCAATCCTAGCTTGTGTTAAGTTGACCAAACCAACAAACAAAAACACAAACAAACAAACAAAAAACCAAAAAGACCCCCCAAATTTAAACCAGCAGAGGAAGTCACTGCAGTGGAGACACCTTAGATCTCTCACCAATGCCCTCATAGCCAAGATGCAGACCAGCTCCTGACAGGGTACATGCTGCCTGCGGCCAGCTGCCAGAGACTCTGGCTCCACAGGGGACTCTTCTCTCCCTCCAATCTAATCTTGCCTTTGGAGCACAGTCCCACCTTCAGAAGCAAGCCCTTTGCCACCCTCCAAAGCCACTTTAAGCCAAAGAGATGAGTTTTGCCACCCTCTCTGATTAGTGGCACGCTTCTGAGCTGAGGGTGTCTGTGGAGGCGATCTCTGTGCTCAGATTTATTAACGCCGCCGTTGGCTTAATGAATTACTGCAATCCAATGAACCCATAGATAGCTTGTATTTAACTTTTATGCGGCTGCCCCAGAAACCGACTTGAAAGGCTGAAATCAATGCTGGTGACAAAAATCTCGATACAATTTATTTTGAATGCTCAGCTTGGGATTTGATGTATGCCAGTGTCAGCTATAGTTTATGCTCTTGGATGAATTTTATACTTACTGATTAAAGGGGGTTAGTGATACCAGTAGGATACCATTCAGCAAGCCTTACGACAAACGTTGCCCAAGTGTTCCCAGCCATCCAGCCAGATTGGCTTCACATTTTAATCAGCAGCCCTGGTAGCTGCACCTCCAAACTACCAAAGGGAGACCCTATTTACCAGTTCGTAAATTAATTAGTCAAATGCACTTAATTAATGATACCCACTGTGACTATCTGGTTCGCCAGTAATTGGATAGCATCTAGGCAGGAACCAGGTGGTATGGGAGGGACATACATGTTGGCAAGGCTTTTCCCATGACAGACCTTGCTCCCGGAACAGTATTATTTCCTTTTGGATCTTTTCTTTTGTAGTGTTTAGAAATAACCGTTCAGAAACAACACCTGCAGATTAGCATGGCATTCCTATTTAGAGAGATGTCTAGACAGATCCTAAAATAAGAACCTCAAGTCTTCAGCACCCAGGGGCAGTCGACCGTAGACATCTGTAGAAAGCAGGGCCAGGTGGCCACTCAATGTTTGGCACTAATCGATTAATAATTTAGATGCTCTAAAAATGGATCAAGTTTGGTTGAAAAAGAGCACTTGGTTCAGGTACCATTTTCAGAATGTTTGTTTTATTACATGTGTCCATCATCCATCCATCTATCTAACTATCCATTACCCACCTATCTACATATCTACCCATCCATCCATCCATCCATCCATCCATCCATCCATCCCCATATCTATAACCCACCATCTTCTTACTCATTCATCCACATAAACAACCATCCACATATCCATCCAATCATCCAATCATCCAATCATCCGTATATTTGTCCCTTTGGCCATCCATCTACTCATCCCACTGTCCATCCATCCATCCATCCATCCATCCATCCATCCATCCATCTGTACATTTATACCTCCATTCTTAATTTTATATCTACTTTTTACCCATCAATAACCAACTGGCCTTTCTTTCCCTTTCCCGATTTTCCAGTTTTTCTTTTTTAGGGATCTTGCAGCATATACTGTAAAATGTCTACCTTGCATAACCCCCTTTAGTCCTTATCATAATTTACGAAGTTTAACACCAATATCATCTTCATTTTAACTGTGAGGAAACTAGGGCTCTGAGAGGTCAGGTGACTTGTTCAGGACACACAGACTGTATGGGAAAGGCAGGGGCTTGTGGTCATCTCATAGCTTCAAATTAAGGGCTTTTTATCTTGCCACAAATAACCAGGCTGCTGAAGGCAATAGTCCGAATTGTCAAAGATGGACAGTCTTAGCATCTGGAAAGAGGAATGGCTCACCACCTGTCTCATGTTTGCCTACAGGATGATGAGTTTGTTCTGATTCCCAGACACTGTACCGAGGCCTGGAGATAGACACCATACTGAGTTACAGGAATGGATGAGAGAGACAACAGAATGGCGTCCCATTTAGCTCCCAACCTTCTAGGCCGGTAGAACCAGATAGCAGTTGTATAGAAGCAGTGCTTGGTGACTTGATAGGCATCACCCATAGGCTAGAATAACCAGATCCCCAGAACGTTAAGTATAAGGGATTTCTGTTTTTGTTTTTAATACTCTATTTCCTGGTGAAAGGAGAGAACCAATTCCCATGAGTTGTCTTCTGATGTCTACAAGCATGATATCATGGTGTATGTACACACACACACACACACACACACACACACACACACATATTCATATATATTAACACATATACATGCTCAAACACACACATATACACACATATTCATACACACGTATACATACTCACATATATTAAACACATACTCATGCTCAAACACATACACCCGTGTGCACGCTTGTGCACACACACATGCACACATACTTTATATATAAAAAAAAAAACCTAGATCCCACTTCTTGGCTATCTTTCAGCCCCTCCCTTTCTGCATTTGATCTCACCCGGGGACTGTCATTTGCCACAGAGACTCCTGTAACAGCCTGGAGCCTCACCAACCGCTTCCCTCATTTTTGTTCTCTTTCTCCATCCAATTGAAATCCCACCCTACTGCTTTCCATAACCTGTTATTCGAATCCAGCCTTTCTGTGTGTTCCTTGGAACTTTATTATCTTCAGCATTACTCTGACCCTGACCCTGTCTCTCAGAACCCCCCCAGTGTACCTCAGTGGTCCTCCCTCACCACTGCCCCCATCTTCCTCCTGCTCTTCCTCCCCTGGTCCCTTTCCAGAAGTCTTGGTTTGACAGAGGCAATTCCTTCCCTGTAAACTCAGACCATTCCCGAAGCCTTGCAACCTGCGGTTCCCTGGTACCCTATACCTGTTGTTTGCCTCCACTGGACAGAGAGCTCACCAGTGAGGGGATGGGTACTATGTTCCGCCTGCATCTTTAGCACTTAGTAACCTAGCATCATCAACAGAGGGCACTCGCTAAGAAATAGGTGAATGACTAAATGACCAAAGGCCAGAGAGTAAAGACAACCTGTCTGACTTGTTAAGAAACAGAACTGTGCTTCATGGCTATTGATGCTGTTTGGGGAATGGTTATGGAATGCAGCTTCCATGTGCAATAAACAAGACATATCAGGCTAGAGGGTCAAGTGAGCAGGCTTATACTGTCTACCATGTGACTTGCCTTACCTCCACGGTGCTGGCTGGTTTTTTGTCAACTCAACACAAACCTATAAACTGGGCAGAACTATACTTGAGCAGAGGAAAAACCTGAGAAAATGCCTCCATCAGATTGGCCCATAGGGAGGTTTGCAGGGTTATTTCCTTGATTGATGATTGATGTGTGTGTGTGTGTGGGGGGACCCACTGTGAATGGTTGTGGGCAGGTCATGCTGGAAGGTATAGGAAAGGTAACTGAGCATGCGCCTGCAGATTGGGCCAGTAAGCAGTGTTCCTCTGTGGCTTCTGCTTCTGTTTCTGCCTCCAGGCACCAGGCCTGATTTCCTGCCCTGACTTCCCTTGATGATAGACTGTATTCTGTAAGCCAAACAAACCCTTTCTTCTCCAAGTTACTTTTGGTCATGGTCTTTATCACAGCTACAGGAAGTATACTAGGACAACCACCATCTACCCTGTGGCCGTTCCTGTGCTCGCTTTGATTTCCCAAATCTTTACAAGGATTCCTTTTGAGTCCTTTCAAGAACTTTGGATACGCATGCCTAAAACTATCCATCGGAAACTCACTATCCATATGTTCCTGTTCCTACTTCTTGGAATAAGAGCATGAACATTAAAAAAAAAAAAAAAGAAAGAAAGAAAGAAAGAAAAAAAAGCCAGCTAGACCAAGCGGAATGGTTGAGTGGAGAAATAGATGCTGAGCCCCGAGTCCCCGCTCAGGCTGACAGCTTATTTGTCTTCATGAAGGTGTTTCCTCTTAAGGAAGGTGTTTCTGGTTTCAAAAACTGGTACCAAGTTTTCTTCTTCTTTCTTCATTCCCCAGAGTTACACTCCTCAGAAAAAGAATCTCTCTGCAGCTTAAAGAATAAAGTCTTTACCCAAGGACCAGAGAGTTTGAGCCACCATGAGCTGCTCCCACCATGAGCCACTCCCACTATGAGCCCCTCCCTCCATGAGCCACTCCCACCACGAGCCTCTCCCTCCGTGAGCCACTCCCTCCATGAGCCCCTCCCTCCGTGAGCCACTCCCACTATGAGCCCCTCCCTCCATGAGCCACTCCCACCATGAGCTGCTCCCAACATCTACTTGTGGATTAGACCCCTGCTCATTCCCTTTGAGTTGACATGCCTGTCTCATGCTTCCGTTGTTCAGGAAAAAGGTTTATGGTAAGCTTCGAGTTGATTCCTGAAAAATGTACTTGCTCTCTGCAAAGCAGTTTAATTTATTTTTGCTCAGCCCATCCTGCGTGATTCGGAATGGTTCAGCTACATTTTTCTCCAGACGCAAGGGGAGCGCCAAGGAAGCAGGTGGGAGGCTCTGCTCCGTTTAGGAGAAATGGGTTGACCCCTAGGAGAAAGGAACTTAATGAATCAGAAGTGGGTTGCTTCTCATGCATGAAATAGGACTTCAAACCTCTCCCCCATCCATCAGTGCTGACGAGCACTTGAGTAGTCTGCTACATTTTCTGGTCTGTTACATCATGGCCTTTGAAGGGGTTGCTACAGGTGGCATATCTGCTTTCTGGACTGCAGGGAACATTCTCTCTCCTTCTTGTCTTGGCTCGGTAATGCCCAGGAGAGTGCTCCGTATACAGCAAGTACTTAACGCTTGCATAAATGCTTAATCCAGCAGGTGCTTATGGTTCCATAAGTGAATACAGCGTCCAGGCTCTGAAGAGACACCGAGGGACCCTTGTGTGGTCTTTCTCCATCTGGAAATGTGAAAGTGCGTATTGACAGATCGGACAGGTCACTCCCCTTACGGTGCCTTTCACAACTGCTTCAAGAACAAGAACTGAGTGGTTGTCCTTCCATAATAGAAGGGGCTCGTTGGTCTCACTAAGAAAGTCACAAATGAAGCTAAGGAGAAGGCTCTGCTGTTAAAGGGATTGTCATGTTATCATGAGAACCTGAGTTCAGTTCACCAACATCTCCCTAAATTCCAGGTACAGTGGCTCAGTACCACAACAGGAGTACCAGTGAGGAGGCAGAGACAGGAGAATCACTGGGACTTCCTGGCCAGCCAGTCTAGCTTTATCAGTGAGTGGAGGTCTCAAAATATAAGGTGGGAAGTGACTAGAAGACAGCTGATCTTGCTTCTGATCTACACACACACACACACACACACACACACACACACACACACAGCCTCCACAGATACATGCATACACGCATATGCACAGAAACACACACACACACACACACACACACACACACACACACACACACACACACAGAGTTACAGGTGAAGTCCAAACACACACAGGATCTGCTCCCTGTTCCACCCAGTCTCCTGGACTGTGTCACCTGCTTATAGAAAAACCTCTGGAAAAGTCTCAGGTCCAAGCAGGGTCTGGGCTGATTGCACAGGAAAGCAGATGGCAAAACATTCTGGAAACCTTTAAGTTCCTGTTTCCCAGGCCTGGGCTCAGACCTTCAAGTCACTTCAGACGTCTGTGGAGAGGGAGGCCTTACAGATGGTCTCCTCAGAAAGATTCCATTGTAGAGAAGCTCTTTTGAATTCTGGGGACCATTTTCACCCAGGAAGGCTCAGGGATCGGGGAGTGTCCAGTTCTTTTTTTCTGCCCCTAGGTGCTGAATCCAGGCCAGCACCTCCTGAGGCTCTGCGTGTGACTCCCAACAACGTGGCTGGCCACTTGAATGTACAGCTTTTGTACTGGCTGTGACAGTGGTCCCCGAGTCGCTAATCTGTATCAAGAAATATGAAGCCTCCAAAAGGTCCATTGGCCACCATTGAAATAACCTCTAAAGCTGCTGCATTTAAATGTAAAGTGTCGCCTACTGAGTTATTTTCCCATGTCCCACCTACCCATTAAATGATGGAAATGACTTGGCCAGCCTCAGAAGGGTTGAGAGAACAAAGGTGCCAGTGGGAACCGCCACGAAGCTGCAGGGGGCAGCCTTCCTAAAGTACCGGAAACCAACGCCACACCCCTCTGGTGCGCTCTCAGTATACTTCCAAAGGAAACAGGGCTACATCAAATATCAATAGAGAGCAAGCTCCGCCCTTCTTCCCTGTGTAGCTAGCATAGGTGGAGTGGAGGGGGTAGAGGGTGGGGGTAGACTGTTGGATCTTAAGATGAAGACTAAACCTCCAGGGCGTTGTCGGTCAGGGTCCCACCCTTCACCCCGCCCTCAGTTCTCACAGCCAATAACATTCCCTATCCCAGCAGTACAAATGAATTCAAAATGACGGTGGCCTTTACTGCAGGGGTCTTTGCTCTCAAGCTGGTCCCCTGAGTCTGTCACCGATTTGCCTAGAGACTTTCAAGCATAGCTAGCTGCACAGAACCTCCCAGGGGCAGTCAAAGGTGGTCTGCCAAGAGATGTTTCCCCCCAAAAAGCCAGTTTTACCGAATTAGGCTGTAGCAAACCCAGAGGCTTAAGGCCACTCTGGTAATTCTTGCAGAGAGACTTGGGTGAGCAGAGGAGAGATTCAGAAATGAGAAAGGTGAGTGATTATACTCAATGATCCCTAGTTTATTTGTCTCTGCAGTAATTATCACATGAAGGCGGCATTCTACTAAGCCTTTTAACCCCAATTTTTGTCCTCAGTAGTAATTAAAAAAAAAAATCAGAGCTTTTTCTGAGAAGAGACTGATTGTGGTTACAGTTCTGTGCCTTCACTTCTATGTACAGACCTGCAAGGTTATATTTGCTCTTAAAAAAAAAAAAAAATCCAAGCCCCTCCTCCCAATCTGCGCGCATGTGCGCTCTCACACACTGGAAACTAAAAGTAAATGTCAGTTGTCTTCCTCAGTCACCCCCTCTGCTTTAAATTTTGAGACAGTTTCTCACTGAACCAGAGCTTGTGATAGCTTGGGCTGACTGAGAAACCCCAGGCATCTGACTCTGTCTTTCTTCACCCAACACTGGGGTTCTACACCTGAACTTGGGTTCAGGGGATCAGAACTCAGGTCCTCAGGCTTGCATAGAAAACATTTCACTTATGGAGCCATCTCTGCCCCTACCCTTCTGGGCTTTTGTCAGGCATAGACCCCATCAATAAGATTGGGGTAGGGGTGAGGGTGTTCCTTGACGTGAAGTTTTTGCAGTTACTCTATTAGAAGTTGTGAAGCTAAAGTCACAAGACATTAGAGGATGGAGAGAAGCTGGGAATGAGGGATTCAGGCAGATAAAGAAAAATTCAGAAGGCAGATGCTAGAACTAGGAAATCCAGGGGAGCCAGGCGCATAGATGAGATAGAGTGGGGAAAATCCCACCCACAGGAAGTGTTGCTAGTGGGATAGTAGATGCTGCAGTCATGGAATCCTACCCACAGGAAGTGTTGCTGGTGGGATAGTAGATGCTGCAGTCACTTGGGGCAAATGCGGGCAACTTGTTTAATGAAGACGCAGACAGCTTGCCAGCTAACTGCTGGTCAGCTTTCTGTGGCTGCGATACCTGAGTACATACCTTAGAAGGAGGAAAACTTTGTTATGACTGTTGTGTTTAGTCCATGGTTGTTTGGATCTGTAGCCTTTGGGTCTTTGGTGATGCAGAACAGCATGGCTGGGAATGAGAGTTGGAGGAGAATGCTCACTCCACGATGGCTTGGAAGCAAGAGAAAGAGGCAGAGGGTGCCAATGGCCTCCCTGAGAGTAGGACGGCTATGATCTAACTTTCTTCCACCAGGCCCCTCCTCCAAAACTCCACCACCTCCCTACGATGTTACCAGCTGGTGACTAAGTTAAGAGGCTTGGGGGAGACATGTCAGAAGCAAAAGATAAATACATAAATTTATAAATACAATGTATTTAGCATTATACATAGCATAAATACAATGTAAAACACAACCACAAGGCTCGTATGGGAACGTTCATGGTGGCTCCATTCACAAGAGTTAAAAAGTGCCAAAAACCCAAGCGTTCATCCCCTGACAAACCAATAAGTAAAATGGGCATTTCTACCCAGTGAATTCTTTCATGGAAAACTGAAGACATCAAGAGCAGATATAGAATCCAGTAGCAAGAAATTCTCAGTGAACAAGCCAGAAGCAAAGGAACACCTATTTTATAATCTCACTTTCACCCAAAGCCCAGTTTGATCCAAGTTATCATAGAAAGTAGATTGTGGCTGTCCGGGGCGAGGTTAGGAATCTGAGATGGGGACTGTACTTAGGTACATGGTTTCTGTCTGCGGTGATGGGGTGTTCTAAAATCAGATAGTAACTACATCCAGCTCTGCAGCTTCTACAACAAACATAATCATACTGTGCACTCAGGGTGGGTAAATTCTATGCTATGTAAATTATATCCCAATAAAGCTATTTAAAAAAAAAAAAAAAAACAGAAGAGAAGCAGAAAGTGTTGGGGATAAAGGAATCGAGTCAACAAAACCCAGGGATGCAGGCAGGAGACAAGCCTCTTTGATTTAATCAGATGATGGAATGGAGGGTCAAGTCCAATCCCAGCTCTCTAGCTTTAGCAGATGGCTACCTGGCAGACACTGGCAGGAAGGTTGCACCACACAAAGGGAATGTAAGGAGTGGAAGATCAAGCTCAGGCGTTGTCACTAGGAAGGGGAGCCCTGGGAGATGAGAGAGGCTGGAAGTATGGGAGGTAAGCATCAAAGGTCCTCCCTTGCTGCCTTAGAGAGTTTGAGCCCTAGTCTGAGAGCAACTGGACACCAAGGCAGAGAGAAGGTTGATAGTCACATGGAAATGTGCAAAGCGCAAAGCAGGGAGGCTCCCTGGGCAGCTGCTTCAGGGAACGGGGTGAGAAGCTGAACCAGGGCAGCCCAGCTAGAGCAGCATTTGAGGCATGGAGAGGAATGGGTGATGGATGATGGACGGGTCTGGTCTCTCCTTAGGAAACCGAGCTGAGGTGAACAGAGGAGAAGAGTGAGGAGAGGAAAGGTGCATGAGGCAGGCTCCCAAACTCCATCATGGTCATGGGGGAGTGGGGGAATGGGGGAGTGGGGGAGTGGGGTTGTAGAGTGAAAAATTATAAAGGCCATTTTAGGAAATATGTGTAGATTTCTTTGCCCTTAGACCTGGACAGAAAAATGCAGGTCCCAGAACACGGAACTGAAAATAAGATTTCAGGCCTTCACTACCCCAAGACACATTCCGGGTGGAGGACATTATGGATTACATTCCTCAAGCCTCAGGCAGTAGGCCACCTATGGGTGGGAGAGGCCCAAGGCAGGAAGACACATTCCTGACCACAGATAAAGATGCAAGCCACCTAGGTGGGGCTATAGCCGGAAGAAGTGAAGATAGTTAATCTGAAATAGTTGGTAAATGACAGGGTGGGACACAATGATGTGGAAAAACCACATTTTTGAGAAAAATGATTGTACTGAGTAATTTCCATGGCTATTAACCATTCAGGGTGGGTTTCTCTGGAATGTTTCGCTATTCTTATGTTATGTATCCTTGGCAACCCCTCACCCCCTCCTCACTCCCCTGGTTTGCGGTTTTCCTCTTTAAAAGACCCCTTAGCACTCCACTCGAGGTCAAACTCTGCTCTTGAGAGAGCTCGTGGTTTGACCTTGGCCAGCCAACTTCCCTAATAAAGCCTCTGTTGATTGCATCCAGGTATGGTTTCTTGTGATCTCGTGATTTCCTGAGGCTTGAGGAAGGGTCTCCCGAGTTTGGGGGTCTTCAGGGTCATGGGGGAATGGGGGAGTGGGAGCATGGGTGAGGTTGGCCCTACCCATAGGACAACCCCAGGGAGGAGAAGACCTCAGTGAGAGGCCAGGGCAGCTTGGTACACATTCAGACTATTCAAACCAGGAGTTAGTTCTGAAGAGAGGCCAAGAGAGAAGTAGTTTTGTGAACCATTCTCAAAGAATGACCAGGGGAACAACTGGACACCCTTGAGGTATTGGTAAGATGCCTTGCTGGACGCCACCATGGCTCATGGAAATAGAATTTCTGAGGATGAACTTTGGATGTGTCCTCACTGTGTGTGTGTGTGTGTGTGTGTGTGTGTGTGTGTGTGTGTGTGTACGTGTATGTACTTGTATGTACTTGTAGCCAGAGGTCAATGTCTGGTAGTTTCTTCATTTCCTTGCTTCTTCTTCTTCTTCTTTTTTTTTTTTTTTTTTTTTTTTTTTTGTCTGATCTGGCATGCCCCAGGTATTCTCCTGTCTCTACTTCCCAGTGGATTACAGGTGTGCACAGAGGGTGCTTGGCTTTTTATGTAAATTATAGGGAATCTGTTGAGATAATCTCCTTGTGCACTATGTAAAGTTGTCTTTGTATTATTCAAATGTTGATTTTTGTACCCAGTACCAGGCAGAGTGCTGACCCAAACCTTCATCCCCATCACCTTCTGATTGATTCAAAAGAGAGCTGACGGCTTACAGCAGACAGGAGAGGAAAGGTGGGACAGCCGGACAGAGATAGGAACTATGGGAAGAATTGAGAGACATGGGGATTTGCTAGCCAGACAGCAGAGGAAGTCAGAAGTCAGACTTCCCAGGGAAGAATTAGAGGTAACAGGCCACATGGCAAAGGTGGATTAATATGAATGAGTTATTAAGTTATACGGGCTAGCTGGGAACAAATCTAAGTTATAAGGCATTCATAAATGTTAAGTCTGTGTCATTATTTGGGTGATGGCAGGCCTAGGCAGTCTGGCGATAGGGATCAAAGCCAGGGCCCTATGCTTACACAGCAAACATTTTTATTGACTGAACCATTGTTCCAGATGACCCTTGTGGATTACTGCTGGGGTATATATCCTGCTCCCAGGAGTCACATGTGATTAGATGCCTTTGGGTATAAATGTCTCCAGTCCTAACTTAAGCCAGTTCCTACTAGGTTGGGAGCCCCCCTATGGCTGATATTATGGCGCTCATTGCAGCTTAATACACGCCACACTTGCACGGGGAACAACCACCACAGGCGTCTTCCCACAGCTCTCAAAATACCGTCTTCCCATTTAACAGCTCACCCTGCCCATCTGTGCCAGCTCTTTAACAAACGTGACCTAGTGCTACTCTGCGTAAGGCCTCTTAAATGAGCCACAACACTGTTTCCCACAAATCCCCTCAGAGATGAGCTCTTAGCTAAAGATACTTCAGAGCCCTACGCAAGCAAGGACTCGGCCCTCTGATCATCAAGGCAGCCATCTCTGGCTTTCCACAGCCGTCTATGGAAGGCATCGCCACATGGACATGTAGGAAGCAGGGAAACTTTCCCCCAATCAACATTTACGGTAAGTGGTTGAAAAATAAACATAGACATGCCTTGCACTTAGTAGGTACTCAGCCAACAAGTGCAGAGGTGGATGGACCGTGTGCGTGATTCCGTAATCTATATATAGGATTGGGTAGAAAGACATCTGGGTGAACATCTGCAGTGTTTCTAGAGACTGAAAACCTAACAGAAGGAAAGTTGGCCAAGGACTTTAGAGACCAGAGACCTGCTTAGGATGTGCATGGAATGTACTAATGTAAGTCTCAGAAACTGAGTGTGTGTGTGTGTGTGTGTGTGTGTGTGCTCGCACGTGTGCATGTTTGCATATGCGATATGCGTCCTGTGTGGGTGTGTAGAAGTCAGAGGTTGCTATTGTGTCTCTCTCTGTTGCTCCCTATGTTTTGAGAAAGGCGCTCTCACTGAATCTGGGGGATGACACTTCTGGTGTCCAGTCCACCAGCACTGGAATTACAAGCATGTGCCACTACCCCCAAGCTTTTAAAACGGGTGTGGGGGAATCCCAGATCAGCTCCTGATGTTTTTATACAGCAGTCTATTTACCCACAGAGCCAGCCGTCTCCCTTGCCCACTCTGGAATGATTTCTACTTGGAAGAGACACCTGAGTCTTTTGGAGCCAACCCTGTGGTTTGAATTTACCCAGGTGTGTCAAGCTACAAAATGTCTGTGGTTTTAGAACTACTATCAATTGCCCAGAAAAATCAAAACCTACACACACACACACACACACACACACACACACACACACACACATATATATTCTGTACTCTAAAAATTTCAGATGGGTTTCTCTCCACTTGCCTTCTGGTTAAGATTTGGCCTTATATGCTTTGAGACCCAGGCAATTGCTCACGACTAATTCAGCCTTTTCCACATTAGACGTTAGAAGCATGAATAGCTCTAAATTAGCTGGAAGATTTCAATATTCTGCCGAACAAACAGAATGGCAGCCCCGGGTCTCAGTGTGTCTCTGGAGGAGCTGGCTCCCACCTAAGGAAAAAAAAACTGTGATGTTCCTACTTATCCTACATATAACTGTGTCTCTGATGGGGCAGTTCCCTTCGGGGAGACAAACCAGAGCCCTTGGGCTTTCTTTGGGAACTCAGTGAAGAATTGTAACATTCTTCACTGACTATACACCTTTCCTAACAGTCGACTGGTTTAGGGATAAGAACCTGACCCCTGACCCCTACAGCAACCAATCAAAGTGGTGTCTGTCCTAAAACAAGCATCACTCCTAGTATTATCTTCTTTGTTTTCCTCCCTTGTCCGAGGTATTTCAAGTTGCTAACCTTCCTCAGTTATCTATTCATAGTTCTTCCATCTCTTGTTAGCCACTGGAGAGAAGTTACTGATTTCCATCCTCGGGGTCTTATCCTGTTGATTATTTTGAGAAGGCTCGAGGCTTTAGCCATGGCCCACCTCAGCAGATTGGACCAGTGAAGGACACCTGTCCTCAAAGCAGCCAATCCGGAGACTGACCATATGTTATCTGGAAACCTGTGTTTTCTCCCAGAAAGTGAGCCAGGACCACTGGACTCTATCTGGAGTTACCGTACCCTGGGAGCGTGCAGAGAGGCCGAGGTGGCCTGGCATATGAATGATGGTGATACCGAGAACCACAGGCTTAACTTCCTTGGTGGGCAATGTAATTTCCACTTGGAAACAAGATCTGCCCCAATATTACCCAGCCTTCTGTCTCCCGTCGTTTCTACTGAGGGACCTGGCAGTGTGTGTCCCTCCTGTTCACCTAAGATGACCAAGAGAAGTGGGACTACCAGTAGCAATCCTCCTTTCCTTCTCTCTTCTCTCTCCACTCTGCTTCTCAGTCTCCTCTGTACCATCCAGGTCATCGTCAACTATTTAACGGACATTTTCTCCACACTGTCCACCAGCCAAAAGCAGGTTAGACCTTGAGCATGCTTGTTCGCATAACAGCGCCACCACCTGTCAGCTAGGTTCTGTTACAACCCCCATATGTCAGGTGAGGAACAAAGAGAAGGGGTAACCTGTGCAGTGTGGCAGGGTTCTCAGTGAACCCAAGCTGCCTGAATGCTAGGTCTGTCCTATCTTGAGTTCATCTAAGACTCTGATCCTGTTAGGACACCAAAAAGCTTCAGAGTTTTTTTCCTCAGTGCTGTGAAAATGAAGAGCTGACTAAAGCCACCCAAGGCAGGATGGAGCTGTTTATTTTGGCTCACAGGTTGAGGGTGCACAGTCCCATCATATTGGGGGGAGGTGTGGTGTTGACAGTGACCCTGGATATGGTGGCAAGAGGAGATGGCGGCTAGTCACCTTGCATCTGTAATCATGAAGCAGAGAGCTTTGAATGCTGGTGTATCCATGGAGCCTTTTGGCCATCCAGCCCAGTGTGTGTGTGTGTGCATGCATACACACCCACACATATTCTCTCTCTCTCTCTCTCTCTCTCTCTCTCTCTCTCTCTCTCTCTGTCACACACACACACACACACACACACACACATACACACACACACACGAATTCACTAGGTGGGTGATTTTTGCCCATTTAGAGTTTGTCATATGGGAGTTCACATGTGGCCCTGGACTATCTATCCCTAGTTCTTAGACTGGTTCATTTTTTAAAGTTCAGATTGCCCAAGGTGAGTGGCTTCATTAGCCCACACAACGAGTTATAAGTGGAACTGACTCTTGGTTTCAAGTCTTTGGACTCCCCCCTGAAGAATCCTATTGTTTCCAGGTAAGGGGTGGGTGGGGTCCCTATTTCTAAACAGAAAGGGATTGGAATCGAGCTGTTCTGTGGCAATTGCTGGGACTCTGGGCCATGCAGTTCAGACTTGGGGAATTTCAGGTATCTTTTTCACAGACATGATTCAGTTGTCACACTGCCCTAAGAGGTGGGTGATGCTGCTGTCTTAGAGCTGGGACATCCGTCATAAGAGGCACCACATACTAATTGTTCTGTATTATGAAATCAGTGGCTTGAATAGAATCCTAAAGGTATCCCTGCCACCTCATCTGAGGGTGAGCCTGATTGATCTAAAGGATGGGCTCGAACATCTCCTTCCAGGAGTGGAGGTGACAGGGGGGGTCACCGCCAGCTGGTTATTTCTTCTCCATTTTAGGGAAAACAGTTCTTCATTTGGTGAGTTGATTCATTCAGCGTGCAACAACTAAACATATCCCTACAAAGCATTTCCTTCCCGTGTCTTGGGTGTAAGGTAGACCAGCTAGCTTCAGCCACTCAGTGACCATGATTAGTTGATTAGAAATATGAGGTCCATGGCCCTGGCTTGAGTCAATCAGAACCCTTTGGAGCAAGAGGTACGAAGGGCATTTTTAGTTCAAGGCCATGCTTGTGCTGAAAGATGGCAGAGTAACTGGAGCAACTGTGTTGGCTTTGGGTCAGGTGAGAAAGCGGAGAGGAACAGAGATGAGATGAGCAGAGGAAATATGGAGTCCTGATTTCTGTTCCCCTGAATTGATGGATGTCTTGTCTAAACCCCTCTTTTACCTTGAGCTTACTTGGTACATGTCTGCTCTGTGCAGGAAAGGGTCCTCCCTCAGATAGTCTGCCCCAGGCTAAGATACTCTGGGACCGATGCTGGGGTGATTGTGGGTCAGAGCTACTCAGGAAGCTCAGGCTCTTCAAGGCTGAATCCTGTGAGGGCCTCACACCTTTCAGAAGTGCTTCCTGTGTGTACCTCACACTTTCAGAGCTGCTTTCTGTGAGTGCCTCATGTGTGCTCCATGTGAGTGCCTCATGCCTTTTAGAGATATTTTCCTGTGAATACCTCACACCCTTCAGAGCTGCTTCCTGTGAGGTTCACACTCTTCAGGGCTGCTTCCTGTGTGTCCCTCATCTCCATTTAGAACCACTTCCTGTGTGTCCCTCATACCTTACAGTGCTGCAGGCTGAAGTTCCAGGACTTTCCTCTAAACACTGGCCAAGAAACAGGGCATGGCTCCAGGTTTATGGAGAGTAAGAACAGAATGAAGCCCAGCTGAGAAGACAGTTGAGGAATCTATCAATATTTCTGGGTGGTATTTATCCCAGTGGCTGGCTTATCTAGGCTGTCTTCATAAACACCAGTCCTTGCCTAGATTCTTGAGGGGGCAGATCAGTAACAAGTAGGAAAACCAAGAATACTGCTTACCTGCTTCTCTGGGCTGAGGCTGGGGGGCAGTATGGGGGGGTAGGGAGAGTTGGGCATGCCTGACACCAACACATTATTCATGCTCATGGCTAAGACCCCTGGTCTATTTACTTTCTGTATTTTGCTCCCGGTGCCTCATTGACGCACCTAGCAAACCAGGGTGACAAAGTGACAAGTTTCCTCTTGGGAATTGGTACTGAAAAGAACTGGGGATAAAATTTGAGTCATCTGTGAGGAGTCAGTGGGGACGATCTACCATCAAACCACCTCCAGGCTAAGAGGAGGCCATTAATGCTCCGGTTATGTTGGTTCACACTGTTGAACCTGAAACTCAGTTCTGATGTCAGTGTGTCACGGTAAGACTGGCATTGGGGCCTGGGAGAATGTTTTCCTCTGGGACATCAGGTTTGGCAGCTTTTCCCATGGAACCAGCTAAATTTGTAATGTTGTTTGTATGCTTCTAATGGAAGGGGCTTCTGAAGGTCAGGTCCTATTATTAGAGTTCTTGTTGGTTTCCCATTCTGGAGCCAACCGGTCACAGGCTCTCTGCTGAATGTCAGGCCCCAGGGCAGGATATGGGAATGCAATTATTAACCAACCACACAGTGTGTTACTGTTTGGAAGTACAATAAAATGGTCCCCACAACCTCAGATGTTTGAATACTTGGTCTCCAGGTGGGGGTGCTGTTTCTGAAGGTGGTGAACCTCCGGGGAAGCAAAACTTAGCTTTGGCAGTCGGTGGCTGGGAGTTAGACTCTGGGGTTTCCTGTGTGGCTCTGGTCTGAAGTCCACTCACTATGCAGTCAGTCTAGCCCAAACAGGGAGCTCCAGATTGAACAAAAGATGGTCCTCGTTTCCTTTCTAATCTTGTGATAAAATATCCTGACAACAAAAAAACCTACTTAGAAAAGGTTTATTCTAGCTCACAGTCCCAGGTACAACCATTATTTTAGGGAAGTCACAATGACAAAAGCTTGGGACCGCTGGTCATATTGTGTGCACAATCAATAGCAGAGAGAAATGAAGGCAAGCTCAGTTGCTTGTTGGGTTGCTTACACTCAGCTTGACTTCTCCAGTCTCATACAGCTGTGGTCTCGTGCCTAGGGAATGGCACTGCCCATGATGGACTAGGTCTTCCCATATCATCTGGTCATAGATATGTGAATTCCAATATACAGAACTCTCTAGAAACCTCAAGTACTAAGTTAATATTTCTGAGATGTTTTCCTCGGAATGGCATCTGCATCCTTCAGATCATATTATGAGTTTGGAGGAATGGTGGTGTTGGGAAGACATGTTGAATATTCCAGGGGGCATCTGTCAATATTCTTTTTTGATCTTATTGCAGGAGTGAGATTTTGAGATATTTTCCAGTGGAAGATGGTTCCTCCCAGAAAGGGAGCTGCTATGCATCCCTGGATGTGCACCCCATCACCACTTGTAACTGCACTGTGGGCTGACAGGAGGTGGGGTGCCTGGTTATATGAGGGTACAATTCAAGTCCTCAATGGGACTAATACTCTACTTCTACATGGAGTGTGGAAGGACAGCAGAGCTTGTGTGTGTGTGTGTGTGTGTATGTGTGTGTGTGTGTATGTGTGTGAAAATTAGAAGTTGACAATCACATGTCTTCAACAATTGCTTCTACTTTACTGTTTGGGACAAGATCTCTTACCAGAACCTGAGGATGGGTGACTGCGAAGCCCAGTGAAGCATCTGTTTCCATCTTCCTGGTGCTACATCACTGTGCCCAGATGTTTTGATGTAGGGATTAGGAAGTTGTTGTTTATGCATTCACATTCCAGTGAGCCTCAGTTTCCCCATAGGCCTCATTGCCATAGGGCGATACCATTTGGTCACTTTCATCCCTGGACCTGCCTTGAAGCCCTGTGGCCGGTGCCCTTGACAGAACATTAAATAAGATAATACATATTAAGGAGATCAAACCATTGCCTGACTCATTATAAGTTGTTTGTGAAAAGCCGTTCTTCTTGCTTGGATTTCATTACTACTATTGGTTTTGTCTTGTTCAGTCATTCCCTGAGTCTGGTTCCAACCCCCAGGATGCTCATGCCCAACCTTGCGTAAAGGCCCTCTCGGGGCTCAACTGCATAGAAGCAGATCTCCCGGCAAACATGTAGACAGCCCTAGCTCCTCAGACCCACCTGCTACACACCAGAGACAAGTTTCCACAAGCAAAGACAGGAAGCTGTTTCCCTGGCAACCCCAAGTCACCAATTTAGTCTGGCACCCTTTGTGGTTGGAAAACAGAGCAGGCACCTGTGCCGAAAGGAAGGGAAGATAGCGTGTGTAGAGAG
Source organism: Arvicanthis niloticus (assembly GCF_011762505.2). NCBI lineage: Eukaryota > Metazoa > Chordata > Mammalia > Rodentia > Muridae > Arvicanthis > Arvicanthis niloticus. Next base: position 12,387,933 of record NC_047662.1, on the reverse strand, counting down.
AGATTGAGCCTAGGTAGCGACGCTTCTATCCTTTTCTGGTGGCCTGCTCCTGCCTGGACACTGCCCCCTTGGGGTCTGGCATGTGTTGGAAGGGACTTAGTGGCCTGGGATTTTGGTCATAAGAACAAACTGTTCAGGAAGAGCTCCCAAGTGGTGTGGTCATAAGGCTGAGAGAAGACCTGCTTGCTTAAAGAAGACCTATCTGTGCGCAGGGGAGATAGTTCAGGTACAACAGGATCTCTGTGTAAGCATTACAGCCTGAGTTGGGATCCCCAGGACCCACGGGACAAAGCCAGGACCAGAGGTGAGTGCATACCACTCCAGTATTGAGGAGGCAGAGGTAAGAGGACCCCTGGAGCTTGCTGGCAAGCCAATAGAGCTGAATTGCTGTGTTTCAGGTTCAGTCAGAGACCCCGCCTCAAAAAGATAAAGTGGAGAGTGCCTGAGGAAGACCTCTGAGGTTGCCCTCTGGCCGCCTTCTGTACACACCTGTGCACATGTGTGCTTGCTCACGAGTGCACCCGCACACACACACACACACACACACACACACACACACACACAGGCACACACACGCACACACACATACATACATACACACATACACACAGGCACACATACACACACATATACACACACACACATACACACACACACATACATACACATACACACATACATACACATACACACATACACACACATACACACATACACACACATACACACACACATACACACACATACACACACATACACACACATACACACACATGCACTCACACCCCACCCCCCACCCCCTGCTTAGATTTTTTTTGAACTGACAGTAATCAGCCATGTCTATCCCAGTCTAAAAATTAAATTAACTTGAAGGGGCTCCAAAGGAATAATCCAGGTTCTCAGCTTTGAACTGAGTCCTAGAAATCTTGGTCAAGGGCACTCAAACATATTGGTGGCATTTAATAAAAAGCAAAGAAACTGCTTAACTTTCCCTAACAGTAACGAACAGAGGCACAGGCTGCTTTCTATCCCATAGGGCGGAAGGGGGATGAGCAGGGGACTCCAGGCAGCCTTAATTCTTTCTCTCTGCCCTGGGTGAGCACGCCCATGCCTCGCTCCTTCAGGTGTTACACACTCTGTGGTTAGACACTGGCAGTGAAGGACTGTACTGTCTCCACTGGGATGTGATATGCCTGTTTCCCTCAGTCTCCCTACAGCTGAGCTACCCATGCATCAATCCAGGGCGTTATCAACATATGGAGGGCCTTGACCTAGAAAGGCACAGACATTCTGAGCAGATGACACTACACAGTTGCCAGAGTGGTGCTGTTGTTATTTGTAACCAGGAAGCAGCAGATATTTATGAGTGCCTTTGCACGAGGCGCGAGGCACACGCCAATTGCGCAGAGCTTAGCATCTTTACAGAACATTAGATTTGTGCAGAGCCTAGCTACATAAATAGAGGCAGCCCAAATCCTCTCAGGGGTTTAATTTGATTCCTCCCATGCAAGAGAGCCACAAGAGGCTTTACAAGGGGCACTGTACTTTGGTAATGAGTCCTAGGGGCAAGGGAGAGAGAGGAAGGTGAGTCCTTCCCTGTGTCACTAGTGACCGCCCATCCCAATTAGAAGCCTGGATGAGAAGTGCAGTTGGTGTGGGTCCCTGCAGATGTAGGATTGGTAGAAGCTGACTGAGCAGTGAATCTCAAGTTCACAGCCAAAGGGTAGCGGGGCTTATAAGCTGGGACCCCTCGGGGCCTCAGGCTTGTCTAGTCATGATGTAACTGATGCAAATGTGTGTTCAGATTTATGCTGATCTACTTGCAATTCAATTTACAACCGGTACAATTGCTGGGTAGAGTGATATTTCTGTGGAGCAGAGAAGTGTGAACAAAGCAGAAATGATGGAGAAGGGGGTGGAGGGGGGGGCTCCTGTAGCTGAAGATGAGGATTGGAAGGAGGTGCTGGGGCGCCTAGGGCAGGATCTGGAAGGGAAGGAACAGCCATCCCTAGGGCTGAGGAGTTTCCATCTGCTTCTGAGGATGGGGTCCCCACAAGGATGGGCAGGAGTGGGCAAAGGGAGGGAGTAAGTAATAAGGACCATGGAAGGGGGTGGGAAAGGATGGAAGGAGGGAGGAGGGAGGAGGGAAGGAGGGTGGGGGAGGGAGAGAGAGCACTGATCACCTCTCTGCAAACATTTCATACACCAATGATAAACCACAATAATAATGCTGGCTCAAGCCCATTTAGAACTCGGATCCTGACAACCACTTTATGGTAATTACGGTGGCCCTCATGCACCCAGAAGGCTCACATCTGCAGAATCGACCAACCACTGTTGGAAAACAAAATAAACAAACAACCCCCCCAACCTTCCCCCAAATGAACCTGTATTAAACACAGTGATGTTTTTCTTGTCATCAGACCCTGCACAGTAAAGCAGAGCAGTCACCTTCCTAGCACTGAGGCCGTAGGTCCAGGAAGTCACCTGGGATGGTATGGAGTCCTACACAAGCACTGCACCACGCTGTAAAAGAACTGGAGCATCTTACATGTTAGTACTGGCAGAGTCCTAGAACAAATAGATGCCAAGAGATCATTCTGTCTCTTCATCCTGGCAGTAAAGGTACTGCAAAGGAAGGCCCTCATGGTCCCCTCCTGGAGGAAACCATCTGGCCTGAGGATGGACTGGCAGTTGACTGCCAAGGGTCAGAGGAAAGCCAGAGCAGAGATCTGCTCCCCTAAGATGAAGATGCTAGAGTCTGGAGCTGAGAGGTCATCTCTGCTCCCATGGGATGAAGATGGTAGAGTCTGGAGCTGAGAGGTCCTGGAATTTCCCAGGGCTCCTGTGGCAGGAGATTAGATATTAGAGAGGGCGTCATCAAGACTCAGACTAAAAGAATCCAGTTGGCAGAGAAACGATGACCACCCTTCCTCACCTGGCCTTCAGTCATAGAGCATGCTCAAGAAAGACTCAGTGTAAACATACACGGGAGAGGTGTGTGCATTGTAAATGTTGTATATAGGTTCACGTGCCTTGTGGCCCAACATTTTTGGGGCTCGCTAGCCCTTGGCTCACTAGCCTGCTGACATCCATAATTCTTTTCCTTTTGTCATAAACCATGTCTATTTCTATGTCTAATGATGTGTCTCTAGTCTAATACATTGCCCTTAGACACAAGAACCTGGAGGTCTCAACAGGTGCTCCCGGGACACCCTGGCAAGTGCCCTAGGACTCAGGCCCACATTTATCTGTCTGTCTGTCTTTCTGTCTGCCTGTCTGTCTATGTGTGTATGTGTGTTTACTTATCAAATTGTATGTGTGTGTGCCTGTACTGGTCTATTTGCACAATGTGTGTGCAGGAGCCTGCAAAGGCCAGAAGAGGGCACCAGACTCCCTGGACCTGGAGTTACAGGTGGTTGTGAAGTGCTGTGTAAATCCTGAAAACTGTTAATTTCTTAGTTTTCAAAACATCCGAAGTCCACAGAATTGACGTTACAAACATTTCTGTATTAATGTTCATTTTGATTAGAGACCAGTCTGCTCCTGACAGCTTCCTGTCCAAGAAGAAATTGAGCATCTTCGGAGTTATTCCAATTGTGGTGAGACAGCCACTAGGCAAGAATTGCCTCTTTCCATCTACAGACAAAATACTGCCCAGGAAAGGACACACTTGCAGAATAGTTGACTGATTATATCTGCCAAGACCGAGTAATCAGCCCTTAATAATTCTGCATCACTAGGTCTGTCAGATGATCCTGGGCCAGAAGGCTGAAGATCAGATGCTCCAACATTCTGTAGTATAGGGACTGTCCAGGTGTCCAGCGGTCTCTACAAATTGGCTATGTTTTAGAAGCTATGCTTTGTGCTTCCCATAATTTCAGTTAACTCAGTCATTCTGGATTTCTGATGGAGTTGAAAACTTATAGTCTCATAGCCAATCCTTGCTATTTACTTTGAGAGAAAACATTTGAGAGGATGGTTTTCAGCTGACATTCATTCTAAAGCCAAGAAAAAAAGCCAGGCGCAGAACTAAGTCTTTTATTTAGGAGAGATGACAGAGGTTCTGCTTAGTCAACAAAATGATGGACTGGGTATTAGGTCTATCTTGCACCTTACTGACATAAATTGGTATAGTTATGCTCTAACTGTATTTTGAGAGAAAAGTTTTATTTTAACAGGAAGGGTGATATGTAGGAGGAGCTAAGGTGGGAGGAGTACAGAGAGGAGGAGTAAGGAGAGGAGGAGGAGAAGGAGAGGAGGAGCTAGGTGATGAGAGAGAAAGAGAGAGGGGGGCCAGACATGGAGGTGGATATTTACATGTCTCCGCCAGTCAAAGATAGTTGATATATCTAGACTGGGTATTAGGTTACACTTCTGATTGATATTGAGCATTACCAAACTTATAAAGCCTTTGGTTGACATTAAAAAATGTATAAAAGCAAAAAGGAGAAGGAGATATGGGATAGGGGTTTTCTAGGGAGGGGAAATGGGGAAAGGGGATGGCATCTGAAATATAAATAAATTATCCAATAAAAAAATAAGAAAACTGTTAATTTCATTATTTTTCTGTTAAGTTTCTGTTTTGATGACCTGTCTGTTGGTGAGAGTGGGGTACTGAAAGTCCCCCACTGAACTTAGGTCCTCTGTAAGAGTAATAAGTATTTGTTACTGTTGAGTCATCTCTCAAGTCCCAGAGCCATGTTCATTATACTACAAAGGTTACAAGTGGAGGTCATGTCAAACAGCCAGATTCCAAAACTACCATCCTGGGTCCTGCACCCAGCCACCACGTTTTGTTACTTCTTTGCTCAAACTGTTCTAGAACCTAGGACTTCATCTCTCTGTTTTGTGACTTTTCATCTGCTTTCACCACACCTGACTCAAAAGTCTCTTCTCCTCGATGTTCTTTCCAGTGTAGATCACCAATCCAGGCTTCTCTGAGCTCAGCCATCAGTAAAGCCACACAGCATTGCAGCATGGAGGAGTATCAGTACCTGTCCCTTCTGTCATTATCAGTGATGGTGAAGGATTTCAGACTGGAAGGTGGGAAGGAAACATGGTAACCCATCGTGCTATTCCAGAGCCCATCTAACTCCTGGGAACAACTCTGATCTTAGTTTTAATCCTGGGATAAAGTCAAGACTGCATTCTTTGTTATGCATCAGGGTGTGTGTGTGTGTGCCTATATGCTTGTGATTGCACATGTGTATGAGCACACATGTGTATTTGTGTGCATGTGTGTGTGTGCACGAATGTGTCTGTGCACAGGTTTGAACACCATGTATGTATGCACATGTGTGAGCATTGTGTGTGTGCATGTGCGTGCATGTGTTGTGTGTCTGTATGTGTAGGGGAAACAGGCTGTTCAGCCTTTATCTGATACTAATTAACTTGTTCTAAAAATAATTATCACAATTCAAAAGTTTCTCATGTCTTGACCAACCTCCCTTCAGTAGGGAGAAGTGTGATGTACCCGTGTCTGACTATCACACCTTGGGAAGAAGCAAAATAGAAAAATTAAAAAATACATCCGATCTGCTCCAAGTCCACCGTCCTCCTGACAGGTGCATCCCTGGAGCATTTGTGTTGGCTGAGCCAACACAGTTCCTCTTCCTGGAATACTTCTGCCTGCTTTTCTTTCTGACTGGATTTTGGGTCGGCAAGCCTCAGCCAAATGTCTTACATGCTCTTGGGGAATTTTTTTTTTATACAGGTCAAATGTCCTAGACACTCTTGGGGAACAGTCTATGTTGTTCCATTGTCTTTAGTAGTACAGTAGTCTCCTCCACCCCACGCACAGATGATACATTCTAATACCAGTAGTAGATTTCTGGAACCACAGATGGTGCTGAATCCTGTGTTTGCACAAACAGTACACACCCCTGTGATAAGGTTTCACCTTTCACACGAAAATGTTCTTCGTGGCTTCTCGTTGGCCCAGAAAAGTGGCCAGCCAGTATTGCTACTGTTGCGGTGTGGGGGCCATTTGTCAGTGAACTAAACTGTCCTTGGACATATGCCCTGAGATATGGTCACAGTTCATTTGACAACTGGGATATTACAGAAAGGGGTATTACCTGGCAGGTAGTACATCCAGTATGGATACACCACACAAAGGGGTGATGGCCTGGGCAGGATGCAGTGCGATGCTGTGAGCTGTTCTCATGCTACTCAGAACAGTGTGCAATTTAGAACTAATGAATTATTCTGGAATTTTTCATTTAATGTGTGTAAGGGTCAAAAGGAACACTAAAGTGACCTGTACTTTAAGTATTTGTTTTTTACTTTCTTACATTTTATTTCACGAGTGTGTGTGTGTGGGGGGGTGGGCATTTTGCGTATGCACATGCCCTGTGACCCAGTGCACATGTTGGAAGACAAGACGGACATCGTGCTAGAGTTGCTGCTCTCCTCCTACTGTGTGGCTCCAACTCAGCTTGTTAGGTTTGATAGCAAGCACCTTTACCCTCTGAACTATTTTGCTGGATTCAAGGATTGCAATTTGGGGTAAGACATTTGTTAGAACTGGGTTACTAACATCATAAATAGTGAAGAAACATGCTGAGGGTTTTGAAGAAAAGTCAAGTCAATGAGACAGTGTCGGGGTTCCCTCCTTTAGGTTTTGAAGTTGGGAGAGATCCCATGCCATGAACTCGATGGGTAGATCATAGCACATGCTAGCAGGCAGTCACATTATCCTAAATCCTAGGTATGGAGGGTGGGGAAGGGTTAACAACTGGAGGTGTTAGACAAGATATAGCAAGGGTCCTCTCAGATTCCACCGAGCCTGAAAGGAGAGAGAGAATTCCTGAAAGGTAAAAGGGAAACCAGGCAAGGGGGCTGGGGCCATGCTTGCAGAGGAGGGGAGTGATCTTGGTACCAAAGGTTGTGATGGCAAGTTCAGTATGAAGATGCTTAGATTTTACTGTAGAGCAGGGACAGCCTCGAATCTGCCCCAAACAGGGAGATAAAAGCAACACAATGTCTCAATTTCAGCTGTTTTCAGTTATTTTAACTATCATACAAACATTTTCTTCTGGGCATCATGTGGCCATCTCATTGCCACGTTGAAATAGAGGTTATCTTGGCCCCGTAGCCATGGTAACCAATTGAGCAGAACAACACAATGATAGCTAGGTTGATGGTAATGAGGATGTGGCTGTTGACACTAGAGGGAGGAGGGAGGAGGGGGTCACAAGGACTGTCACCTGAGACTCCTGACATTACTTATTTCTGTTTCCCCAGTTCCAAATGATCTTGGGAATTTCTGGAATATACAGGAAGTGGAAGATGAGCTGAAATGGCAGGGGATCTCTGTGATGCAGCTTCCATGAGGTTGGCATCCATGGCTGGGTTGGGACCTTGTGGTTATGCAGTTGTTTTGTGTCGCCCACACTCCTTTAAGTAAGCCCTCCCTCACGATCATTGTGTAAGCCAGAGAGAGTCATTGGTTTTCCAGGTTGGACATTGGTGGGGTTGTTCCTTTGGTTTGTTATCGCTGCTCTATGTGGGGTGAGTAGATATTTGTTCGTGATTCCCCAGAACAGCTAACATAACCCTTAGTGAAGTCCAAAGACTGGTCCTTCATAGATAACACTGTAAGTACATCCAAAACTCAGTAAAGACAGATTTTCCAAAATAAGAGACTTGAGGACACATTCAAACCATAGTGGATGAGGTCCCAAAGAGTTATGGACCATGGAAGAAGTTACCTTTGGTTTAAGGAAGTGGCAAGGACCTTGTTTCCTGGAGGTGATGTTTGTGTGTTCTTGAGTGTGGGGACCACTTTGTGTAGCTGTGGTTTAAAGTCCCTCAAGAGTCCCCACGTGTTGGAGGCTTGTTCTCTGGAGGCACACTATTGAGAGTGGCGTGGTGAGAGGTTATAAGCATGTAATGTAAGAGTCCAGGTGCAGCTCAGGCCTCAACACCTGGGGACACTCCTCTAGAGGTGCGACTCATAACCTGGGGCACTTCTCTCCAGGTGCAGTTCAGGCCTCAACACCTGGGGCACTTCTCTCCAGGTGCAGCTCAGGCCATAGCACCTGGATTCACTTCTCTCCAGGTGCAGCTCAGGGCACAACACCTGGGGTACTTCTATCCAGGTGCAGCTTAGGCCACAGCACCTGGGGTACTCCTCTCCAGGTGCAGATCAGGGCACAGCACCTGGGGCACTTCTATCCAGATGTAGCTCAGGCTACAGCACCCGGGGCACTGCTCCTTTCATAGACACTGTCTGTGAATCTCTAGCTAACAGACTCCCAGGTGCCAAGGTATCTAACTTGGGAAGTGAGTTTACATCAAAAGGGATATTGGTGGTCATGCTCACCCTTCCTTGCCTCCTGTGTGGAAAGCAGAAAGCCTGGATGCAGGCCTATGCTCTGTCCTCTAAAACTTTCCCCATCGACTTCTGTCACATGGGCCTCTCTTCAGAGTCCTGGCCATGCTGTTGTCAGTCATTGGTGCTGGGGCCTGACATACCTCAGGGTCCTCATCATGCTGTATCCTCTCTGTCTGTCCAGTCCATTAATAACTCTTTTAATAAACTCTTTAATTCCCAGTGATGTGTTTTAGTGTTCCTCTTGAACCCCATCCTTTCAGAGGTCCTTAGACTATTGGGGGTATATCCTTGGATGGGATTTAAGTATTTTCCAAATAATCCTTTGGGTAGTCTTAAGAGAAGGTTCTATAAAATGGACAAGGCTGGTCCTTTCATTCTCTACTTCCTAGGCTGAAATGAAGCTCCTGGCTCCGGAATACTCCTGTTGTAATACAATACCATCTGTTACCCTTACCAGAGGTCAAGGAAATAAAGCTATGCGATTTGAACACCAACCACCCCCAAATTGAGCCACACAAACCTACTCTGTTGATCAGTAGTCTGCCTCAGGTATTTTGTTACAGTAGTAAAAAGCTGACCAATTTACATGTTCATTAGATGAGAAATGAACACAATTCATCTCTGACAGTGCTGTCTGTCCTCTGACTTAGCTATAGACAGGAGTAAGGGTTAGTCTCAGCTGTAGATAGGAATAAGGGTTAGTCTCAGAAGTCCCCCATTCTCAGAACTCAGCCTCTTAAGTGGGGAAGGTCTTTGTCTCCAGAGACTCAGACCTACCCCACATCTATCTCCTGAACTGTTTCTCATGCATTGCCCTCCCCCAGATTCTAGGAGACCAGAAGATTGACTATTTTTAGTCAGACCCTCTGTAGAGGGAATAATTCTAGATTCTGCTAATGAGAAAGAAGTAAGGGGAGAGAGAGAGAGAGAGAGAGAGAGAGAGAGAGAGAGAGAGAGAGAGAGCTGACAAGCAGCCAACACTGCAGGATTTAAAAACAACACGGTGATCTGATTATCCACAAGGAGGATGGAAAGGATTCTTCTGAAGGGGAATGAGAGGGAACAAGAAACCAGCATGCACACTCTTCTATAAGATCAGTAGGCAAGCCAGGCATGATGGTGCATGCCCGTAACCTCAGCGTTTGGGAGGCAGAGGCAGGGATATGGGGGGAGGGAGGCATGGTGTTCAGGCTGATGCTACAACAGTGCTTCTGTGGGACTGGGCTATGTTAGGCTGCCTCAAAATAACACATAAATAAGGGAATTAGTAAAATTAATCGCATTGATGCTAACATGAGAAACACAAAAGGAAGGAGTAAAGTCTATGTCAACCAGTTATGGAGAAAACTGTAAAGCTTCTCTAAGACATAACTGGAGACTTTGCAAATGATGGAGAAGAGTCAAGAGCAGAGAGACAGAGGTAGCTAGCTTCTCAGTACTCAGCCATACCATCCCTGTGCAGCACCCTGGAGACCACTAACCCCAGATCCACTCTCCACGCTCCACGCTCCACTCTCCACGCTGGGAATTGGGAAGGAATGATCAGAGTATTGCTGTTAAGCAATGGAAAGTCAGAATCTCACTTGTGCCACCCATTAAAGGGCACAAGTGAGCTCACTGTGGCCAGTCGTGGCCAGACCATAAAATAAGGCTAATTACTGCATTCATGAGAAGGAAAGAGTTCTGCAGCCCATGTGCCAGCCACAGCGTGCTCTCGACTAGATAGAACGTACGCTAAAAGGCAAATCCTAGAAGAGAGCCCATAGATTTGCCCTACTTGAATATTCATGATATGCAAAACAGAACTGTGTACTATCCACGGATGTAAATGTGTGTTGAGATACGACCATGGGATGTGTGGAGGCGCAAAGTACTGAATTCCGGGTAGGAGTTGCTTCTGGGGGTGGCGGCCAAAGACAGGAGTAATGTGCAAAGAAAGGTCCTCATGAACTTTCTCATGGTTTAGATCCTCGGTGTACTGGGTGTCTACTACAGAGTTCTTTTGCCTATTTTTGTGAATATGAGTTTTAATTGGTTGATGAGATGATGTCCCAGTTGGTGAAGCACCTTGCCTTGCAAAGATGAGAACCTGAGTCTGGAGACGGATGATGGAGAAGAGTCAGGATGATGCTCGGGACCTTGTAAAAAGCCAGGCTCAGGGCTGTACACTTGGATCCAGCAGCACCACGGGGAGTAGAGACAGGTGGATCCATGGCTACTCATTATTTAGCTAACCCTAACCTGTCTGTTATAGATCCAGGCCGGTGAGAGATGCCTTTTCAAATAAAAGATGGAAGGTGTCTAAGGAATGACCCTTGAGGTTGTCTTTTGATCTACACATACACACGTGTGTGTGTGCTTGCGCCTACATACATGTGCTTCTACACATAAACACACACACAGACACATACATACAGACATACAAATACACACACAGACACACACACACACAGACATACACACACACACACACACACACACACACACACACACACACACTCAAAATTCAAAAACCTTAAAACCAAAAAAGCATATCCCAGGAAAGAACTCGTAGCTCTCTAATCCATTCATGAACTGTGCCCTGCTCTTTGAGCAGGGGAAGGTGATCCCAGGCCTTGTCTGATGGATGCTGATGCCCAAGCCAGGAGTGATTTACCGAGAAATGTTGCATGTTACAGACAAGGTCAAGACTAGAATCCAGACCTTTCTTTGCATAGAATTCTTTCTCTATGATTTATGAGCTTTGTAGGCTGGAGTTTCTATTTATTGAATTTTGTAAACAGGAGAGATGGCCTTCCAAATACAAGCAGGAAATAGGCACATGTAGCTTGCATCCTTAAGGGCCAAGAAGAAACCTACCTAGCCCCATCTCTTCCTCTGGGGACAGCAGACAAAAACCACTGATGTTTTGGTTCATACATGACAAGGCAGGCACAGGAAAAGACACTGGAGTTTAAGAGAAACCACAGTTCTGAGATTCTACAAGAGTTGAATTTGAGCTTTGGGTCTGTGCCCTGTGAACTCAACAAACTTGTGCACGCTGGTGACATCTCCAAGTGGTGTTTTCCTGGGTGTGCGGGAAGGAGAGTAGACAAGGGACTCTGCAATGTAAATTTCAGTCTCTGAAAAGTTTGATCTCAGGAATTGACACACAGGTAGGTCACAGTGCTTTCGATGACTGCTGGGGCATTAAGGCTGGAAACATGCATCTGTTACAAAAGAAAAAAAAAAGGTCCCCCAAAGTTGATGTAGCGAAGGTGATAAGCATCCCTTCCGGCGTTTGCCAGGGAGCTTGGGGCTGCTTTTTCTAGGAAAGTCTATTTAGACTCTGACACAGATTTCATTTCTTTTTAAGGCAACAAGGGTGATAAAGTATCTTAGTGTAAAATCAATAGAAAGCAGTTTAGTGGCTTCTGAAAGTCTTCCAAGAGGCCTTTCCTCCCCATCCTCTCGGCACGAGAGATCAAAGAAGTTACTGGCTTCCTTGTGTGTTTTAGTTTTTTGCTACGTAAATCACGGAGGAACATTTAGGAGGCCATTTAGAATGGGGAAGGGCTCTTCTCTAGTTCCAGCACCCCTCACCTCCTCCATAAAGGACGGAGGGAGAAAAGACCCTCCCATTAAACTAGGTGACAGGCCAGAGGACTTCGGGAGGGGTTATTTTTCTTAAGCACTATGCTGCGGGTGTTTCTTATACTCCGGAAGAAAAGCAAAGAAACAAATGGGCTTCCATTTTCTCCCTGGAAGCTTTGCCTTCCATCCGTCAGGTATGCGGACTGAAACGCTGTATTAGCAGACACAAAAATCATTGGGTGTCCACAGGTATAGTATAAAATAATGTAGCAACTAGAATGGTCATGGGCAGTGTGGTCACTGTCATTGCTGCAGAGGGTATGGGGAGGATGGAGAGGTGGCTTTGGCCATGGTAAATGCCTGGCTCATACCATTGGCATTGGAATTCGTGCTTTCGAAAGCCTGAAGGCTGTGTAGGAATCCCATTAGCAAGCCATTGGTCAGCGCAATATGATCACTCACAATGGTTTCTTGCCACCACCTCCCCACCCCCTCCATAGCCATCTTCCTATGACGTGGTCTCACGACGTAGCTCAGGCAGGTCTGAGATACACAATCTTTTTACTTCAGCCTCCCTAACATTGGGATTACCTACCCCTGTGCTGGTTTTCACAATACTTAGGTACCTTGGTAGGATGCTACTCCTATGCCTCAAAGGAGCTATAGTTCTTTGTGGCAACTTGTTTTAGTCTACGATACATACTCACCCTTGGTACCCATGGGAATGGGTTCTAGGGAACCCCTGCAGATGCCAAAGTCCTCAGATGCTCAACTGTCTTATCTGAGGTGATACAGGACTTGCATACAGCCCATATGCCACCCCTAGGACCCCTTTAGAGTCTTGCTAAGGAGACCCCATGACAAAAGCAGCTTATAAAATAAGCACCATAGTTTCAGAGGGTTAGTCCATTATTATCTTGGAGGGGAGCATGGTGGCAGGAGGGCAGGCATAGTGCTGCAGCAGCAGCTGACAGCTCATGTCTGATCCACAAGCTGCAGGCAGAGCTCAGGACTGGGCTTGGTGAGGGCTTTTGAAACCTCAAAGCCTACCCCCAGTGACACACCCTCTTCAACGAGGCCACACCTCCTAATCCTTCCTAAACAGCCCATCAACTGGGAACCAAACATCCAAGTGTATGAGCCTACAGGGGTCACTCTGTACTTAAAACCACCGCATCTTTATATCATTTGTAGGCGGTTCACAACGCTTATATAGTTTGAATGCAATACTAACAATGGTTCTACTTTGTAGCTTTTGATAAGAGGGCTGGGGCAGATGGCTCAGTGGGTAAAGCTCTTGGTTTGAGCTGTGATAGCACAGAGACATGAATTAGATCCTCAAAAGTCCTAGAAAAGAAGCCAGGTAGAGTGACAGACATTTGTAATCCCAGTGTTGGGGAGGTTGACACAAGGGAAACCCAGGCTTCACTGGCTAGTTCATCTAGCTTACTTGGCGAGGGTTTCTGTCCCCCACCCAAAAGAGTGATGGCATCTAAGGGATGGTACCTAAGGGATCCTCTGACTCCCACATGTATGTGCACACGTACATGCATGCACATATACATACATGCCACAAGTACACACACACACACACACACACACACACACACACACACACACACACAGAGAGAGAGAGAGAGAGAGAGAGAGAGAGAGAGAGAAGAAAAATTTTGTACCTGTTCTGTGTAAAGACAATTTTTTGTTGTTGTTGAGTGTCTGTGATCTGTGGTAGGATAAAGCACAGACACAGAACATCAGGTACAAAAGGCCACCTCTGTGAACTCAGGAATGCATATGACTTCTGGTGGAATGTTCTAGAGCTGTTGTAACCTACCACTCCCTCTTTCCCTCCATTCAACATGATGAATAGCTAGTAGCTTCTTTACTGTAGTTTCCTTTGGGTGTCAGTGGACAGAGAGACTCTATGCTCTAAGAGTGAACATTACTTAGAATGAATTTTTAAGACACAGGACTCTTATCTAGTTTTGTTTGGTTGGTTACTGCAACTCCCGCCAACCCATGCTAGCAGACATGTTCTCACTGTACACTGAGAACCGAGCAATACGCTGAATGGATGGATCTTTTTACAACGATCTCTTGAGACGGACTGAGCAATTACTCCTTCTACTAAGGCAGCGTTGTGGGCAATGGAGACGCTGAGCAGCTGGCCCAAGGTCACAGAGGGGGCCTGTGGTGAAGCTCCATGTCCATTTGGGCAATCTGCCTGCCACGAAAACCATTGTACTGGGTGAGCCACTTAGGGAGGCCCGAGTGTTACACATGGGGGAGAAGAAAGACCACTTCCCAACAGCAACCTTTGGCCACTCCTTCACCCATCTCTGCAAACCAAGTGCGAGGTTAATAAAGACAGTAACCTCTGAGCAAGAGGCACAAGTCTGGCTGGGTGAAGAAGCAACCTGACAGTCTTCCTAGGGGCAACTCTGAAGAGAAATAATGAGATTGTAAGGGAGATCTCAGAGCAGATGAGCTTGGTGGGGCATGACTGTAATCTCGGGATTCAGGAGTAGTGGCTGGATGATCAGGAGTTCAAGATCATCCTGAGTTACATATCTAATTCAAGGCCAACCTGGGCTACACATAACCCTGTCTTAAAATGAGAACATCAATAACAAATTAAAGTCATGAAGCTATTTGTGGGGAAGGTGAACTCAATGTTCAGTTTGGTCCCAAGTTTACTCCATACAACTCTAAGGCAGTCTAGAAGCTAAGAGACAGTGAAGACCCTCCCTTGCGTGTATCTGAGTGTGTGCGACAGACAGATAGAGTTGAGCATAGTGATAGAATCCAGACCAGACTGTGGCTAGCTTACAACATCTGCAGCAGTGCTTCCTCTCTCATTGATACTGACAGAATGACAGACACCTACTGAGGCCACTTTTGCTAGCCTTTAGCTAATAGATTCCCAGGTTCCAGGATCTCTCACCTGGGAAGAGAGTTTACATGCTACTGGGTACTGGTGGTCATTCATCCTTTCCTCCAACCCTTCCCTACCCCCAGATCAGAAATCAGGGAGTCCGGCTATAGGCTTGAGTTGTGAAACTTCATAGCTCTCAGAGACTATAAAAAGAGACCCCCTAGCCCTGCCTCTTGGGCCTGAATTCTCCTTAGAGCCCTGGCTGTGGTGTTGTCTGTCTGTCTGTCTGTCTGTCTGTCTGTCTGTCATAATGTGCATAGCATTAGTAGTTCTTCTAATAAACTTCTTACTCTAACAATTTGTCTCAGTGTTCCTTTGAGCCTGCACCTGAGATCCTTCATCAGGGTGACACGTGGGCAACATGTGATACTCTCTGGAAGGTCTCAGAGAACTGTAAATGGCCTGGGCGTCTAGGAAGGTTGGATGACAATAGATTGGAAGTCGACAAGTGTTCCCTGAACATGCTCAATTCTTCCTCTACATAGAGACAATTTTTGCTGATATAAATACATTCCTAGGGAATTACCCAAACCCTTCCTGAAGTTCTTTGTATTTTTATCTTATAATATCTCTTTCTAATATAAAGAAAAGTGCTTCAAAAGTTAAACCCTACCCTTGAATTCAACCTAACAGGGTCTTTCCATTTCCAGGCAAAAAGAAAGACAATAGCATATTTTGAATTTCACCAGAAGCCTCCACTTCTGCATTGCTCTATAATTATACTTATATGTATATGTATACACACACATATATACATATTTAAATACACACATATATACTTATATACACACATATACATATATTCATATACTTATATATGTACACATACATATACACATGTATATAATATTTTCATACATGCACATATATGCATATATGTACATATTTACATACACGTCTACATACATATATAGACATACCTATATACATATATACACATACTTATACACATATATACACATATACACACATATATACATATTTACATACATACATATATGTATACATATTTACATACACACACATATATACACACCTATACACACATATATGATGTGTATATATACATACATAACCCACATACACACTCTACCCTCCACATCCTTGTTGTTTGCCTCAAGGGACCTGCTTTATCCCTTTTCATACTTTTGGAGACTTACAAAAAAAGCTCAGCCCCAAAACCAAAGTTTGCATTTTGCCTACACCTTTTCTGAGGTCCCCTGGAAAATCCATGAAGGGAGACAACACCCATCCCCAACCCCAACTCAGAAATCTCTACTGAAGACATTATTTAAATCAAAGGAAAACTTGGATGACACATTCCCCAAATTATTCTCCTTATAATGAGATTTTTCTCTTCAAACTTCTGATTTCAACTGGGGCTCCTCAAAAGGTCACGAACTCCTTTCAAAACTCGGAAAAGCCCATTTTAAAATTGTTTGGGTAAAATATGTGCATCTCACAGGGTCAGAAAAATAATGGTTTCTTTGCCGGCTGAGTCTGATTGCGTGTGTTTTCAGACCCATTCCTGGAGAACTGATTCATTACCTTAATAGGCAACCAAATGTATGGAGATGGGCAGAGACTTACAATTAATTGTCTTATTAGTGATGCCTGGGCTGTCCTTTCATTTAACTGGCCAGCTCATAATCAGATTCCATATTTGATTTATCACTCTCAGGAGTCATCGATGCAACTCTTGATTTTCTCACAGCTAATGTGAGAGACTCTCAGAGTAAAGGAGCATCGGAGGACCTGATATTGGGCCAGTGGATGGTGCTCACCCTAAGAGGGAAATGAGTGTCACATGACCTGACATAATCTTGTGATTTGATTTGTTTACTACCAAATCAATGCTGTAAGGGTGAGGTAGTTTCCACAGCTGACTGGTGCGGGGGCAGCAGCCCTATTAGACGTGAAAGAGGACCCTGTTCATGGAATGGAGGTCGCTTGGTTTGGTTTGCTTTGCGCTTTTCAAGACAGGGTTTCTCTATGCAGTCCTGACTGACCTGGTACCTTGCTCTGCAGACCATTCTGGCCTCAAACTCAGAGATCTGGCTGTCTCTGCCTCTGGAGTGCTGGGATGAAAGACACATGCTGCCATACCCAGTAGAGGTCACTTTTTAATGAGATGGGATAATTTCCCAAGCATAGCAGTGAAGCACTGAATGCATGAGAGGAAGACGAGGGACTGGTCCATCCTACATGCCTGGTTCACTTCGGGAGTAGCTAATCTTAAAGGTATACAGGTCAGGAGAAAATGCCATATTATAGTTACTGCAGAGCAGGGGCAGGGGCAGGGGCAGGGGCAGGGGCAGGGGCAGGGGCAGGGGCAGGGGCAGGGGCAGGGGCAGGGGCAGGGGCAGGGGCAGGGGCAGGGGCAGGGGCAGGGGCAGGGGCAGGGGCAGGGGCAGGAGAGCACTGCAGAAGACTGTCAGGACCTCATGTTAAGGCAAAATCTTGAAGGTTTAAGAGGAGTTTGGCAAACATCTTGTGTCTTTCTAGAAAAGTCCATTTCAAACATTACTCAACGCAACAAGAAAAAAAAACCCAATATTCTTTGATGTAGACTCACGTGTGTTTGCGTGTGTGCACACGGAGGCCAGAGGACATTACCAACCAGTGGTGGTAGTATTGGGAAGGAACAGCACCTTTTGGAGGTGGGACTAGTGAGGGTGCTGTAGATCACTGGTTGATACCCCTCCTCTTTGTTTTGTTTGTTTGAGTTGTCCTTCTGGGGCTCTCCAGTTAGGTTAGGCTGGCTGGACAGGAAGCCCCAGGGATCCACAGGTGTCTGCTTCCCTCAGTGTGTGTAGTTCTATGCTTGATTTTCTTTTCCCATGGCTTCTGAGGGTCAAGTCCAGGCCTTCACACTTGCATGGAAAGCCCTTTGCTGACTGAGCCAACTCTGGTTCCTGAGGTAGCCTTTGAAAGGCTTCTGCTGCCATCCCTGGATTGTTTGTTCATGACTGCAAGGCTTCAAACGCTTCTGGGACGTGCCCACAGTGCAGGTGACAACTTCCTTGTGAAGACATTCACTCACGTTGTTTGTGACAAAGCGCTTGGGAAAGGGCAGTGAGACACAGGCCGTGGAGCTCAATTAAAGATGAATAAGTGTGGCTTAGAAATGTCGAGGATGGCCCAAGGTCACCCAGCCAGCTACAAGTTCCCACTCCTCATCAGCTGGCCGATGATACATGATACATGAAACATTTTGTAAGTAGGCACTGTGGTTTGGAGACATGTGATTCCAGAGTCCGTGTGTTAAAGTCTTAGTCCCTGTGGTGGTACTATTGGGAAGGGACAGCACCTTTTGGAGGTGGGACTAGCGAGGGTGCTGTAGATCACTGATTACATATCCCAAGAGTTGATTTTTGGGGCCTCCTGAATGTTTGATTTTCCTTTTGCTCTCTGGCTTCTGGTATCCATGGCTTTGCTCTAATACAAGCTCTATTACTGCAAAGGAAACGAGCCACCTGATCACAAACTGGAAACTTCTGAGCTGTGAGCCAAAATGAACCTTTTATCATTATAACTTAACGACCTCAGGTATTTTGTTATAGTAGCAGGAAGCTGACTGCACCGTAAGTATGTTTCTTTTGTGTCATCCTGACAAAACACGTAATATAAAATTGCTCGGGATGACAAAGGTTTGCTTGGCTCATGGTGTCAGATGGTTTAGTTCATTGTGGTCAGAAGGGTAGGGTGGCCAACACGTCTGGCCTCTAGGCAGACAGGAAGCAGAGTGGCGCAGTAACAGGAAGGGGTCAGGGCAAGATCTAGTACCCACAGATATGTTCCTGTGACTTCTTCCGACAGGCTCCACCTTCCCCAGTTCCACCCCTTCCCAATCCATCAATCAAAGAAACTATTGATTAGCTTAGAGCCCTGATGATCTTATTGTCTTTGGAAACTCCCTCATGGACACCTCCTGAGGTGTACCTCACCAATCTCTCAACACAAACAAGTTTACGGTCAAGATCAATCATCAGGGTGCCCCTACCCCTGCCTCCACCTATGCTGATCTTTGTTCCTGCCACTCAGAGCTGGGCAATCCTAGCAACGCAGTACTGTGGATGCCACAAGTAGCGCCCCCTTCAGTCGTGCATGCATATGAGACCTTGGTCTTCATTGACTTCATTGCTGGTCTGACCTTCCAAGCTGCCAACACTGAAGTTGAGAAGGAGGTAAAAGGACAGGGATTTGTTTGTGTTGGATAGCCTGGGTTCTTGAAATACAAAGTGTACATGTGACTAGCCCCACTCCCGTCTTCTAAAGGAGGTTTGCAATGGAGCTTGCAATGGCTGTGTGACATAACCTGGGTCTTCATGGTGAGCACGTGTTTGTGTACATTGGTAGATTATTATAGAGTTTATGCAAGCCTCTGGGTGAATATCTCAGATACAGACCACACACTTGTTACCTTCAGAAATATGTTCATGAGACCTGGATTGAACTGTTAGAACATGGACTGACCCTCCCTCCCTCCCTCCCTCCCTCCCTCCCTCCCTCCCTCCCTCCCTCCCTTCTTCCCTCTTTCAATCTATCCCTTCCTCCCTTTGTAGCTCTCTTTCTCTGGGATAGAGAGTTGATAAGAAACCTGCTGTGCCTTGTGTGGCTGCAAAGTAACTTTATGGTCCAACCCAATGCCCTGGGCTAGCCTCACCCCTCTGGAAACTTCTAAAGATCTAAAGACCTCCTTAGTCCCAACCCACACCACAACGGACGGATCTGTCTTGTTCTTTAGAACCTCCATCATGCCATATACACATGGGACTCTCTCTCCTAATTCAGCCTTGCTAGGGACTTAAGGGGAGCTCTTGACCTGCTCCTGTCAAGGCCTGTCTTAAATGTGAGGCCTTCTTAAAATGCGGCTTCTGCTTTGCTCCATTCTAAGGCTCTCCCACTTCAAGGTGGGATCATGCCCCATGGCTTCGAGGCTCGATTTCCCGATAAAGCTCATCCCAAGAGCTCATTGTGTTAGCTCCTCCTCAAAACCCTGCCAATTCTTGCACTGGGGACACAATACTCTGTAATGAGCTGGGGAGGCAGTAATGACCTCGATGGCCTCTGCCTCTGATTTTGGGGGGCTGCCATGGCAGACGACCATCACTTCAGTTTACTGCTTTGTCATCAGCCGAAATCGCTCTGGGCAATGGCAGGGGCCATCTGTAAAGATGAGACTGGAAGGTTTTCTAACCTTTCAGCACATACTTTTTTTTTTCTCATGAAAAAAAGAAAGGATCAGAAGAGATTAGAATTCATAACTCACAGGCTGGAAACAGAGACACACATAAGAGCGTGAAGCTCTGGTCTCGGAGAGCAGAGAGCTTTGTCTCAGATAACCAGCACGTCTTCTCCAAAAGCGCTGTCTAAACTGATCTCACTTATATCCAAACCCTCTTCCAGAATGAGGTGTGGGGAGGGTCTAGTGGGGAGCTTAGTGTCCCCCGACTCATCAGCAGAAACGGAGAGCAAGACAGAGCCAGGTGCCTGTTCATAATACTGATCTTTCTGAGAAACACAAACCGAAGACTTCTGTCCTCTCTTTGAGGTTGAACTTGCCTAGATCCTTATGATTATGTGGGGGAGGGGCACATCTCATACGTCCCAGGAAAGAGCTGACTGACTGCATATCCACAAATCACCACCATTGAAAGAAGGCTCATTTTCACTCACCCATCTCATAAATCACACTGGGAATACATTCTGTCTTTGCCATTTGGAAAACTTGCTTAATTTGTAGCTGTTTCGTTTGTCCTTGGGGGCAGCAGACGTGTAAGATAGATAGTGGGCTTCAACTTTATCGTCTCATGGAAGAAAGCTCAAGAATTTGTAGGAATATCGGCAGGCGGTAGATCCTACATTGTAACGCTCCCTTTGAAGAAGGAGGAGGCTACACACAACCTTGTCTGGGTCAGCTGCCTACACTTGCGAACAGCGTGGCTTCTTGGGAGGGCGTTACATGTGATAGGCGCCTTGTTAGAGCTCATGAGTCACATGGCTCTAGAGAGTGGAGATGGGAAAGAACACCTTCCCCCACACTTTAATTTGAACCCAGACCTTCCTGTCAAGTAAACCCATGTGCCTTGATGAACTGCACCATTTTATGTCAACTTGACACCGCTACTGTCATTTTGGCAGAAGGCACCTCAATTAAGATGCCTCCACCAGATTAGCCTGTGGAACATTTTCTTTATCAGTGACTGATGTGGGAGGAGCCTAGGTCACACTAGGTGGTGCCATCTCTATGCCAGTGGCTCTAGGTGGTATGAGAGCAGGCCGAGCAAACCATGAGGAGCAAGGCAGTAAGCAGCATTCCTTTATGGCCTCTACTTCAGATTCTGCCTCCAGGTTCCTGCCTTGAGTTCCTGCCCTGACTTCCTTTGGTGATGGACTGTGATGAAGAAATGTAAATGAGATGAACTCTTTCTCCCCTAAGTTGCTTTTGGGGCATGGTGTTTTATCAGAGCATAGGAAACTAATTGAGACAGTCACTGTAATCCACTGACGACAAAGAGAGCGTGTTTGGGTATCCCCTTTATTAACACAGAGCAAATTTCTTTTCCAAAGTGGCAGGAGTCCATGTGTGTTTTGACTATTTTTAATATTTTTCTGCTACTCATAGGAGTATACAAACTACAGCCTTAACTTGAATGATTTCTCAGTGTTAAAAACATATACAGAGTGAGGAGGGACAGGGGGCCTGAACGGGTCTTGGTCATCTCCTATAACCAGGAAGGACTCCCAGTGGAGGGAGTGGGACACCAATCCAGTCTCAAAACCTTTGACCTACAATTTATCCTGCCTACGAGGTGTGCGTGGTAAACGTGGTGCAGAAATTGGGGGGGGGGCAGGGAGAGTGGGCAACCCAATGACTAGTCTAGCTTGAGATTCATGCCATTCGAGGGAGCCCACTGCTGACATTGCCTGGAAGGCCTGAAACCAGAGGCAGCATCGCCTAGACACCTAGGATACAACCGAACACAACCAGCACAAACAAACAAGCAAATAAATGAACAAACAAACAAATGAACCAAGCAAATACAGGGGGGGAGATGGTTTCTTTGATAAAAATTCTCACTGTACAAGACTAAGAACTTGAGTTCAATCCCCAGCTTCCACATGAAAAGTCTGGGTGCAGCAGTAGCTTGTACTTATGACCCCTTATGATCCTGGCACTGGAGGCTGGGTTCAGTGAGTGGATTGTTCTTATGATCCGCAAACTGGAGGGCAGAGACTGGAAGATGCTTGGAGTTAGATGGTGGGCTAGGCTGGCATGGTCATTAGTTCCAGGTACTGTGAGGGAGTCTGTCTCAAAAAATAATGTGGAAAGGGATTGAGGAACATCAGAAAACATCAGAAAAGCAGAGTGGTCTGAGGTTTCTGTATGACTGTTTCCTTGGAAGGGAGGGATCTCTCTCTCTCTCTCTCTCTCTCTCTCTCTCTCTCTCTCTCTCTCCTTTTTGTTCCCATGGTCCAACCATCCAGCCCAAGAGCTCTCCCTGTGGCCAGTGTGGGTGGACACTAGTATTCACAGTCCTTCACCTGCACAGTCCATTTGGGTTCAGCCTTTCTATCTACAGAACGACAAATGGTGTGTATTTGTGTGTGTGTGTGTGTGTTTGTGTGTGTGTGTGTGCATGTGTCATTTGGAAAGAAGATGACAGTGCGCACCACTCAACAGCACTGGCACCCAGCATGCAAGTCAGACCTTTCGGCATTTACCTTAAAAAGCAGTATCAACATATGGTCTCCTAAAAAGCCAACACAAAACCAAAGTATAGACGCAATCCAGGTAGCTTGCTGAAGGTCTCTAGGGGCTAATAAAGTAAATTGACATCATATTTTTACTTAGTCACTCTTCCACAATCAGTAGATACCTCTATTATACATAAAAGTGCATTAGTCTTCTTTGGACCTCTCTGTCCCGTGCTGTGGAAAGTCCCACAGAGACAGAAGGGTCAGGGGAAGATAGACACACCAGGGATGGGTGAGGATCCACTCATCTAATTGTCACTGAGACTCAAAAGCGATGAGTTGATATGCAGTTAGGTGATGAGTGATGAGTTGATATGCAGTTATGGGGCCATCAAGATGACTCAGTGGGTAAAGACAATTGCTGCACAAGCCTGGTGACCTGAGCTTGAGCCCTAGAACCTATGTAAGGCTGGAATGAGAGAAGTGACCCAGTGAGGTTATCCTCTGACCTCCACATGTGTACATGTGTGCCTTGAAATGGACACACACACACACACACACACAAAGTCATTTGTCTTAAATGCATTCATCTCATCGGCAAGTGGGGTTAAAACTAGCAACATCTGTATGAGTAAAGCTAGACCCCACCTTGAAAAATAAAAGGGAAATTCTGTAAATGAATTATTTTATGTTTAACAAAATGTGATGGTTCTAATGGCTACGGGGTGTTAATTCTTAGAACCAACACAAAAGTAAGTCAAATGAGGGTTTTCAAATAAAAGCTGACATTCTCCCCCATCAGGCTCAAACCTGCCCTCCGACCTTCCATCACACCCGATGCACTTCGTGCAAATAAGCACGTCTCACAAACGTCTCTCTGGGGACTTTATAAACCAAGTCTCGGGTCTCCCTGTTCATACTCAGTCATCTTCTTTATTGGGTGGTAATTTTAGACTCATCCCAAAGTTGCAGTGGTGATATAATATGGCGAATTCCCATCTAATTTTTAATTCAGTTTCCCCAACACTTCTATATGTCAAAAAAAAAAAAAGACATTAACATGAGTGTTACTATTAATTAAGTAACAGACTTTATTCAGAGTTCCTCTTTTTCTTTACCCTGTAAATGTCCCTCTATTGTCCCAAGGTCTAGTCTAGGACTCCGTGTTACTCTGAGCATCCACTGTCTTTTCTCAGCATCCTCTTTGGCAATGCTGCCTGGATCGACTCTGCCAGCTCATCCTTTGTCAGTGGCTCACCAGGAGCTCCGTGCACATTGTTCTTCTACATCATTTATATTGACTTGGTGAAGTCATATGTCAGCTGCAGTCCTTGCAGTTGTGCAGAGCAAGAGAACGACAGGGAAGAGCTGATGTCTCAGATGAGGAAGGGCATGGGAGTGGGGTTTGATGCAATGGTTAACATTACAGTGACTCAGTCTGTTCATTCACAGCTCTCTCAGTTTGTTTTCTGGTGCTGTGGTAGAAACATTCTGACTCTTTGAAGGAAGTTGGGGCAGAAACCCAAATGGGAATTCAAAGCAGAAAGAATGGAAGAACTGCTTACTAGCTTTGCTCTCTGGTTCATGTTCACAGGCTCCTGGTTCTCTGGCTTTCTTACACAGCCCAGGATCATCTGAAGGACTGCGGGTGCCCTAGGGAATAGTGCCGCCCACAGTGAACGGTGCGTTCCTACATATATTAACAATCATGATAATCCCTCACAGACATGGCTACAGACAAACCTGGTAAAGGCCATTATTTAATTGAGACTTTATTTTTCCAAGTGATTTTAGGTATAGTGAGTAGACTAGGCACTAGCATAGTCTTTGCTTGTTAAAATATTAAGACAATCATCTAAGGCTCAGGAAAGAGCTATGCCCAGAGAACTCCTCTTCCCTACTGCATCAACCAAAGGATAAATTCCTGGTCAGCAGGGGGCACCTTGGAGTCTTTAGGACAAGCTTGTGTGAAGTGGGTAGACTGTTCTGTCACACGGGATGGCAGGTGCTGTTCTAGTGGTGAGCAGGAAGGAGAATCATCTTACGAGTGTTCAGTTTGTTAAGTTTCTTTCTTTCTTTCTTTTTGTAAAATGAGAAGTTCTCTTCCGTTCAGCCTTCCAGGAAACCTCAGTGTCTCAGAGCACCAGGTTCCATTATCATGACATTTACTTCTTCCCAGGCCACGGTCCTGGTAGTATTCTTTATGGTCTTTGGTGTTGTGCTTATGTTCAGAAAATCAAACTGAATCAAATAAAAACAGTATTGCTATTTTGTGATACTGGAAGGAAACAAGCAGTTTTGTGAATATTCGGCAAAAGTTTTCTCACTGGGATATATCCTAAGATCCCCCTTAAGCTGACCTTTAAACAAGAAAAAAAAGAGTAAGTTTTCAAATGTACTAACTGAGCAGACAGCTGACTTCATCAGGGCTGTCCGATCTTTTGATACTGTAGTACTGCGTTGTCACCTATAAACACGTTAGGCCACATTCATAGCTACCTTAAGACCTGTATCACCCAGATGGAGTAGTAGGTTGGCCACACCTGTGTCTAGATAGAAATTAAAAATTTCTAGGTCTCTGGACTATCCCTAGATGTTCATTGTTGATGTGATGTTCAAAAGACACACACACATACACACATGTAGGGAAATACTCATGCATATAAAGTAAAAGCAAATCTCAAAAAAATTACATGAGGTTTTTTGTTGTTGTTTTGTTTTGGCTTTGCTTTTCTTTTCTTTTTTTTTTTTTTTTTTAGAAACTGAAATTAGGAATTTGATGAATATCTGAAGCTTACTAGGCAAGTGGCAGGTGTGTCCACATGGACTAAATGGGGAACTGGATTCCTGCATGGGTAAGATAACAGCTCCAGAGCACACTACCAGATTAGACTGTGTACCCAAGATGGCACTTGTACCGATTGACTTTGTGTGGCAACGTGACACAAGCTGGAGTTATCACAGAGAAAGGAGCCTCTATTGAGGAAATGCCTCCACGAGATCCAGCTGTAAGGCATTTTCTCAATTAGTGATCAAGGGGAAAGAGCCCATTGTGGGTGGTGCCATCCCTGGGCTGGTAGTCCTGGGTTCTATAAGAAAGCAAGCTGAGCAAGCCAGGGGAAGCAATCCAATAAGCAGCACCCCTCCATAGCCTCTGCATCAGCTCCTGCTTTCTGACCTGCTTGAGTTCCAGTCCTGACTTCCTTTGGTGATGAACAGCAATGTAGAAGTGTAAGCTGAATAAACCCCTTCCTCCCCAACTTGCTTCTTGGTCATGATGTTTCGTGCAGGAATAGAAACCCTGACTAAGATAGCACTCAAGGAGCACACAGATGGATAGATATTTCGATGTCTTTAGTTTTTGAGACAAGATCTAGTAGTAATGTGGCCCAAGCTGACTTTGAATCCACTATGGAGTCCAGACTAGCCTTGAACTTGCAATTCTCCTGCCTCTCCTTTTGAGTGCTGGGATTACATGCATACACCGCCATAACTGGCCCATACATTTGAGTCTATAAGACTTAAAATTGAGTAAAGTTTACCGTTCATTTCCACAGTGCTGTAGTTGGGCCTTGAATGTCCCTTAAAGGCTCCTCATTAAATACTTAGCTTGTGGCACTACTGAAAGATGGTGGAGTCTTAGGAGGCATGGTCTAGGGGCAAGGTCCTATGTCACTGGGGATGTGCCTTTGAAGGTACCGTGGGACCCAGACCCTCTTATTCTTTCTCTCTCTTTTTATTGTGTGTATGTGCGTATTCATGAGTGTGTTCAGGTATATGTAGGTGCCTTTCAAGGGAGTACCCATGTCCACATGTCTGTGGAGGCCAGAGGTCAACCTCAAGTGTGGTTCCTCAGGACTCTGTCCACTTCAGGTTTTGAGACAGAATCTTTCACTTGTACCTGGAACTCACTGGGTCAGCTGGGCTGGTTGGCTAGGAAGCCCCAGCTGTCTGTCTCTACCTCTCCAGTACTGGAATTATAAGTGACACCATGCTCAGTTTTTTAACACAGGTTCTGGGGGTCAGACTCAGGCCCTTGGGCCTGCATAGCAAGCACATTACTGACCAACCCCTGTTGACTTCCTCTTTTATTTCTTGCTTGGCATGAGCCAATTTCCTCACCATGACTGTGTTGGGCCACTACACACTGCAAACAAGAAGGTCATTTAGTTATGGCTAGAGTTTCCTAAACTGTGAGCCATGACAAACGTGACCCTTTTCTAAGCTGACTAGCGGCTGCAATGACAGATTTCTGACTAGCACCCTTACACACAACTATGTGACACAAGCCTATAATGGAGCATCTCATGCTAATACAGTGATTATCAAACTGGGGGTCACAACCCCTTTGTTGGTGTTGAATGACCCTTTCACAGGGGTCACATATAAGATGTCCAGCAGATCAGCTATTCACATTATGATTCATTACAGCAGGAAAATCACAGCTATGAAGTGACAACAAAAATACTTTTATGGGTGGGGGTCACCACATCCTGAGGAACTGTATTAAAGGGTTGCAGCATTTGGAAGGTTGAGGGCCACTGTGCTAATGGATAATGCCAATGGAACAGACATAAAACAGGATCACAGTGAATGTTCTATTAGACAGTGCTGATGGGTGACATGGGAGTGTGGCTTTATACTGGCTGGACAGGATGAGGAGGCCTTGATTTGACAAACTCTGTCAAATTCAAGCTCTATAGTTATTGGCAGTGTAAATTGGAGTCCTGTGGTGCATTTCTTTCTACTAGGAAACCTTTCCAGCCTGCCTGCTTCCCTGTTCTCTCTCCTTCCTTCCTTCCTTCCTTCCTTCCTTCCTTCCTTCCTTCCTTCCTTCCTCCATCCCTCCCTCCCTCTCTCCCTGCCTTCCTTCCTTCTTTCTTCCCTCCCTCCCTTCCTCCCTCCCTCCCTCCCTCCCTTCCTTTTTCTTTCCTTCCTACATGTTTACTGAGAATCTTCTATATGACAGACACCTTGCCAGTACTAGGGGGATATGACAGAGAACACGGGAGGTATGTTCCCTCCCTCCTGTATCTCACAGTTGGGGCGCATCGAGTTTGTCTGATGCTGGGATCTGGAAGGGACAAAGAACCAGAAAGGTTGAGAAAAAGTAGAGTGGCCAACTTCTCCTAGTGCGGATAAAGGGAGGATGGTCTATGTTGCTCACATCGGAGCCACCTGAGTCTAGACTCGAGCATTTCCATCTTTCCATCCCAGTGTGGAGAGTCACTACCTGTATCACCCCAGTTGGGATTGGTACTTGGGGAAACACATCTGGCAGTTATTTATCCCTTTCCCAAAGTGTGAAAGCAGGTCTAAAAACACCAAAAAGCACGTAGCCCTTGGGCCTCATATGCCATCCCCAGCCTCCTTGCAAGGTTTATGTTTTCCTTTCCACACAGAATCTAAGCAAAGGAAGAGTAGAAGGACCTTAAGGTATGAAGAGCTTCAAATCCATCCCAAGTGCACTGAACCAGAAGGAGAAAACCATCACTTTGTGTAGGTGCTAATGTCACTATTAAGGCCAACTTCTCAGTGCTCTGGCTACAACTCAGTTGGTAAGGTTCTGGTCTAGAATTCAAGACGTTCTGGGTTCGATTCTCAGTGCTGCATAAATCAGGCCTGATGGTTCACACTTTTTTTTTTTTTTTTGGCAGTTCTACATCTTTATTTGACATTCAGCAGGTTTGTTCTCATCCACAGTGAGCGTCTGTAGATTTTTGAACGTGGTAACAGGCACGTAAGTTACCAACGTGTAGAGCTTGTTTGGTGACTCCTCATCCTCATTGTTTTCTGGACAAGCGTACTGGAATGCGATATGGAACATTCCTTATTCCCTTGGCCCAGACGGCTTTATTGAGCCTGGTGTCAATGCACACAACTAGAGTCCCCATTCCCTTCCTGGAAAGCTTGCTAATTTCTTTGAGTGCCCGAGGAGCACGCTACTTGAAGCCCACTCCATGGATGCGCTTGTGAATGTCGATAGTGTATTCTCAGGTCACCACCTTGTTGATGGCAGGATGGCCCTTCTTCCTGCCACCCTTCTTTGTAGGAGCCATTCTCCTGGGCCCAAGTTGGAAAGCTGGTTCACACTTCTAATCCTAGCACTTGGGAGGTGGAGGCAGGAGGATCAGAACTTTAAAGGCTATCCTCAGCTGCATGTAGCTGAGTCCAGCCTGAGCTACATGAGGTCTAGTTTTAAAAATAAATAGCATACTACTTGTGACTTTGTTCAGGTTGGGATAATGGTCACATTCTGTCTCCTGGGTCAATCCAAGAAGGCTTATATACCTCACAACTCTACTTTGATCCAGGTAAGAGTCCCTGGCTTCTCTAGTACTAGCTAGTGAATGGTTTTCTTGACTGTTCTAAAGAACTTCTATTAGTTTTCTTGGGAAAATATTTAGAGGTCATTTCATTTGCACCGTTACCCTGTTCTGTGCTTTTGGTTCAGGTCCACAGAAGGAAAGCAGCTTACCCTTGTTTTGAGTAGTCTAAATTCTGTCTGGTCACAAATACCCACTCTTGACTTTTAACAGGCAATTTGGGACATGTTAAAGTTCAAGTATGTTAGAAATGTGGAAGGGAATACTGTGTCCACAGTTGCTCCCAAGTGTCACAGTCTGTTGCCTGAGACTTTATGTGGCAAATCTGGTACCATAGTTTTCCAGTACTTATAATAATAATAATAATAATAATAATAATAATAATAATAATAATAATGACAATGGGCCTATTGAGTGTCTTTGGGTGGATTCAGTGGCATTGTCCTGCAGAAAGGCGATGACGATAAAGGAGTGAATGGGTTGGGGATCATCCCTGCACATGGCCAAGAGGAAGTTGAGATGACACCAGAGCTAGACACAGCCAAGCATCACCTGAGAAAAGAGCATCAGTTGGGGAATTATCTAGATCAGGTTGGCCTGTGGGCATGTCTGTGGAAAATTGTTCTGATTGTCTATAAATGTAGGAAGCCCATTGTGGGCAGCACCATTCCTTAGACAGGGGTCCTGAACTTTATAAAACAGAAGAAAGTTAGGTGCAAGCAAGCAGCAGCATAGACACATTAGTTGTTATTTACTGCAGATATGACATGACTATCTGCTGGAGTTCCTGCCTTGCCTTTCTTGAGATGATGGATTGTAACCTGAGATTATAAGCTAAATAAATCCTTTTCCCTAAAGCTGCCTTTTGTCAGAGTGTTTTATTACAACAGCAGAAAAGAAACTAGACCGAGAGAAAAACAGGAAGAGGCCGCAAAGTAGAAGTGCCTAGTGAATTCTTGCACTCTGAATAGGAGCTAGTGTTCCAGCTGGGGTGTCAGGCAGTGGGGACTTCCAGAGAGCCCAGGGGATGTGTTCAGTGAATAAGGAAGAGGAACTCCATCAACAAGCTCCAAACTTCAAACAAAAGGATAAAACATGGGCAGTAGACTCAAATGATCCAAGATATGGCTGATGGGAAATGAAGTGGAGGAACAGGAGATGAGCCAGAGCTGGAGGCTCAGAGGCAGAGGCCGCCATCATCCTTTCCAGCCAGGAGCTTCAGAGTCCTCTGCTGAAGACTCCACAGGCTGTGTAGAGCCCACACTCCGGGTCATGAATCATAGTGTGATCAAGAGCTGGAGATAGGAGATGTCACAGTCGTGGAATGGAACCTTAGGCTTTGGACAGTGAGTGCTGTGGGGTTTTGTTTGCTTGTGAAAGAGTCTTGCTTTCAGCCCTGAACTCTCCTCTCTTTCACCTCTCTCTCTTCGTTGCTGGGATTCTGGGTATCCTTATGAGAGCAGGCTAGTGCCACTGTTTTAATTGACTTTCAAGAGTCAGTGTGCACTTGGAGTGGGGTTACCTTCAAGGGACTGCCCGAGAGGTATCTGGGGGAAGTGGAAATGCCCACTGGGGCGTTTTAATGAGGAAGAATGGGTGCTGTGTGAGTTAGAAGCAACTGCTGTGGATGCAGGATGCTGGGGTTCTTGGGTAAAATGCAGCTAACTCTTGGATCACATCATTCTGGAAGGGATTTTATCAGAGAGCTCAGCCCTAGCACCACAGAATCTGGGGGCGCTCACTAGGACACGGGAAAGTGTGAGGCCTGCATGAACTTCCCGGAAGTCTATCTGATGACTGGGGATGCAGCTGGAGGCACAGATACTCTATTGTGAGGTGAATTCCTGTTCCCAAATTTCTTCATATTTCTGTTTCTGTATGTGAGCAGTTAAAATGAGAGAGAAGGAAGGAGGGAGAGAGGGAAGGAAAGAGGGAAGGAGAGGGAGAGGGAGAAAGAGAGAAAGAGAGAGAGAGAGAGAGAGAGAGAGAGAGAGAGAGAGAGGAGAATTAGCTAGCAAGGGAAGGTTACTCTCTCCACCTCAATTTCTATTGTTCATCAAAGCAAAAGAGGAACGGTCTGGGGTGAGGGCTCAGTGGGGAAGGTACTTCCCATGCAAGCATGAGGGCCTGAGTTCGGATCCCCAGCACCCATGTAAAATCTGGGTATAGTCACACATGTCTATAACCTCAGTTTCCCCAGAGTGAGGTGACAGATGACAGGAGAATCACCAGAGGCTTTAGGGCCAACTAGCATACCCTGAAGTGAAGACAGTCACCTGAGCTTGTCCTTGGACTACACACACACAATGCCACATGTGTGTCCACAGACACGCACATACACACACACACATATGCACACAATTTAAAAAAATAGAAGGGATAATACATGTCTCTGCCGAGTGACATTGACACATGGCTGTGAAGGACTGGTGAGCGTGGGCGGGGGAGGGGAGGGCTGTGGAGAACATGTGTGATGGATTCCTCATCTAATTTAAAAGCAAACAGCTCTGTCAGATAGGATTCGTTGTGGGTCTGATGGACTGTGGAGGGGGAGCCGACAGGCTCATAAATACGCAGGAACCTTGAGGCAGAATGCAGAGCTCCGATTGCTGGCCTTGGGATAGCAAGGTACCAGTTCTTTAAAATCTCACCAATATTCAATACATCCGGTTGGTTGGCTGAGAAAAGTGCTGATCTTCCTGTGGGACGCAGGGAGCTGTGTCCGATGCCTTCTTGTAGGAGCAGGGAGGTGTTTCTGCTAGTCGTGGGGCCCTTTCAATGTGCCGACTTTGCCTATTACGATTTGTCTAATAACTTGTCCTGGGGTATTGTGTTTACCCCAGAAATGTTAATGACTTCATAACTCAGTGTGAAGTGCTGTGGGCAATTTTTGTATTATTAAGGAGTCTATGAAGTATAAAAGCAGGAATGCTCTCAAGGTGCCCAACCACAGTTATAACTTGATTCTCATTTTGGAAAAAAAAAAAAAAAAGGAGAGAAATGAAAAAATTTTAAAGTACCTGTTTTCAATTGAGAAAACAGTTCATTACGAGTGCTGCCCTTTGGAAAGAAGACGCCTGTGTTTGGAAGGCTGTGTAATTGTGTGTATGAGATGGACAACCTAGGAAGGATGGAATATTGGGTTTTGGCAAGCTGAGCTGGGGACCTCTGACCAGGACTTTGGGCTGGGAAGGTGGGATACTGTTTGAGATAGCTGAACAATGACTCAGGAAATCTAGCAGGAGGGTGGATGGATGAACACGGGCTATCAAGAGAAAGATGGAAGGCCATCATGTCCTCAAACAGGCTGACACCACCCTTCCTTATAATCAAAGACCTTGCTTCCCCCACCCCCCACCCATAAAACCAGGGACTTCCTTGTGAAGGAAGGGCATGCAAACCAGAACTAGCCAGACTCCTACTCAGACCAACATCACGATGGAAGATGAACGGCCCATGCATTTCAGAATCTTCTGGCATCACTACTTCTGTCTTTAGAGAGGAGGCTCTAGGGACACTTAGGGATCCAGGGAATATGTCTTGAAAATCATTAACTAAAATTGTATAAGAAGGAAAAATAGGGGCATGGATGTATCTCGGTTGGTAGGATGCTTGCCCTCAGTTGGTAGAGTGCATGAAACCCTGAGTTCTGTCTCCAGCATCACATATGATAAACATAGTACCACACAGCTAAAAGTAATTCCAGCACTCTGGAGTTGGAGGTAGGGCATCAGCGTGTCATCTCACTAACACATGAGTTTGGAATTAGCTTGGGATGCATAGGTCTTGTCTTGAACAGTACCAATAAAACAAAGGAAAGTTGTAAATCACCAAACTTGTCAGAAATGGCTTATATGCTGCTTTTACTCAGACCTTCCTGGGTACTCAGTGCACTTGCCAGATGGTTTGAGTGGTGGTGGTGATGGTGGTGATGATGATAATGATGATTGTGATGCTGATGGTGCTGGTGCTGATGGTGCTTGTGAAGAATTGAAGAATTGTTCTGCTGAAGAATTGTTGGATATGGCAAACAAAGGGGACAATGGGAAGATAGAGTTGGTTGGCATCTTGCAGTTATCCCACTGGGCACACACTCAGGCTGATGATCCTTTACTATCTTCCCTTGCCTTCTCCTTCTCATTCACCCCCTGCCACCACCCTCTGCCCCCACCAGAGGGATCTTCACAATGCCTTGGCTTGAGGAACACTCTTCAGAGTAAAAGGCTGGCCTCAAGCAGGATATCGATGATGAGACCTGCCTGGGCTTGCACAACCAACTTGGTCCTTGGGCCACAAGCTGGTGAAGTCCATCAGGAGACAATTCCTCTATAGGTGAGAACCAACTGTGTCTGTCTCATTGGGTGATCTCAGGGGATCTGCAGCAAGGGAGGGGACATTGCTGATGTCTGTCTCTGGTGGCCTCCGAGAAGCTGAGAACATTCATTTCATACAAGACAAATTCTAGCTGCCATACAGCAGTCTTGGGCACCCAGGAGATGGGAAATCTGCTCTCTGAAGCTACAACTGTAGCTTTGCTGGAGTGTATTTGTCTTGCTCAAAAGGCCTGCATGGATAGCGAGGGTGGTGCCCAGGGTTACTTGTGGAGGCAGCTTGGTCCCTTCTAGACTGGAAGGACTCATTAGGGTGAACTCAGTGTGCTTTGGGTCAGTGTCCCATGTCTTATTGCTACTCTTCTTGAGGCATATTTGGACACAGGAGCACCCATCTGCCTTAATTCTCTGTCATGGTTATCTCTACCAAGCACCGGAAGGCCTACTATGCTCCCTGGGCTCCCAGTATTGAGCTGGTTCCATTAGAGTGGTTTGGATGATATACCATGTGTTATCTTCTGAAGCCTGTCATCCTTGTCATTGGAATTTGATCATGAGACTTCCTCTTGGATAGGTCTCTTGGATTAGTATGTTTGATGCCACTGTGGATGTGTGTATCTGTCAGTCAGCCTCTGGTTCACTCAGTAGCTGGCTGCCTTGGAGTAATATGTGTGTGCATGCACGTGAGTCCACGTGTGTGTACACGCATGTACATGTGCATGTGAGAGTGTGTGCACATGTGTGTGTTCATGTGTGTGTATGTGTGTGTGCATGTGTGCGTGTATGTATGTGTGTGCATGTGTGTGTGTCTGTGTGTGTATGTATGTGTGTGTCTGTCTGTGTGTGCATGTGTGTGTGTCTGTGTGTCTATGTATGTGTGTGCATGTCTGTCTGTGTGTGCATGTGTGTATGTATGTATATGTGTGCATGTGTGTGTGTAGGTGTACATGTGTTCACATGTGCATGCCTGCTCATACCATAGCACATGTGTAAAGGTCAGAGGGCAACTTTGGGGGCCAGTACTCACTTTCTCACTTTTGGTTTTGTTTGAGACCTGGTTTTTGTTCTCATCTGCATATGCCAGGCTAACTAGCTTGTAAGATTCTGAGGATTTTCCCACCTCAGCCTCCCATCTCCCCGTAAAAGCTCTGGGATTCAGACATGCGTGCTACCAGTCAACTATACACGGGTTCTGAGGATTCAAACTTAGATCCTCAGGGTGGCATGTCCCTGCTCTAGCCACTGTGCCATCATTCTAGCCCCTTTGGTCAGATTTTAACTTCCTGCCCAAGCACTACCACTGAGGATATGAGGTTTCCTGAGCCAGCCTCCTCTTCTGCACTTCAATGATGATGTAGAGAAAATGGAGCCTGTTCAGAGGGGAAATGAGAGGCTGGGGAAGAATAATGAGAAATACACCTGGTTGGCAGGATGAAAACTCAGGCGTGCCTTGCTTTGAGAAGAAGACTCAGAGCAGCCAGGAGAATGGCATTTCGGGACAGCAACCATGTCCTGTGCAAAGGAGGAAGAGAGTTCTTTGTCTCCTAAGAACTACATGTAGAATAGAGTCAGCACAAGGCAGATCTTTGCTAGATGCAAACAGAATTTTCTGGGAGGCAGAGACGTTTCCAGTTGGATGAGCCTCTCAGGGAAATGGGGAGGCCTTTGTTCCCTGGGGAGCTTCAGGTCCAGGGCTGGGTATTGTCAGATGCTAGTGCAAACTCACATCATTGCTTGTGGAGGAATATCCTGCGTCTCATTCTCATGTTCCTCGGATAGAGGCCAGAGAAGATGACTCCTGGGTCTCCGTCTTTCCTGTTGTGGCTACAGTTTCCTTGACATCCTTCTCATAGGTGGTGGCTATGCCTCTTCCCTTTGAATATGGATGGGCTGTACGACTCAAGCACAATATACTGGAGGAAGAGCACAGTACAGAAGAATGGTGCCCTCCTAGACCAGGCTGTGCAGGGCCAGAAGGGAACATTGCGGTTAGAGTCCCGAATTCTCGTCTAAGTTTGACTGACCTAATGTTACCATGTTGTGAGCACACCCAGGCTGACCACAGAGAGAGGGTCTGTGGTGGAAGTCGGAGGGAAAAGAGGAGGGGAAGTCAGGTATGTACACACAGACACACACAGAGACACCCACAGACACACACACATATAGACACACATAGACACACAGACACACACACACATATAGACATACATAGACACACACACACACACACACATATAGACATACATAGACACATAGACACACACAAGACACACACATACATAGACACACACACACAGACATACAGACACATAGATACACCCACATACACACACACACACACTTAGACAGACACACACACAGACACACACACATACATAGATATACATACACACACAGACACACACACATACACACAGACACACACAGACACACACAGACACACACACACACACATAGACACACAAAGAGAGTCAGAGAGAGAGACAGAGACACAGAGAGAGATGGTGAGACAGACATAGAGAGACACAGAGAGACACAGAGACACAGAGAGACAGAGAAACACAGAGAGATACAGAGAGACAGAGAGACAGAGATTCTGAGACTCCAGACCAGACTCCCACCCGACACAGGCATCTGTGAATAAGTCCACATGACTTCAACCCCAGCTACCACCACTATCTGACTAATTTACAAAAGTCCCTGAGTGAGAGCCGCCCAGCTAAGCTTAGTCAATCCCATCAGTGTGACATGACAGCAAATGGTTGTAACCCATTATGTTCTGAGCTGGTTTCTTACGTGCTAATAGGTACATGAGTTCAGAATTTGATGAACTGCATGTGGGAGGCAGGCTGTGATTAGTCATAGGTCAATTAGATGGTATGATCAGAGAGACGGGCTCCCAATTGTTCTGGATTATTCTGAGAGAGACTCACTTGTGGTTGACAGGTCATCTCTCTCAAGATGGGCACAGGGGGGTGGTGGTGGGGGTAGCAGGGAGAACATTTTGTCTAATTCATTGTATGTACCACGTGCTGGAGTAGTTTCCTGATATCTCAAAATAGTCCAGGGCAAGGAGGTTTCTGGCACTGGGAAGGACAGAGATGTGGTACAGGATCCATGGGCTTTTGACATGGGGCACTAGGAAACTGTGAAGAGGCCATAACCAAGAGCAGGAAGATAAAAATCAAAGGAGGGACACAGTGATGTTTGCTCAAATCTTCATTTCGTTTGGCAGTGGCTGATCTGAACTCTGTGTTCCCAGCAAACATTGCAGCTTGCATGAATACTTCTGAGGATACGGATGAAGAAGTGATTAGTTTCCAGTATCCGGTGAGCTTGGTAATGGATGTAATACATTCATATATACAGAGGCACCTTGGTTCTTTGATACATGACTTGTGGTGGTATGAGTAAGAATGGGCCCCATAGGCTCATATATTTGAAGTGGAACTATTTGGGAAGGATCAGGAGGTGTGGCCTTCTTGGTAAGTGTGTCACTGGGAGTGAGCTTTGAGGTTTCAAAAGCCCATGCCAGGTCCAACAATCTCTCTCTCTCTCTCTCTCTCTCTCTCTCTCTCTCTCTCTCTCTCTCTCTCTCTCTCCTTCTGCTGTTGCTGCTGCTTCTGCTTCTTATAGATCAGGATATAAAGCTCTCAGCTATTGCCCCAGTGCTGTGCCTGTCTGCTTTCTGCCATGTCAATCACAGACTAACCTGAAACTATAAGCAAGCCCCCAATTAAATGATTTCTTTTATGAGAGTTGCCATGGTCACCGAGTGTCTTCACAGTGGTTGAACAGTGACTAAGATACTTTTAACCACTCATATACCAACAAGGGGCAGACTTATATTGCAAAACTGTCCCGCCCCCTTCTCTTGCTCTATGTGTGTAGGATAGAGGACAACTTCTGCCACCATTCCTCAGGAACTGTCCTTCTTTGTTGGGGATTCAGGAGCTCTCATTGTCCTGGAACTTCCTAGA
Organism: Arvicanthis niloticus; assembly: GCF_011762505.2. Lineage (NCBI taxonomy): Eukaryota > Metazoa > Chordata > Mammalia > Rodentia > Muridae > Arvicanthis > Arvicanthis niloticus. The sequence goes on along the minus strand of NC_047662.1, from coordinate 12,350,746 downwards.
CTAGCCTACATAGCCAGTGAGGTTCAGGATTCTCACATCTCTACGTCTCCAGCACTGGGATTTCAGCTGTGTGCTCCATGTACCCGACTCGTCATATGGGTTCTGGTCCTCATGTTTGTACATTGAGCATTTTATGAACTGAGTCATATTCCAGACTCCAGAGACATTCTCTCTCACCCTTTGTTATCTCACATGGAACATCTTGGAAATAGTTGACTTGTCTGACCCTAGGCGGAGCCAAAAGCACAGGTCAAATGCTATAACATCATTATTTGCTAAATGATGCTTCTGGGATATAGAAAGCCAGGGGAAATGAACATATTTGGACATCTCATGGCAGAAGCCAGATGTTGGAAGTGGTATTGTGAGTGGTGATTTCAGTATGGCTGATGTGGAACATTGACCATGATGGCGGTAGAGGCAGTAGCTCATGCACCTCCAGGGATCTCTAAGCACCAGACATTATCCGTGCCTTACAAGCAGTCTGCGCGTCTCTGCTGGAAATCACAGCTTGGGGGCTGGGAAAGGACTCAGTTGGCAAAGTGTGCGCTGTGCTAGAGTTAGGACCTGAACCCACAGAAATCTCTTCAGAAGGTGGTTTAACAGTGCACACCTATAACCACAGTGCTGGGTGTCAGGAAAACCAGAGAAAGGTAGATCCCTGGAGATCTCTGGCCAGCCTGCCTAACCAATCAGAGTCACAGGTTCATTGAGAGACCTTAACTCAAATAAAGTGCAAAAGTGTAGAGGAAGATAGCCAACATTGGCCTCTGGACTCTCCATGCATGTACATGTACCCCCACATATGTGTACGCTTCATACACAGACACATGGGCACACACAGCACAGCCTAAGGACCTCAAGATCTAAATCTTGATTCTGCAGCTTCCTAGGTGAGATGAGCAAGTCACCTCAGCATCCACATTTATTTCCCCAGAATTGTACTTATCACAAGGGAAAGGCAGAGTCGAAGGGCTTAGCCCAGATTGAGCTCAAACACTCACAAATGTCAGGTACTCTGTCTGCGATGCTTCTGCTTCTTACTGGATGGAGTTGACCTTTGCAGATTGATCCAGTCTCACCTAGAGAGTGCCTACGAGTGTCTGTCTCTATGAGAGATGCCGTTCTAAATTACGTATTGGAAAACTGTGACCCTTCCATCAAACCCCACCTATCACCTATGAGGTGTGCTTTGCCAGCAGATAGCCGCACTTCCGGGTCCAAATGCTTGAAAAAGGTAGAGACATGTGATCGTTCTGTGAACCTCGGATTCCGGTGTGCAGAAATAAAGCTTTATTGGCATATGAAGCCCTTGTGTGATTTCACGCTGTCTGTGGATTTTGTTCTCCACGGTGAGAAAGAGTACTCGCTATGGGCACCTCACGATTCACAGCCTGAAATATTTGCTATCTAGCTCTTTGGTTTTTTTGTTTTGTTTTGTTTTGTTTTTTGATACAGGGTTTCTCTGTGTAGCCCTGGCTGTACCTGGAACTCACTCTGTAGACCAGGCTGGCCTCGAACTCAGAGATCCACCTGCCTCTGCCTCCCAAGTGCTGGGATTAAAGGCGTTCGACACCACTGCCCGGCACTATCTGGCTCTTTGAAGACAAGGTTTGCCTAATTTTGTTTTAAGTGAGAAGAAAACAGAGCCTAATAGAAGCTAAGCAACCTGCTAGAACATGGCTTGTATCATTCATCATCACATGCTTTTATGTATATATTTATACTCCCATTATTCATGTGTGTGCTTACATGTCTTTGTCTGTCTGTCTGTCTGTCTGTCTGTCTGTCTGTCTGTATCTGTCTACTATCATCTATCTGTTATATCTATCTATCTATCTATCTATCTATCTATCTATCTATCTATCTATCTATCTATCTTTCTATCACCTATACATCAATCATTTATCTATCAATCATCTATTTATCAATAATCTATCAATTATCTATCTATCCACTATCTCTATCATCTATCTATCTATCTATCTATCTATCTATCTATCAATCATGTATCTATCACATATCATCTATTTACGCATGTCCACATATGAACACACATCCATGTTGCAACTCAGATATTCACATCCACATACCATCTTCTTAGGCCCTATGTCCTTGCTGGGTGCCCAGTGCCATCTCACACTGTCACCTCATCAAATCAGCACTGGGTGTGCAGTAGCGAATGCATTTGTGTTAGGTACATGTGGCCAAGTTGAAAGCACATGTCAGTTCACACCCTGCTGTATCTCTGAAGAGATACATGAATATTTCATCTCTTTATTCTATGTTAGAAGGTTTCCGCTTCCCTTATAGCCTCTAGGCTGTAAGAACCCACTTTCATCACAGAATCAAGCAAGGAGAGTATTTACCATACATATGAGAACCATCGTGAATAAATCGCCCCTTAGGAATTGTTCACTTCCCATTTGCCTCTTCTCTCTTGGGCTATGATTAAACTTTAATACACATAAAGTTTGCCGGGTTTTATAGAGTCACAGTGCAGGCACACTAATGGCAGGTGGACATGCTCAGGCTTTAAATCCCTCCTGCTCTGTAGCTTGGTAAGGAACAGGTCTCTCATCCACAAAATAGCATTTAAAAATACTGTCTATACTAAAAGTGGCCAAGATCTGAGACTGCTGGAGCTGATAAAAGGTGAGGTCTGGTGTCAACAGGTGTAATCCTTTAGTTTTACACATGAGCAAACTTAGAGCCAGACTGGAAAACTGGGGCTTTGGCATGGGAAAGCTGGGTCGCTTAGCTTTATCTGTCAGCTTAACACAGCCTAGAGTCAACTGAGAAGGGAGTCTCAATTGAGGTATTGCCTAGAACAGATTGGCCCATGAGAACGTCTTGAGTTTTTTTTTTTTTTTTTTTTTAATTTTTAAAAATTGCGAGTGTCTCTCTCTCTCTCTCTCTCTCTCTCTCTCTCTCTCTCTCTCTCTCTCTCTCTCTGTGTGTGTGTGTGTGTGTGCATATATCGATGTCATAAGTTGCCATTGGAAGCCTTCAAGTTGGAGTTACAGGCAGTTGTGAGCCACCTGACAGGGGTGTTAGGAATTGAACTCAGGTCTACTGCAAGAAGATCACATATTCTTAACTGTTGAGCCATCTTTCTAGTCCCTTGGTTACTAATTGATTTTTGAGGAGGGTCCAGCCCATTGTAGGCAGGGCTCTCCTGTTGACAGGTGGTCCTGGGATGTCCGAGAAGGCTAGCCAGCATGAGTGAGGGAGCTGCAAGCAGCCTTTCTCCATGGTTTCTGCTTCATTTTCTTCTTGAGTTCCTGCTCTGATGATGGGTTTGGAAGTATGAGCTGAAATAAACCCTTTCCTCTCCTAAGCTGCTTTTGTTCAGAATTATTATTATTTTATTATCACAGAAACAGAAAGGAAACTATGACAGCTGGTCACTGGCTTAACACAGACCTCCAAGGCTGCCTGTGTTTATATAACTAGGGAGTTGTGCTGAGTCCCACAGGGACATCTGTAAGCCATATGCTTACACACTTGTAAAATAAGACTTAACAAGAATCTCTATTTACCTTTGGGTAAACACCCAGGAATATCTTGGTCATGTGTGTCTGTTGCAGTTTGAACTAGAATGACCCCCAGAGGCTCATGTATTGAACATTTGGTTCCCAGTTGGTAGAACTGTTTGGGAAGGATTAGGAGGTGTGGCCTTGATAGAGGAGATCTGTCATTGGAAACACATTTTGAGGTCTTAAAAGCCCAGGCCATTTCCAGTTAGCTCTCTTTCTGCCTCATACTTTCTGGTAAGGATGTAGGCTCTGAGCTATTGCTTCAGTGCCTGCCTGCTGCCATGCTCCCCACTATGGTGGTTGTGGACGCTAATCCTCTGAAACGATGAGTTCCAAGATATAATGCTTTCTTTTACTGGTCATTGTGTTTTATCACAGCATTAGAAAAAGCAACTATCGTGGTAAAAGAAAAGCTGTGATTAAAAAAAATCATGATCAAAAGCAGCTTGGGAGGAAGATCTTGTTCAACTTATATTTACACATCACAGCCCATCATACAGAGAAGGCAGGGCAGGAACTCAAGGCAAGGCAGGAACCTGGAGGCAGGTTTCTGATAAAGATCATGGAGGATGGCTGCTTACGGCTTGCTTTTCATGGCTTGTCAGCCTGTTGTTTGTTTGTTTTTGGTTTTGATTTTATACCATTCAGGGCCACCTGTGCAGTGGTGATACCACCCTTAGGGAACTCAGTCTTCCCACATCAATCATTAATTAAGAAAATGTGCTATAATCTTGCCTGCAGGCGGAGATTATAGGGGCATTTATTCAGTTGAGCGTCTCTGCTCCAAAATGATCCTAGCTTGTGTCAAGTTGACATAAAACTTGTTAGTAAAATACAGTAGATCTATTTCCAGGTTTGGAGAAACCACTGTCCTGATCTCTGTAGTGGCTGGACTAGTTAGCACAGTTAGCAGCAATGTTGCTTGTATCCTTGACAACATTTGTTGTTATTTGTTTCCTTGGTGACCTCTGTCTTGACTGGGCTGAGATGGAATCTCAGTGTAGTCTTGATTTGCATTTCTTTGATGTCTGGTGAAATTGGCATTTTCGCTTTTTTTTTTTTTTTCATGCTTATTGCCCATTTTCGCTTCATCTCTGGCTAACCACCCATTCATTTCATTAGCCCATTTATTGATTGGGTGATTTATTGATTGGGTGGTAACACTCACACAACAATGTTCACTCATAATAGCTAAGCTATGAAACCAACTCTGTCCTGAACCACAAAAATAGATAACAAAATACAGCATCTATGCACAATAGATTTTTTTTTGGCCATAAAAAATGAAGTTGTCTTGTTTGTAGAGGTTTGGATGCAACTGGAGATGATCCCATAAACAAATTAGCCAGTCACAGAAAGACAGACTGCTCAAGTTCTCTCTCCTTTGTGGGTTCTAGACTTTATCGACACAAAATCATATATGTGGGGATATATGGAGAGCGATAACAGAAACAACAGAGTTATGGGAAGGGAGGATATGATGGGATGATGAGGGAGGACAGAAGGGAGGGTGTTGGCTAAGGGATTTTGGGGGAAGCATACGTAACATTCAATCAATATAACTTGGTGTGAAGTTTAAAATAATATTAAAATTTAAAAACAAATGTTGCTTTCTCTTAGTTATTGCATTATTGGGCATATATAGTGTTTTCTTTTCCTTTTAAAGATAAATTAATTTGAAATATTTATTTATTTATTTATTTATTTATTTATTTTCTCTATGTGGTGCACATGCACACACACACACACACACACACACACACACACACACACACACACACGTGTGCATGTTGGTACCCGTGGAAACCAGAAGAGGATGGGAGATCTCTAGAGCTGGAATTACAGGTGGTTGCGAGCTGTCCCATGTTGGCGCTGGGGTTTTCCGTGACAGCAGCAAGTGCTTCTAATTGCTGAGGCCACATGTGGTATTCTCACACCATCTTCTGTGACCATGTCTTGTCTTAAAGCTGACCTTGGCTATCTTACTCAACTTCACCATCTCCTGGCCTAGCATGGCTGCCAGTGTGCTCTGTACAGCCCAGGGGCATGGTGATCCTCATAGCCATGGCATCTACCAACTCATACCTATTCCTGCTGTTGCCTGAGTGTTGGCACCAAAGAGAAGAGAGAGCACCGTGATGGCAGACAGAACAAGCTCGAGAGGGGAGCTGTATGCTGACAAACTAGGAGAGTATCAGAAGCTACGGGAAGCTGTTGGTGATGGGCCAGGGGAAGAATTAGATGTTCTCCTTTATGCTAATGACTTTGTTGACTTTTCAAGGGCTAGGTTATGTTAGTATATATTAAAAGATGGTTTTTACTCTTCTTCTTTCTTTCTTCTCCTTCCTCCTTCCCCTGCTCTTTCTCTTTCCTATCCCATCCTTCTCCTCTTCCCCACCCTCCTTCTCTTCCCCACCCTCCTTTTCCTCCTCCTCCTCTTCTTCCTCGTCCTCCTCTTCCTCCTTCTTGTCCTAGGGCCTCATGCATACCAGATCCAATCTCTATCATTGAGCTCCATCCCCAGATTGAAGGTAATTTCTCTGTGAACTATGAACGTGTAGAAAATTAGAGTCCCCTGTAAGATACTTCTCTTCTTAGTTCATCTAAATTTAAAACCATGAAGGTGATAGGGGATGGACCCTTGAGAATGGTCTAAGGGAAGAGAGAAGGAAGAGTGTGAAGAGAAAGCAGGGTCATAGTCTTTGTAAGGAAGTTTGTTTCTTTGAACTTGACCCCCAAAAGGATTCTGTAAGTAAGGGGCACTAGCACCCCTCACCCTGGCATGGGCATGATGAGAATGCTAAGGTCAAGCTTCTTAAACTCACCAAGATCCCTGGCCTCTATGCCTAGTGCAGAAGCAATACACCCAGACCTGGAGGGACCAGTAGATCCAGATGATGAGTATCTCCATGGCAACCAACATAGTCTGATGACTCAGAGCTCCAACATGCTGTGGGGTCCAGACATTCCCAGTACCTTGGTGCTAGAAAAAAAAAGACCTTCAGGGTGGCAATGAGGGGTTTATCTGAGAACCAAGAGAGGTCGATTGCTTATCTACCTGATGACTTGTAATCACTGTTGAAATTAAATGGCTAGGAAGAAAATAGATTTAATATTGGTCCCCCACTCCAGCCTTTGCTGGCAAATCTTTTCTTCTATATCTAGAAAACAAAAGGTCTATGAGTTATCCACTGTTCAGTAAGCAGCCTGCTCATTGTGGATGTATTATTTATTGCTTGACAGGAAGCACTGTCAGTATTCTATTGTCTGTACCAAAAGAGGGTCAAGGGCATCTGTGTTCATTTGCATGTCCTCTCTTCTCGGCCAGGTATCTTAAACGATAGCAAGACAGACAACTGTGTGTCTACAGGGAGATTTCTGGAGAAGCTGCCCCTGAGAACTTCAGTTATAAAGATCATGGTCAAGCTGAAATGGTATAGAAGGCAGTTATAAGGAGCTGGCTCTCCCTCCTGCCCTGTCTTCTCACCGAGCCTAGTTTCTTTCTTTCTTTCTTTCTTTCTTTCTTTCTTTTTTTGTTTTTTTTTTTGTTTGTTTGTTTTTTTTTTTTTTTTTTTTTTTTTTTTTGTTTTTTGAGACAAGGTTTCTCTGTGTAGCCCTGGCTGTCCTGGAACTCACTCTGTAGAACAGGCTGGCCTCAAACTCAGAAATCTGCCTGCCTCTGCCTCCCAAGCGCTGGGATTAAAGGCGTGTGCCACCACTGCCCGGCCGAGCCTAGCTTCTTTAGTTACAAAGCTTGAACTTTTATGCCAACAAGACCCAATGAGATGCAGGTAGGTCACACCTGCTTTGCTGAAGACAAACACATAGCTTGTTTTTCCATAAGTTTAGTCCGTTACAGGGCAAATCAAATCAAGATGGCACCAAGAACATTCCGAGCCGAAGCAAGTGTCACCTAGCCTCACATGTGTGACCAAGTCATTGCAAAGTCAGGAAATGGGCATCAGGGTCTTTCTCAATTTATGAAGCTGTCACTAGGAAGAAAATCACACTGGTAATGGTGAGGGTCTCAGAAGTGAGCAAGTGTAGATGTCTCTCTCTCTCTCCCTCCCTTTGTCCCTTCGTCCCTTTGTCCCACCCCCGACCCCATGAGTGTTTTCATGGAGAAGAGCTGTGCAATATCAGACCTTAGCACACTTTCCCTGCCACAAATGCATCTCTACACTGGCAATCTCTAAAGCGCACACTTTCTAATTTAGCTGCAGCATCTCATGGAAATGTCGAGGCTTCCAAATAGGGGTCTCTCTGTGCTGCGCACTGCTGTGCATTTTTTAAAAATGCAATTGTTAGCGCATGTTGCCAAGAAGAAAAAGAAAAAGAAAAAAAAAAAGAAATCTATTCTGATGACACAAGCCCAGGATGCAATTAATCAGTCTCCAACTCAAGAAACTAGATTTTGAATGACTCTGCTTGTCCAACCTGTCCCTGGCTTCAAAAGAAAGATGGTTCTAAGAGGACGCCTTTCCCAGTGGTCTGCTATCTCATCGAGTGGGTGTGATTCGTGGTTCTCTGCTGAAGTCCTTAAGCTCTGTGGGGTGTGCCCTGGTTCTCGCCATAGTCATGATCTTACACAGGAGGCAGAATTAAAGACTACCCAGTGCCTTCAGTGGGAGGGGCCTCTTTGAATGTCTCAGGCCATTCCAGCCTTTGAGTTCACAGTATTTGCTACTGCGGCTTGATTTCACCTTTAGTTTATAAAGCCCCTATTTGCTTTTGCTCCGCTCTTTCCCTTTCTTCTTCTCCTTTTGAGACCAACACTTTGCACTTTTGCTCTGAAAAGGGAGCATAAAGGAGCCACTCCAATGACAGCCACACTTCTGATGGACTCAGGGGGGACATAAATGCCACCAGGGTGACATTTCTGTTTAAATATCATGAGGGGAGCATAGAGGGAAGAGGGATTTGGCTAGACTGGTCCTGGCCACTTTGTAAATGTCAGAGTCGGTACTGACCAGCATTTGGGGGCAGCTCGGAGCCCTTGCTCTCCATGCCTGCTTGTTTTCTCAGTTTCTTCTAGTAATGCCTGGAGAAAACAGTCACTGTGGTGGATGGTGCCCTCCCTTTTTGTGACTGTGTGGCTAGCTATCAAAATCCCATCTGGACATCCCTTGTTTGTCATTGGTAGGGGTGGAGGGAGATGAGGGTTTGTGGGGCTTGCCTTCCTCTTCTTCACCCTCACCTTCACCAATATGTGCATTCTCTGTTCAGTGGTTCTTCTCCCTGACCCCTCTCCCCAGAATAGGATGCCTGAGGAAGTCCGTTCTGCTTTTGAAATGGACCTTAATGGATTAATAACTTGGTCCTGTTGTTTTCTAAGAGAGACAGAACTCTAAACAGGTGTTAAAACAGAGCCTCCTTAGTGTTAGTGCAAAAGGACAGGGGCTGGGGACTTCTGAGGGTGGTGGCCCAATGAACTCACTTGCAACCTAAGGAAAGATGATTTTATTTGGCCTCCTAGTGTGGGGGTGGCAAGGAAAGCATGGTGGCAGGTCACATGGCATTCACAGGAAGCAGAGAGATATGGATGTTTGTGCTCAGCTCACTTTCTACTTTTTATTCCATCTGGGACATCAGCCTAGTGGATGTTGCCACCCACAGTGGGTCTCCCTATCTCCATTAACCCAATCTAGAAACTCTCTCACACAGATGCCCAGAGATTCGCTTCTATGGTGATTTTAAACCCCAGACACTTGACAGTCAAGATTAAACCATCACCCTGTTGATAACAGTTTGGTACAATTTTAATGTCTATCCACGTAGATGACAGGGAAATTGTTGGAGTGGTCATATCTCAAAGCAGCCGTAATGACAAATGCCTTTTTGACATGGGTCATTTTCAACTTGCAATGGATTTACCAGTGTGGGACTGCATTTGGGGCAAAGAGTATCTAGTTGGAACTGGACAAAGAAAGAACAGGGTAAATGGGACTCAGAGACCCTGGCCATTCCTCATCTCTGCCTTCTCCTTTTCTCCCCAGCCCTGCTCTTAAGGGAACTGGGACTTGCTGGTGCTGCTTCAAGGTTTCTAGAACACACGTATTCTCCAAGATTGCAAACCTGCATTACCTTCTTGGAGTTTTCCAACACTTCGGGACTAGAATTTATTGATCACTGTCTGTATCTGTCATTGTGCAAAGTTCTCCGAATAGACTATTGCTGTTCCTTGTCTTGTATTCTTCATTCTTGTGACAGGAAACAGGCATGGCTGAGGCACCTTCTGCATCAGCACTGGAGGCTGGAGCTTCAACAGCCCCTAGGCCAGCTCAGTGGCAATACAAAGCCTTCAGTAATCAGGCAGATGCCAGAGCTGAGAGCCTGCCGTCTTCCTCAAGAGTCATCACCTGGGACTCAAGATATCAATGGCTCCTGACTTTTCTCTCAAGGATACCTCAGATAAGGTCAGGGACAACACCTTATTATGTTCAGAAATGTGCTTGCTTTATAGGCACAAGGACCTGAGTTCTGGTCTGGATCCACATAAAAAAGCTGGAAGAGATGGATGCCATATGCCTGTTATCCCAGCACTGGGGAGGGGGAGACACGCAGATTCTGATTCATGCTATCTGGCAACCTCCAAGCTTTGGAGACATCCTGTCTCAGAAAACAAGGGAGAGGCTAGGATGATAGTTCAGTGTGCCAGGGTACAAGAATTGTTAAAATCCTCAGAACTCACATGAAAAGCTAGGTAATGAGTGTAACTCCAGCTGTCTCGGTTCACCCTCCTCCCTCCTTCTCCCCCACTCCTCTTCCTTCTTCTGCCTACTTCTCCTCTCCTTCTCCATCCCCTTGTCTTCTTTCTCTGTCTGTTTTCTCTCTCCCTTTCTCCACCTCCCCCCCCCCGTGTGTGTGTGTGTGGGTGTGCGTGTGCGCGTGTGCGCGTGTGCGTGTGTGTGTGTGTGTGTGTGTGCCTGGATGCATGTGGACAGAGGTCTCCCTGGGGCTTGTTGCCTATCAGCCTAGCTGCAGGTTTAATGAGAAACCCTGTCTCAAATCAATAAAGCAGAGTGAGATCAAGCAGGACAACTGAATCCTTCCTTGGCATCTGCAGTGTCCATAGGGGGTACACATCTTCATACACATATGCACACATAATGCAAATACATGCCATGCCACACATGTACACCACATATATACACACACAAACATAATGCATGCCTACAAAATCAGAAAATAAAAATTCCCAGGGCAAGATGAACAGCATTTGAATAACCCCCAAGGTTATCCTTAGGACCCCCACATGTTTGTTTGTGCACACACATGAGTGTGTGTACATGTACACACACACACACACACACACACACACACACACACACACACACACACACCTTTTTAGATAGACTATAGTCCTGCAGAGCATGGGTTTCTGACCATAACAAGTATTTATCACCTTATGTGGTAGATCAAAGAAAGGCCACCATAGCTTGTTCAGAATCTTCAGACACTTGGGTGCTGTAGTTTGGATTCTAAATGTCCCCCAAAAGATTAAGGGCTCTGGGTTACTAGGGTGGCACTATTGAAGGCTGTTGAGACCTTCATGAGGCAGGCTCTGGTGACGCTGTTTTAGATGACAGAGGGCTTGTCCTTGAAGACTGTGGATCCTGGGTTCTCTTTTTCATTTTGCTTCCTGGCCAGGAATTGAATGGTTTTTGCTATGCTCTTCACTCTTACCGTGACAAGCTGCCTTAGTCCAGTCTCAAAACCCCAGGATCCACAAACCACGAACTGGAACCTTCAACCCCATGAGTTAAAAGAAATCCTTTTTCTTTATAAATCAAAGTTTTCAGGTGTTTGTTATAGTAACAGAAAGCTGGCTAGCACATAAGACTTGATCCCAGAATCATGATCCCAAACACAGTCAGCTGGGGACAGAAACCCAGCCCTAGTTCTGAAATATGTGGTTAGGTTTCTGGTAAAGCTTGCTACACTTCTTTGTCTCTTCCTCTGTGTGGTTCCCAGGGACCAAGCACACAGTCTCCATTCTGCTTTGTTTTATGGTCAGGAGAAAGTGTAGAGCCAGCATTGACTTTACCCTGTTAGAAATCTTTGCTGGATGATGTTCCTTTTGGCAGCTGTCTGGCCTGGTATTTAAGTAGCATCGAGCTCCAAAGAGTTGCCCTTTAAAGAGAGATTAGAGTCACACATCCACCACAGATAAGCTGGAAGATAAACAAATGTTCTTTTCTACCCAAATGTTTCCAGCTTTTGCTCAATGATATTTCTCATGGTTGGAGCCCAAAATGCTATAGATCCAGGACCGAGAGAACTTAAGCTCGTGCTGGGAGCCAGGCACAAGTTCCAGATTTTCTATCACTTTGATTCCTGCACCAGCTTTTCAATTGCAAAAGGCTCATACTGAGTGAAGTAAAATAAAAAGATCAAAAAATTATATTAAAAATTTTTATATATTTTGAGCATGAAAAAATTATTCTCATTGGTTAATTTACTGAGAAGTTGGGAAGGCTATTAGCTTCGGGTGTGGCTGGTTCTGGGCATCAATCCTAAGACTTCCTCTTTTCTCCTCTCATTATCTTTCTGTATGGCTTTTCTTCTGCACTGGCTTCCCTCCTAATGGTAAGATGAACTCAGGCAGTAGACGGCTGAGGGTCTGCAAGTCAAGCTACACCCACAGATGAGAGAGTGTGCTTCTTTGCAAATTTGCACAGACACAGGGTAGAGTCTCAGTGGTCTGACTCAGATCCCATGCTCATCTCTGACCCAATCATGGTAGCTACAGAACTACTATAATTTGTCAGGCCTGGGTCACGTGACTCTTTCTGGCTCTAATTGGCAAGGTCTATCTGGCCAATGAGACAGGAGGTTCTCTATAGTCATACTCTAACTAATGTTCTATGAGCAGAGAGCGGAACTTGGGAGGCAAAACAGATGATCATTGTATTAGCTTTCTGCCACTGTGACAAAAATACTTGAAGGAAATCAACTTAAAGACTAAAAAGGTTATTTTGGTTCATCACTACAGTTACTTTGAAGCCCATGGTAAGGCCAAATTGGTGGAAATTGCATTGGTGGAAATGCAAAGTGGAGGAAAACTATTCACATGGTACCCAGGAAGCAAAGACAGAAAAAGAGGAGGATGTAGGGATATGACCTTCAGGAACACATCTACAGTGACATGGTCCACCCATGTACATAGGCTTCACTTCTTGTTGGGAGCCGACTTTAGTAGAAAGTGGCTAGATCAACTTTGCAGCCATCTGGAACTATATACCCTGATGAAAGACTTGGTTTTCAAAAGCCTACAACAGCTGAGCACACTCTGATAAATATATTGTTTATCCCACATAGATTGTTTTGCTGTTTAGTGACCTCAGCTGTATGGTGCACGTGGTAAAGTGTTTTTACCTGTGTTCTCCTGCTTGTGTTTATAAATACCCCAGATTTCCTTTCAATAAACGAGATGGGATGAGAATTAAGACCTGACTACACACCCTGTCTTGTCTCCATTCTTCTCGTTGCTTGCCCCTCCAGCCCCACTCTCTCTCTTGACCAGAGCACTTAGCCCCAAAGCCTTGAGGCAGAGTGCGGGCCTCAACAACTTCTGAATGTTTTCGTTACCTCTCGGCAGCCTATTACCTCCAAACCAGAGCCCTCATGATCACCTGTCTGGGCCCCACCTCTAAACACCTTTGCACTGAGGAGCAAGCCTTCAACACATGAGCTTTAGGGCTAAACTTTGGAAGCAAACTACAGTAGCCATTAGAACTCAATCCCTCTGTCTGTCTCTGTCAGTCTCTCTTTGCCTATCTCTCTGTCTGTGTCTCTGTCTCTGTCACCTCTCTCTCTCTCTCTCTCTCTCTCTCTCTCTCTCTCTCTCTCTCTCTCTCTGTGTGTGTGTGTGTGTGTGTGTGTATTTTCATGCTTTTGCAAGGGCATGTGTATGGGCATGTTCGTGGAGGCCAGAGGTCAACTCGGGAGTTATTTCTTAGATGCTGCCCACCTTGGTATCTTTTTGAGATGAAGTCTAGAACTCATCCCTGGCTGTCAGCATGAGTTTAAGCCAATTAGGCAAGACTAACAGGTCAACGAGCCCCAGGGACCTGCCCGTCTCCATCTCTCCATTCTGATTACAAGTGCATCCTATCATACCAGGCTTATTTTAAAATGTGGGCGGCGAGGGACTGAAACTCAAGTCTTGTGTTTTCAAGGCAAGTGTTCTATGGACGGAACCACCTGCCTGGCTCACAGGTTTCTTACTTTGGAGAGAATGCAGGCAACTAAGGAAACAGATTTTCTGAGCGTGCTTTTCTCAGCCAGCCAAAGCCCTGCGCAGAGGTACTTCAGATGTAGGATACAATTATGCCTTAAAAAGCAAACCAGGGGGATGGGCTGTTACACATTGGAGTCAGCAAAAGCCTTGTAAGGAGAGAAGGCTGAGAATTAAAAAGGAACTACTAAGAAAACCCATGAAGATGGGGTCTCTAGGCACAGGCACTAATGTATGAATGAGCCTGGTACAGTGTTGGGTACCAGCATGGACAATTATGCTGCTTCAGGGTTTGTTGAGTGTGTGTGGGGCTGTGCCTTATCCCTGCATATAGCTGGAGTGAAAGCCAGTTTCATGTGTGCTTCCAGCACAGACCACTCATGATCCCGGACCATGCTCACACAACCGTGCAAATCACAGACACTTGCTGAGTGGCTCTGTATTGTTTAGTTTCCTTCTAACTGTAACAAAATATCTGATAGAAGTAACTTCAGGAAGCAAGTTTGTTTCTGGCTCAGGGTTTAAGGGCATACTCCATTATGGTGGGAAAGGCTCCTTGGCAAGGAGGGACACGTTGTATCCACAGCAATGAGGCATCGGGCCATGTTGTATCCACAGTCGGGAGGCAGAGAGAAGTGATGCTGATGCTCACCTCCGTTTGTCTCTTTTCATTCAGGCCTAGACCCTGACCCACCCAATAGAGCTGCTTACATTTAGAGTGGCTAACCTTAGCTAACCTAATCTAGAAATTCTCTTATAGGTGTCACCAGAGGCTTGTCTCCTAGGTGACGCTAAATCTTGTCAAGGTGATGATCACTACTGATCACCACAACCTCATACTGGGATCAGTGGGAAGGGTTAGACTGGAGTCCATTCAACTACCATTCAGCTGAGGAACACTGGGTAGATTGTGTAAACATGGAGGACTATTGCTCCCACAAAGTACCTTAGGGGCTAATGAAATGTCCATTTTCCTAGTTTTATTAACAATGGAGAGAAATATAGCCTAAGGTCAGGTATGTTTGGAGGTGAATTTGTCTTCCTGATAATTTGTTCATTCTGGAAAACTGGACACATGAGGACAAATGGAGAAACAGTTCTTACATGAACGGAAAAGGACAACCAGAAGGTAAAGATCAGCATAGGGTTAGGGTGCAGCTCAGCCAGTGGACTGCTTGCGTCAGATGCAGAAAGCCCCAAGATACATCTCCAGAACCACATACACTGGGTGTGGTGGCATGCACCTGTAATCGCAGCACTCAGGACTTAGGGGCAGGAGAATTGGAAATTCAAGGATATCCTTGGCCACTTGGGAATTTGAGGCTAGACTGGGCTATATGAGATTCTATCTAAAGAGAAGAAATCAATCAATCAATCAATAAACTGATCAATCAATCAGCGGAATCGTAGTGCACTGGTTTATGAATGGTGGTATCAGTTAAACACAGATTACCATTTCTATAGTTTCCCATGGAGCTGTGGACGTCACTAAATCAATTGTATATGTCACATGACCCAGTCTATTGACACAAACCAATGACCTTCATGGATCAACAATCCTGTCTACTGGGTTACCTAGCTTTTTATGCTTTATAAATGAAGTGTCCTAGGACATAAATCTGCTTATCAAGAACAGGTAGGTAGAAGGAGGAAACCATTACCACTCCACTCTCTTACGCTCTCCTGAGTCCTCTCTTGGTTGTTCACCGCTCTGCTGTGATGCCCTGCAGGGATTATTAATATAGACAGGGCCCCTGCATGTTCACACTCCTATTCTTGTATGTGTACAGATGCATAGCTCAGCCGTCTCTGAGTCCTAAAAATATCAAACATCTCTGACTTCAAACGGTTAAATACGGAGCATCTTCAAGTGAGGAAATTAATGAGACCGAACCTCAGAAACATTTTTTTAGAAATTGAAGACGCCCCTAAGAATGGTCTTCTAATTGAAGCAACCTGGTACATTAATGCTGAAAACTCATTTACAATTCGGCTATTAAATGACAAACCATTACCACCATCTTTATTGCTGCCTATCCCTCTAACAAATTTATTATGTAATTGCCCTACATAACAGCATCATTTCAGGATGTAAAGTTGAAATAAAGTTCCTGCTTTTAAATGCTTACGAAGTCCAGTCCGAAGCAAGCACCAGGTTTTTCTCTCTAAGGCTTCACAAATAGGCCGAGAACCCCTGAGTTCATGGATTTGATCCTCCTTGGTCCTTTGTTAGGTTTCATGAAGAGGGAAACACCAGACCTAAAGGCTTCCTGTTCTTCAGCCTGGCAGCTCGTTACGTGCACATACTTGTGTGCACAGAGCACACTTAGTGGGTTTCGTGATTGGAGAATAAGAGAGTGGCCACTGTTCCCAGACACCCTGTGAGTCTGGGCCAGGTTTCCACAGAAGCAGATCAACAAAAGGAAAGGGGTTTAGTGGGTAGCTGGAACAATTCCTCCCTGATGCTCTTTTGACTGAGACTCAGACAAACATCCCTGGGAAAGGCAGGAAGAGATGAGCTGTCTGGTACAAGGGTCTATGACCATAAGGTAGAACCTAGAGAAGAAGCCAGTGCATATGATATCCTGTTCTCCAAAGAAGGAGCAATTGGACATCTTTCCAAGGGAAAAAGGACAGAGGAGTGGATGTGGAAACATCTCCAAGGAGCCAGTTTTCTTGAGATGCTGTAGATAATGAGTTGAGGATCTAATGGGGGGGAGAGAGAATGGAAGGGGAAAGGGGAGGTGGAGGGAGAACATGTGGAGGCCATAGATAGATGCAGTATGTCTTTCTTAATCACTCTACACCTTATTTTTCTAGACAAGGTCCCTCACTGATTAGGGTACACAAGCTTGTCCGAGATTTCCCAGGGATCTCCCTGTCTCTGCTGGGATTATAGGTGTGCACTGCTATGCGTGGCTTTTTACATGATCTGAGTGCTAGGAATCCCAAACTCAGGTCCTCATGCTTGCATGGCTAGCATTTAACTGAAAGCCGTTACCCCAGACCCTGGAGACATTTTTAATTGTCATACTTAGCGGCGTGGAAAGCCCCATCCTTGGTAGAGCCCAAGGATGTTCCAAAATATGGCACGCTATAAAGGGCAGCTCCCCCAAAGGATGATCCAGTCCCAGAAGTCAACCCTGCTGAGGATGAGAAAATCCCACTTTCAACCAACCGCCAGACAGAAGTCTGCACATTGTCCCTCTAAGTCAGCATGTAGCTCGGGAGGCATCCTAGAAAAAGCATCTTCCTCTCATTCCTGAATACGTGATGCTAATCTCTGGAGGATCCTAAGGAGAGGCATACCCACAGACCCTACAGTAGCCACACTAAACCTCGTTAAGTTCCCTGCCTCTACTCTAGCACTCCAGAAGAAACTGCACCCTGAAAAATTCTTCCCTGGCCTCCCCCAGCAGCCTGATTTATGCAGAGCAGGAGAGAGCTTTGCTTCAGTCTTTACAATTCTAATGTTTAGAGTAATGCATTTATTTATGCCAAATGCAGCGTTTCAGCCTGAACACTATGAGTCCTTCCTCAGAAGCCCGGGGCGCAATCAGCCACCTCCAGTCCGGCTTTGCATGTGTTGTCTGCGAAGGCTGCCAGCGTCTAATCCCCACCTTCTTGAGACCTGAATGTGCGGACTGTTTACTATGTATTTTAGCTATTTGATGCACATATAATGACATTATTACATGTATTCCATGTAACGTAGAAATCAGTCCCCTAACCCGACATGTTCCAGAAGCCTCTACCAGCTTTGAACATTGACACTTCCCCCTTTGGAATATATTATCAGTCTGATGTATTCAGGGTGTAGATTTCTTGCCAAAATAATTCTGCCCTGTGAATGATAAATGTGTTTATTTCTTCAGCTTCCGGGATCGTATACAGTGTGGATTATGTCTTGGAAGTGAACACAGGCCCTTCTTTGTTTTTTTTCTGACATGTTTAGAATTGATTCCTTAGATTCTTTCCCCAAACTCTCTTTTTCGAGTTCCAACTCCCTGAAGTGATCGGAACAACTGGCACTGTAAGGCTGTTCTTGGCTCTGGTCTGTGCCTCTCATAGTTAAGCCCACAAGAGCTTAATGAACTGCCCTGTCTCTCCTGGGTAAAGGTCATCATAGCTTAAATAGAGAGCGACCTCATCTTTCAAAATTGGCTTGACAAATGGAAAAATCTAGAGTCCCAGATGTCTGCTATTTTTGGCCTCTACCGGAGTGAGTGGGAATGTCACATGAAACACAGAAACTGGGACTTCGCCCTACCAAAACCTCTGAAGCATATAGGCACATTTGGTGAAAAACATTAACAGTTAAGACATAATGTCATGGGCCAGGATGCAGGATTGAAGAAGACTACCCAAGACTGTTAATAGTTCTGTGTGACAAAAGTCCTCCACAGATCTTGACCCATCCATGTTCACTGATATCACCATTTATCTCGGCAGCCAATGTTTCCTAACGTCATAATGACACCAACTTGTCTTGACCATGGGGATCTCTTGGTTCACTTAAGTAACATCTACATTTAAAAAGCCTTCATTGGGCCAAGGAGCAAATGAATCTGCTCATCCATCTCCAAATTTCCCTTGAGCCCTTACTTTCCCCTCTGTAAATACCCTAGTCCATTTTGAGCTCTGCTGTGTCCCCCTTTGATGCGCTTGAACCAGCCTATTCTCCAGCCAGTCCACCCCATCACCCACCGGGCCACCATCTATAGTAGCTGACCATCTATATAGCAACTGTCTCCATCTCTGGCACCAGCAAAATCGATTTCCATACAAGAAACCAGAATGGTTTTTCAAATATGTAACTCAGTCCGTAGTATTCCCCACTGAACGGCTTTCCGCTGCTTTCAGAATTGAGGAAGGCCAGTCTGCTGAGCAGTTTGATTTAACAGACAATATTATGTAAGTAAGTAACTTTTAAAGTCTTTTAGCATCAGCGTGTCCCAGGCATATCTGAGAGATACTTATTATAGCAAAGGGATATCCATTGTTTAAGCCAACATTCAAAAATAACTAGACATCATTATATGCTCTTTCTCTGGCCACCTCCTTGAAAGGCTCCATGGCTCCATTTCACTCGTCCTCAGTCTGACACTCTTGTCCTGAAGACACTGGCCTCCAGCATCCTATGCTTTCTCTAGCTCCCAAGTCTTCTGGAGGAGGAAAAAAAGTTCAAAATGAAATGTGATGGACAGCCTAAGCCACAGTATAGGACCTGGAGTGCTGTTGGCTTTTCATAAACAGTAGCTGAATTCACTTATGATGAAGGGGCCTCTAGAGTATCTTGTTGGGATGCTGTATCTCGGAGGGTATTCAAACCCTCCACACTGCAGTTATCTCCCTGCTAGCATGACATTCTTCACCTTTCCCATTGCCCTGTAACCTAATCCTTGTAACCCTCCTCCAAGATGTTCACTGGTTCCATTACCCTGTAATCTATTTCTTGTAACCCTCCTCCCAGATGTTCATTGGTTCCATTACCCTGTAATCTATTTCTTGTAACCCTCCTCCCAGATGTCCATTGGTCCCAGTAAGCCCTCCACTGTTTTCTGCTTTTTTTTTTTTTTTTTTTTTTTGAGGAGCAGGGTGGGCAGCTAGAGAGCCCAGACAGGATTTTTCTATTCTCTCACTTGTATCCAGGGTGGGATCCATTTCTGCCTGATCAGGTTCTGTTCCTTAAGTATCTCCAGGCTGGATGCACACCAGATGTTGTTGTTGCCATGGTAACTATTATAAGCTGAGATGTTCTCAAACTATGAAGAGAGATGAGCTGAGGTCCAAAGAGCAGATGTAATTACTCTTACATTGGGCTTTAAGGGCACTGCATAAATGCCAGATAATGCATGCCTGGATACTTGGGTCCTGTAAACACTCTATCCATGGCAGCCATCCACAATATGGGGACCTATTGGCTCGAGGAGCAAGTTTTATTAAAACTGGGCGAGTCACTGAATTCCTCTTAGAATGTGACCCCCGTTATGATCCATCTTGTAGGACATCTAATTTTTTTTTAAAAATTTGGACATGGTTTTATTAAAGTCCTTAAGCACATCTGTAGTTTATTATTCTATTTTTAGCCTTGCTGTGAAGTTCTCATCCTTTTGATGAGAGATGAAGAATGAGGGACGAGTTTAGCAACTTAGGGGGAGCTAGTCAGCTATAGTGGAGGTGACTCTGTCACTGAATGACACGAGAAGTATATATGCTTTTGTAGCCCTGAGGCCACCATGCTGTGAGGAAGCCCAGAGCCACCCAGAGAGACCATGCATCAATATTCTGGTTGAGTAGGGTCTTGTTCACAGCCAGCATTTATCATCAGACATAGAACACATCTATATGGTTCCAACCCCCCAGACATCAAGTCACCAGCCATGAATCTCCCCAAAATGTTAAATTCTCATGGCTGACAAGTTGTTTCCATCAGGCCATATCTCAGTTCCTGGCCAGCAGCACATGAAAGCACAATAAAGTAGGTTCTTTGGGGTCCTTCAGACATGGCTCATTTGGTAATGGGCTTACTGTTTAAACATGAGGATCTGAGTTCATATTCCAAACCTATGTGGAAAACAGTGGTCCATGTCTGTAACCCCAGGGCTGAGGGGATGAAGAGGCCTCCTGTCTCCTTTGAACTCATTGGTTAATTAGCCTACCCAATCAGTGAACTCCAGGGAAAGCCTAACTCGTAAAACATTGAGAGAGGGACTGGGGAAGATACCTGATGTTGACCTCTGACCTCCACACACATGAACATGTATCCAAATGGGCACAAACACACAAACATACATCACACACATGCACACAAATAAAGAGAATATTCAAAGAGAGATCCTTTAAAGCCAGAGTGTATTGTAGTGATTTGTCATGCATCAGCAGTGACAGGAGAGATTAGCTGGTTCTCACTGGCTGTCTCAAAATGTCCTAAACAAGACCCACAACTGTTTCTTCTGGACCGATCTTTGTGTCTTTTCTATTTTTTTTTTTGAAACATTGTTTATCAGGACCATTCAATTTAGAAACAAGGAAGACATTCTTGATACCACATTTTCTCATCTCTGTAATTTGACCCAATCCCTCAGTGTGGAGATTTTCCCTCTCACACAGAATGCTTTTTGGCTTGTCTGTTCTTGGAAGTGTCCTACAGTAGAGGTTGCGGTGAGGGAGGGAAGAAAGCACACTTTCTGAGGAAGGTGGACTTGGTCCAGTGGTTTAGCCCCTCCAAGCCTTGTTCCACACATCTGTGAGATTACTGACAGTGTGGTGATAATGGCAGTTGATCTTCCCTGTGTACAGACACTCCTTGGTAAGTGCCTATCTTTGTGGCTGGCAGCCAAGGAGTCTTGGTGACAAGCTTTCTGGGATTCTTGGTAATTGTTTATCATGAACATCTGGTGGAAATATGGAAGGAGTTGATCTCGAAAGTACTCTGGCCATCAAGGGGCTATCTAGTAAGAGTTGGGTTTGCTTTTGGAGACGCTAGCTAGTCTAGAGTAACACCTCTCTTCTGTACCCTAACTCCACTCAGGGTACAGTTTTAAACATCTTCTCAACATCATCATATTCACTTGGCCAAAAGTCACACTTAGATATTGTGTCTTTCCAAGGGAGCTCCAAAAAGTATGAAGCCTACACAATGACTCTACTTGTCACACATGTGTTTTGGGGCCTATAGCACCTTTACACTGACAGAAAGCTATGAGCCTTGAATTAACTTGTCACCTAGCAAGAGGAAATGAGGCATATGTGCTGGCTCACAAGAGCTATCTCAGGCACATCTGTAGCTCATTGTGTCTAATGCAGAACCCATGATTATCTCTCCTGGTCCAACCTATGACCTGCATGAACATCCTTGTGCTCTGCTGAGATAATAGTTCCAATGCCACTCAAGCCAAAACCCTGCAGCTTCAGGAAAAGTAGCTGCCTCAAGGACCTTTACAGCAATGCAGACGATAGGGGGTTAGGCAGCCCCTGTGATGCCCCAAGCTGAGTGAGATCTTGGCATTGGGTCCATCGGAAGGGAGTCTTGGGAACATCTTGCTGTTAGTGTAACACTGAACCTCTTGAACTTTTATAGGACCCCAGATGAAGAGCGGGAGTGGGGGATGTAACAGTTGACTGACTTCCATCGGAGTTCCGCTCATCGCCCTGAGGCTTTCAATTAAGGAAGGAAATATGGTTTCAATCTGGGGCTGAAAGGATGGGCCCTCCCTCCTACCAACTGCCTGTGCTTGGCAGTGCCCATTTCAGCCAAAATCTTCTGTGCTCTCCGTCCTCTTAAAAAGGATTCCGCATTATTGGCTTGATCCCGCCCCCCCAGCAGACACCCCAACTAGACATTTCACATTTGGTTCCTGCAACACAGCCTCTGAGGCCTTGCAGCCATGGCGGTTGTGACTTTTGTTGCCATGGAAACTAATGTTTATGTTTGTATCTATGTGGACTGTTTCTATCAGATTTTACTCTGCACAGCAGCTGTCGTAAGTCATTCCACCAAGATGGACGGCGGTGATAGGAAACAAAGCCCTCCTTCTCCTTCGAGGGGAATTTCATAGGGAGGCCTGGAGTCTGAGGACGTTCAAAAGGAAAACAAAGAGGGTTTGGAGAGTGATTTTATGCAGAGGTGGGATCTGGGATGATGCGTGCTTAAAGCAGGGACTCTACCCACAATTAAACCCATGCTCTGCAAACTGTCAGGGGCATCATCTTCTGTGGGGAAATCTGAATGCACAGGACGTGTTTAACTGCCAATCTGTTCTGTGCAACCAAAGGCTAGAGCAGCTAAGCAGGGGAAAGGTATGCTCACTTATGTAGACACAGCACAGTGGAGTAGCCAGTAACTCTCACTGATGTTCTCCACGGGGCTTTGCCTAATATTGTCCCAGTTGCTTCTAGAACTATGCAAACAGTCTTTGAAAAACAAGGCCACTGCTGAACCACTCTTCAGCCTGATAGGCAGCCGGCATATTCTCCTCACTACTCACTACTGCTTCAGTCCAGATCAGCAGTGTTTAAATATACATACGTAGGTGTATTTCTTTGCTTATTTCGTCTCCACATGCGCATTTGACAGCGAGGATGACAAGATGCGGTGAAGTGTACAGCACCCTCACAAGGCATCTCATTCAGCCAACACAATTCCGTACAGGTGAATGGGCTCATGGTCCCCATGTCTGCATTTGTGAAGACAGATACCAAGGCCCAGACCATAAGTTATCCAAAGTCACATGGGATTGAGCAGCAACTCTAAGACTTGGGGTACCAGGATCTGTATCCCAATGACCTCCTCACTGTTCCTCTCTGGGGTTCATGGGCCAGTGAAAGAAAGAAGGGCATGGAAATGATCACAGCTCATAATGAACGGTAACAGCATTTCCCACCACATGTGCTGCCATGGCAACAGAGAAAGGATGTGACTAGGCCAACCTGGAAAAGAGGGACTAGGCTTCATGGAAAGGCAGGCTCTAAGGGTTGGGTCTTGGGGGACCAAGAGATCCCAAGTAAAAAACAAACAGAAGGGCCTCTCAAGCAAAGCAAGAAACCCAAAGTCACTTTAGGGGCACATATTCCCCAACAGGAATATCGCTACTGTGGCTTGCCCTCCATAGGTCCTCTGATTCACACAGAGTGCCTAGCAGGGCTTTATACTTGGGGACATAGAATGTACACAATATAGACATTTTCAGGGCACAGGCTCTGGAATTTTGTTCCTCTGCATCCTTAGACCACACCACTTTGTCGATGTGACAGGGTCTGGAGTTTCTGATGACAGATATAATCAGGACTTGAGTTTGGGAAGTTCAGAGACTTTGTCCTAGGCTTCAGCCTCGAACTTGTACAATCTGGGTACTTAGCATTCATTGACCGTGCCTTCAACCCCTGGCTCCAACTCACCACGTGTAATGGTTAATCTCCATCTCTAATTCAATAGGACTTATAATTACCATGGTAACACACCTCTGAGTGTGTCTGTGAGTGTGCATCCAAAAGGTATAACTAAGGAAGGAAGCCACATCATATTCTCTCCCACCCATCATTTTCTTAAGTTGCATCTTAGAAGACATTTGACTGCAGCACCAAGAAAAGTACCAACATGCCGTTGTCCCCCAGGATGGTGCAGATGCCATGATAGAATCAGATCACAGCAGGGGAAGGCCTTTTGGAAGTATGATGCTCCATGCTAAGGATGCATAGGCCCCATCGTAAGATGACAGTCAGATTTGTCAACTCTGACGTGCTCTCAGCTTGCTCTAGGATTTCTCATCCATGAAATGGGAATCTCTGTGATCTTCCCATGGGGGTGAGGAGGGTTGGTCCTGAGTACAAGACCCCGGTCGTCATCAGAATCCAGCAAGCCACTAAGCTGGTGGATTCAGTATCTCTGTTGTCTGTTTACATGGTCCATCAATGAGGCATCTCAACTACTATAAGTTATCTCTCTAGCAGAGCCAAACACTCTATCTTAGTTACCTTGCTGTTGCTGTGAAAACATCATCAAAAGCCACTTAGAGGACAAGGAGGTTTATTCTGGTTTATGGATCCAGAGGAACAGCGTCCATCATGGCAGGAAGGCATGGCAACAGGCAGGGAAAGGAGGAAGCCTGATGGTCACATTTTCATCCATGTACGAGAAGTAGAGAAGAGAAGAGGAAGAAGTGGGCTATAAACCTCAAAGCCCACCAACAGTGTGAATCTGCCT